>NC_091129.1:51249970-51912470 GCF_040183065.1 Periplaneta americana | reverse complement strand
CGGAATTTCAACATAATATTATTCCGTAGGACATAATGGAATGAAAATAGGCAAAATATATTGTCTTTAAGATACTGCTGTTTAGAAATTGTTGTAACGGCCTAATTGCGAAGCATGCTGAGCTAAGTTTGGGGGTTATTTCTTTGATATGATTTTTCCAATTTATTATATTATTAATATGCAAACCAAGAAATTTGGTTGTTGATGTTTCTAGTAGCTTACTAGCTAGAATGGCGACAAGTCAGTTCCAGCAGCAAAATTTGGTAGGGATTCTTCCCCAACATAGCAGAAAGCACTACCTGTTGGCGTTTCTAAGAAATAGACATTATTCTCTTTGTCCGGGTTATTCGTTTTGCCCAGGTCTCCCCTACAGCCTAAGCTCATAATAACCAAGAAGTTGAGTTAACTCCTGAGAAAGATGTGGGCGTTCATCAACTTCGATAAAATTTCCTCAGGTTTCTCCACAAGTCTCCGTTATTCCAAAGGTCAACACACAAGAGACGAGAAGAAAGAAAAAGAAGGATTGTGCTGCGATTTTGACAGTATCACTTTACAAAATTCAACTCCAAGAAGCTTTTGAAAGATTTAAAAGAAAGATAAAAGAACGGTTAGAAAAGGGTTGAAATTTGTCTTTGGAACAAGGAAAGTAAAGAACAATGCAGAAAAGTAACAAGGCAGAAAAATAAAATTGAAGAGGAAGATGACAGTGAAGATGATGGGAGTGATGCAAAATGCCTGTACTGAAATGACTTGTATTCTTGTTCGACAGAAGGATGGATTGCTTGTCTCCTGCCATAACTGAGCACATAAGTCTTGTGCAGGAATCGATAGCGAAGATGGAGCGCAACACATCTGTGCATAATGTATTGATCGTGATTGAATTCTTTTCTTTTTAGTTTTATAATATTTCATGTGCCCTTATTGCTATTGATTTAAATGGATGATGTTAGTATTAGCTCACTTTAATTAGGCTTTGGAAACGCTGCCTCACGGGAGATAATTCGTCGCTTATCTGACGAAGTGACGTAAGCGCCAAAACCAAAAATTTGGAGATACTTCGCCAGCACACTTCGTTGGACCATATCTATATTCTGACGAACTGGCGTACATCCATCTCTAATGGTTACTTGGCAGTGAACATCGTGTTATCGTCGTAAACGCCATTGCTCTTTCATTCTTTTTCAGACGAATTGGCGTATCAGACTCGCAAGTCGCTTACGTCTCTTCGTTAGGTATTACCATTTTTAAAATTGGTCGTTACGTCTATGTGTGCAGTGTATTGCTAGGCTCCCTATAATCCATGGATTGCCACGTGATGCCAAAAATGAACATTTATTTATAAATTCGAGCAAACTAACTATTTCAACATTATTAAGCTGTCTAGAGTATGAAATTGGCACAAAAAGAAACAGATTGAATGGACTACAGTCAGAGAAGTCAGAGTGACTAAAGACGACCCTAACTGCGTTTTTGTAAAAACCAGTCATTTGGACGAACATTATGAGCAGCTATCTCTGAAATCACGGAATATTTCTGAAATTTTGAAGCTTCCTCTGCCTCTTCTTAATGTCACCTCTCCAAAGATTTCGGTTGAGAAGTATAACGATTTACAGCAGCTATGCAAAGGGTCAACACCAGTAATAAGAGATGTTTATAAAACGTTCTACAAGGAACTCCCACATTAATTCTAGGGTACAATAATTATTATTAACCCATGAACATTTTCAATACTTGTTTGTGTTTCTTAAAATTGTTTGTAAACAAATAAATACATTGAATAATTTCAAGGGAAAAATTGTTCCGGGGCCGGGTATCGATCCCGGGATCTCTATTGAACGTACCAGCGCTCTGCCAACTGAGCTACCCGGAAACTCCACCCGACACCGTCTCAACTTTTCCCTTTATATCCACATAACTCGCGTGGGCTGACGAAACGCCAGAGACCCACATCGAATGCACACAATCTCGGTGTGACTTGGAATTGTGGTTTTCTGTTAACGTACACAGTAACGTATATATTATGCAAATCTAATCTTTCAGGTAAAGCTCCCTGTAAAGCCGATTTGAATAATTTCAAGGGAAAAATTGTTCCGGGGCTGAGTATCGATCCCGGGACCTCTGTTGAACGTACCAGCGCTCTGCCAACTGAGCTACCCGGGAACCTCACCCGACACCGTCTCAACTTTTCCCTTTATATCCACATCGAGTGCACACAATCTCTGTAAAGGGAAAAGTTGAGACGGTGTCGGGTGGAGTTCCCGGGTAGCTCAGTTGGCAGAGCGCTGGTACGTTCAACAGAGGTCCCGGGATAGATACCCGGCCCCGGAACAATTTTTCCCTTGAAATTATTCAAATCGGCTTTACAGGGAGCTTTACCTGAAAGATTAGTTTTGCAAATAATTACATTGTTCATTAATTTTATGTAATTTTTTAAAAAATTTGATTTTGCTTTATTAAAATAAGTTTATAATCCTCTTTATTTCCTAGACTTTCAAATAATTATAACGTATAATAAAAATAAAAAATAAATAAAGAATAATACAACTCAAAGAATAGCATAAATTAGTATTATACGATCAGTCATGTATATGGCGTAAGTGCCTTCCTATTATGAGTGAAATCTTTCGAACAGACGTATCTCCAATTAAGGCCTTCTTGGCCTATAAGGTATCAAAATTTTAGAATTTGCCATTAGTCCTTATTAAGAGAAACAATAAACGAACTGAATCAATGTATTATCTTTGACGTGTCAATTTATTACTTTGAGTTGTAGGTCCGCATATAAATACACTTTTCTTTCAACTGCTCTCCTGTAAAATTACACATTTGTCGCTTACGCCACTTCGTCTTTTTAGCGACGAATTGTGTGAAATTGAACAATGTATCAATAGAGCTCCATTCTGCCTCAGAGGTGGGGCAGAACAGACCACTTTCTTGTTTTATTTTTTGTTATTTGTTGCCCGTTTATATTTCTTTGCAACCTTTATGCTTTATAGTGAAGAGGACATATTAAAAACATGTGTACAAAATTTATCCTTTTAATTTATAATACGTAACATTTTATATACATTTTCATGTTAAAGGTTCCGTTCCGCCTTGATTCCCCTATATAAAAATATGACTGGAGGTCAATGTTATCATTCAACATTGTAACGCGCTGTAACCAAATAAAAATAAATTAATTAATTAATAAATACATAAATAAATAAATAGATTAATTAATTAATAAGATATACACGGCTTCATTTCTTATTATGTCTGTCCATTTCGCACGTTCAATTCTTCTCCAAATCCACATTTTAAATGTTTCTAAACACTTCTCATCACTTTGTCGTAATATCCATGTTTCTGCCCCATAAAATTCCACACTCCACACAAAGCACTTCATTAATCTCTTCGTCAGTTCTTTTTACAGAGGTTTACAGAAAATGACAATGTATTATTAGAAGTCATTACTTTATATGTGCAGCTATTTTATGTAAATTGGTGCCAAACTAATCGCTCATATCTACTTTTATCGTTGGAATGTATTGTTTTTGGGACTACAAAATAGTAATTTATGCAAAAAATGGATAATCTTGATGATTATGGCATGAGTGAATGTTTGTCAATAATTTTCAAGAGTGTCGTAATAAGATTATCCACGAGTTGGATACAACACTTTATAGCATCGTAGCATTGTAATTTTATTGTACGAAATAAATTATGAAATAATTCGGCATCCATAGCTGACATAAGTGTTGATATATTTGTATTGATCGTACTGATTTTTTGTGCCAGACAGTGAGATTGAACAGAGAATTAAAAAAAATGGCTGACGTTCCGGAAGAAATAGTTAACGCAGCGAAAGAGGCAGAGGCTAAACTAGTACCTGGAAACTATAGGGAGTTGTATGAGAGGGAGTACAACAAATTTGTGGCCTGGCGGAATGTCAAAAATGTCAACGTGTCTAACGAAACAGTTATACTAGCCTATAAGTCAGAACAGGTAGGACTAATAAATTCGATTGCAGAGTAGATTGTCAAACGTTCCGGCATTACGTCATAGCGAATACGTCATTGTTATTATTGGCACGCGTGCTATAATAAGCCAATTATTTACGATATTGGATGTAGTAATAACCTGTTTCTAATGTTAGGATGGCACAACATATCATTTTAAGACAAAATCCAGAAAACGAGAGTTCATCATCTTATTTCGATGCATATTGAATTAATCCAATGTAATGTATTTTGAATAACAGTGAAAGAAAATAAGGTATAGGTAGTAATATTCTTCGCAGCATGATGAACGAACACAATGATTGCGAAACGCGTAAGTTGTATCATAATAAAATATGTAACTTACCTTTTTGATGACTCATTTTTTCTATTAAGAGTGTACAGTTTAACGAGAAATAAACAGCCATATAATATACTAGCCTTACCCGTGCGCTTCGCTGCACTTGTTAGAAATAGATATAAAATAATTACATAATTAAAATAGGACATTTGGTCCAGGAAACAGCCGTGTTTCATAGAAGGATACATCGCTTAATTTGTTACTTAATTGAAAATGTATTTAAATAATTAAAATGCAATCATTTTGGTACAGAGAGCACTCATTTGATGCAAGGATGATTCCTTTAATATGTTTCTTAATTGTTATTATTTGCAAATAATTAAAATAGGATCATTTGGTTCAGAGAACATTCGTTTTTGGTGCAAGGATAATTCGTTTAATATTTTCTAAATTACTCTTGACTGCATCCTTTAATAAATTATTCCAAATTAATGTCAATAAAATTGGATTGTGTAGGTAGATAATTTTTTATATTGGCATTACAGTGTATTTTTTTTATTTGTTAAGTTTATTTATACATGCTTCAACATCTGTAGCCCGTTTTTACTCTTGTTGAGTTCATGTTTCTATAGTGTGTTGTAGATTGCCTGTGTTAATGTAACTGATTATAGATTTTGATTAATATTTATCGCATTGGTAATTGAGGCAATGATGAACCATGGTATGTAAATTTACAATCTGATATTTGCCTTTATGACTAAGGGAAACCATGAAAAAGTCCAGACACATTGGTCGGCCACAGAGTTTGAACCAGTGACCTCCCGAATGCGAGTCACAAATTCTACTGTCTGAGTCAACCTCGCTCGGTTGTGCATCATTGTTTATGTAATTAAAAATGGAAATGAATTTGGTACATAAATATTATTTTAAGAAACACAGGAAACGAATATGGTTAAATAGCACAGGAACGCCATTTCGTGACACTTTTTAAAATAACTCAGCCCCTGTTAGCTCAATGGTAAAATACTGATTTTTACTCCATATGTGTTGTATTTTTGGTCCAGTAAAAATACTCATCTCTACGACAAAACTCTTAAAAATACTATTAACTTATATTCTGTACGATGAAAAACAAAATAAAATAAAAAAAAATAAAAAATAAAAAAAATTAAAAAAATAAAAAAAATAAAAAAATAAAGTAAAAAAAATATTATATTCTGTAGACAAAAAGAATTGAATTGTATAAAATTACACTATTTTATGTTTAAATTATCAAGTGAAACATTATTTTGACATAATATCAAATTTTATGCGCGTAAGGATCTATTTTAATCTTACCTCAGTCCTCATATAGCATTATGTCCATCTAGAGAAACTACAATTTCAAATAATGAAGGAATTATCCTAATCGGTTAAGTAGCTTCTGAGATTATTTCATACAAACTCACAAATATTCTCTGTATATTAATACTGATAAACATTTATATATTCCCATCATGGAATGCAAGAAATATATCCGCATAAAAATAGTGTTAAACTAGTAGTTTGTGCAGCAAATGGTGCAAAATAAGTTCATTAGAACTTCAAATAAAATCTTTTCATATTTATTTTCATTGAAGAATACCAGAAATTTTGAAAGTTATGAGAAATTTATTACTGAGATGCTGAAAATGAGGAAAATGCTATATCAGAATTGTAGAATCTTATATGAGCCCTAATAAAATTGTTCATTCTAATTCATTCGCAGTTTGAGGGTTTTATTCGTTGCTGGTTGCTAGGAATAAACTAACTCCAGTACGAAGTGTAATAGCCTGCTATTCTCCCTACAACAAAATTATATGCTTGGCAGCGATCACAAATCTAATCGATTAAACTAAAGGAATATGAAATTAATTTTGATGTAGTTTAAAGACTCAGCTAAAATAGGAAGCATGACTCAATTGCTAATAACTCTTCCATAGTGCTGCACTATAACCTAGAAAAATTAGGGAATCATACATATAAATATTTACACCACATCGCCATTAAATATGTGAAAAAGACCCACACCACTTGATTAATAAAATAACTGTAAAAATATTCCATTTTGATAACAATACTGTTATCTTACGTGAGCTTTGTAGTTTGCAGTAAGATACGTATAAAATACATATATATATATATATATACTGTATATATATACAATATATAATTTGAACTGGTAATGGAAATTACGGGAAAACGGCTGAACGGATTTTAATAAATGACCCCTCATTTTGAAGCTTGGAACCCAAAGTTTTTCGGAAAAATAGTAGTTTTCAGTAAAATGTAAATTTTCCTACATCATTTTCCTTTTTTCCAAAATCCATCTGTTGTCAGTTTTGGGAACTAATTTTATTGAATCACGGCCGACTTGATTGAATTTCAGAACAAAACACATACTACAATAAACAATAGGCTATTACACGAAGGCCATGACCTGCAGGATTGCCGACATATTTATAGCTCAATTCAATTTGTTATTATTAGTACTGTAGTGATAAATTTTATTTTATTTTTATTTCTTGTAAACACTGAAACGGAAAGTCATGGAATTTCTAAATAAACACGAATATTAGTGTAATACTCGTATTGCAGAAGTTGTTTCTGCCGCTCTGTTATGACTCGTACACCCGCAGTGTTGCTCAGGATGGCTTGATCTTGGCTGGGTCTGCCTTCTTCTTGGAGCTCTTCGCTCTCGTCTTGAAGATCGCAGGGTCGAGGTGGTTATACGGCATGTCACATCAATCCACGCTCTGTGTGAGTGGGTTATTCACATCAGATTGGAGCAGATGCGGTGCGATCAACACGAACATTTGTATCAGCCCACGGTGTTAGGTCCATGGGCGTGAATTTGAACTGCCACTGGGGGAGGCCCTGGTGTACCAGCATCATGCGGAAGTACTGCGTGAAGTCTGCAGCCAGGTAGTCCCACTCGAAACTTCTGTCCAGCAGCCAGATCTTGGGGTCCTCTCGTTTTAGATCGGAATCGCACTCGCTCTTGTCCATGTACACCAGACACACCTTTCCGATGCCTATTCGACGATCTTGCACTTGACGCCGAAGTTGGGGCGCTGCCTGGGGTCGTCCTGCTCGCTGCAGATCTCGATGTCCAGCAACGTGGGGCATTCCGCATCGCCCATGCTCTTGACGCCGGCCAGCCGTCGTAACTCAGACATAGAGTTGATCTTCATGTTGCCGATGGGGAGCACCTCGCCTTGTGGATATTCTCGACCATGGCTTCATTAAAGATCGGACATCCTCTCTCCTTTCTTCGTGGAAGTTTTGTTCTTGTGAACTTTCTACCCGTGCTCAAGCAGGTACGCTACACATTAAATGAGAAAGATCTCTTCTAACGAAATAGAGTTATTTGTTATTAAAAACTGATTCTGCAGTGTATAATTTTCTGAGTACAGCTGTGTAATGGAGATTCAAATCTACGAAACTTGAGGTGGTTTGATGACATTATTACCATTAGAAATTAATATTATTATAGTTAATATCATGATGCGTCTATTTTTCATTAATTGTAGCCTACATAATATTGATGCTATATTGATGACGTGAAAGTGAAACGTTTTGAGGTTATGTAAGTAAATGTAGAGAATATTTTAATTTAGATCTTCATTTCTATAATTTGCTGAGTGGCTGCTATATAATCTACAAAACTTAAGTAAGATAATAATATTGTCATTAAAAATCTAATATTTTTATACTTATTAACCCAGTGGGGTTGGGTCTTTTTTATATACTTAATGGCGGTGTAGTGTAGATATTGATATGTGTCATTGTCTTCAGTATTGGCTCGAGAGAGCGCAAAAATTACAGTTCCTACGGAAAGATAAAAAGGTATTACTTACTGATAAAATAAGAGGCCTAGAAAATGTTGTATTCTCCAGATCATTTCAGCAAGATCTCTTAGTAGGATAAAATGATTTTACGCTCTACATTTCAAGTTCTACCCGTACATACAGCAGCTATATGAAAATGCTATTGTTCGAAAGCTTAGCAAACTTGACATTTTTTTAACTTTTGCCTACAATCCACAATGACCTGAAATAGCTACTGCTATCGTCCTGACATTGATGCTTGCGTTTTCGCGTTGAAACTCAAAAACTGAAGTTGGATAGGTTCAAGAAAAAGTATTTGGCCTAAAAAAAATCCATTCAGAGGGAGTATGTTTCATTGTTATGGAAGCAAATAACTATCAAAAAGACAAGTATTCTTCATTGAAAATAAATCTGAAAAATTTTTATTTGAACGTATAACGAACTTAGTTTGCAGCAGCATTTGCTGCACAAACCACTAGTATACTATATATAACCGTTACTCAGTAAATTATAGAAATGAAGACCTAATTTAAGATATTCTCTACATGTATTTACATAAACCTAAAATGTTTCACTTTCGTATTATCAATATAGCATTAATGTGTATAATTAGTGACAAATACTCGCATCATGTCATTAATTATAATAATATCTCAATTGTAAGGGTAATAATGTCATCAAATATTCTTAAGTTTTTTTAGTTTTTAATATCCAATATACAGCTGTACTCAGAAAATTACACACCAAAGAATAAGACCTGTAATTTTTTTAGTAAGTCTTGAAGTTTTTAATAACCAATATAGACACGTTCTCAAAAAATTACACAAATGAAGATTAACATTGGCATTATGATGTTAGAGAATCTGAGCAATAAATATGTCAGCAACCCTGCTGGTTATGGCTTTTGTGTAATAGTGTTTATTTCAGAAAAATATTTCTGGTAATTTTTTAGCATTGTTCATCAACTATGCAAGATGCATTAGGATTGCGAACACACACGTACCATGACTCATACTTGATAGAACATAGTTATGAAGTTTTGGGAAATGTACTGGGTCTGGGATTTCAGCACACACACAGGTCAATATCAGATGGTTCTCGAAATTTGGATTGTTCGTCGAGAATTAAAAGCATATGGCAATGTGGAAATCCACGTTACTGGAATTCTATAACATATAAACAAGGGCGATAACTATTCCCAATTCATTATTTTTAATATGTAATTTTTCAATTCATTCAGTTTACAGCGATACGCTTGAGAAACAATATCAGGACAATCAGCTGATTTCATATTAACAGAAAGCTCAGAAGTTATTTCTGGCCAATTAGGATTGTAGGTTACTGTTAAAAAGATGTCTGGCTTTCCAGATTTGTGTACAATTGACATTGCATCCTGATACCTCGAACTCATATTATGTGGACAACCCTCAAACGAAGATGGCAATACAATAATTTTTCCTGCAGGTTTTGTAATTCAGCACGCTGCATTACAAAATCCTGCAATCCTTTGTAATGTTCAACCCTGAGATCAGACTGACGTTGTCGGATATAATTCAATCTTTCACCTTCAACTCTAACATACAAATCAACAATATATTGTTGAAATAGATTTTTAGAATGATCAATGTGTGCGAATATCCTTCTAATCGCAAGTCGATAGCATGCAAATTGTAACATACTCACGGCCGGTTTCACTAAGCTTCAGTAAGGTTTTAATAATTCATTAATTTATTTACTGGTTCATTAAATCATGTTATAGCTCACCAAGCTTCTTTAGCCTAACGAACCAGTAAAGCTTTAATTAAATTTAGCGATAGAAATTTCCATCTTTAAATTTTTAGTGGTTCACTAGTTGCAATATAAAATGGGGGAACGTTTCGGCGTAGAATTGTTATATATCGAACTTCTCGAAAATAAGAATCAGATGGAGATAATGTTAACCGTTGAAGAAACGACCAGTTTGAAAATTTTTAATGACACAAAAATTCACGAAAGATACCGCTTCATGAAGATCGTGGTACTCGAAATTTTAGAAGAATCTGATCATAGGATAGAATATCATAAGAACGGCTGAGACAAAGCTGAAACTAGTCAACTAGGTAACATACAACTGAGTTTTTAACACATGAAAGTGGTTATTATACCCAAGAAATATTAGTAAATTAATACATAATATACATTCAAACATAAAACTTAATTGGTAAATTAACTTTCATTTATTATAAATAACATTTAACAAAGCGTGTTTGGTATCAAGTTTCTACTTTCTTCCAGCTCAGCAACTATACTTCACAGTACAGTAAATTCATAAATCTTTAATTTTTTTCATTCTGGATCAGAGGTTTCGAAAATATTATCTATAACTAAATTGCAATAATTACAAAGTTATAATAATAATAATAATAATAATAATAATAATAATAATAATAATAATAATAATACTTTTTCTCCATTTACTATTATTTTGTAACCGCTTTGCTTCATTATTGGCCTGCATGCAAATGATGTAGTAGGTACTGTTTTAGAAAAAAGTTTTGTTGCATAGTCCCAGAAAGGAGGCAGTGCGCATGAGCAGAGTACAAGCGATCTGATGCACAAGAGAACGATTAGTTGAGGTAATATAATTAGTTCGGTCTCCTTGTATGTCATCCCTTAGCAGTTACAAATTCCAGGGAAACGAATTCAACGTGTATAAGTAGTGCGGTAAAGAATGTTAACAAATAAACAAGTAAATTAATTTAACAGATGTAGAAAAAAAAACAATGCATAAAAGCGAGATCTAATAAGCGACCGACTGATTCGGTAACAGGCAATCTCTCCACTAGACTAGAGCCGTCCGTGAAAACGTTCAGCATGAGTCAATGCAATACTCCAGGTTATGACTTATGAAATAGGACATTAACTTGATTTACTTGAAATTAATTAGACCCGGTTTACATTATTTGTGGAAATATGTTATGGCCTCTGACTTATAAATAAAGTAATGGGGTGTGAAAAGTGTTATTTCTTAACTATATGTAACTTAAATCCTTATTAATATTTTATTATGTTTATATTCACACTGTTAACTAAAGGCCAGAGCACACCGGACACTATACTATAGCTATGCTTTTGTGCAATATTATAGCTAGCGATAAGATATGAACATGCGCACACTAGATGCTATAATAACGCTTCATCAGAGAGATTTTCTATCAGATAGCCAAGAGGATGTATCCAGAGGGATTGTTATTATTTACACTGGCTTTAAAACAGAAGCGGAAGAACTGGTTAAATGAAATTGAGGACCGTTTTCACAAAACTCAACAAACGCCACTTTAAAAATTTTACAGGAAACGTTTTCTTTAGTTTATTCTCAGACATTTGATATTGTAATTCTGAAAAAATAGACATTGTTTCTCTTTCAGAGATGCATTAATTGATATAAAGTGCAACTATTGTTGTTATCTTGTGTATTTTGAAAAAAAAAAAAAGACAAGTTAAGAATTTCACAAAACTCAACATATACACTTTTTAAATACACTTAAAATATTTATAATTAATTGATAACTAGTGGACTTACTCGTGTGAATTATGTAAGATTTGTCCGGCTTACAGCTATTTCAGTGCTTCACGCACCATTCTCAGAGCCTACTAGATCACGGCGTCATCTCGAACTTCTCTGCCTGTTAAGTGGGTGTGTTTTATTGTTGAAATGTGTTGAAGAGTGGAGTCGAATAGTGTGTGTGTGTACTGAAATTGATCTGTGTGTTGAGAATTTGATCGGGGTTTGTTTTAGTGTGTTTGTATATTTCGTATTGTTATAGTGTGTTGAGTTTTTGGTTCTTGTGTTGTATGTGTAGGATTTCCATGTTCGTATTTATGTTATTGTATGTATGGTTAGTATTGGTTATGTGATCGGCATATGTGGATGTATTGTGTCCTCTGGTTATTGCTTTAATGTGTTCTTTGTAGCGTGTTTGGAATGATCTGCCTGTCTGTCCTATGTAGAACTTATCGCAACTATTACATGTGAGTTCGTATACACCTGTGTGGTCGTATCTATTTGTTTGTGTTTTTGTGTGTTGAGATGTCTTTGTAGTGTCTTTTCTGTTCTGTATGTTGTATTACTGCTTTCTGAATAAAGATGCGATCTTATGTGTGCTTTTGTTTTCATATGTTAGTGTGATGTATTTCTTGTGTTTGTGTTGTGTTTTGCGTGTTTTTGTGTTTGTTAAGTTTTTGTTTTATCTTCCTTATGATGTCGTCTATTATGTTTGGATTGTATCCGTCTTCTTGTGCTATGTATTTGATTGTGTTCACTTCTTCACTGTAGTGTTGTTGGCTCGTGGGTATGTTGAGTAATCTGTGTACCATTGTCCTGAATGCAGCATGTTGTGTTGTATGGGGTCGTTAGATGTGTTGTGTATGTGTGTGGTGGTGGTGGTTGGTTTTCTGTATATTTTGTAGGTGTGTTTGTTGTCGATTTTTGTTATGGTGATGTCTAGGAACTTTATGGAGTTGTTGTTTTCAAGTTCTAGTGTGTATTGAAGTTTTGGGTGTAATTTGTTTATGTATTGGTGTAGTTTGTGTATTTGTCTTTTGTTTCCTTTGTATAGTATGAGTATATCGTCTACGTATCTGTGCCAGTATATTATGTTGTCTGCATATTTGTTGTGTTCATTGTTGAGTATGTATGTTTGTTCTATGTTGTGTAAAAATATCTCTGCTAGTATGCTGGATATGGGTGATCCCATTGGCAATCCTTCTGTTTGGGTGTAGTATTTGTTCTTGTGTGTGAAATAGTTTTGTTTTGTTATGATGTCTGTGATTTCGATGATTTCTTCGATGTATTCTTGTGGTGTGTTGTTATCTGTGAGCATTTGTTTTAGTATCTGTAATGTGTCCTGTATTGGTATATTAGTGTATTGGTGATATCGAAAGATGCTAGTGTTGCACAGTGTGGTATGTGTTGTTGTTTTGTTTTGTTGACGAGGTCTATAGTGTTCTTTATTGTTGTCTGTTCTCTGAATTTTATATTGTTTCTGATAATTTTGTCCATGTGTGTGGCTAGTTTGTGTGCTGGTGCCTGTCTGTAGTTGATTAGGGGTCTGCTAGGTATGTTTTCTTTGTCTATTTTGTGTAGTGCATTGAGTTTAGGTGCTGCTGGTTTGATTGGTTTGAGTTGGTGTTTCATGTTGCGGTATTACGTGTTTGTTTTTGTGGATTGTGTTTTTTACTGTGTTGTGGTATTGTGTGGAGGGATCTTTTTCGAGTTCTGTGATGTTGTTTTGTTTAAATTATGTTTCTATTTTGTTGTGTAGGTCTTGTTTGTGTAGTATCACTGTGCAATTGACTTTGTCTGTTTTGGTGAAAATGAGGCTATTTCAACAGTAAAACACACCCACTTAACAGGCAGAGAGGTTCGAGATGACGCCGTGATCTTGTAGGCTCTGAGGATGGTGCGTGAAGTACTGAAACAGCTGTAAGCCGGACAAATCTTACATAATTAACACGAGTAAGTCCACTAGTTATCAATTAATTATATTCAAGTGTTAAAAGTAGTGTACGCAAGATTCAAAATGGATAACATGTTTAATTATGTTTCATTCGCAGCTGGTAAAATCCTCATCAAAATCATTACTACGTATTTTAAAATAATGCTTAAGTACTGCTGAATTAAAAAACAGTTAATTGATCACACTGAAACCTTTTCTCTCTCTCTCTTTTTTTTTTTTTCAAAATTTGTTATTGCCTTACAGAAACTCTTTGTTTTCAAGAATTAAATATTTTTATTTCTGCAATACATTACCCAAATCACTGAATATCAAAATCGTGCAGAATAATCTCAGTGCAATGGTTCATCATAATCCATTCTATTGTCACAATTTGACACATCCCTTTAAAACTTTGTCATAAAACACCTTGCCCTTTTCCGAAATATAATTATGAAGTAACTCATTAATTTCCTTACATTATTAGCTTTCTTTTTGCTGATATGGTTCACCAGTGGAAGATCAGGTGCTTTAGACATTACAGAATCACTTGTCTTTCTTGGTTTAAACACTTGAACTTCTATTGGCACAGAAGAATATGTTTTGTACATAACACTTTACACATCTCTTACAAGTTTTTTGGTACGTAAGTACCCTCATCTCTGACATTTTAAATGGCAATTTGGCTTTCATAATATTTTTTTGCTATCGATTTTAAATCATAAATTTGCCAGTCTTTTCCCAAAACTTTTACGTCCCCAAACATTGTCATAATTCCATAATACTCTGATGGCAATGTAATGTATTCATGTGTTCTCAGCTCTTTCTCTAACAATTAAAACACATGGACAGGAGGCATATAGTTTTCCAAGGATAGGAAATAAATTTTTAATTTCTTTAGAGCTTTCCAGATAACCAACAAACATAGCAATCTTTATGAAATTTTTATTCTGAGACCCAAAGAATCTGAAAACAATCTAAGAGTTAAATTTCTGGATTTTTCTGTGAGTAAACATTTTTTTCTAAATTACCTATGTAATCCCTCAATGTCGTAATGACATAACCTACCTGTCACTTTTCTAAATGTAGCAGTCCATAGGCCTACTGGGAGTTCTTCTTTATTTTCACCTCTTACGAAATATGAAATAGACACAAATCTTTCTAGCTTTTTGAAGTCCTTCTACGCCGTTTAGGTAGATCAACCTTCATTCGTCTTAGCAAAAAATTGTCCTGTTCAACTCTTGTACTATTTCTGTATAAATCGTCTCGAAAATTAATTAGATTGTTTAAGCACAAAGAACCTGCAGCACGTTTTCTTTTTTTTCGTGTTTTCAGTCATTACAGCTCAGTTTGGATGAATATTTTTAGGCGCAATTGTATATTTCTTACTCTTAGATTAACATACTCTGCTCCTATTCTTCCTGCCCCTTTCAGTAGCTTGAACGGATTTTGAATACTCAGGGTTCTTATGTATTTTTCATCACTAAGGGAACTGTGCCTATTATCGCACATGCGCCTAATATCGCACCCCATGGTTTATGAGCTCAGAACAGGCATAAGATCCTGAATGGAATAGCAGTTTATTCAATTCAATTAAACGGAGCGTAAGCGCCCGCAGATGGATTGCTGCGAGCTTCAATACATACTACACGCCTTGAGTCAGGAATAGGCAATTCCCCCACTCCCTTCCCTTCCCCCACTCTTTCTCTTCTACTATCACAAAGAATTTGCTGATTTCTTAGATAACAACCCTGTATTATGATAATAGGGGAAAATAAATATATTGTAAGTTCACAGGGCTAACGGCTTCGAAGCTGGGTACCTGGTTCTAATGAAGTGCACTGGTAGCAATCTAAAACATGGGGGCATGAGATAGTTACTCTGCCTGCCATTAAAATTCACTTCACTAAATCCCCAAGGTAAAAAAAAAGGAATAGGCAATGGGGAAAGTATTTGTAGCGTGTGATATTAGGGATGATTATACAACCAACGGTTAGGAGCAAAAGTTTTTATACACTGTTAGTTTGATTTGGTTAGTCGTGTAATATTTTTATTCAGTTAAAGAAATATTATAAACGTTTTATTTTTACTGAAACAAACTATTTTCTTTCGTGTATGTTATTTGCCCAATATCGCACACTTATTGTTTTCCTATTACCGCACAGTGCGATATTAGGATGATGATGTGCGATATTAGGACGATGTTACTGCAAACTGATATAATCGTACAATTAATCTGGTAATTCGAAAATTCTTAAAAAATTGTCATTGCAGGTGAGTCCAAAACGTCGTAAGCTGTGGAAAGAGGAGGTTATGAAGGCTGCAATCATATCAGTTAGGAACAAACTCATGGGATTGCAACGTGCTTCCAATACTTTCAATGTTCCCAAGTATACTTTAAAAGATAAAGTCAATAACAAAGAGGATGTAGATAAATTAGTGAGCACGAAACTTGATATAAAACCTGTACTTCCATTTGAACTGGAAGATTATTTGGTTTCATATTGCTTAGAAATAGAGTAGCGATTTTATGGTTTATCTGCAAAGGACTTAAAACTATGGCTTTTCAGTTAGCTTTTATGAATGTTTTGAACCACCCATTTTCGAAGAACGATGAAGCCGTAGGACGGAAATGGCTGCACAGTTTCTTGAGAAGACACCAAGAATTGAGTCTCCGGAAACCACAAAGCACGTCTATGGCAAGGATCAGAGGTTTCAATCAGGAGAACGTAATTAAGTTTTTTGACATTTATGAACATTGATGAACATTATCAACCATTCACCAAACAGACTGTACAACTGTGCGAGACAGACTTGACAATGATTCAACACAAACTCAACAAAGTAGTTAGTCTGAAAGGTAAGAGGCAGGTTGGACCTGTATCTTAAGCAGAGAGGGGATCTTTAGTGATTGGAGTGACCTAAATCAGTGCAGCTGGCCATTTCCTGCCCCCGTTTTTGGTTTTTCCTAGGGTCAACATGAAAGCCGAACTTCTGGATACAGCACCAAATGGTAGCTTAGCGGTCTGTCACAAATCTGGGTGGATTCAGAATGAAAGTTTTGTTCAATGGTGTCATCACATTCTCAGCAATGTGAAGCCTACGAAAGATGACCCAGTAATTCTAGTGTTGGATGGGCATTATTCCCACACTAGAAATGTTGAACTCCTCGAACTAGCACGTGTTAATGGTGCTCATATTGTGTGTTTACCTCCACATTGCACGCATAAGATGCAACTCTTGGGTGCGGCATTCATGCTACCTTTCAAAACTTACTATGCGCAAGTAATTGAACAGTGGCTCAAACAAAATGCAGGCAGAGTAGTGACTCACTACCAGGTTGGTATGCTATTGGGAGAAGCTTTCAATAAAGCAGCAACTGTTGCTGTAGCTACAAATGGCTTCAAAAAAACCGGTCTGTATCCTTGCAACCGCCATATCTTCATCGACTTTGAATTTCAAGAAATTTCTCCTAATACCCATGAATCAAGTGATCATTCATCTGAAGCTTTACCAAATAGATTAGATGATGCCAACACTTCCCAACCTCGGCCAGGCTCCAGCAGTATCAACGAGCCAAAAACTCCACAAAATTAGTCGGAGAGGCAAACTCTATCTTTTGTTACACCTGCTGACATTTCACAAATTCATAAAATAACTTACAACAAAAAAAGTCCAACTGATAGAGGACGTAAAAGTGGTTCTGCTGCTCTACTAAAACGTTCACAATATAAAAGCGAATTGGCTGATGATTTTAAGAGGAAATTACTTACAGATAAGGAGACATTTGAACGAAAAAGCGTTCACAAGAAGCAGACTGATAAAGTACCTGCTCAGAGGAACAGACAGAAAAAACAAAGTCAGATATCTTCACATTCAGAAGACGAAGAGTTGGATGAGCCAGTATACATCTCCATTGATAATGGAGATCGAAAATGATGCAGAATGTCCATATTGCAACGGGAAGTTTTCTTTTGACAAAAGGGAAGAAAAATGGATCGTATGCACTAAATGTGGAATTTGGTGCCATGAAGAGTGTTCTGGGATGATGACTACAAAAGTTTCATTGTGTTATTGTTTGGAAGGTTAGATTTAGTTCTCTAAATATCTGGATTATGTTTAATTAACAAACATTCTATACCTTGCAAATCAAGCTTTCAGGTATAACTCCCTGCAAAGTTATTTGAATAATTTCGAGGGGAAAATTGTTGCGGGGCCGAGTGTCGAACCGAGGACCTTTGGTACGTTAAACCAAAGGTCCCGGGTTCGATACCCGGCCCCAGAACAATTTTTCCCTCGAAATTATTCATTCTATACCTTGATAGCTGAATATGTAGTTATTTACTGTCAAACACATTGTATCAGAAAATCTTATAATTTCCGTGTTGTATTCGTATGTTATTAAAAAAAATGTTTTGTGCTTAAATACAACAGATATATAATATATATGTAATAAAATGTGTTTCTATACAATAAACTTAATATTTGTCCTATGTATTTTTCACAAAATGAGGGGTGCGATATTAGGAGCACTATTTGTCCTAATACCGTTTTTGCAATTTTTCTTTTATACTTGAAAAACAAATGTAAAATAAAAGTAATTTTTAAATTTGACCTCACTGATATAAGTATAATAAACCCGTATTAAGAATCCGTATTTATTTCAAATTTATGTAATATATTAATACTTGAAATACTGCTTTTTCAAAATGGGTGCGATATTAGGCACAGTTCCCTTACACACAGAATACATGCACTTACAACAGCGGCCAGATTTATGCTGAATTAACGCGGGAAACAACAACATATTATATAATATTTGAGCTTCGAAATGTGTCACTGTTGTCAAAATGCAAATGTATTACATTGTAAAATATTGTAGCTTGTATAACTGGATAAAAGTGTGAAAAGTTGAATTAGAGAATATGTTGAGTTTTGAGGAAATTTAAGAACTGGAGATGTTGAGTTTTGTGAAAACTCTCTACATTGAGGCACTTTTTTCAACGGAAAATGTTTATTTTTGTGATATTTTGAGCACTGCATCATTTTCCTCTCATTACAATTGACCAGAAACCGTCAAAACCCGCAGTTCGAAAAAAAAAATGGCGTTCGTTGAGTTTTGTTAAAACGGTCCTCAATTTCTAATCGTTTTCTTTCCGAAGGAAATTTAATTTTCCAGCAGGATAATTACCCCGCGCACACTGCCATAAACGATCAAAAATGGTTCACAGGAAGGCCTAAAAAAGAGGAGGATTGACAAATATCGAGACAATCCACCTCAAAATCCAGATCAGTTGTGGGATCAAGTTCTGTCTACCTGGAAAAATATCGCTGAAGACCAGAACTATTTCCGCGAGCTGGTGGACTCAATGCCCGGAAGGTACCAAGTGGTGAGAGACGCTGGTGCCAAGTGGATAAAGTATTAAATGCACATGTGTATTTTTTTATTTTTCTTTAATTTGTTTGTTTATCTTTATTTTATTTCGGAAAGTAAATTGATCTCCCAAGAGTTTTTCTATTTTAATAGTCGAGCAAGAGTTGGGAAATATGTCGTTCGACTATAAAAAAAATATAAAAATGAAGAGAGGTAACATGCATAAAATTAATTACCGTACGTTAATAAAAAAAAGTTAATCTGATCGGGAATCCAACTCGGGTTCCACAGATTTCAGGGCAGCACGTTACTGACTACTCCAACGGATAGCTAAGTAGCGTGATGAGACACTTATAGCTGCTCGGCTTGGATTTTATGGAGACAACGCACATATTTGGTGTTCATTTCAAAGTATGTCATGACGTCACTGTTATGAATCAACGATTTGAAGCGAGTTTCAGCTTTTATGTCAGAGAAGTTGTCTATTAATCAAGGCGTTCAATCTGAATTTGAGAACGTGTACGGTATAACTTGAACGTTGTAGCAACAGATGGCGGTCTGTACTGCCTGTGTGCTCCATAACCTCTTTCGAACTGTGTTTTGCGCGGCCAAGTCGTACCCAGGGTATTTGTTATCATCGGTTGCGTACGGCAATATTCCACAATACAAATCAAATGCTCCGTGTCCATGTTGACCGTCGAAGTTAATGTCAACAAATACGTAAGAAATCGTCTTAACCCTCTCCCCATATCCCGAAAGTAAGAAAAAAACCCACCTCAGCACATGTTTCCAAACAGTTCACATTCCTGCCACCGGCGTTACCGTACGCAGGCTATCAGTAAGTACTCTTCAGAATGAACGCCGTACTTGCTATGCAACTTCTCTAACGCATAGGTAATGCACCTCTGCAGAAGTGTAGGAAGATTGAATTCTCTAGGCTCATCGACTAGCCATATGACGGCATACAGCGAGCCATGACACACTTTGAACTGAACACCCAGTATAACGTACTCGTGTAAATCCCGGTCAAAACTTCAACATTTCCACTACCAAGAGACATAACACAACTCCTTTCTAATACTGTACACGATTTGTGATATAGTAGACTGTGGTTATTTTGTTATAATTATGAAAAATTCTTTGATCGCACTTATTTTTCCGTAATGAGCCATTACTTACGTTCATTAAATGTTAAGAAAATTTGGTTGGTGAACAGTTCGCATTTTAGTGAATCGTTAAATATTTTAATATTCAGTAGTTAATGTTTCATTTGAATTGATTTACTGAAGTTTGGTGAAACCGGCCATCAATCATTTACGCTTCCTTTTTCTTTGTGGACCATTATGACTATGAGTCATTAGAGGGTCCCATTCTGCATCTCGGCAAGGAAACAATAGTGAATATAATATAACATGGGGTCACAGTGAGGACTCAAAAGAAACAGTAATTTTGGTCCATCCTGACGGTTGTGAACAACAACATGAAGATTACCTGGTGGTTTTCTTTTAAAGAACTAAATACACCTGCAATTTCACTTGCTGTAGATTTATTGAATCGCCGCTTGTCCATAGAAACGTTATCAACAAAACGCAAGTTCAGGCTTTCTCCTGCATTTTCATTTCTCATGACTTCAGCTGCAATGTTGTATGTTTGAGCGTAAGGATTATTAGCAAGGAATATCTTAAATGAATGGCAGTACTAAGCCCTTCAATTCATTTTTTTCAGGACGACCTATATGTACATTAGTGGCCTCCAAGCAGTGTACAAAGTGCAATATATTAACCATAAGAAGTGGTAACAAATACGAGATGTATCGGTAAATTTGTCCCTGGATTTTAAAACAGCATGGGCCATTACTTGAAATACCTTTGTTGTTGGCAAAGAATGAAGCAAATGCTACTGTACCGTAATAATGACGAATATTCTGTACATAATCAGAATTGTTAAATAATTCTTTCAGTTCCTCATTTATTGCTGGTTCTGTTATAAAAATGGGTCCATTTTGCCAGCAAAAATTGAAATGACTAGCTATTTGTTTCCTCTTCTGCATAATGGTAAGCATGGCAGTGCACTTTGGACATTCATACCTCCTATGCTATGTTCAGTTACTTCATTTTCGTCCAATAAATTTTGTCTGAACTTTAAATTGTCTGCTCAACCGCTATATAAATTTGCAGGACATCTGTTCTCAAAAATGTTGTCGGTCTATCACATTTCGAAATACGCGCCCTGGTCTTGCTAGTCTTCCTCGAAGTCACTCATTATGCACTACATTATTAATTTTTTTCAAGTTTATTACCTGCAAAACCGTTATATAAATTTGCAGCACATCTGTTCCCAAATTTTATCGGTCTATCACATTTCGAAATAAGCGCCCTCGTCTTGCTTGTTTTCCTCTGAGTCACTCATTATGAAAAACAATATTAATTTTCTCAACTTTATTACCTGCTCGACCGTTATATAAATTTGCAACACGATTCTTCTCAAAATGTTGTCGGTCTACCACATTTCAAAATACGCGCCCTCGTCTTGCTTGTCTTCCTTTGAGTCACTCATTTTACACGACATTATTCATTTTCTCAAGTTTATTACCTGCTCGACCTTTATATAAATTTGCAACACGTCTGTTCCCAAAATGTTGTAGGTTTATCAAATTTCGAAATACGCGCCCTCGTCTCGCTTGTCTTCCGCTAAGTTTCTCATTATGGACTACATCATTAATTTTCTCAAGTTTATTACCTGCTCGACCGTTATATAAATTTGCCCACATCTGTTCTCAAAATGTTATCGGCCTATCACATTTCGAAATACGCGTCCTCGCCTTGCTAGTCTTCCTCTAGCCTAAGTCACTCATTATGCACTATATTATTAAATTGTCTCTAGTTTATTACCTGATCGAACGTTATATCAATTTGCAGCAGATCTCTTCTCAAAATGTTATCGGTATATCACATTTCGAAATACGCGCCCTCGTCTTGCTAGTCTTCCTCTAAGTCACTTATTATGCACTACATTATTAATTTGTCTCAAGTTTATTACCTGCTCGACCGTTATATAAATTTGCAGCACATCTGTTTTCAAAATGTTATCGGTCTATCACATTACGAAATACGCGCCCTCGTTTTACTAGTCTTCCTCTAAGTCACTGAATATGCACTATATTATTAATTCGTCTCACGTTTATTATATAAATTTACAGCACATCTTTTCCCAAAATGTTATCGGTCTATCACATTTTGAAATGCGCGTCCTTGCCTAGCTAGTCTTCCTCTAGCCTACAGTAAGTCACTCATTATGCACTACATTATTAATTTGTCTCATGTTTATTACCTGCTCGTCCGTTATATAAATTTTCAGCACATCTGTTCTCAAAATGTAATAGGTCTATCAAATTTCGAAATACGCGCCCTCGTCTTGCTAGTCTTCCTCTAAGTCACTCATTATGCACTACATTATTAATTTTCTTATGTTTATTACTTTCTCGACCGTTATATAAATTTGCAACACGTCTGTTCTCAAAATGTTGTCGGTCTATCACATTTCGAAATACGCGCCCTCGTCTTGCTAGTCTTCCTCTAAGTCACTCATTATGGACTACATTATTAATTATCTCAAGTTTATTACCTATTCGACCGTTATATAAATTTGCAACACATCTGTTCTCAAAATGTTATCTTCTATCACATTTCGAAATACGCGCGCTCGTCTTGCTAATCTTCCTCTATGTCAGTCATTATTCACTATATTATTAATTTTCTCAAGTTTATTGTCTGCTCAACCTTTATATAACTTTGCAACACGGCTGTTCTCAAAATGTTGTCGGTCTATCACATTTCGAAATAAGCGCCCTCGTCTTGCTAGTCTTCCTCTAAGTCACTCATTATGGACTACATTATTAATTATCTCAAGTTTATTACCTATTCGACCGTTATATAAATTTGCAACACATCTGTTCTCAAAATGTTATCTTCTATCACATTTCGAAATACGCGCCCTCGACTTGCTAGTCTTCCTTTAAGTCACTCATTATGCACTACATTATTAATGTTCTCAAGTTTATTACCTGCTCAACCGTTAAATAAATTTTCAGCACATCTGTTCTCAACAGGTGTCGGTCTATCACATTTCGAAATACGCGCCCTCGTCTTGCTAGTATTCGTCTAAGTCACTCATCATGCACTACATTATTAATTTGTCTCAAGTTTATTACCGTTATATAAATTTGCAACACATCTGTTCCCAAAATGTTGACTGTTTCTTACATTTTAAATAGATTATACACTACACTTAAAAAAAAACTATCACATCACCTTCTTTGGCCCTCTGCTTTGTAAATATAAACTTAATTGAGGTTTAAAAGTACTCTCCAATAAAAAAAAAATACGCTTCATACAAGTTATTTAGATGAACGTATCTCCTTTTTCAATTCACGTTGTAATCTTGGTTGTGAACAACAGTTTAATGTGTTGATAAATAGGTGCAAAGTATACTTTAATTATCTGAAACACAACCATCTCTATATGTCTACACAAAGCCCCCTATTACTGACACAATTCAGAATCTCTAATCCTCTAATGAAGCCATCTATACCAACTAACTTCCTATGACATCAAAAATCTATTATCATTAAACACAGCAATAATTAATGAATCAAATTAATATCAAAATATCTAACTAAATAAGGTTAGATAAAGGGTAAATTTAATAAAAAAAATTTTGTTTATCAGTATTGGAACTCTAGCCCTGTGTTTAGAAATTCAGTATGCAGACCAATACACTACCAACTGAATTGGTACCTGTGCTTCGGGGTACAGTTTATGTATCCTTTGCGAACGAAACCAAAGTCTTCTTGCTACACATTAATTATGATTAACGAAGAAAACTGAAGCCTTACGAACAAAACATGAGTCTTCTTTATATGCATTTCTTATTTATATTTGTTAAATTGTAACATGTATGAACCAATATTTGAAGTTTTTAATATTTTTCCAAATAACGAATCGAATGAAACATGTCCCATTATGATAGGTATTTATAGCTACTAATAATAAAGCTGTAGCCGAACTTTTTCTGATAATTTTCGATTTTCCAAAAATAATTGGTCCTAACATATATAATTAACCACCCTGAAACCGAAAATCGCATTTTTGAAATTTTTGTTTGTATGTCTGTCTGGATGTTTGTTACCTTTTCACGCGATAATGGCTGAACCGATTTATATGAAACTTGGAATATAAATTAAGTTCGTTGTAACTTAGATTTTAGGCTATATGGCATTCCAAATACTTTATTTAAAATGGGGGTTATAAGGGGGCCTGAATTAAATAAATCGAAATATCTCGCTTATAATTGATTTTTGTAAAAAATGTTACATAACAAAAGTTTCTTTACAAATGATTTCCGATAAGTTTTATTCTTTACAAAATTTTGATAGGACTGATATTTAATGAGATAAATGAGTTTTAAGATTAAAATAACGCCATCTAAGATGGTGCAATGAAATAACAAATGACTTCGTCTATAAGGGGCCTTGGACAACAACAATCGAAAAAGGGGCCTTGGACAGCAACAATCGAAAGCTATTAAACATAGCCTACAGACAATGTTTCTGTGTTTGTATGAAGTAATATCGGAAGCTAAATTAAACGATTTGTATAATTAATTATTATTTCACCATTGGAAAGTGTAGTTTCTCTAGATGGACATAATGCTATAATGTTATTACAGTAACTTCTGAGTAAATCGAGGACAGGTAAGATTAAAATAGCTTCTTATGCACAGAAAATTTGATAGGCTATTTTGTACATTCGTTTTGTGTATTTCTTAAAATAATATTTATGTACACACTCATTTTAATCTCTGAGAATTAACGAACAACGAGAGTGTATTGATTTAGTATGCAGTAATAGTACGTTAGCTTAGCAATCCATTATTTTATAATTCAAATTTTAACTATGCTCAATTGAATCGTGTTAAAATACATAAAATGGACCATATATGCAATAAATGCAATGTAAAACAAAATTGGGTAATGGGCCAAGCAGATTATGTTGCGCTGTTGTAAAAGTTGTTGCTTCTAAGATTCAAGAGCCTCCACAATATAATATAATATAATATAATATAATATAATATAATATAATATAATATATACTAATAATAAATATGTAACCGAAAATTTTCTGGTAATTTTCGCTTTTCCAAAAATAATTGGTGTTAACATGTATAATTATTCATCTTAAGACCGGAAATCGCTTTTTTTGAAATTTTTGTTTGTATGTTTGTCTGTCTGTCTGTCTGGATGTTTGTTACCTTTTCACGCGATAATGGCTGAACGGATTTGGATGAAAATTGAAATATAAATTAAGTTCGTTGTAATTTAGATTTTAGGCTATATGACATTCAAAATACTTCATTGAACGGGGCCTGAATTAAATCGAAATATCTCGCTTATTATTGCTTTTTTGTGAAAAATGTTGGATAACAAAAGTTCCTTTAAAAATGATTTTCGGTAAGTTTTATTCTATGCAAAATTTGGTAGGACTGATAGACTTTTAAAATAACAATACAATACATTTTCACCGCCGCCTCAGATTGTAGCGTTGTTGTTCCTGCAGTAATTCCTATGTGCAAAATATAACTTTTTTCAGTAGGAAGAAAAAACACATTTATTCATTCCATGGCAATGGTACATAGCAGATCGTGAAGTCTTACATTTTCGAAAGAAATAAATATAATTACATATCACTGTTTATGCTGTATCACTATTTAAGTTATTTGAGGGGTTCAGAACCATAGTGGGCCAAGCGCCATTTACTGAGGACGTAGAAAACAATGGTTAAAATTAAGTTATTACCATAATTCAATGGAACCATATAGCAAGTAATATAAAGTTTACACATTAAAACTAAATGATGTGTCAATCTTCATTAAACTATGTAATAACAAATAAGAAACATGTTAAAGGAATTGTCACTGCACCAAATGAGTGCTCTCTGGACCAAAATGATCGCATTTTAATTATTTAAATACAATTTAAATTAAGTAACATATTAAACAATTTATCCTTCTAACAAACACGAATGTTACCTGGATCAAATGTCCTATTTTAATTATGTAATTACTTTATATTTATTTCTAACGGGCGCAACGGAGCGCACGGGTACGGCTAGCATATGAATAATATTCGTTTGTTGTGTGCAAGGCCTCCTTAAATAGACGGAGTCATTTGTTTTCATTTAATTATAACCTATTAGTCTGAGGCGGTGGTGATTAAACGTATTGTTATTTAAAAACTCGTGTGTCTCGTTAAATATCAGTCCTATCAAAATTTTTCATAGATTAAAACGTATTGGAAATCGTGTTTCAAGAAACTTTCGTTATGTAACATTTTTCATGATAATCGATAATAAGCGAGATATTTCGATTTATTTAATTCAGGTCCCCTTATAACACCCATTTTAAGTAAAGTATTTTGAATGCCATAATTATAATCTAAAATCTAAGTTAGAACGTACTTATTTTATATTCCAATTTTCATAGAAATCGGTTCAGCCATTATCGCGTGAAAAGTAACAAACATCACAGACAGACAAAGTGAGACACACAAACAAAATATTCAAAAATGCGATTTTCGATCTCAGAATGGTTAATTATACATGTTAACCAATTATTTTTGGAAAAGCGAAAATTGCCAGAAAAAATTAGTTAACAGATTTATTATTAGTATAGGCTAGATAAGGAAACTGTAAAATGAGGAGAAATTGTGCAGTATTTTAAAATGTAAGTCGAACTTTAAACACATTATAAGTGTATTTTTACAGGTATTACTGATATCATAGAGCTGGATACCAATTTCATTACTCATGTATGTACAATAGTAGGCCTACTTCAGTAAATAAATCATAAAATGTTTCCGAACCGATTCAACCTTTCCACATATAGTATTTTTTTATAATAATTGAAACAATATAAAACTTACTGAATCACAATATGACACGAAGTGTAACAATTAGGTATGTACAATAATGCAATTGCGATTTCTCCATTAAGGATATGAGGATGATCCTAAAGTTTAATTTCGTGCCTCTGAGGATAGAAAACATTTTAATAATAGATTTTGATTTTTAATGCGTCTTCAGTTGTCCCCACTGCACAACTCAGATCTAAAGAATACTTTTCGAGAAACCATCCAAATATCTTACAGCAAACAGTTTTTTCTAGCAGTCAAGTTCTGGACAGGGGTGAGTGCGGAGGTCGGGCTATGGCTTAGTTTTAACCGCGTTTGAGGATGTGGTCAGATGTAGCTCATAACACAGAATATTTCTGATGGTGTTGTAATAGAAGAGTTGATGCAAGGATATCTAATTTGTTCTTTAACTTTTCCATACACCTGGCTGCATCAAATACAGTAGAAGTGTGGTAACTTACACCGAGATATTTTATATTTTCTTCTGGGATAATTGACGGAATTGTTTGGCCAGAAATTAAGTCAAGAGATTTATAATTAAGAAGTCCTTTGGTTACAGATATCCATTTGCATTTATCTATGTTTATGTGGAGACAATTTCGTTAAATCTAGTTATGGCAAGTTCAACCAGTACTCGTGCCGAGTCTTCATTTCTAGCAAAAATTACGGTGTCATCTGCAAAACCTAATGATGTTATCTTTGGTAGTCCTGGAGAAACTGAAAATCCATGCTCTTCTTGCAATGCATGAATAGAAAGAACGGTGAACGCTACATAACTCCTCTCTTGATAGTGATTTCTTTGGTTTTGTACGTTCTCGTTTCTATTTGAGTTTTATTGTCTCTCTGCAGCTCTGGTATTAGGTTTGATAATTTGGAAGGCAATCCAAGTGCTAGCAAAGGTAACCCATATTGTCAAAAGCTTTACTTATGTCGAGAAATACTAATGTTACATCTTTCTTCTAAGATTTTGCAGCAACTAAAACTGCAACTGATGTATTTGTCAGGGTATCGGGGTAATTAGTAAACCCGCTTTGATTTTCGCAGAGTTAATTAAAGCTCTCAGGTGAAATCAAGAATTCGCCCTATTACCCGTCTGACCACAGAACAAGTTGTTATAGGTCTCCAGTTTCCAAGATTCATTTCATCCCCACCTTTATAAATTAATACTGTCCTGGCTTGTTTGAGGAAAACTGGTACTAAAGATTTTGTCATCATAGTGGTCGCTAACATAGCTATTACCTCATAGCATGTTTCGTCTTTCAAAGCCCGCACAAGTACATGGTCAGGACCTTGGGCTATGTCTACAGCTATCTTGCTTACAGCGAATGCTACTTCTTGTTTTGTGATAACAAGATTTTCCGTGCTATCTAGAACAACTTGCTGTGATTCAGTTATAACGGGAGAATATTCTGAACGTTCGCAAGGATTTTCAATTGATAGACGTGAAGAAAAATGATGATGGATCTTGTTAATATCAACTTTACAGGATGTGCATTGATCGTTAAGTGCTGACCTAACTGCCTTTCTCCTCTTACAGTACCTCGTTCAAACTAGAGTCCGTGTCAAACTTGTAAGTTATGGTTAGATGGTGAGTGATGACTTCAGTGATACTTTGTCTGAGTTACCAAAACTCGTTAAACTTGTATCGACAGTTTCTGCAAGCGTCTCAACCGAAAGGAGCTTTTCTGCATTAAAGCGCGTTAAAAATTACTGTAGAAATTCAATGGCTCAGGGTGGACTCAACGGACTAGCCTTAATTTATTTCTAAAAAGATTCTTCGGTGAGGTCAGAATAAACCCTAACTTCCACGATAAAGTGGGGAGGAGAATCTAACTTCACTACAAATAAATTGCCAGTTCCAGAATGGTGAGTTAAAGACTAACATAGGCCTATTTGCATTAATTATACACACTCTATTATTATTATTATTATTATTATAATTATTATTATTATTAGTTTCTGACTTGGTGATCTCATATCCTACATACAAAAAATATCACGAGTCGCCACTGCAATAATGGACAAGTTTCTTCGGTATAGTATAGTTAAGATTATAATGATAAATAAGAGAATACAGGAAGGAGAAACGAGAGTATAACAATAATTCTCCAACACCATCTCTGTCCAATATTTCCTTAATTTGAATCCGCGTCTTCCGCGCTAGGTACTCCATTGAGCATCTGAACATAAAATACATATTGTGTTGTAATGTATGCGTTTGTTATATCTAAACTGCAAGAGAACTAGAGCAAAAACAAGAAACTGAGTGATAACACATTCAGCGCCTTGACCCAGTTTAACCTGAGATTATTCAGAATGCAGGAAGTTATTGCGTTATCTTTCTGTTACATTGAACTATTAGCGTCACAAGTGATAATTACTGCTTCGCGTTCACTGTTATTTGTCAACATAATGCATGAGAAATAAAAGTCTGCCCAGCGATCGATTGACCGTGATGGGATCACGGATTTGACTACAAGACGTTTGCGCAGTAGCAATTACTAGACATACTTAGGCCTATTATTATTATTATTATTATTATTATTATTATTATTATTATTATTATTATTATTATTATTATTATTATTATTATTATTATTTTATTTTATTTTTAAAGGAGAGAGCCAATCCTAGCGGTACATCGCTGATGTCTAACTAGGTGCATGCCGAACCCATATAATTGACTAGACTAAGATTTGCTGAGTATCCAGGGTTCGAAGCGGGTAATCACCTTCGTCCATTCGCGTTTCGCCACTCGGCGATCTGGGAATGCTGTGGAAAGATGATGGAATTGAAGTTGGATGAGATGATGTTGATGCCTAATATTTGAGAACGAGATATTCCCGAGAAAATCTCCAATAGCGATCTTGTCCATCACAAGTGTCAGGACTCACCAGACTCGAACCCAGAATGACTGTGCGATTACAGCACTGATTCCCAATGTGTGGTTTGCGACTCCCTTGGGGTTGTGTAAAGAGTCGATGGGGTTCGCCAAATGATTTATAAAACAAGACAAAACATCTTATTAATATAATTATATTTATTTTGTATTTAAAACCATAAACATAAACGATGTCGAGCATAGAAATAAAATAATATTTCAGTAGTTATACTCGTAATGTAAAAAAAAATTGAGACAAATATGCTTGTTTTTCAAAATGTAGCCTGTCAAATCTGGACTCTGCATTCTTATCTTTTTAAGTTTACTGGCCAGAGGACGTTTACCGAAGTTATCTTTGTTTTCCTGTTTTCTTTCATTTGTTTCATTTTACTTAAACTAATACAAACACAACACCCATGCCTGTGGCGGGACTCGAACCCACAACCCTTTGGACCACTTTGGACCAAGCGGTAGATACAGTCCGTGCCTCTAGCGTTTGTGCCACCCAGGCCGGCAGTATTCGATATACACACAGTGATGCTATTTTCAAGGCCAATGCTTTGTAGGTTTTGTTTTGATGGCAATCTAGCTTGAATTTACAAATATTATCTTTTTTTTTTTTTTTTTTTTTTTTTTTTTTTTTTTTTTTTTTTTTTTTTGGCCTCCTCATCACCCCTTATAGCCATCCGATCCACCCACTTAACTTCTCACCAAGGCTATTATTAAATTATTATCATTATTATTATAAGATCAGTGTCAACAATAAACAATACTTTTTTTTAGCGGGGGGGGGGGGGAACACTGTATTCATATATTATATATTGTTATAAAAAGTATCATGTTCTCCTGTCCATGGACTAAGCATTTTGTTCTTTCTTCTTCATAAAAATTTTTGCAGAATTTAACATCAGTTGTCACCCTGATAATGTGGGCTGTTGTGTAGTTGTAACATAGTGCAGATATCCCATACTGAGCCAAATCATGTAACTTCTATTACGGTGTGGAGGAATATCTAAGAAGAGTACCATTCGTTTTACATCATTCGGGTTGTCTATTTTCGTTGCATCTTGAATGGTACTGTATATCCATGTCCACAAATTTGGTACACAGATAGTCAGTCTATGATGTAAGGTATCTATGTTTCCACACCTTGTACATAGAGGAGAATGATTAATATTAAGAGTAAATTTTTTGGCTTCAGTTGGTATAATGTCATTTATGCATTTGTATGCACTGCTTTTCCATTCTGTTGGTATCGTTGATATTTTAAAAGTTTTCCAAATTCTATGCCAATTGAAATTAGGAAATTTCATCATTATTGAAACAGGATTATTTTGTAGTGTCGATAAATGTAAGTAAATATCCTTGGTTGTGATGTGTTTTTCATTCTGTATCACGGAAGTTAGAAGGTTTTCAATTATTGTCCTAATTCGTCTGAATATAAAATGTTGTGATAAACTATCGGGTATTGTGACTGATGTCCGGAATATGCTTTTTATGAGCAGGGCCTGGCATTTTTTTTGAACACAGTATAGACCCAGTCCCCCTTCTTCTATTGGTTTCCATAATTGTGTTTTAGCTATTTTATGCAAATGACCGGACCACAAGTAGTAGTTAATACTCAGTTCAATACGTTGAGATATCTCTACAGGCAAGGGCAACACTTGACTGAGATACCATAACTTAGAAAGAACAAGTAAGTTGATGTGCCAGACTTTCTGAAATAAGTTTAAAGTTCGATATTTATGTTGAGCTAGAGTATATCGTATGTACGTCAGCAAGGGTGTCCAATTTAGTTCCAGCATTTTTTGCATATCTGCGTGGATAATCATCCCAAGTATCTTGACCCGATCTTTTATAGGTTTCTCCGCGAAAGATCTGTCGACAGGCCAATTCCCCAGTGGTAATAATGTGGATTTTTGAAGGTTGATTTTAGCTGTCGATGCTAATTCATAACTCCTAAGTATACGTTGAAGGTCTGCCATTTGATTGGGGTGTCTTAATCGTATCACTATGTCATCAGCATATGTTATCGTTGAGAATAAATTGTCTTGCGGTATGTAACGAGTGAGATGAGCCTGTAGCATCCTAATTAACGGTTCTGAGCAAAGGGAGTACAGTAACATGGACAACGGGCATCCTTGTCTTACAGCACTCTGAAGTTTAATTGGGTGCGTAAAGTACCCATTTATTTGTACTCTGGAATGTGCCTCCGTGTAAAGAAAATTGATGGCATTTATAATTAAGTTGGGTATTTTCATTCTACGCATGATCTGAAACATATATTGGTGATGCATATTATCAAAAGCTCCTTGGAAATCCAAAGATAATAGAGCTGCTTTCTCCTTGTTTCCACTTGTAAGCTGAATAATGGTGTCTCTTATTCCTACAAGATTTTCTATAATCGACCTGCCAGGAACGCCACATTTCTGTTCATTTCCAAGGAGTGATGACAGATACGGCCGGATTCTATTGGCTATTATTTTTGAAAATAATTTACAGTCAGCATTCAAAAGTGTAATAGGACGAAAATCCTTCATGATTGTTGGAGTCATCTTCTTGGGTATTAGGATGATAATTCCTTCGTTAAATCCCATGGGAGAATCCGTCGTACACAGTAATTCTTTCATCAGTCGATGCATTTCCTGTTTAATGATGTCCCACTATTGTTTGTAGAAGCTATAACCGATTCCATCCGGCCCAGGTGCAGAGTGTTTTCTGGAAGTTTTTATAGCTTGTGAGATTTCATCAAGACTTATGGGGTTTGTTAGTAGATTTATTTCCTCCTCCGGGATGCAAGTTGTTATGTGTTCTAGTACTGTAAATTGTTCTTTTTCGTCAGACGGTTTATATCCAAATAACCGAGTGTAGTATAATTCTGCTTCATGTAGTATCTCTTTACATGAAGTAATACGACGATTATCTATTGTTGTTAGACTGGAGATATATTTCTTTTGACCTCTGTTCTTTTCTGTCGCAATCTGGTATAAGGATGCTCTCTCCTCCTCCGTGGTTGTTTTAGTACGTGATCGAGTTTTGACTCCTTCCATAATGTGTTCTTGGAATTGTAAAATGCGGTGTTTTATTTTCTTTATTTCATCTTCGACGTTCTGGCCAGCTCTTTGCTTCATAATTAGTTCCTGAAGTAATGTGTTGTATAAGTCGCTCATATTTCTTCTTTCCTAGGCTTTCTCCTTTCCAAGTGATTTGAAAAAAGAACTAATGGAGGGTTTATAAATTCTAAGCCATTTTTGTAATTCAGTCATATTTGAGTGCAGTGCTCGTCTTTTTGCTATTTCCCATCTTTCGCGAAAACTCATCTCGTATGTTGTCGTCATATAACCACGCAGCATTCATTTTCCAGTATCCGCGACCACATTTAGGAATAGTATTATCCACTTCCATTTTAACTATGAGACAATGATGATCACTGAAGGCCACTGGGCTTACACGCGCATGAATCACTCTTTCTTCGTGTTGTTTAGAAACGTAAATTTTATCTATTCGGGAGGCCGAGTTACCGCGGTAGAATGTAAACTCTACGTAGTTTCCATGGCAAACTTCCCAAGAATCAAGCAACTGTAAGTCTTCACAAATTCTTTTCAAACCTGGGGACGGGTTATAGGTGCCTAATTGGTCTTTAGCATTAAGTACGTTGTTGAAGTCTCCTCCTAGGATGAGCATATTGTATTTGTGTCGAAGATGGAAAGGAAGATCTCCAGAAATCACGCGTTCCCGTTCCGTTCTATTATTTGTTCCTGATGGTAAATAAACATTAACTATCAGTTCATTGGCTTCTGTTAAAATCGATAAAATTCTACCACTGGGATGAAATTCAGATTGTTTGATGGGTAACCCGCTTCTATATATTATTGCTGTTCCTCTATTTGCTTCTCCCACATTACTTATAACATTGTAATTTGGCTGCAGGAAGTTGAAATTATCAATGTTCACTTCTTGCAATAGTAGGACATCAATATCATTATTGTATATGAATGAACGCAACAACTGTTGTTTAGGGAGGCTTCGTAAAAAGTTTATGTTAAGAGTGGCATAGTTGCGAATTATATGCATAATAATAGGAAGAAGAAAGATAGAATTCTTAAACGAATATGAAAACATAAGGTAATCAGTATCGTATTTGTTGTTTCTTAAGAGAACACTAACCTGGTATGTACATTGTGATCCAGAATCTTAACCTGTGTGACATTTTCAGCATTTCACGTTCCCTCAGCTTCGTTAGGTTTGGGCGGTTTCCAGAGCTTTAAGAAAGTAGCCATTAGTATGACTGCTCATCGAACATGTCACTGCAGGTTAAAAAAACACATCGTCCTATAAGTATGTACGCTGCCCTTGATAGTAATCTGACTGCATAAGTTATTGAATATTTAGTTATATTTCGGAAGACACGTTTGCCTCGATGATTGTATATAAATAGGTATCTCTGTTATAATATATTCTAATTTCTATGGAACAAGAATGAGTAGGATCGACATATGAATCTGGATAATGTTACACACATTATGGTTGCGTATGAGATATTGATACTGAATCAGTATGCCCCCCCGGTTTTGTTGGAAATTTACCAGAAACAAGATATGGTACTGCTCGTGTAGTATGTTTTTTCATTATTTTCTGTTTTGGTTCTAAGGTATCGTGTTGTGTAACTTGTTCTTGACGGTCAGTCTCTCGTTGTTTACTATTCATTCTAGGATCCCTGTTCGGGGGCAGTTCCTTTTTGCCATCAGAATCATCTCTTGGTTGCTCCATTATCTTTTGTTGTAGTTGTCGTTGTGGAATTGAGATGTTGTTTTCAGACATGTTTTTCTCCATTTCTATATCACTATCTGTAGCTTCAGCATCATCTTCCATCATTTGTTCCTCGCCATCTTTCTGTTGTCCTTTATTCTTATCATTTATTTCTGTATGGGTTTGCAATGCAAGCTCTGTATAGTATTCTGTAGTTGTATTCATGCTTGATGTTCCTTGCATAGGAACACTGGGTGTAATGTGTTCGTCTTCTGGCCGAACTGGGCTAGTGTCGTGAGAGTCACCGTTATTCAGACCTGTTGTTGAATTTTCAGTTTGCATTTCCACCTGTCTGTTTGTCATTTGTTCCTTAACATTTACCTGTTGTACAGGGTCTTCTATCAAATTCGTTGGCTGATCAGTGATATTACGTACGTTTGTTGACATTCCCCCCACCACTTCACTAAGCAGGGGTTTCCGACCTGCTACAGTTACTGGAAAGCTAAATTTTCTTCTTGGGCATTCGGAACGAAGATGTGAACTTTCCCCACATATGTAGCACAGTTGCGGTTGACCTGGGTAATGTATCACTGCTGTATAACCACCAATTATTAGTTTGCTTGGAATATGTTTCTGCATCTCTGTTCGCACAGCGCGAACTCCGTTGTTAACTGGAAATTTGTACTGCGTACTCCAGAGTTCGGCACGTATCGTTTTCACTGTCCCATACTGACTTAATGATTGATTAACTAAGTTATTTTCCACTTCCGGAGGTACATTAAATATTCGCACTGTAATTGCATTAATGTCAGCACGCTGAAAACTGACCTTTATTATACTCTGATTTTCGTATTTGAAGTTAACTTCACCTTCGTATGTATTCATAAGTCGTTCATACTGTGTTACAGAGGTTAATTTGAGATAAATTGATCGTTCTAAGGTATTAAGCTGTATCATTTCTACCTGATCTGGAGTGATGTTTAACTCTGCGTCAATCCAGTTGTGTAGTTCCAATGCCGTAGGTTTCACTGCCTCTGCTGGGAATGTGATCTTGATTGTGTTTTTTCGTTGTATGTGAGCCATGGTTGCACTGATTCTGTTACACAAAAGAAAAAAAAAGGAAAAACAAAAGTGTGGAAATTAAACCAATTATATGTATACTAAAGTATATACTATAAACAAAAAACGAAAGTAATCTCGCTGAACTATAAGAGTATAGTATCGAATCTCCGCACACAAAACACACTAGCGATCCGTACTAGACGACAGCTAGCGCAAGACTGTCTTCGTGAGGCTTAGACCTGTCTTCGGACAGTTAACTAAACAACATATAATGTAGGCGCTTCTTATGCGATCGTGATGTTTTGCATTCTTTTCATTCAAAACTGATCTATGCTCTCAGACAAAAAATGTCTAGTTTCAATATTCCATCAGTAGGTACATATTTCAATGAGTTAATCCTTTATATATAACAAATTATTTTTCTCCTTAAGTCAGGATAAAAAATATATGTAAAAATTATTTCAGAAAGATGATGTGTTATATTAGAAGCTTTCCTTGTTGAAGAACAAAATGGGTTTAGAGCTGGAAGGACATACATAAATAGTATCTTCTCTGTCTGACAGATTATTAAAAAAAAACAGAGAATGTAACCATGGAAAAGCATTCAACAGAGTTAAGTAATGTCAATTTTGGGAAATATTAGAAAAGTATGGAATACCCCAAAACCTAATTTGATCTATTCAAAGTTTGTACCTGAATAATAATAATAATAATAAAAGAAAGATCCACAATGGTGATCTCGGAAGTGAAGGCTATAGAATAATTATTTCACGAAGAGTGCGATAAGAATGCCTATTAGCACCTGCACTATTTAATATATACATAAATCATAAAGTTAAAATATGGCAAGAACATCTGACACACAAATATAGACTTAAGCATACATCTCCAAATCTCCTCTTTGCAGATGACCATGTTGTTATTTCGAACACAGAACATAATTTACAAAGGACAGTATGGTTGTTGTATAAAAAAGCTGAGGGTTACAATTTAAGAGTATTCATAAATCCGAAGTTGTAGCATTCCAAAGAAAACAACATCTTCGAACTAAGCTAGTAATTGAAGACAAAATCTTGGAACAAGTACACATAGTTAACTACCTCGGTTGTAATGTTTCATACCTATAGTATAAAAGTATTCCAGGATCGAAGTTGCAAAGATTCCAACACATGCTAGGTACAATAAAAAAAACCTTTTAAATAAGGTCTGTAAAGACACAATATTAAAATGTTATAATGTATATGGCCGTACCTATGTTGCTATTAAGACTCAGAAACCTGGACTCTGACAGCTAACCAGGAGAGGAGAATTGAAGGAAGTGAAATGGGGATTAGGAGGATATCAGCTACTAGATCATAAGCAGATCGCGGCCTACGGTCATCTAGTCACCAAATTGAAGTTTGGAACGCACGGAGTATAAATGACGTCATGACCCGTGGGGTGAGGTGGCACCGCGAGAGTAAGTTACAGTTGTTTCGTAACAAAGTACATTACTGTATTTCTTATTGTTGCTTGCTCTTAACTTCCGACATATTATTCTTCAGTACTGTGTATTACAAAACAATGAAATAGGCCTATTAACACTAAAGTCCACCCATCCTAATCAGCGAGGTCAGAAACGCCATAGGGCACTTGAAGAATGGGAAAACGACAGGAGAAGGCGGAATTCTCAACGAATGCCTGAAGTGGGACCAGAAAGTAATAGTCCAAGCAGGTACAAAATTATTCAACACCATACTAGAAACGGAAGAGTTTCTCAGCCAGTGGCATAAAAGCACCATAATACTTCTACACAAGAAGGGAACAAAAGATGACCTGAACAATTACAGGCCTATCAGTTTGATGTCCGGCTTATGTAAGATATTCACGAAGATATTGACAAGTAGATTAACAAAACTTTTGGACGAAAATCAACTACCTGAACAAGCAGAATTTCGATGGAGTTTCAGTACCATCGATCATCTGCAAACACTAAATCAAATAACAGAAAAAGTCAACGAGTTTAACATGAAAGTATATATTGCATTTGTAGATTACAGCAAGGCTTTTGACTCAGTGGAGCATTCTAAGGTTCTTGAAGCTCTAGACACAATAGGAGTCGAACACAAAATTATAAGACTATTGGGCAAGATCTATATCAACAGTTACGCAAAAATCCCAACAGAGGTGGAAGGAGAAGCATTTAAGTTAGGGAGTGGAGTGAAACAAGGAGATCCCATTTCACCGAAATTATTCACCTGTCTGTTAGAAGTAGATACTATTCAGAGAAATGGACTGGAGCAAAAAGAGATACGGGCTGAATATCAACTGTAGGATACTATCAAATTTACGCTTCGCGGATGACATTGTACTTTTCGCCAAGCCAAGACAGAAACTACAACAAATGCTGACTACACTCTGCGAGAAAAGCTCAGAAAAAATTAAACTAATGACAAATGGAGACAACATCCCTATAACGATTAACAACATGACGCTGGAATACGTCGACGAGTATGTATACCTGGCACAAATTGTGCCGCTATCCTGCAGGAGAGAGAAAGAGATACGAAGAAGAATATGTTTGGCATGGAAAAAGTTTTGGAGCTTGAAATTCATCCTGCAAAACCAAAACATCAGCACCAAACTGAAATTTTAAGTTCTGGAAACCTGCGCAATCCCAGTAATGTTGTACGGATGCCAAGTTTGGTCTCTGACAGAACAACAGAAAAACCTGCTTCGTGTATGCCAGAGGAAAATGTAAAGAAAAGTCCTACAGCTGAGACTTGTAATTCGGTCCAATGGAAAGTGAAGAAGTGTATTTTATGAAGCTACTGTATGTTTTTTTTTCTTCTTACACACGGAAAATGATTACTTTTAGGCTGTTGAACATGTATAGTATAATGTAAATTGAAACATTTAATGTAAAGCTGTTATTTTCTGTACTAGAAATGCATTGCATAATTGTATATGCAAACGTGAACATTGATTTTGTGCTCTACTGTAATAGAATGTTTACATGTTGAGGCAACGAGTAACTGCACGCTGCATCTCCCATTCCCCTTATCCACATAACACAGTCGTCCGGGTTTTCGTAACTTCATGCGTTTCGGTACCCAGGACCGCGGTCTGATCATAAGTGAAACAGGAAATCCTAGAGCAGCTTAAAGTTAGAGGAATATTTGATAAATTACAACATTATAGACAGATTGGCATGAACACCTATTAAGAAAGAACCATCACCTTATACCAACTATTGTGAACTCCGTGGGAAGAGAAGCGTTAAACGTGTAAAGAAGAGCTGGCGTAATAAGCCGTAAATTGTTTGATCTCAGAACAGCCAAATATTGTCTAAACCGTATAACACTTGATGATGTGATATATATATATATATATATATATATATATATATATATATATATATAGTCGAACGCAACTGTCTAAAAACGGATTCAGTACACTTAGTAGTAACTGTTTTCAGTTTCTTCCGGAAAATACTCAATAAGCTGATGTATAAAATTGCGCAAACTTGATTGCATGTCCGCAAAATAAAACTCCATAGTTATCGCATCTTACATAGCTCTATTTTTCAAGGGTTATTTAATACACTGCAATGAATCAAATTTATTTTGTCAAAAAACTGAAATTTCTTCATAAATCCATTGACTTTACCTCTCCCTCTTAACATCTTGACCTTTCAAACTACTTTTCAAACTGTTTCAGTGTTCGAAAGTCTTAAGAAGGTAAGCTAGTGTAAGAAGTCAAAGAGAATTGGCAAAGAGGTTTGCATATTTCGGTTTCTCATCTTGGAGGTAGCCCTGCAGATACATTAATAGAAGTTTTCCTCTTAACTGAAAAACTCATTCCAACACGTTACGCTACGAAAGTCATTTTACTTCCATGTGATAAAAAAGGTCTTCATACAACGAGCCCATATCTTTACATAAGTTCTGCTGAAAATACAATTTTGCAACACTCTTCCTCTGACGGAATTTACAACTTTGATGACAGAATTTAAAATACAATCTATTTCAGATTGTAATAATTTTTATGCAAGAGCTTTCCGATGCAAATAAAAAGAATGCAGCTAGTCATTTTGGTGTTTGACTTTTAGCTTTTCGCATTATGTCTTGTAATCACAGAGCGAGACTAATTCAAGTTATTGATATTTCGTGTCGTTGCTATATACTTTCACATACTTTCATTTTGATCGTTCTATGAGTGGTATCCACTGGTTTTGAGTGAAATCAACGTTTTAGATTTTGCACAGGAATTTGTACTTTGCGAATGGGGTTAAGTAATCACCTGGAGAAAGACAAACTGAGCAGCAACAGTTACACTTTTCCAATAGATACATAGAAATATATTTTTTAAGGGTATGCCATATTGATATTGTCAATCTCCATTGACAAAGTCTATAGGTACAAAACATATGGCAGTTAATACAGTCCTATTCTCCAGACTTTATCACATCCCCTACGAAACAAGAAACAAAATTCATTTACAAACGCATAATGAAGAACACTTTTCAGCCCCAACGTATTGTTGAACATTTTCCTAGTCAACGCTGGCACAGAATTTGGGACAATGTACATCTGACCAATATTTCTGCTGAATGGCAAAAAAAAAAAAAAAAAAAAAAAACACCGACATCATCTGACAGAATCCCCTGCATATAAAGGATGCGGTTTCTTAGACACGCTGAATACAGAACAAACAGGTGTGGAACAGCAAAAACCACTTGGAACGGAGCAAAAAACATTCCAGCAAGGTCTACGTCACAAATTTATGTAGGCACCAGACATTGTTAGTAGATCTTCCAACTGAAAACACTGTATTCGTAAAGACTTGGCAGGAGTTTTGCATTACCAACTAACGAATTCATCACGTTCAATAGAAAAATTTTGGAAAATGTTCAAAATAGAATGAAACAATTTTGAGCAAATGTGCAATTGTACAAATCTCAGAATTTCCAGGACCTGAAATTATCGCAGTTTTAAAACATGTAACTTCAGTGTATAAATTCATGAATAGTATCAAATGTTTGTTTGATATCTATACGTTGTTATTGATATTTAGTCCTCGTTTTAATTTTATTTATGACGTAATTGATTAATTAATGTTTTGTCATTCAAAAAATGAAAGGATAACTCATTCAAATATTATGTGTGTCTACTAAATACAGCGTTCTGGTTCGTTTACCAGTGCATGGTGGTTTATTTTAAACATAAAATGCATTCTTTTATTTTTGAACATAATTCCCTGAAGCAAAGACTGTTAAACCTTCAGGGTAGACAAGCATATCGTCGGCCTATAGGTGAAATACACTAAGTCAGCTGTTAGTAATTTCAAGTTTTAGATGTTTCTTATGTAAAATTTCGTGATCTTTCGTCTGTTGAAGTCCATTATGTCGTATCTATAATTCTTTATGAGATGGTCAATAATTATTTCAATTTACACTAAGTGCGAAATGAAAGAAAATAAACAGGTGCAACACACTAAGTTCGGTAGTGGATTTTACCTGTCAATTTCCGTCTTGTTTTATGCAGTTGAAATCAAACCTTACATCTAACACTTGACTTAAAGTTTTTCACGTAACTATTCAGGTAAAGTACCCAAATAAGAGACAGTGACCTAATAAGACATACCTTGTTAACTTCTCCGGCATAATTTGCCATTCCTCGGCAACTATGGTAAATCAATGTTTGTGCTTCTAAGACATTGTGTACTTTGTCTAACCTCAGTTGAAAGTAAGCAACGAAGCTGAGAGCAGGAAAAGTAATTTTTCACACTTTGAACTTTTTACTGGTTTTTGTTGAGGAAGAGAGCAGCAGGTAATGTAAGCTGCAAGAAATTTATTATTAATTTTATAAAATTGCTAGCAAAATGTTGCATATAATAAGGTAGATTGCTAATAAAGAAGATAATAATTTATGACCTGGGTAGCTATTTCATTTTTATTTACTCCGTTCCCTAATAAGAGATACCTAGGGGTCCTATTAAGAGATATATCTCTTATTTAGAACCCTTATTTGGTATTATTATGATGCTCACCTTTGAGAGTTTACGAAAAGCTTTAATGCTTCTAGTCGTGTCAGTTTGTCTGCCAGCATCTACATAAGAACCAATGGAAGATTAATTGAACTATTAATTAAAATTAATTACGAATTAGGTCAATCATTGATTATCCATTGTCCTCAATTATTCATTACAAAAATTACTACCTAATTGAAATGATTAAATTATCGTTATTAATGACTAAAATTAATTATTCATTGAGATGAAAATAACATCAAAAGCTAAAGTCAATTATAATGAGCTAGTCCGACAATATTTACCTTACTTAAAGATCAAAACATAAGTGCTTAATTCGTAAAATATTCTCTATACATTTCAAATAAAATCTTGTGTAATTATTAAACTATTAAATTTAATTGTGATTCCTGATTCCGAAAATTTCGTTGGACCTGTGTAAATATCACCACTACAGCCAGTGCCAGCGCTTGTGGCGCTTGTTCGTGAGTAAAAAGCCAGTCAATGACCACTTTTTGCCAGTGTAGATGAGAACGGTAACATCCAACACGTCACGTAAGCAATCTGCCAATCACAGTTGTCAGTCTTGTTGTTCACTGACTGCGTCAAAGGCAAGACACTCGCACTTTGCGTTTCTGGGATGTGTCCTTGAGTGCACTGACCAGTCCACTGACTGACTGGTCAGTGTATCAAGGATCAGTGGCATCTGTTGCCACTTCAACTGAGAGTGGTACCACCTCCTAAACAGATGTGACGTAAGCAATCTGCGAGTCACAGTTGTCAGCATTAATGCCCATAGACTATGGCAAAGATAAGTTATTCGCGTCCAACGTTCTCATTATTTATTTCACGCGCCAGAAACGGTGACTTTGGTTATACCACAGACCTACAGAAGCAGCAGCTACAACCACCACCTCAAGAGCCGTAAGCTTCAACCAGTGGGTAGTCGCATGTAAAGTCATCCAGGGCAGGAAAAGGAGCTATCATAATATCAGTTCTGATTAGAAAAAAATGAGAGAGAGCTTAGATAAGGAAAATCAAAGAAAAGACGGAGCTCGCAAGAAGTTGTTCGAAAAACAACAAAAATCACAGAAAAACTCAGTCCAAGAAGCACTGCTTGAGTTCGCCCAGTGATGAAGAATTCGATGTGGAAATGGAATTAATTAACTCTAGTGACACGGAATATGGATAAAATTATGATGATGGAGAGTGCTTGTTTTGCACTGAATTTTTTTCAGAGGACACCAGAGTTCAGGGGGTAGAAATAGATTCAGTGTTCAAAATGTCGTCGTTGGACACACGAAGACTGCAGCACTGATGATGAACCTTTCGTTTGTCCAACTTGCTCAATTCAGCGAAATAAGAATTGTGTCAATTAAAGGGGTCGGCAAAATAAGTGCAATCAACTTAAAATTAAAATATGGAGATCGAAATTTAATATTCTATCATTTTTCTTTCTCTAGCAAAATATTAACATCAGCAATAGTAGCCTAAACAAGATTAGTACATTCATGTCCGATTTGACCGACTTTGTGTTCTTTCATAAATCATCTTAATTCCACTTGGAAAAATTCCAAATAAATAATAGAATTTATGTTGAGAGGAGTTAGACCACTGTTGCACTGACCTATTCAATTTTAAAATGTTCCTGAATTTATTAAAGTATCTATATGACTTCACAATGTTATATATTGCTTCAATTTTCAGCCAAAAGATGATAGTTTTTGTCCATGTTCAAAAATAAACTTAAATAACACACGTGCCTCTTATTTGGAATCCCTTTTCAAATCATCAGTATTTCCCAGTTTTATTTTTTTTATAATTTAAAGTAATAATAACAACTGGCTAAAATTTGTATTGTCAATTCTAAAAATAGACGAAATGCTGTATGTATTCCACTCATTCAGATTAAAAATGTCTATTCCCATCCTCATTTATAAGCAGTTAAAAAAAAGTGTCTCTTATTTGGGTACTTTACCTTATTGGTTACCCTGAAAAGGTTTGGGTCGCGAAAGTGGAAATTTGCACCAAATATCTTATTATTTATGTCCATTTTCATTTATGATTGTATTAGAAACACTCTTGTGCATATTATTTTACTGTTTAGTGGATAATAACTCGATTTGCAGTGGTTTAAAGAGGCAAGAAGATTATAATGTTGCTTCAAGGTTAATAATAATAATAATAATAATAATAATAATAATTATTATTATTATTATTATTATTATTATTATTATTATTATTATTATTATTATTATTTTGTATGGTTAATAACTCGATTAGCAGTTGCTTAAAGAGGAAAGAATATGTTAATGTTGCTTCAAGTTGGATTTATTATTATTATTAGTAGTAGTAGTAGTAGTAGTAGTAGTAGTAGTAGTAGTAGTAGTAGTAGTAGTAATAGTAGTAGTAGTATTACTATTATTATTATTATTATTATTATTATTATTATTATTATTTTATTGTTTCGTATGAATAAGTGAGAACCCCATGAAAGATTCACTAGAAACACCAACAAAAGAGTATTTAGGTGACGAAGAAGTGGTGGTAAAACAGAAGGTGAGGAACATGTCTCTGGTGATGGTTCAGAAAGACAAAATACAAGATTATACATCTATAGGAGGTAAACCGCATTCACCAAAAGTTCCTAAATTTGTTGACTGCACAAAATGAATTTACGGCTGCTATGGTAAAATTTCAGAACTAAATGAAAATTGCAAACAATTCTGGGAGATAGATTACGACAGACAAAATGATTTCAAATTTAAATAACGCAGTCATTGATATACCTAAAGAACGTAGACTCCGCAATGATAGAGCAGATCAACGTGAAAATTCCAAACAATATTATTTTGGAATGAATGGAGACAATATCAGAATGTGCCACAATTAATTTGCAAAACTGTGCACTTCAAACATACGTACCAATAAAATTACTAGCAAACTTTTTGGGAAGCGATAACAACGGGAATTTTGGTAATAGTGACAGACAAGGAAAAAATACCCCCCCCCCAAAATAAAACTAGCGATCAAAATATTGACCCTGTTGTACATTCACACAAATAGTTTCCTTGCTATCTAAAGTCACAACACCAAAAAATCGCCCCAACGTAAAAGTTTGAGTTTAAATCTGAATATTTAAGAAATACATTTTCCTTACAAAGAAGATTGCTCAAGTAAAAATGTTGCACCAGTTAGCTTACAAAGAAGAATGCTTGGTAAAAATGTTGCACCATATAGTTTACAAAGAAGAATGCTTGAGTAAAAATGATGCACCATTTAGTTTACAAAGAAGAATGATTGAATAAAATTGTTGCACCATTTAGTTTACAAAGAAAAATGCTTGAGTAAAAATTTTGCACCATTTAGTTTACAAAGAAGAATGTTGAGTAGAAATGTTACACCAGTTAGCTTACAAAGAAGAGTGCTAGAGTAAAAATGTTGCACCATTTAGTTTACAAAGAAGAATGCTTGACTAAAAATGTTGCACCATTTAGTTTACAAAGAAGAATGCTTGAGTAAAAATGTTGCACCAGTTAGCTTACAAAGAAGAGTGCTTGAGTAAAAATGTTGGACCAGTTAGCCTCGTCACTTATCGATTAAATTTTTGCAATTACTTCAATTTGTATTTCTTCAAGCCTAAAAAAAGACCAGTGCATAACACGTACAGTTTATGAAAAGCCTAGAAATTGCAAGATGATTTTTACTCTCACATAGTCAGGAAAGACAATTCTGTGATTGAAAAATCTGCTGATAAAGAAAGAGCCGCTAAGGGTACATCATTTATATCTCCTACTCTTGACTTGCAGTCAAGAAATATGTCACTAGAAAAACATTGGAATATGCTGTGATTGAAAACATAATTATATTTTTATTTTGATTTGCAGTGAGTGAAAAAGAGTTTTAATCATGAATCAATGGTATTATGTCATTCTATTTGGTGTGTTTTCTTTATTTGATTTTTTTTTTACATTTTTCTGTATCACCAATAATAGTATAAAATATGTTATTTGGTTTCCAAAAAAAAAATAATTTAAATTAAATGTAATTTGCTTAAATCTTATCTATTTCCAATGGGTCTGGAAAGAGAAGCTTTTTCACTCTCTCAATAAACTACCGATTATATAATAGTTTTCGAATCACAACAATTTCAATTATGTCAATGTATTAAGTAATTTCGTTCATTCTGAAGATATCGTAAACTGTATATTGGGATAAAATGTCAGTAACTGTAGGAAAAGTAACATTAAAACATCCGAGGTTTTCCCCAACCATAAGGTGAATGCCAAGTAATCTACGGCCAATCCTCGGCCTCATCTCGCCAAATACCATCTCACTACCACCAATCTCATCGACGCTAAATAACCTCGTAATTGATACAGCGTCGTTAAATAACCTACTAACCAACCAACCAACACTGCAACATTAGGCATTTTCATTTTCATTAAGCAGGAGAGTCAACAGCAACTGTTGAAATTAGATGTCCACTGCCTAAAATAGTCAGGTGAAACACACTAAGTGTCCACTATCAGGAGAAAGACATTAAGTCATCAACATCCCTCATTAATTTAATATAAATAACACAAAATAATTAACAATTAATCATTTTTTCTGCAAATTAGAATTAGGGGAGAGTCGGATAATATCGGACATCGGGTAATATCGGACAGTGAGTTTCTTTCATCTACCATCATATGGTAGTGCCTGAATGACATGGTTACGTTTCTCCATGCGACATCACAGAAACGTAACCATGTCAATCAGGTACTATCATCGTGTGGTAGATGAAAGAAACTCACTGTCCGATATTACCCGATGTCCGATACTGCCCGACTCTCCCCTTATACAGATGTATGATGATATCGGCAAAGAAAATTTGTTGAAATGTTCGTAAATATAGCAGCAAATACAGTTTACATATCAACGAATTATTCCTTCGCCTTTATCTCAAAACTATGATTTTCGACTTAGTGTCTTTCACCTGTAGGCCGACGATATAATATACGTACTGCTACAGATTCCACTGACGAACAAATTCTAGTAATGTTTTGTTCTAATATATGTATAACTGCTCCTACCCAACAATATACAGTATATATGTATATATATATACATATATATATATATAGTGAGTTATTTTACGACGCTTTATCAACTAATGTGGATATTTAGCGTCTGAATAATATGATGGTGATAATGCAGGTGAATTGAGTCCACGATCAGCGCCGAAAGCTACCCAGTACTTGAAGAAAAAATAATCGTCAGCCAGGTAATTTGTACCAACAAAGATCTGAAACCAGGCCCACTCGTTTCACGTTCAGACATGCTAACCGTTACTCCACACCGCAGGACTGCAAACAATATACAGAGTGATTCACGAGGTGTTACCACCACTTACGGAACTTATTTCCGAAGACATTCTGAGCAAAAATTGTCATATAAACATGAGTACTGTCCTAAATATTTTTAGAGTTATATTAATCTGAAGTTGTTTGTAAAATATATTTTTTCTTTAGTTTTAAGGGTAAAAGAATATTACAATTAGAGAATGAACTATTCAGAAGTATAATTTCTTTAATTAGCTAATATTCTGAAGCTAAAAATGTGTTGTTAATTCTCTAGTTACTTTGTACAGATTTTTTTTTTCAATTTTTAACTACAAATTTCATTATTTTTACGCACTTATCACAGCAATTGTTATAAATCATATGACTTCTAGCAAGTTGAATCTTTACAGTTCAATTTTGTATCCTAATGTATAGTGTTCAAGAGTTTACCTGAGAGGCATGATTTGTAACAATTGTTGTGATAAGTGCGTAAGAAAAATGTTATTTTGTACTTAAAAATCGAAAAAAAATCTATAAGAAGCAACTACGGATTTACAACACATTTTTAGTTTCAGAATATTAGCGAAATAGAGAAACTACATTTCTGAATAGTTCATTTTCTATCTGTAATATTCGTTAACCCTTAAAATTAAAGAAAATAAATATATTTTGCAAGCAACTTCCAATTAGTGTAACTCTGAAAATATTGAGAATAGGACACATACACATATTTATATGACATTTCTTGCTGAAAATGTTTCTGAAAATATTCTCCGTAAGTGGCAGTAATTCCTTGTGAATCACCTTGTATATTGCCATGAAAAGATAATATATGCTCCCTTATTATGCGTGTTACGCGTTTCTCAACAATTCAGTTCCATTATCAAGTTGCGAATGAAATTAACATTTATATTTTATTATGAAAAACTATATTCTAAATACATAGAGGAAAATAAATACGAAGTGGAAGTGAAATAGCCTTGCAGATTTCAGAGCGAATAGCAATAATAAATAATTTATCCCTCTGGCGTATTGCAATATTGTGGATGGTTTTCGTGTAAATTTAATTTTAAAAATCTGTAAATTAAAGTTTCTGCACGCTGCGAGTTGGTTGCAACACAGAGCCACAAAACAGTACATCTAACGAGACACCGAGTTACCGAGTTCGTTGACCTCTTACATCTGTATGACGAGAAGCGTGTATTCGCGGTGGTGATGTCGGACTGCTGAAAATTCGAACTTAATTCTCTAATTAACCGTGCATTTAATCACAAAACATAATATAGGTTTTCTATCCATTTCAGTGTACCCTATAATGCCTTTCAATCTGTATGGTTATTTCACTTCCACTCTGTAAAGCAATTTTCATTCTTCCGATTGCAGGCAACAGACATTCGCTATCCATAAGGAGAGGTTCTACGTAACAATAGACATAATAAATTTAATAATAATAGGTAGAAAAGCGCAAAATATGCATATTTTGTGTGTTCGTTCCATGGATGCTTATTCACTACAGAAACTCGTTAGTGATTCGATTCTTAGTTTGCATGAGAGGGCGTGGTATCTTTCACAGGCACCTTCGCACAATTTACACACGCACTCTGCACTGGGCTCATGGTAGCCTGTCGTTTTGCAGATCTTGAAATGAAAACCATGCACTGCGAAGCGTGTGATGGTGTGTCTGAGTTCGTAGTACGGTCTCTTCCACTCGTCGGACAGCATGGCCTCTGTTGTATAGAAGTCGCTCCATATTTGTGACCTCTTCGTTCGGAGTTCCTGTAGGAGATTCTCGTACTGGGCAGTGGACGGGAGCAGTAGTTGGTGTCTCAAATCTTCAATATAGAAGGGTTCCCTTGACATTTCGTAGCATAGTCGTGATGGAGCATATTTTGATATGGACAGGGCTCTTTTAATAAATGTTGCCTTCACTCGTTCTATGCGTTTTAAATTGCTCTTTGTAAGGTTCTCCCATATGATGTTCAGACCATATTGCAATATAGGGCTGATTTTGACTTTGAATAATGTCATGGCTGTCTCTAGCGATAATTTGCTTACATGCTGTACTTCATGCATTGCTTTTATAGCATGTATGGTTCTTTCATTTACATGTTGTGTATACGTATCCCCATGCGTTTGGAGGGTGATTCCTAAGTACTTGAATTGGGTTACATTTTGTAGCTCCCTGTGCTCCAGACGGAATGTATCTTCAGCTGCTATTCTTCCTCCTCGGCGGAAGATCATGGATACGGTTTTGTCTACATTGATGGCTAATTCGTTCTCTCGGGCCCTTATTGATAATTGGTCTAGCGAGGACTGAAGCTTTTGCCGTGATGTGGACGCTAGGGCCATGTCGTCGGCATATATATACATGCTGACTCCATCTAGCTTAACACTGTTCACAATATCAGCTGTTGCTACATTGAATAACGTGGGGCTTAGTGGGTCGCCTTGCAACACCCCGATACTTTGCTCTATAGGTTCTGAGTATGTGACGCTGTCGTCGATTACTAAGCTGTTTTTGTGCAATATGTTGTTTACTATTCTGGTGACGTAATGACCTGTTCCAATCATCGAGCCCAGTTTCTTTATTACCATGTTTCTGTTAATGGTGTCAAACGCTTTGCTGTAATCCACGAAAACTGTATACAGCTTTCCTTTTGGATGTCGCAGTGCATCTTGCATGTCTTCTTGGAGGCATCGGACAGCTTGAATGGTCGATCTTCCTTCCCTGAATCCAAATTGTTCCTCTGGGATACTCGGGTCTATCATTTCTGCCAAGGGACCTGTTATTATTTTCGTGAAAGTTTTCAACAGCACATCTTCCAAAGCAATACCTCTGTAGGCGTCTGGGTTCTTGGGGTCTCCCTTTCCTTTATATAGCATTTTGATTATTGCTGTTCTCCACTGTGCAGGGATTTGCCCTGTGCGCAGGCATTCATTCATGAGTGCTGTCCATGCCGGCACCATGATTGGACCCGCGAGCTTCAAGTGTTCATTTGTGATGTGGTTAGGACCTGGTGCTCTATTTGGTCTGCTCATTTTTATGGTATATGTTACCCCCTCTTCATTAATGGGTTCGAAGCCTACAGCTGGTGATGAGTCGATCTTGGGGCGTGTATCTTTCGCACCTACGATGCTACTTAGGTGTTGCGTCCACGTCTGTATTGGTATTGTCTTCGGGAATCTGGGATTCTTTTGGCGTAATGCTTTGTATGGATCCGATTCTGCTTCTTCTATTAACTTCTTTTCTTTGCTCAGATGGTATGTTGTTTTTGCCTCTCTTACAGTCTCTTTGTATCCTCGCCTTTTGTCGGCGTAATTCCTGTAGGCTGCTTCTGTCTTCAACTCCCTAGCTGAGTGTAGTGCGTTGAGTGTGTCTTTCCTCTGACTATAGCATTCGGCATTGAACCATGGTTTAGCTTTCCTTGTACAGGTATTGTCTTTATGGTGAGGGATGGCTTCTTTCATGCGTTTTTCGATAGTCTCCAGTGCGGTATCCACGTCTCCTTCTTGGATGATGCTAATTACATTTTCCAAGTCCTTTTCCTGAATCTTTCCCACATCTAGTTTCCTTGGGATTTTGGCTCTAGAAGTTTCCGTGGTTCCGAAGGTGTTTCCAAGCTGTAGAATGGTTTCTACGGGTAAGTGTTTCCTCACAGCAACATTAGTGATAACCTTGTGAGATATTACTTTGGTTCCTTCATTTACAAAGACCAGGTCGATGGTGCTGCTGCCATTTGGGCTATAGTAAGTTTTCTCTGTTTTGTTATTCACAACAGAGAGCCCTTCACTATTTATATAGGAGAGTACGTTTTCCGTTTTAGCTAGTGGGGTATCCAGACGGCAATTTAGATCGCCTGCTATAAGCAGGGGCTCGTACCTTGGCACTTTAACTATTGCTTCTTCAATTTCATCTATAATTTCCTCTTCCTTGAGATATGGCTGGAAGTATCCACACATTATCCATATGGGTCATAAATTTAAAGACGTATGATTCATAGTACATGAGGCAGAGAATGGAAGCAATAGAAGAATTGATATATTGGCCTATAAAGCAATTAGTGATCGACTCAACTGTTCACTTTGAAAGGTACAGCGATCAACCTAACAATGTTGACAAAGAAAAGAAAAGATTTACGAGCCCAACATCCCTATTATTTAGAAAAATATAAATATAGATAAATCAAAGTAATAGATAGGAGCCAGAAAAACTGTTTCTCATTTCTTAAAGTTATTTTGACAAATATATAATAAAAAATCCATAGATCAAAATTAATTATGTTGTTAGCTCTTACAGAATCCTCAACTCTTCTAAGAAATCATTGTTATAACTTACAGCTGTAAATTTTTATATTTCCCTATTAATTTGTATAATTGTATACCGTACTGTAATTGTACTCTTCACCTGACATAATTAGGGACATTAAATCCAGACGTTTGAGATGGGCAGGGCATGTAGCACGTATGGGCAATCCCGAAATGCATATAGAGTGTTAGTTGGGAGACCGGAGGGAAAAAGACCTTTAGGGAGGCCGAGACGTAGATGGGAGGATAATATTAAAATGGATTTGAGAGGTGGGATATTATGATAGAGACTGGATTAATCTCGCACAGGATAGGAACCGATGGCGGGCTTATGTGATGGCGGCAATGAACCTTCGGGTTCCTTAAAAGCCATTTGTAAGTAAGTAAGTAAGTAAGTAATTGTATACTGTAATTCTTTGTCATGCTCTTGTTATTAGTTTTCGATAAGACTTACATGTGTAATATTAATTTTTTATGCAATAACACAAATTGTTAGAGCATACTTTGTCCTCATGACAATCCTTTACCGAAGAAAGCTTCTAATAATCAAAATACAGATTCAGTGACGGCTCGTCATAAAATATTATGTGTGTTCACAATTTTGTGGTTCCAAAATCGAAGAGAATTTGAAATTGTACGTTTAGTCTAATATGAAATGTCATGATTCCAATGTTTCACTATCGAAAAAACCGTATATAAATTCAAAACGACATATAATAATAATAATAATAATAATAATAATAATAATAATAATAATAATAATAATAATAATAATAATAATAATAATAATAAGAGTAATAATAATAGTAATAATAATGAAACTCAGTCTTTCTATTTCCAATTTTTCCTGGTAAGTCAGTTTACCCAGTTCTTTACTGTTCCAAATTTCATTGAACAGAGTTCATTGTTTATGTTTGTTAATAATGAATACATACGACATTCCCGTTATTTACAAACGCGTGTGTTCAGTAATATATTTTGATTCACAACACACTGATACACTACAGCCTATACCAGTACTATAATCCCATTCGCATAGATTCCTATAAATACATGCCAGTAAATATTATTCTTAAATATTATATACTACCATACAGATAACTTAAATTTATACCACCACCACAGTCAGCCAGCACGTGTTTGAAAGTCAAACTATGCTATTATGCCGATACTGAAGTATAGTAATTCACAAACTACACTCTCGTAGCAGCACTGTACACACATCTGCGTAAAGTAAACTTTCCTACAGTCAGATGCTGACATCTACAGGCTTTTAAATTTCCTCCTCGAGATATAGCACGCGAACGATAGGCACCGATGCACCTGACATCTGTAGGATAGATACTCATCATGTTCACTTAACGCTTTGTGCTCTTGACGAGTCATAAGCGGCCAGCTAAAGACAATTTTCTCCCGCGCATGCGTGAAATTCCTGTAATCATCTCGAAAAGAGCACGGCTTGTACGTGAACGGATGTTGCCAAGTTTACATAAGAAGCTTATGCAAGATGCGGGAAATTTAAAATGCTCGATTCTGATATTATACATCCCCACTACGTCAATACGGTATCAAATAATAAAACTAGTCGTGCATTAATGGAAACAAGGTGTTCACGTGCTCTTGTGCTCTTATTGATGCACCGCCACTGTACAGATTTGATGAACAGGCAGCATTAGATATCCTCGTCATGTTTCAACATTCATTTATGAATAATAATCAAAGGGGATAATCTATTCCACCAATAATTGAATTTCTTATTTCATCGCTATTTTACGTTACAGGTAATTGATGGCTTAATATTGATTTTACTATTTAATTCTATAGAGGATAGTTTATACTGTTCGATAAGCAGTTAATTTTTAACTCTGCGGTCGTCATAATAGTGTTTTCTGTATATTGATTTCTAGTAATTTTTAAGTAGTCTGTCATTAGTGGCATCTTCTTATCTTACATATTTTCAGAATAATATTATTTTATAATGAAATAATTCGAGGGCCTAATGTGAACCTAACGTAATTACAATCGATGTTTTATTCACAACAAAATTCTTAGCAGGCAATACTATTTCAGATGAACTATACCATTATGTTTTGCAATTACGAATTTTATTGTATTATATACGAGTACAAGACTGTTCGGAACTGAGTTACGATTTTATGTGACCAAGTAGAAGAACGAACTGTTGTCTATTGGTGTAAAGATCTAAAAATATCAATTTTTTACTTACGTTAGTTTCACACTAAGCCCACATTCTTATGTAAAGCTGCAAGAACGGCTAACAATCGCTTAACATGTACCAATGTCTAATCGTTTCATTGATTTGTGTTTCAAAAGATAATCAGAAGATGGCTTTGATTGTGGCAATGCATACTCTATTTCAATTATCTGTTAGTTTAATTCGTTTAGAAAGTAGTGATTGTGATTGCTAACATTAGAACAAGATCGTCAAATCTCGACTTACCTCAGAGTCAAAGTCTCAGAAGTATTGTCTATGAATAGGACTTTTAACAAAGTTAAACTTTACTACGAAAGTCGACTTTGGAAAATCTTCATCGAAAGTATCGTTTATGAATACGGCCCTAAGTAAAGACAATTTGTTTTGGTTGTCTATAGTTAGGTTTCCGAGATTTCCGAAAATTTAATAACCAGTTTAATTAAAAATAGAAGTAGAAAGGAAAACCCGGGCAACGCTGGGTGCTTCCAGTTAGTAATTAAATAAAATAGAGTATAGACTTTTACTCCATTAATGTAGAGTTTAAGTAAATATTACGCAGTTTGTATATCTGATACGTTACAATTTTTCGGTGATTTGAATGCAAGATTTGGAATCAGTGAAATACGTAGACATCACATATCAGAAAGCACGGTGAAATAATGTATAATAACAAAGAACAATATTAGGAGATTTTGTAACTTACAATGATATGAAGATGATGACTACTTTTTTAAACATAAAATCATTTACACATACACATGGAATGCTAGAGGTACGCAGTCAGTCTTTGACTACGTAATATATAACGAGAAATTATTCAGCTTTGTGCTTGATGTTATAACTTGTAGAGGTCCAAAGAAACAGAACACTATTTAGTTGTATCCCCTTAAAAGTTTCCAGCACGATGCTATAAACTAAAAGCTAAATTTATTAATTACGATATTTCCATTAGTAGAGTAGACTTATTGAGAGACCTCATTTTAAATTGCTTTATGAATGTAGAGTAAAAAAACATCTCCAAACATAGAAAGGAAGTGAAACAATTTAACAGATATTTTAAAAAAGGTAGCTTCTGAAAGTGTAGAGTTACAAAAGAAGCGGACTATTGCGAAAAGAGAGAATGAAAATCATCATTTTGTTTCATGACTTCAAAAAATTTTAACATTGCCAATTTAATTTAATTTCTTAAATTTCATTTATTATATATCATAGATCTTACATTAGTGTTGCTTTAAGATGAGATGTGAAACAAGTTAAGAGATATACAATTTTTTGGCCAGATGGGGTGAGACTAGGACTCGATGTAGATTACCTGATATTGGTTTACGGTTTGGGAAAAACCGGCCCAGGAACCAGGAACATATCGCTTACATCCGTTATAATAGATGAAAGATGAAATTGACTTGCTGTTGCCATAAATGTTGAGGGCGACTGCTGTATATATAATTGAGTTATTTTATAACGCTGTATCAACATCTCAGGTTATTTAGCGTCCGAAATATTCTACTATCATGCGTTGAGCCAGGCCAGCGAGCAACAATGCTCCTGATTTTCATCTTTGCGTCACATATCACCTGCAATCAAATGAAAATGCTTCTATATAATATTGTCATCTAACGTCTATGTACGGAAATTGATATTTTTGGTAGCAATATTGTCACTAGGATGAGTAGTGAGGCAACAAATTACTTTTTAGGAACACTTGTCGTTACTTACTTGGCAGTTAATGGAATAGAATCCCTTCCGGTTTATGTACACAACAGATCTCTCACGATTCTCTCACGATTGGGACAGGTTATTCTAATATGAGTGCAGTCAATGGCACCTATTATTCCCGGGAAATTATCTCTAGAAAGAACGAAATAAATAATATAATCACGTTCTTAACGAATATAGGTTAGTAATGAAATGAGTTATAGTAATAAGTTACGGCTTACCTGGAAAGGACAGCGAAATCATTCTTAATGAAAGGGAGTTCGTCATCGTCAGGGAAATTGATTACTCTTAACCGCAAACTGTTGATAGCGGTCAGAACACGATCTATTGTCCTGCACACGGTCGATGCACTGACATTCACAGTATCACCATTCACACCATAAAATGCACCGGTTGCCAAGAACCGTAACGTCAAAAGAAGCTGCAGTGTTATAGGTAATGGACAACCTCTCATGTCATGCTCAAGTAAATGTCCGATATCGCGCAGCAGGTCCCTTGCAGTTTCCTTTAAGAAGCGAAAGCTTGCTTTAAATTTTGCGTCTCCATATGTCTCAAAAGGATTACTACGATCAAGCAAAAGATTGCGACGTAGAGGAGGCCGTCGAAGTAGAAATAAATATCTCCGGAAACGTCTCAACACACCAATATAATTAACGTGCTCCATTGAATTTACAATGATACACTTGTTCCTTGTGTGAGATTGAGGTTAAACAGTGTTCTAGACGGTGTTTAAACATCGACTGCTAAACATCGGTTTTAGACATCGTCTACTATTAAACATTGTCTTCGCAACGTGGCAGCCATACTTAGGCGTTGTTTAACCTTAAACATTGTCTAAATATTGTTTCTGCAATCGACCCATAGACTATATAAAGTGTTCGTCCACACACGTTTCTATATACGAGTACTCAGACGCTTAAACCATTAGACAAAACCTTATGTCTGTCGGACTGTATTGTGAGCTCAATGCGTCTTATCGGACCCACTAGTCTGTAACAAAAATGGGTGTCTGAATGGAATCGCCTCGCCATCTCTCTATGTGTGAACGATCTATACAAATAGCCTTGAGTGAGACAGGACGTCTAGACAGAATGATACTGCAGGTCTGCAGGCAAGCAAACGCCTACACTTCGGCACAAGTCCTCTATTGTTCCTAATTTCTTTTGTATGTAAAGGCATATTTTCTGTAACGAAAAATGTTCTTTGGTGTTCGATTACCTTGTTCCTGTTACAAGAAGCCTATTGATATTTTAGTGAAAATAGTTCATTACTCTTCCCCTATGTGTAACTTGCCTGTTTCGTGTTTCAGGTCGTAATTCACCGATATATGACTTAACTCTGTGAAACTTTCAACATTTAAATGTCCCTGGAGAGCCCACTACCCCTTTGAATGTAAGTTCGAGTTCAAATCTCAGCGATAGCGGAGTTGTATTTAGGTGGATAAAGTCAAGATTGTGAGAGTTTCCTCGAAGTTCTCCCTCCTTTTCCCTCGTTGTGCAACCGACACTCCCTATAATTTCCCTTTCATTATCAACTCAGTTTAAAAAAAAGTCACCAATTTTGCCTGATGTCTAATCGATCTTCCGCAAATGTGGATGTTCCTCGCGTCTTAACTAAAAATTGGTAGGTGACAATGGGATGGATTTTAGGCGCTTCATAGATCTGCATAAGAGACAACGGACTCCAGAATCTCAACCTTGAAGAAAATATGATGCCTCACGTACACCTGTAAGTTACGCAGACTGCAATCGAAGGTATGACAGGCTATAGCCTATTGATGTATCGGCTGAAGAGGAATGTGTAGTGTGACAGAGGGTTGAGTGACTTAGCAAAGCAGCACAATCGTCACGCAACTCATTCCATAACGGGTGCACAAAAAGCCTACTTTGACTGAAGTGTTTAGGGATGTCCCATGTTCCACCCTATAAGCTCCTCTATTATATCTCTACGATAGGACATTAGAAAAAGTAGAAATAAAATTCTTAAGAAGTGTATAAAGATATGAATTATTACATACTAAAAATATTACAGTTGGGTTATAGGTAAATTGACAAATAAGATAGTACATACAAAATAACAAAATTGCATGGATTCTGTAAATAGAACAGGACACAATGGATTGCTAATATAAGTATTCAAATGCACACTGAATTTCGAAAACTCCTGTGCTAAAACTATCGTCGCAAGCTCGATGTAAATCAATTTTTGGTGATAAAATTATTCAATAGTTCAATAAATTCAAATTTTTGGGATGTTCACAATCAAATATAGGGAATAAACGGATAATATCATCAAATTAAATATTTACTATATTATGTAGTACTACTCGTACTTGTAGTCTTGAAAGGAGGACTCCAGAAATATTAATAATGGTTCTTATGCTCGTATGACTAAAAATAGCAACTATTTTTATGTGAAAAATTATAAGAAACATTTGAAAATGAATTCATGTATAATAAGTATAATTCTGGCCACAAAATAGGTGATTTTTAAATTCGTTATGGGAATAATAAGAAGTTACAATATTAGGAATCAAGCCTCACCTAAATACAGCAATAAAGATTTGTTGAAGACTACAAAAATTGATAGTGGAAACAAATAAAAATTATAAGTCCTTGCAGAGAACCGATCCTTTGTCCAGTTAATTGAAAGCGCACTCAGTATCCACAGGCATATAGCCTCATCAACGGAGCAGTGTAATTTATATTTCAGGACATTGTACCATCAGACTTTTCTAAACATTTTCAATTTTCAACCATGCACTGAGAAGCAATATCTCGACGTTTCTTAAGTACAACTGCCTGTCATCCATAAGATCTATGTCTCCGACTGAAGTGCTAGCGCGCTGGCCTTCCATTCACTCGGAACGGGTTTGATCACTGGCCAGGTCGTAATGGAATTTGTGGTGGAAAAAGCTAACGTTGTAGAGGGTTCTTCTCGGGGTACTTCTCTTCCCGCTATTATTCATTCATTCATTCATTTATTTTATTCCATAGATCTTACATGAGCAATGAAGCTTTAAGATGTGGAACATGTCAACATTTTACAATATTACAATTACAATTTTTACAAATTTTTATAGTTTTACAATTTAGTAATTTTCTACAATTTTTACAATGTTGTACAATTTTTTTTACATTTTGGCGAGATGTAGTGAGATGAAATGAGGTCCGAGGATTCGCCAAAATATTACCCGGCATTTGCCTTTTCGGTGGGGGAAACCTCGGAAAAACCCAACCAGGTAATCAAATCAAAGGGGGTAATCAAATCAAAGGTGTTGATGCCAAGGACTCGCCATAGACCATCCGGCTTCAGTCCCACGGCTGTGGAAAACCTCGGAAGAAACCAAAGTCCAAAGGGGGATCCAACCCAAGCCCGAACGCAGCTCCGGATCAGCAGCCCAGCGAGTCTGCCGACTGAGCTACATCGATGGCTCTACTAAAAGTATACAATACATAGCCAATCAGATTATTAAATTTACAAACGCAAACGATCATTCATAAGTTGAGCTATATTATAATACAAAACAATTTAATTAAATTTAAGGCATAAACAATTCAACCAGTTGTGATATACAGAAATTGATAATACATATCATGCAAACTACTTCAAATTACAAACACAAACAATTTATCAGTAGAGCTATATAAATTACTATTCAATTTAAAGCATATACAATTCATCGGCCAAAACTATACAAATATATACAATACAAAGTAGCATACTTTCATTAAGCTATACAAATTTGTGCAATTAATATCAAGTAGATTAATTCAATTTATAATCATAAACAATTCATCAGTTGAGCTATACATATTACCATTAAATTTACAGTAGGTCTATATACAATTCATCAGTAGAGCTACACAGACTAGTAATCATTTTAAGAACATATACAATTCATCAGCCAAACTATACAAACATATACAATCAAATTAGTTCAATTTACAAACTTATTTTCGTTAAGCTATACAATTCATATGAAGTAGATTAATTCAATTTATAAGCTTAAACAATTCATCAGTTGACCTATACAGTATACTATTCAATTTACAGTACATACAATTCATCAGTTATGCTAAACAAAAAATACAATACATAGTAAACAGATTAAGTCAATATAAAAACATATTTTAGTTGAGCTATATAAAATTGTACATGTCATTTAAGTAGAATAATTCAATTCACAAGCATAAACAATTCATCAATTGTGTAGAAGGTATGAGTATGTAGAAATTTGGTTAATTCTTTTCTGAACCTTCGACCAACACTCTCCACCACTTCTCATTTCATCTATCATCTGTAATATGAAAAATAGGCTGAAGTGAACTCTTAGGGGTAGTACGGGTTTCCGATGCTGATATAGGAAGGGCTTGGAGCTTCGGGCCACTGGACTTATCAGGCTAATCTTCCGCGAAACGGGATCTGCTCTGACAGGGGCTAAGGCAGGTTGACCCACCTATCAGCGTCGGATTCATGATTGCCACCCAACCCACCTGTCGGACTTAGAAAATTATCGCATATATACCACACACAAAAGTTCAAAGCGTGTCTAGGTGCACGGACCCGTCCCGAGTCGAGCCCTCGTAAAGCCAGGACCAAAACAAAAAACACAATCATCAACACGGAAACAGCAATACAAAACACAAAAACAGAACACCAAGAATACATTAGACAAGACATCATAAGACACATAAACAAAATACACGAACCCAACACAAAAGAGAACAGATAACAATAAAAACACTAAAAGCAAAACAACAACATAACCTCATTTTCACCAAAGCAGAGAAAGGCAATTGCACAGTAATACTACACAAACAAGACCTACACAACAAAATAGAAACATACTTTTAACAAAACAACATCACAGAAATTTAAAAAGATACCACCACACAATACCACAACACAATAAAAAGCACAATCAACAAAGGCAAACACGTAATACCGCACAATATGAAACAACAACTCAAACCAATCAAACCAGCAGCACCTAAACTCATTGCACTACCCAAGATACATAAAGAAAACATAACAATCAGATCTCTAATCAACTACAAACAGGCACCAGCACACAAACTAACCACACACATGGACAAAATCATCAGAAACAACATAAAATTCGGAAAACAGACAACAATAAAAACACTATAGACCTCGTCAACAAAACAAAACAACAACACATTCCACACAGTGCAACACTAGCAACTTTCGATATCACTAACTTATACACTAACATACCGATGCAAGACACATTACAGATACTAAAACAAATGCTCATAGACAACAACACATCACAAGAACACATAGAAGAAATCATCGAAATCACAGACATCATAAGAAAGCAAAACTATTCCACACACAACAACAAATATTACACCCAAACAGAAGGATTGCCAATGGGATCACCCATATCTAGCATACTAGCAGAGATATTTTTACACAAAATAGAACAAACATACACACTCAACAATGAACACAACAAATAGGCAGACAACATAATATACTGGCACAGATACGTAGACGACATATTCATATTATACAAAGGAAACAAACGACAAATGCACAAACTACAACAATATCTAAACAAAATACACTCAAAACTCCAATACACACTGGAACTTGAAAACAATAACTCCATAAATTTCCTAGACATCACCATAAAAAAAGTTGACAACAAACACACCTTCAAAATAAACAGAAAACCAACCACCAACACCACACATACACAACACATCTAGTCACCCCACACAACACAAACATGCTGCATTCAGGACAATGTACACAGATTACTCAACATACCCATGAGCCAACAACACTACAATGAAGAAGTGAACACAATCAAATACATAGCACAAGAAAATGGTTACAACCCAAACATAATAGACAACATCATAAGGAAGGCAATACAAAAACTCAAAAACACACAAAACACAACACAAACACAAGAACAGAAGAAATACATAACACTAACATACGAAACAAAACCACACACAAGATAGCATCCTCATTCAGAGAATAGAAATACAACATAGCATACAGAAAAGAAAACACACTACAAAGACATCTCAACACACAAACAACACAAACAAATAAATACAACCAGACAGGCGTATACAAACTTACATACAATAGTTGCGACAGTTTCTACATTGGACAGACAGGCATATCATTCCAAACTCAATACAAAGAACACATTAAAGCAATAACCAGAGGACACAATACATCTACATATGCCGAACACATAACTAATGCTAACCACACATACAATAACATAAATACAGATATGGCAATCCTACACATACAACCCAAAAACCAAAACTCAAAACACTAGAACAATATGAAATATACAGACACACTAAAACACACTCTAATCAAATTCTTAACACACAGATCAATTTCAGAACACACACACACTATTTGACTCAACTCTTCATCACACGAACCCACCCACACAACAGGCAGCGAAGTTGAGATGGCGCCGAGACACAGAAGGCTCTCAGGATGGTGTCAAGTAGCACCGACACAGCTGTAATCCGCACATGCTTACATAATTAACACGAGTAAGATCGCCATTTAATTAATTATTTATATTGAAGTGTTAAAAGTAGTGTACGAAAGATTCAACAAGGACAATATTCTTTCTCATCTGTAGCCCGGAATGGATTTCAGTTTCAGTTTTCAACTGCATTTTTTCTAGATCTGACACCAGTCGATCGCAAGTGAGGCTTTTGTAGGCTTTTTGACAGATCTTTGCTTTAACAAGACAGATCCTCATGTTGATTAACACAGTCATAAACATCCATGTCATAGGCAGAATTAGGACAAACGACTCTAGCTTCCAGCCAACGCTGAAATCGCGCAATTTTTGTTCAGTAAACAACGGCTAGCCTTCTTACAAACAAAATAAGGAACTTATCTATCTACCAATTTGCCGCGTCAGTAGAACAAGGGCTAGCTCGCTGGTCTACCATCCAGGCAACCCTGGTTTGATTCCCGACCAGGACGTGATGGAATTCGCGATGGACAATGTAGACGTTGCAGAGGGATTTTCTTGGGGCACTTCCGTTTTCCTCCTATCATTGAACTAATACTCTCAAACTTCCTCTCAATCCAACTATCATTTTCAATAGTTAAAAATAGGCTGGGGTGAAATCTTGTGGTAATTACGGGTTCCAATATTGATATAGAATGTAAAGGCAAGAAGTTTCGAACAATTTAAGATGACCCCCTATCAGCATCGGATTTACAAATGTCACTCAGTCCACTTGTAGGATTTGGATAATGATCGCATCCTATAAGGTGCACATGAAGTCAAAATAAGATTAAATGCAAGGATCTACCCCTTGTCCAGCCCTCGGAAGGCCAAGCTAAATACCAGTTTTATTATCTTCAAAGGGGAGGATGAACCTATAGCGCTACCTCCATCCTATGTGAACTATTTGACAGTGCTATATTTTATTGTATGTATGTATGTATGTATGTATGTGTGTATGTATGTATGTATGTATGTATGTATGTATGTATGTATGTATGTAATTACACTGCAAGTGGGCAAACACCCGGTGGCAGTGGTATACACAATGTAAACAATACATAATAAAATTACAATACACAATACAAATATATACACAATAATTACAATTAATAATACTTACTTACTTAGTTACTGGCGTTTAAGGAACTCGGAGGTTCATTGCCGCCCTCACATAAGCCCTCATTGGTCCCTAATCTGAACAAGATTAATCTCTATCATCATATCCCAACTCCCTCAAGTCCATTTTAATATTATTATAATATTATCTTCCCATCTACGTCTCGACCTCCCTAAGGTCTTTTCCCTCCGGCCTCCCAACTAACACTCTATATGCATTTCTGGATTCACCCATACGTGCTACATGCCCATCTCAAACGTCTGGATTTAATGTTCCTAATTCTGTCAGGTGAAGAATACAATATGTGCAGTTCTGTGTTGTGTAACTTTCTCCATTCTCCTATCACTTCATCCCTCTTAGCCCCAAATATTTTTCTAACCACCTTATTCTCAAACACCCTTAACCTATGTTCCTCTCTCAAAGTGAGAGTCCAAGTTTCACAACCATAAAGAACAACCTGTAATATAACTGTTTTATAAATTCCAACTTTCACATTTTTTGACAGCAGACTGGATGATAACAGCTTCTAAACCGATTAATAACAGGCATTTCCCATATTTATTCTGTGTTTAATTTCCTCCCGAGTATCATTTATATTTGTTACTGTTGCTCCCAGATATTTGAACTTCTCCACCTCTTCAAAAGATAAATTTCGAATTTTTATATTTCCATTTCGTATAATATTCTTGTCACGAGGCATAATCATATACTTCGTCTTATCGGGATTTACTTCCAAACCTATCTCTATATTGCTTCTAGTAAAATTCCCGTGTTTTCCCTAATCGTTTGTGGATTTTCTCCTAAGACATTCACGTCATCCACAGAAACAAGCAGCTAATGTGACCCGTTCAATTCCAAAGTCTCTCTGTTATCCTGGACTTTCCTAATGGCATACCCTAGAAAAAAGTTAAAAAGTAAAGGTGACTCTGCATCTCCTTGCTTTAGCCCACAGTGAGTTGGATCTTGGGAATACCAATTCAGTAAGAATATTATATAAAACTTCTCTCTTAACCGAGTCATATGCTTTTTAAAAGCTATGAATAACTCATGCACTGTACCCTTATACTCCAATTTCTTCTCCATTATCTGTCGAATACAAAATATCTGATCAATAGTTGATCTATTACGCCTAAAACCACACTGATGAACCCCAATAATTTCATCTACATATGGAGTTAATCTTCTCAAAAGAATATTGGACAAAATTTTGTACGCCGTCAACAAAAGTGATATTCCTCGAAACTTACTACAGCTAGTCTTGTCCCCCTTCTTAAAGATAGGTACGATTATGGAATCCTTCCATTGTTCTGGTACAATTTCCTTTTCCCAAATAGCAAGTAGAAGCTTATAAATTTCGCTAGATAATGCTCTTCCACCCTCTTGTATTAATTCTGCTGGAATTTGATCGATACCTGGAGACTTATAATTTTTCAGATTTTCTATCACAATTACGACTTCAGAAAGTGTGGGTTCGGATATAAATGGCTCAGCAGTTTGTATTTCAATTTCGTCCCAATCATTTATATTTGGCCTATGTATATTTAGTAGTTGTCCAAAATAGTTCTTCCATTTGTTCAGGATTGAATGAGCATCTGCAAGCAGGTAACCATTCTCATCCTTGACCACGTTTACCCATGCCTGATATCAATTCTTGAATTCCTTTATGCCCTTATATAAATGTCTAATGTTTTTATTTTTACTATTTGTTTCTACCTCATTCAGTTTTTTCTTTAAGTAATCGCTCTTTTTATTCCTAAACGTACGATTTGCTTCCTGTCTTTTATTGAAATAATGAACTCTATTCGCCTCAACTGGATCCTGTATAAGAATTTCAATTTTGCCTGTTTCCTTCTTTCTACTACCATGCAACAATCTTCATCAAACCACGGTTTCTTTTTCTTAGTTTCATAATAACCAGAGGGCGGATCAGAGTGACCAGGTTCCGTGACTTCATGTTACTGATGCAGAGAGCAGAATGTATCGGCACCTGTTCCCTAGGTACAGACAGTGGGTAAAGAATTATACAGTATGTACCCGTAGTAGGAACAACATGTTCCGCTTCGCAAACAGGTGGCGTATGCTACTACTAGTAAAAGCAAATGCGAAGTTATTATGTGGGAATACGAGGTATCCGATGAACTTGGCTATGCATAGTAGTGGGCCTACAGTTAAACAGAGCAGTTAGGAATAAGCATGTGCTATTGGTGCTGTTACTTATAAACTCTCAGAATGCCTAAGGAAAAACATGTGCAAAGTAAGAAAAGTGATCGTCTTGTACACCAGTTCGGAGGTAATATCTTCAGCAGTGAAGGAGAAATAATTATGTGTAAAGTATGGAAAGTGACGTTAAGAGCTACGAAAAAATGACAATTAGAAAGACACTGCAACAGCAGACATCATAGGGAATACATACAAGAGAATCCGTCAACATCGGATGTAGTTCAAATGCGATATTTTGCAGCGACTTGTGTGCTATGATGATCGGTGCAAATATTCCATTTAAAAATTAGATAATCTACACTTTCCAGACTTTCTACGTAAATATACAAAGCAACATATTCCCAGTGAGTCAACATTATGAAAAATTATTAGAAATTAAGTAGTGGCAACAAAATATATGTTAGTATGGATGAAACAACAGATGTGACAGGGAGGTTCGTCGTAAATATAATTATAGGAACACTTATACCTAACTCTAATCGAAAGAAATATTTACCAACGTGTGAGACGATAGAAAAGGTGAACCACACAACAATGGCAACTGTATTTTCTAATGCCATGGATATTTTGTGGCCTAGTGGTATCAGGTGTATATTTCGTTTAGCCACACATCCTGCGCCCTATATGTTAAGGCGCCCAAGGACATAAAAATAATGTATCCTAAGTTGGTTCACCTAACTTACTTTGCACATGGACTCCATAAGTTGGCGGAAGTAATTTGCTCTTCTTATAGTGACGTCGATAGCTTTATAGGTAATGTTAAGAAAATTTTTCTGAAAGCACCTTCCCGAATATAAAAATTGAAGGAAATCGCTCCCGGGGTTCCCCTTCCACCAAACCCCATATTAACAAGCTGGGGTAGTTGGCTGGACGCTGCCTTCTATTATGCCACATATTATGTTCAATTGTGAAAGTGATCAATAGTTTAGATTCTACAGAGGCACATGCAATTGAAATAGCAAACTTCCTAATTTCAGTTCATCTTTCGAGCAGTTTAGATTTTATACGGTACTCAAGAATTTTTGTCACTTACTGAAAGCCATAACTTTGTTACAAACATCTGATTTACACATGCCAAAGGCAATGGACATAGTGGAAGAAGTATCTGTAAAACTTAAGGAAACCAAAGCCGGAGAAGTTACGAAAAAAAGTGAACGAGAATCTTCAGAATGTGTTAGCAAAAAATAATCGTTTTTCAGTCATGTGTGGTGTGCGAGATGTGTTACTGCAAAAACAAACAGAGCCCTCCAGATCAAAAAGTTAAAGAAATATATCATACATTGATATTGATATTCCTGATATAGTATATTATTCGTATGCACCTATTACGTCTTGCAGTGTCGAAAGGAGTTTCTCATGATATAATTTTTGTATAAGTTAGAGACGCAGAACGTTTACTTTCGACAATCTCCGCAGTACATTATTGTCCACTGCAATGCACAGACTACGTAGTATTCACTTTACAAATAAGTACATGTAGTTGTTTTATAACGGAGTAACAGCCGTCATGTACAGCACAGTGTACGCATTCTTTTTAAACAACTGTACGGACATTGCAGGTACGCGCGCGTTATGTACTTCTGGAGTCACCGTCTCTGCTTCAACATAAACAGACTATAGTAAATGGTAAGTAAACTTGTAACAACAGTCACTCTGATCCGTCCTTTGATAATAACCTATGCTCTGTTCGGCTGCAATTGTGATATTCTCTCGGATATTTTTCCACATGTTATTGACATCTAACTCTTCCTCAACTTCGTCGGAATTTGCTAATACGGCAAACCTATTTGAAATTTTGACCTGATAATATTGCTTAGTGTCCTCGTCCTTTAATTTCGGAATATTAAATCTTCTATTATTACCTTGTTGCTCTACTCGCTTGGCTACTGATAGTTTTTCCCTTAGTTCTCCAATTAGGGTAAACATTGGTAATTTCGTGATAATTTCATGAAAATTAATTTAAAGTGCAAATGTGTAAATATATCCTCATTCCGATTTTTTCATTTAAAAGACGATAATTTGCTGTACAAAATCTGAATACATAAAAGATTAGACACGTTCCTGAACAAGTGCCAAAAACCACTTTTACAACTTAAGCTAAAAGGTTGGTTATTTCGTGATAACCTTGGTAATTTCGTGATATTACATTGATAATTTCGTGAGAAGTAGAAGAATTGTGGAAAAATTCATTACAGTCAAATGAAATTCTCATTTATTATTACAAGACTTCAAACATAGTAATTCCGTCTAATATTCATAACAAGAAAACATAGAAATACATATCAACACATAATAAGAATGAAATAAAAGTAAAAATTGAAATTAAAAAGGCATCTTATTTGCCCTGAAAGGGTGAACACTTTTATTACGGACTTTACTATAGCTTATATTACTAGGGTAGCTCCAAAAGTAATGCATAACATTTGTTTAAAAATTATGTTTTTATCCTACAGCTTTGCTATTTTCACAGAATGTAGATACATCCTTTTGGAACAAAATGTAACTTTTCCACATAATCCCCGTCCCTTTCAACTGCCTTACGTAACCTAGGAACGAGGGCCTGTAGACCAGCACGGTAAAAGTCTGGAGCAACACGTCTGAGCCATTCTGTAGCAGCGTGCACAAGGGAGTGAGTCATCTTCTAACCTTGTTCCTCGAAGGGATCCTTCAGTTTACCAAAGAGATGGTAATCGCACGGTGCGAGTTCAGGACTGTAAGGCGGATGTTTCAGTGTTGTCTATCCGAATTTTCTGATCTGATCTGTGGTCTTATGACTGACATATGGCTGTGCGTTGTCGTGCAATAGCAGAACATCCTGCTTCTCCCGATGTCGTCGAGATTGAATTTTCTTGAGAGTTGCCACATAAGCGTCAGAATTAATGGTGGTTCCGTATGGCATGATGTCCACAAGCAAGAGCCCTTCTGAATCGAAAAACACAGTAGCCATAATTTTTCCTGCCGAAGGTGCACTTTTGAATTTCTATTTCTTTGGTGAATTTGCATGATGCCACTCCATTGTCTGCCTCTGTCTACGGTCCAGAATGGTGGAGCCATGTTTCATCTTCTGTCACAATTCTTGCAAGTAAGTCATCTAGCACATATCATTGACACTTATCATGATAACAAATCAAACAGAAGCTATACTTAACCCATTGCGTCCCCCTTTTCTTTTTTGTTATCACATCTTATCTTCAGATTTCTAAAATTCGTATTGTAATACAATTTTTAAAATAGTATAAAATATAACGCTTTATACTCAACAAAATTTCGCCTAAAACAGCTAAGATTTCTATGAGTAAAGCTAAGCCTATATGGCGACTACAGCTGTATCTAAAATTCCAAAAAACATTTCCTAAAATTTCATTAAGATATAATACATCTTTGTACCAAATATCATATGCTTACCTTTAGTAATAGGGGAGAGTCGGGTAGTATCGGACATCGGGTAGTATCGGACAGTGCGTTTCTTTCATCTACCACCATATGGTAGTATCTGAATGACATGGTTACGTTTCTCTATGCGACATCACAGAAACGTAACCATGTCAATCAGGTACTATCATCGTGTGGTAGATGAAAGAAACTCACTGTCCGATATTACCCGATGTCCGATACTACCCGACTCTCCCCATAAGCCTGAAATGTAATTACAAACATCCACAAAATTTGTAAGCCTGAGAAGTCGACGCTAACTTACTGTCTTCAAACATAAAGCTCACTGAAGCAGCTACAATAGTCACACAAAGCTTAGCTGTATGTTTCTGGAAACTGGACAAGATATGCAATCCCTTGGCTGAAATTTTAATCTCGTAACACCATTGGTTAGTTTACGAAAGAGCAAAGAAAAAGTATAACGAAATAACCACTGCCACGAAATTACCAATGTTCACCCTACCAAATAATTGTCAGAATTGCAATCTGCCCCCCTGGAGGTTCGATAGGGACCTACAAAACATGGACAATTAATAACACATAAAATAACTTAATTAATAAGTGAATCTAATTTTACATTAAAACCTACATATAAGCTATATAGACCCTACATGAATTTCACATTGGTACTGATAACTTAGTAATCTTTCACTTTATTCTCTTTTCACTCACTGTACTGGCGCTATGACACACTTCACTGAAACTTTAGAACACATTTCACTAACACTATATAACACAATTCACTGACATTATAGAACACATTTCATTGACACTATAAATTTTCACTGATCGGAATTATTCACTGCACTGTAAAACCATAAGTTCACTGACTCACCAAGCTTCACTTATACAACAGTTCAAATAAGACAAACAATACACCCTTATTCATATTTATAAACAGAACCACATTTTAACTAAACATTTCTAGTCTAAGACCTTCTTAGAAGCTATTTCTAAATATTTTACAATTCAAAACAATGGGAGTAATTCGTCAGGCTAAATAAATACATGCCATCTTAAAAAATAAATGTCACCTTAATTTTAATTTACACTCCATACACAACTGTTTAAGTTATTCTTGAATCTCCTCAAGGAAGGACAACCCAAATAAATGGTTCACTAGTAATGGAGTAATGGGAGTAATTCGTCAGGCTAAATAAATACATGTCATCTTAAAAAATAAATGTCACCATAATTTTAATTTACACTCCATACACAACTGTTAAAGTTATTCTTGAATCTCCTCAAGGAAGGACAACCCAAATAAATGGTTCACTAGTAATGGACTTAAACTAAATACAATTAAAACCAGTATGCTACAATTCCGTTTCAAATCCAGTGAAAAAATTAATAGCAATAAAGTATTAAAATTGTATTTCGACACTCGCATCCAAAATTCCGCAGAACTCTAGGCTAGGCCGTAGTGTTGTTAGTATTTTGACTGGAAGGACATGGAAGAACATAATTGAGCATCCCCGTGCAATTATAGGAAAAGTATGAATGTATTTCGTAACTACTTACCCCATTATTGCATGTGGGTGCTCAATTATACGCTGCTCCTACTACTACTACTACTACTACTACTACTACTACTACTACTACTACTACTACTACTACTACTACTATTACTACTACTACTAATAATAATAATCTATACTAATAATAAATCTGTAGCCGAAATTTTTCTGGTAATTTTCGATTTTCCAAAAATAATTGGTCCTAACATATATAATTAACCACCCTGAAACCGAAAATCGCATTTTTGAAATTGTTTGTATGTCTATGTGTATGTTTGTTACCTTTTCACGCGATAATGGCTGAACCGATTTATATGAAAATTGGAATATAAATTAAGTTCGTTGTAACTTAGATTTTAGGCTATATGGCATTCAAAATATTTTATTTAAAAGGGGGGTTATAAGGGACCTGAATTAAATAAATCGAAATATCTCGCTTATTATTGATTTTATGAAAACTGTTACATAACAAACGTTTCTTCAAAAATGATTTCCGATAAGTTTTATTCTTTACAAAATTTTGATAGGACTGATATTTAATGAGATAAATGAGTTTTATAATTAAAATAACGCCATCTAAGACGGTGCAATGAATTAAGAACAAATGACTTCGTCTATACGGGGCCTTGGACAACAACAATCGAAACAGGGGCCTTGGACAGCAACAATCGAAAGCTATTAAACATAGCCTACAGACAATGTTTCTGTGTTTGTATGAAGTAATATCAGAAGCTAAATTAACCGATTTGCATAATTAATTATTATTTCACCATTGGAAAGTGTAGTTTCTCTAGATGGACATAATACTATAATGTTATTACAGTAACGTCTGAGTAAATCGAGGACAGGTAAGATTAAAATAGCTTCTTATGCACAGAAAATTTGATGGGCTATTTTGTACATTCGTTTTCTGTATTTATTAAAATAATATTTATGTACACTCATTTTAATCTCAGAGAATTAATGAACAACGAGAGTGTATTGATTTAGTATGCAGTAATAGTACGTTAGCTTAGCAATCCATTATTTTATAATTCAAATTTTAACTATGCTCAATTGAATCGTGTTGAAATACATAAAATATATATGCAATAAATGCAATGCAAAAAAAATTTTGTAATGAGCGAAGCAGATTATCTTGCGCTGTTGTAAAAGTTGTTCCCTGGATCAAACGTCCTATTTTAATTATGTAATTACTTTATATTTATTTCTAACAGGTGCAGCGGAGCGCACGGGTACGGCTAGTAATAATAATAATAATAATAATAATAATAATAATAATAATAATCTGTGGTGCTATATCCCTTGAAAGGCCCAGACAGACCAGCCGGCTGTTCGCCTCCCGTTCACATTGCGATAATTATGCACTACTGTAACAGAAAAAAAAAAAACTGAAAGCGTGTACGGTCATGTTTTACCCAAGTTACAAGCTTGGAGGTAAAGATTGTTTACTACAGTTAGACTCTACTTTCATTCTATACCTTATGGTATAATAAATAGTTTTGCAACGTGTAGAGACTGGGAAAACAATTTAATAAAATCATCCGATTCATACTCGTTCATTTTATAGGCAATTTTGCAGGTCGCATTTAAAAAAAAACTAGGAATACAAACATTTTCTTCAGTATATTTGCTAGAACTTCTTGTCATACGTACATGACAATTTTGCTTAGGTTATTCTTTTAAGCTTTCCTTATCTGTAGGAATAGCTCAAATGTTTTAAATTTAGCGTACATAAGTTCTTTATTTTAGATTAAGTTACTAGGACGTATTTGACGAAACACTATGTTTTTCCACTTCAGTTTAACTGATTTATGCAAACGAAATTTTGACAGCTTCACGATTCCAACGCTGACTTACCGCCACGCCCACTCTGTTTTGGGCGCTTAGGACGGTCGTTCAATTTTCTTCAAACATGGCGGCGCAATGGCCGCTCCATATTCTCTATTTATACATTTTCTAATAATTATTTAACATCAATGGTTATTAACAGACCTTTATTGTTAAAAAGTGGCGCTGCCCCATTCCATTGATGATTTCCAAGCTTAATAACAATCCAAAATATTGCCCCACTCTATATTCTCTTTCTAACTCGTTGGTTACTACATACCCGCAATTTTTATCATTGCTAACAACGTAGGAATAAAGTCACTGAAACATATTTAGAATTAGTCATGACACTCATACCCGACCTGGCACTCTTACCCAGCCTTAACACAATTGAAAAAAATTGCAAACACCGTAACGTTATTTTAAATACCTAAGAATACCGAAAGACTCAATCCTTGATAAGTGGCATAGATAAATAAGATGCTGATTCCGGTGATAGAGGTGGGGATGGCGCAAGTCCGCAGCTAGGAACTTCTTCTAAGGGTGGCAGCTGCAACATTAAGGGGGGGGGGCAGGATTTACATCATAGTTTTTCATTGAATCATGTAACTATTGTGAAAAAGTACAGTTTAGGAAGCCGTGAAAATTTCACTACCGGTCTCCACTGGATACTCAATGCCTAGAATGAAGAATGTGTATTAAGAGAAAAACTATAATCTTGCAAATTCTTGATAGAGTAACTATAACTGGGCAACAAAAATAAACATAATTACAGTCTTCAACATATCTAGGCGGGGCGTACAAGATGCTTCGAGGTGGGGCAAAGGCCCCCCTGTCCCCCTCTAGCTACGGGCCTGGGATGACGATTATCCTCAGGTGACGCTGCCGAGCAGACATCCCAACGGTTGGCGAGACTGCAGCGCATAGCCGATCCTCAACGATGGGCGAGTCTGCCGCGCATAGCCGAGCCGCACAGACATGGAGATGAAGCAAGCCGTGTCCGGTGGGTGAGTGAGTGCAGACGTTGCGTGTATTCGTGTTTTGTATTCTTCAGTGTCCAGTCTTTTACGGAATTTAATAATTTTGGTACACATTTCGCAATGGTTGTTAGAGATGTCTTTTCTTGCAAGGAATCATTCTTGCTCAAAATGAGTGACATGATATGATACAATGCAACTGTGATTGGCTAATATTAGTGCAATAAAGCCATACATCAACTCAGGCTTTATCTTGCTGGATATCATCTCGCTATCATCAATTCCATCTGCGCTAAATAATCTAGTTGTTGATAAAGCGTCGTTAAATAACCGAAGAAAAATGTATAGTACCGGTACCTAATCATTCAAATTGCGAAGATGGAAAAGTAAATCAATATTTACGAGGAACATTAGGTTCCTGACCGCTAACTTCAGGTTAAACTTAAACTAGCCCAATTTATTCAATTTATTAATTCCAACATGAAAATATGATGAGTTAAGTCATACTAAAAATAACAATATTAGCATAAATTTTTACCAATGGAGTAGCTCAGGCGGTAGCGCATTTGTCTATTAATCCGGAACAACGCTTGGCATGAGTTCGATTCGAAAAAAGTATAGAACTTGCTCTTCGGACAAAATACATTAAAGAGGATAATATCTCTGCAAAATATGCATTTTATATGGTCTCTTAAAATATGGCGGCGCATGTAATTCTTAAGTCCTTTTATTTTTCAAATACAGTTTTCCCTAAATTAAGATTTCTTAAAATTTAAGTGCGTTTTCCTTTGAAACTACTGAATCTACAGTATTTACATGGAATTTTACTGTTTTTTCTGCAGCCTGGTTGAGTTTTTTCGAGGCTTCCCCAACTGTGAAGCGAATACCATGTAATCCCATGGCGAATTCTCGGACTCACCTCGTCAGATAGCATCTCATTATCACCAATTTATAGACGCTAAGTCACCTATTATTTGATACAGAGTTGTTAAATAAACTATCGGTATTAAAAAAAAAAACATAAATATTAAGGCAAAAGTCTAGAATCTCTATAACGACTTATGCCATTGTTGCAAGAATGTAGCAATGTGTTATTTAAAGAGCTTACAACAAAAAATGTAGATTGCTTAAAAGGTGACTCTCTATCCATCCCTCCTCTCTTTCCTCTCTTCAGCTTTTTTTTTTTTATATTACGGAGGACAGCCAGAAGATTTGCATACAGCCCGAGGCTTATTGTGCTTACCTCCTTTCATAAGAATGATTGTTTTAAGTCCGTAGGGATGCATTCCTCTAACTATCGTGATTCATTGTTTGATACCATCTTTCGATTAAATTGCACATCATCCCATTTCAATGAAGTGTCCAACGAAGGCCCTTTCTTCCTCCTAGTGTTTTCTGCAGCTTCCTCATATCGATATCATCTATATGCAAGTCACGCACTATAACCTGCTGCATCCTATATTGACCTGAAGGCCTCAATTCTGGGATTTAACTTTTAGTGCCATCTATCGATTGAGCTACACATCACCCAGTTCCGACGGAGTCTGCTACGAAGACCACTTCGTCCCCTTGGAATTTCTAGAGCTTTCTCAGATCGGAGTCATCTATATGCAAGTCACGGTACTTTATCTTTCTGCATCCTCGGTCGATCTGAAAACAATGAGAAGATGATAGATGAAGTTACAATTAAGAAGGCGAAACGAGCCCGAGGTCCCTACCTTGAAAGTTATCAATCATTTCTGCTTCAATTTGGGGGGGGGGGAAACCTCGGAAAAACTGCAACCACGTAACTTGTCAAAACCAGGATTTCAACCCGGACCCCTCATTTCATAGTCATACATACTCACTGTTTATCCAAAGCAGTGGACCTTCATATCTCTTTTCTCTTTTTGCTTTCTATCTTGTTTTAACTCTATTAACTGTTACCATCTATGATACAGACATTCTTACGCTAGTCTATGCATATCAAAATATGGACTGAAACAAGTATGGACAATTGACGGCAACATTTGTGAAGTAGGGTGACATCAAACGCCGCATCATGCGCTAAGCGAATATTATTTAAAAGTTAAGTCACTGCTTAAGATTAGAGAAAATCAATAGATCTGCTTAAAATTATCTAATTTTCCATATTATATTTATTATTATTACCATTTATTATTATTATTACTATTATTATTATTATTATTATTATTATTACTTGCATATTATTTTAATTTTTTTATTTGTTAATTATTAATTATATAATTATAATATATATAATTTTTTATATGTAAGAGAAATAGTTTTATTATAAAAATGCATACTTTTGTACTCTTCTTCAGGTCGATGTAATTATCTTCAGGACTTAAGTTGTTCTGCAAATTAACTTCAATTTTGCATCATAATTGTTAATGTATTTATACCAAAATCATAAAATAACTTTATTTCAATTGTTGATCAACATTATTTTTAACAATTTTTTAATCACAAGAGAACAGACAACGCTCAAGAGTGTTATAACGAGACCACAGTTTAGTTTCTTCTTTCATTTCTTTGTTCTCTCCCATGCTATAATGTTTTCGTAAAATTTATGCACGTCTTCTTCATCAGGAATGTACAGTACTTAAGTATTTTACAAATGTCTTGAATTTTGGTTTCGTTGTTCGGGGATGAAACACTGTGTTGGAAAGTGTGGTGAAGTCTGATGAAATGATGCTGAAAATGATCAAGAAGTAGAAAGAGAATTGGTTGTGTCACTGGCTAAATTGAAACTGCATACTGAAGGATGCACTGGACGTAATAGTAAACGTGAGATAAGTTCGGAGCAGAACAAGATGTCAGATGGTAAACGACATTAACTGCCTATATGGGTCATATCCCGGGACTAACAGGAAGGCAGAAAATAGGAAAGATTGGAGAATGCTTGGTTTTCAGTGGGAGACCTGCCTTGGAAAAGAAAACTATGAACAAATGAAACCACAGGGATAACCTTTCCTGTTAGGTAATTCTGGAAAATATTGATAAATAATAGGTTCCAGGAAAAAGATATGTTGAACTGCTCCCTCAATGAATGGTTTTGCCAATACTATACCAATTTTTTTTCTGCAGAAAAGCAAAACTCCATAAAGGTTGACACGTTGAAGGATACTTTCTTTCCTATGGGAATAATAATTGATAATAATAATTTATTTCATTTTACCTGGCAAAGTTAAAGCCTTGAGGCCTTCTCTTCCACTCAACCAGGTCTATAATTAATGCAAAATGCCATAGCAGAAATTCCTATGGAATTGACATTACTTTTGTAAATGTGTGTCCATCAGTTATTGAAATCGTACACATAATCATTTTCCACATTGATAACTGTAAAATTTTCCTTTCCAATAAAATGAAGTATAAGTTCATACACTTACTTAATCGTGTAGATTTTGTTCACATGCCTCGAACTTTTTTCAAGATGGCAAAATCCCTGTCTCATGGCAAGAAAGGGTGATCTCTGATTGAGAGGAAGTCTGATGTTAAAGAAATGTTTCTGAGCGCTTATTGCCATTAAGAGTTTGATTCTTGTCTTGTTCTTATTTTGCCCAGGACAACTGTTGCTAAATAGCCACAGTTCTTTAATACTGGATGGGACACAGTTATTGGAGTAGTGAAGGAGAAAATTACATACCTCATTAAGACGTTTCTTGGCCTGTTCCTCATGGTAGACACAGAAGGACATTCCACTAGTTTTCATGTTGTGCACAGAGAAAGCTGGGACGGTAAGCTGGCGATAGTGGTACATATCTTGAACTGGTGTTTAGGCAAGCATACATTTTTCATATAGTCAAATGTGACAGCAAGAAAAACGTCTCTCTCGATGCTTAACTTGTCTCCATTTTTTAAATACTTTTTACTTCAGCTACAAGTTTAGCACGATTACTGAGCATATTGCATTTCATTTTCATGCTCTGTTCTTCACACGTAACATATTTTCTCAACTAAAGAATTACCAATGACAACAGACAAAAAGTTTGTAAGTTGATTGTATGATTAAATTACATAATTTCTTCTGTAATTGACAGGCAAAACAACTTAAGTCCAGGACTAAAGGCGTTTTACCCCTTAACCAAATATTCTGCTGCTAAGAAAAACTACACTACACAAACGTCGTGGATTAAAGTCATTTTGCTACTAAACGATGTCCCTTGCACACAGTAACATAATCATGCTCTCAACTCAAAACCCCCAAAATGTGGACTTAAGTCATTTTGCAAATTCACCATTCATATATTCTTCAATTGTATAACTATTCCTTTATCATGTGCACGAAAAATTCTTGAACTGCCTTGTGATCGATGTAATAAATTGTTTCTTTTTAAAAACAATAAAGAAAAAAACAAAGCTCCATTGTCATTTAACTGTACTGCATATTAAAAAAATATATACTGATCAACATAATAAATTGTTTCGTTTTAAAATCAATAAAGGAAGTAACCAAGGTCCATTGTCATTTAACTTTAAAACATATTAAGCAAAATGTATGAGATATGAATTAAACTAACTACTACTGTAGGCCTATACTGCTAGTTTTAATTTTTTTGTTGATGAAGTTCGGAGTTTCTTGTTATTAACTAAAAGGGATATATTTGGCTGTAAAGTAGAACAACTCAACCGTAATACTAAAACTAAATGCATGTCTGTGATCCTAGACCTGGAGATACTTTTGGTCATATTAATTTTCGAAAGAAAACTGCTCACAACAATAAGTTGAGCCAAACATAGATACAATACGCATTGCAAATGTGCGAAGATTAGGGAATTGCTCCTCTGGCAGATATTTAAATAGATCTAATTAATTTTTCCCTAAATAATTTAGTGGCGTTTCCACAAAACCATTTCATCTTCCAGTTATTGTGAGTGCTCCATCTGTAGCACTTGACACCAGTTTTCTCCAGTCTAAATAAAATTTAGAAACAACATTCAGCACAGCTTAAAAAATGTCTTCACCAAGGACACTATCATGCAAGGGAATCAGATCCAGTACCTCTTCTAAAATATTGAAGTTCTGGTCCACACCCCTTATAAATATAGCTAGCTGTGCTGTATATTTTCTATCTGTGCACTCATCTAGGGCTAAAGAATAGAAAAGAATTGGTGCTCCACTTTTTTTTTCTAATTGTTCCTGTAAGTCATTTGCCATTTCTGTAATCCTGTCGGTGACAGTCAGACGAGACAAAGCAACTGAGTTTATAGTAGTCATTGAATTTGGAGAAACCTCCTCGGCAGCAGTCACTAAGCAATTCTTAACGAATTCCCCATCTGAAAAACAGCGGTTTCTTTTAGCTATAAGCCAGGATATTCGATTACTTGCGCGTAATATTTTCTGTCTGGAGGTTTCATTTTGGGGTGAATTTGACTTCGATTTCAGTTCATTAAGTCTACGTTCTCTCTCCAACCCTAAGAGAAATAGATTTTAAAATATAGCCTATTAAAGAACTGATGAAATCCCATAAATTAGGCCAAATATGCACCCAAAGTTTTAAATAAGTAAGTTCAGTTCCAGATACTTAATAAACTAATAAGTAACTAAACCCAGAAAATACTATCAAGTGCAAAACTCGTCTTATCCAAAGTTAAAAAAAAAGTGAGTTACATATGGGATGCTGTACTTCTTGCAGCTCTCTATCTACTAATATAGTCGGTTTGTGCAAATCTTGTCTAATTCCTCTTCGATATAGCTCAGAAAACTATTATCAAATGCAAAGCTGTCCATATCCATAACGGTTTTTTCTGTTATCTGACAAATCACTTTAACTGGATAAGGCCAGTTTTGCACTTGATAGCCTCATATCTTGTTGTATCTTTTCACAAATATTACGAAAATAACTTTTAAAATTGTAAATTAATACCTGTAAGATCATCAAAGTCCGCTTTATGCTTACGATCAAAGTGGTGTTTAATATTGAAGCGTTTTATATGCGAAATTTTAAACTCGCATATTAAGCAGCAGACGTTCTTCTTTTTGTAAGTAACAAAAAATTCTTTCTGCCATTCTTCCTGAAACTGACGTCCCAAGATCGAAGCCATACCCGCCACTGAATGAAACGTGTCTTTACGAAGCACCAGGCGCATGAGATAGTTGGTGGAGGGGATGGTCGGTGGAGTGAGGTAAGGAGGCTTTTAGTGCAGTGGCCCTTCGGAGCCATATTTCCCCATGGTTGGTCTGCAGGATCAAAAAATGTTCATACAACATAGAGCCAAAACTTAAAACTTTTCCCTGGAAAAAACCTCTTTCCTTATTTTATTTGCGTCATACTGCTTATATCGTTAGTAAAATTACGGAAACACCTACATCAGTAGGTATATCTAGCTAAGATTTAATATGAGTTTAAATAAATATTTGTGTGTTCTATTACGTTTCCGTGAAATTAAATAATTATGCATTCTTATTTTTTTTTAATATTCTGGCGTGAGAGACATGGCAACATGTTCAGCAGCATTCATTCAGCTGACGTACTCTGCACAGACGTATAGCTCACCTGAGTTCAAGCTCCTTGTCCATCTGGTCTCCTGCCGCGCGGATGAGAGTTCAGTACAGGTATTCGATAAACAACTTACAATGCCATTCACAGTTCAGGAATATCATAGGTTATTAATTTACGGAGAAATTTGTTGTAATTCAAGTACGGCAAGAAGGATGTACCGCAAACTTTTCCACAAAGAAGGTTACTTAATCGGCGAACTTTTGTAGCAGTTTCTCAACGATTATTAGAAACTGGTAGTCTCTTGTCCCCTTTCGAAAATCACACAACCAGAAATTTCTTTAAAATGATACTGCTTTACAGAAGCGGGAGAGATTAACATTTTGCATTAGAAAGAAGTTCTTGTGATTTTGTACAGTAAACCATTATTGTTTCCTTTTTAGGCTTACAATAAAAAATGGAGCAATATTGTTAAATAAAATATAAATTTACCATTATGTTCTATTAATGAGATGGAAAGTTTGTATTTACTGCTCGTTTTATATAAACAACAATTATTCTGGTCCACCCCTGCATTAGAACAGAGCATCTGTTTTGAATCGGTATGTCTGTATCCGCTTGAGCTGTACTGTTTACTTGTAAACCCCCTCCTCCCTATCCTGCAACGTTGTCAAACGTCTAATATTGTAAATTTTAATAATTAGTTAAATATTGCAATTAGAAAAAAAATGTGAGGATATTTTTTCTTCATAATGACATAAAATAATGGCACTTATACCCTTTACACCCTGTATAATAGGTACACTGGTGCTTTCTGTTATGACCAAAATAATATTGCTGGCAAGGATAGTAATACTTGTCAATTAGCATATGAACTCTTGTGACAGATAGCCGAGAATTCAATGACAGTGTTCTAGAGGTCTGTTGAAGAGAAAGCTACGAGCGATTATACAGAGCGTCCCAAATTTATGTATATACATTTTGAAATACTATTTCTCAGCAATGGGATGGGACATAACTACGATTTTTGTGGTTTTATATTCCTTAAGCCCGTACATGTTCAAAATGGCCCCCTTCCGCAACAGTACACTCCCAACAACGACATACAACATACCAACTGGATTGTTGTTAATGGAATATCATTACAGGTATGTTCAATCTAAAGTCTCAGTTCCTCCAGTGTTTATGGTTTTGTGGTGTACACTGTGTCCATTAGAGCTCCCCATAGTTAGAAGTCTGGAGGGGTTAAATCAGGAGATCGAGGCGGGAACTCCGCAGCACTTCCCCTTCGTCCTATCTTCAGTGTAAATATGCCTCAACTTCGAACTCTACTTATCATGAACGGTGAATGTATGGAGCACATGTTGTAACGCACCTGTACTGATGAGACGTAATAAACCTCCGTATAAGCTTATTCCGGAAACGAATGTCAAAACTCCCATGTCAAAGTGATAGCTATACGCCACTGTCTCTATCTAGCATTAGGTGTTAAGAAAGCGTAATTATTCTGAGGATTTGTAATAGGTTTATTTGTAAGTTGATATACAAATCAACCTTGTAAGTCTTCCAATTTAGAGCTCGCAAAATTCGATGAACACTGGATTTGTTGATACCAATCTCACGAGAACATTGCCACATTGACTTCTTTGAGGATTGTGCAAAAGCCTGCGTCAACACTTTCGTTATCGGTGGAACTTCTTTTTCTTCCGCACCGCCCATTCAACACATGTTGCACCGTTCCGTCGACTTCAAACTTTTCTCGGATTCTTGTGATAGTTAACCTTGTTGGTGGTTGTGTTCCAAATTCAATCCTCCAACGTCGTTGAACCTCAACAACATTCTCCACTTTCCAATAACATTTCAGTATTCACTTCCATTCATGGAACGATAATTGCACCGCCATGTTTGTTTATAAACAGATGAACATATTTCCATGCTTTTCAATGCCTTCTAAGTCATAAAAATCGTATTTCTATCTCATATCTTTGCTGTGACACAGTATTTCAAAGAGTGTATACATCAATTTCGGAGACAGCTGTATTAGGTTCACTTACTTTTGTTCTTATTCTGTGACAAAGTGAGAGGTTTTCCCTTGTACAAACGATTAGGTCACCATCGCTTAACTTAGTCCCTAGTTTAATGACAAGGTTAGAGCGTTTGTTCAAGGGATAGTTAGGCCTATGTCTTTCAGAAAAGATTAGTTTAACTTACCGTAAGTTTAGTTAATGTTACTTTGGAGTGGAATGTGATGGGATAGGATGTGTTATACATCAGACGTACCGGGGTGAGTGTACAATGAGAAATGTTACGAATGTGTGACTATGGTACGTATCAGGTGTGAGATTGAATGAAGTAAACCAAGTACCCTTTCAAAAATTTCATTTCATATGAGAATAAGGACCATTTCCGATTCGACAATATCACGTATATCCATCAGTTGCATCTGATCTAGGAAATAATTTCATGGGGGCTGAACATTCTGGACAACTGTACAATTTCGTGATAAGACGCAAGTCTTGCAACCACTTCATTGCATTTTTAGTATATTGGCACAATATCACTAATCGTTTTTCTTCCATAATCGCCATTTTGGTGTATACTGAAGGTGTGTGAAATCTGTTCCATTATGGCTATCTTTTTCTTAATTGGTATTAAGCCTAACAGCTCTATTTCTTTTACTATTATTAACCAACAACAGCTGTAAGGTAATATAATACAGGTGATGAAGAATATTTGCTTGCAATTTTTTCAATTTCTTCTATAGTTCTATGATTAAAAGCAATGGAGTACTATTTGGCTGGTATAGGCAGTGTTGCTGACTTGAATCCTATCAGTTCGAGTGATAAGCGTAATTTCAATGTAATAATAATAATAATAATAATAATAATAATAATAATAATAATAATAATAATAATAATAATAATAATAATAAAATATTTAATCTGGCAGAGCTAAGGCCAGTAAGCCTTCTCTTCCACCCAGCCAGACTCCATTTCTAATTGAATACAATAGGGTTACAGTAGTTATTACATTAATATCTACACCGTACAACAAAATGAAAGTGAATAATGAAAGTAATAAGATAAGTTAGATTAAACAGTGTTAGTGAGACAATAATAAACACTGATAAAAATAGTAATGATGATAATAATAATAATAATAATAATAATAATAATAATAATAATAATAAAATAATGAGATAATTTAAATATATGTATATATGCACATATACGAGTATACACACACAAAAACACACAGGAAGAGGAATAAAGTGCATAAGATTTGCTGATGATATGGCGTTGTTAGCAGAATAGGAGACGATACCAAGGGATATGCTACAGGAGCTAAATGACAGCTGTGAGCGGTATGGAATGTAGATACCGTACTGTAAATGCAAACAAAACGAAGACCATGGTCATAGGAAGAAAAATAAAGAAAGTAAACTTGCGAATTCTAAATGAGACAGTATAGCAAGTGACCGGTGTCTGGTAGAGTTCCCGGGTAGCTCAGTTGGCAGAGCGTTGGTACGTTTAACCAAAAGGTTCCGGGTTCGATACCCGGCCCCGGAACAATTTTTCGCTCGAAATTATTCAAATGAACTTCACTACTTGAAAGCTTGATTTGGATAGCTTCAAATACTTTGGATGTACAATACTATAAGCAGTATGGTGAGCTGCAGCGACCGGCGTAGCTCTTGATCGTCTACCTGTAATTCCGTCTGATGAATTAATTCGCTTCACTTCAGAACAATGAAATTTATTCAAAATTTGATTCAACAATTTCCTCATGTTTTAACAGATCAATTGGGTTCAACTATGGTACTACAACATACTATCCGCTTAGCTGACAATGTTCCCGTAAAAATTACTTTATCGTCTACCTCTAAAAAAAATCTTGCTTTACAGAAGATAATAGCTAATATGTTGCAGACTGATGTGATAAGACATTCTTCTTCCCACTATGCTTCTCCTGTCTTTTTGGTAGACAAACATACCTAATGAAGAATAGAGACCTATTATTGAATTATCTGAATTGAATTCTGAAATTCTAGTTCATCTACGACCCATGCCTAACAATAATAATAATAATAATAATAATAATAATAATAATAATAATAATAATAATAATAATAATAGTAATAATAATAATAATAATAATAATAATAATAATAATAATAATACTTGTTTCTATCATTTTCAGGGGGCAAAATTTTACTTCGTTAGATTTGAATACAGCTTACTTTCATATTCCATTGTCTGAAGAAACTAAGCATCTTACAGCTTTCATTACTGAAACTGATTTGTATGAATTTAATAGATTACCTTTTGGTTTAGCTATCGGCTCTGGTATATTAGCAAAGTTGATGAATAGTATATTTTCAGGTATGAAATTAAAGTTCTTGTTCACATACAGTGATGATTTACTTATTTATAGTCCTGATTTTGAATCTCATGTCGAAAATTTACGTCTAGTTTTTGAACGTTTAGCTGATGCAGGACTTACGGTTAATCCAGCTAAGGTTAAGTATGAGACAGCTACAGTTTCTTTTCTTGCACATATTTTGTCTCCTTATGGCATTCAAGTAGATCCAGATAGAACTCAAGCAATATGCGATTATCCTACACCACGAGATGTTAAAGACAAAGCGAGATTTATTGTGGCGGTAAATTTTTTTTCTAAATTTCTCCTGAAATATGCTCAATTGCCTGAATCATGAAATAGACCTCGTAGGAAAAATGTATCTTTTCAGTGGACGACAGAACAACAAAAAGCATTTGATACATTAAAATCAGCTATAGCAACTCCACCTGTATTAGCCATTCCAGATTTTAACAAACCATTTATTATACAGACTGATAGTTCGTCTTCAGCTATAGCAGCTGTACTATTGCAAGAATATGAGGGACAGTATAGGCCTCTTCACTATGATTCTCGGCGATTAACAGATGCTGAATTACGATATACTATCTTTGAGAAAGAACCACATGCAGTTTTATTAACTTTCGATAAATTTCATATTTATTTAGATCATAAAGGCCTTTGAATTACAGACTGATAACAATGCATTATCATACTGTTTATCGGGTACTAAGCGTACAGGTCGTTTACCAAGGTGGGCAATTAAACTATCTGCCTACAAATATACGGTCCGTCATATTCTAGGTGCTGATAATAATGTCGCTGATACGCTTTCTCGAATGTTTAACATTGCTGAAGATAGTTCCATATACTGTTGTCACGCCAGGAGAAGGCGGCTGAAGTACTTAGACGGGGAGGAGGGGAAACAGTCGCGCATGCGCACCGCGCTGTTCACTGCAATATTCCTGTTTCACAAACATCTACTGCACGTGTCTATGAGTCTTTGCGACTTTGTGATAATAATAGTGGGGTTTTTACTGTAGTGTTTTATTAGTTTCAACAAGACAATTGTTTTCAGTATACCACAATTCTTGTATTGATTTAGTTTTCCTTTGCTTTTCGTGTTAATAGTGTTGATAATAATATAGTTAATAGAATTTATGTTATTATATACTGTTATTTAGGTTTATAGCAGTTTTTTGTTTATTGTAAATATGTCGACAAAGAGGAAACAAGGATTGACAATCTATAGCGAAGAAAGGAATATTATTAGAAGTGCAAAATATTTCTTTGATGAAGAAAAAGAACAACAGTGCCTTTGCATTCCTCTTACGAAACCTACAGCAAAGGTAGAAAAGTACTCTAATCTATCCACAAGAACAATACAGCGTATAAGGAATGAAATAAAAGACTGCACAGAAGAAAGTGCGTTGTCGACACCTGAGGGAGAAAAAAAATGTAAACGTCCAGACTACCGAAACGCAAATGTAGATAACTTCGATGGGAGATTGACAAAAAAGATATAATTGAGAATTTTTATTTGAAAAAGAAAGAGGGCCACCGTCGTATCTGAGGAGGTAGCGCGTTTGCCTGCTGATCTGCAGTTGTGCTCGGGAGTGAGTTCGATTCCCGTTTGCGCTGACTACCTGGTTGGGTTTTTTCCGAGGTTTTCCCAAGCGGTAGGCGAATGTCAGGTAATCTATGGCAAATCCTTGGTTTCATTTCGCCAAATACTATCTCGCCATCATCAATTCAATCGACACTGAAGAAGCTAGTAGTTATTACAATGTCGTTAAATAACAAGTAAAAAAATAGTACCAAGCTGCAACAAACGTCTACCCTTTTACAAGAGAAAATTGATTTGAAATGAAAGACAACATTAAGACGAATACTGAAGAAAAAGGATTTCAGGTGGAAGAAGTGTGCAGCAAAAAAAATTGAGGAAAACACTGTAAATTAGAATACGTTAAGATATCTACAGCAAATAAGAAAGCTTAGGAAAGTGGAAAAACCGATTTTGTATCTGGACGAAATGCGGATAGATAGGCCTACCAATTTAACGTTTCCCAAGTGCTGGCAGGATAAAAATGTTACGGGAGTTTTGACTACCGTAAATGTGTCCAGAACACTCATTGTTGTCCATCAGGATGGGGGCGGTGGGGCTAATGGCTTTGTTGAGAGATTCGAATTAATATACACGGCTGGAACATAAACAGACGATTATCGTGGACAGATCATACTCCAGAAATTTTGAAAAATGTGATAATGATAGTCATAGCGACAGCACCGAAGATGCGGAATCTTTTATGTCTGACTCCGTTCCCTTGTAGCCAAGTAAGTGGACGAAGTTTTCAGGTCAGAGTGTAGCGTGAAGTTCCCCCGTCCCGCCTATCTACTCCCCGCGCCAACTCGTAGCGCGAAGACAGTACGCCAATAGGGTGTTTCACAATGTGCAGTTATTTCCCTTTTTTATTATTTTTTTTTTAAGGTATGGGATGTCAACAGCAGACTGATTCTATTCTTCCAGATATGATTGCTAGAGTTAAGAATGGAGAAGTAATTTCTGATTATAAATTGAAAGGATAAATTTTGGTTAAGCGTGGTCAACGTGGTAATAGATATAGGCTATATATATATATATATATATATATATATATATATATATATATATATGTATATATGGTGTGGTGCACTACATTTATTCTTTTGCCTTTTCCCGACATCTTTCCTACAGTTTTGTACTTCAAATATACTCTTACATTATTTGCTGGTAGTTCTATTATATGTTATCAGAGGGCGTTGTGTTTCCTTTAATTCTCTTTTTCTTAATAGGGTGCGTTGATTTCGTTTTTTTCTACCAATCATTTTTGTTTTCTCCTTCTCTTTGAGAATCATTGGCTGATTTGTAAATAACGGCTCTTGACTTCCGGGTTGTTCGTTCCCTGTGAGAGAGACTGAGTTGTAGAGGAGTCGCTGGAATACTACGATGGCGAGAGGACCTTAGCTGCGGAGGGACCGCAGTTCTACGCATATGGGGCGCCATGTTACCTGCGCAGCCTGATTGGACTCATTTCGGCGGCTGGTGGCTAATGACATCGGGCGAGGGACGCACGCGGTGTGTCTGTGTTGTACGCCACCAAACTCCGTAAGGATATTCAGCCTTCCACATGGTTGGTTGTGGATATATTCGCCTGACTTCTGCAAACCAAGGATTTATTTCATGATGATGGTGATTGTTTGGAGCCGGCCGGCTTATTCCAGCATTATCTTCGATCTACTAGAACTGGCGATTAATATCCTCACTACGGCTTATGCCGTACTATCCGCTAGACAATCATCCTGCCTGTAAGTGATGGACTGAGGTATCTGGACTGTGTGCCCGCAACGCATGAACTTCCACTCGAGTGGACGACGCCAAGTTTATATTGTATGGTGTATTTAGGCCTATGTCTGGTTCTCGCCATATTCGGGATTACTGCGCTTTTCTGGTTATTTCGGGTTGGCTATTTTATTGGTTACGTTGTTAGTTTGGGACTGTGTAAGTTATCTTTTATGGTTAGGTTTTTGAGAGTTGTGTTTGGGGTTTGTGTTAATTGGCTTAGGATTATAGATATTGTTTAGGTACGGGGTTTTACAGGATTTTATTAGGGCACTCTATTCAAAAGGTTGTAAGAGTTATATGAAATACCATTTCCAGATTTGTTTATTATGATTGTAATTGTTATCTAGTGCAATAAGAGCATAGCTTTTTTATGTTTATGGCTTAAAAACTGGCTTCATATTGTGTGATTATATTGTATTTGTATAATGTTATTAAATGCGTAAGTGAAGTCAGAACTCCGGGCAGTCACTAAATACCCACTATGGATTCCATTGTTGACGGGAGTGTTTACATTCAATTATAGAAAGTGATTATTGTCGTAACAGAAAAGTTACATTCTTGTTTTGTATAAAAGTTACAATACATATATATATATATATATATATATATATATATATATATATACACACACACACACACACACACACGACTGTGCTCTGCATTGCAAGATTTATTTTAACGATTTTCGCAATTATTCAATTTAAATTCATGGCTAAACAGTTTCATTTGCGAAAAAACGTTCAAGAAATTAACATTCAGATTAATTTTACCTATATGCTGGTACAGCTATCAGTCATTTCTCTCTGGACATTATCGCAATAGAGCGCTGCAAATATTAGACAAAGCCTATTTTTTTCCTGCTGAACGATGCTTCATCGAAGGAAAAGTTTAATAAAAGTTTTGTTATATTTAACACTTAAATGTTGGTGCATCGGTACTCTTCCACCTGTATATCTACATATATGTTTGGTTGTTGTTCTCCAAGCCGAGCCAAGTATTTACCTACAGGTGTTGGGTATAAGTTGTTTCAGTTTTTTAAATAAATTAATGCAGACAGGTAACATGTATAAAATTATCGACATTATTTAAAACAAATTAAAATCCCCAAAAGAGCGGTAATTGAACCCGGGCCTCCAAGTCGCAAGCAGCATGCTACTCATTGGTCTACCAGGTCAAAAGGTACAGAGGTGGTACTAAGAGAGGCCTACAGTAGTTGCCCATCTCTAAGAAGATGGCACACACACAAATTTAGTGATACGAATCGCTCTTCAATGCTTGAACTTTTTCACCAACAAGATTCGCGCCATCAATATTGTTTCTAAACTCTACTTCAATCGCTGCCTTAAAATTAACTTTTCACATTATAATGAATTTATTTCTTATTAAAATATCTCACGGTCACCGGGGTAGCTCAGTCGAGTAAGACGTTACCGATCTGGAGTTATGCTTGTGCGCGGGTTCTATTCCTGCTTGGGCTGATTACGCGGTTGGTTTTTTTTTTTTTTTAGATTCTCCCAAATCGTAAGGCGAGTATCAGGTAATATAGGCGAATTTTCGACCTCTTGCTATGACCATTCACATCAACGCTAAATAACTTCGTAGTTGATACAGCGTCATTAAAGTAACCAAGTAAGTAAAACATCTCACGTTATGTGATTACTCTAATAACTTATTTTGTGTAGAAACCATATTGGTATGTTTCGATCTCTGCCGCAATTTAATGCCGATCATAGAGTACCCGTAATAAATAAAATTTACGGTACCAAATTTACAACAGCTCACGAATAAAACAGCAGACCTCGCCCTTTCCAGACGGGCGTCGTGTTGTGTTAAATTGTTTATTTACTTTATTTAGATAGAATTTAACCTTTTGTTAGCGATAACCTCTCTTGTGATCAAATTTATCTGCAATAATTTTAATGCTCATTAAAAGAATGCATATCGAATTTCTATTCGAAGACCATATTTCATCCGAACCAACGATAGGCCTATTCCTTTACTGCCCTCACTTCTCTAAAGAGATCTCTTATATTATAATTCTTAGGAATTTGAGAATTTATCACTTCTCACACTTAGTCTGAAAGTTAATGTTCACGCTATTAACCTGCCATTTACATCTTACGTCTCACAAAGATCGCATTGCGGTGTTATAAACCGATCAGTCAAATAGAGAATGACCTCGGGGATCCAGAAGTGTTAGACAATTAATTTCGAAAAATTATGTAAATATAAAACCAATAAAATTGTGAACTTTACATAATTTTTGCACTGCTGTATAACTTGCGAGAAACACTTTAGTATTTTAATAATCCATAAAATATAACATATTACGTACGTAATTGACGCTTATAAATACTTATTAAAATATAAATGATGTTATAAAATTTGCAATGAGTCCTTAAGGATTTGGAGCATAATTTGGTCAGTTTCAAAAATTGTAACTTTTAATGATTTTAGAGTATTGGCAGTAAATTTTGAAGCTGAACGTCTGGTCTCAAATTATAATTCAATTACTTTCCAATTAGATAAAGGAATTATAAAGTTATTTGCAATGCATGTCAAATTGTTTAAAAGTGTGCAATCCAAGCTTATCATCCTATTTATGCTACATACATGCAATACATAGGCGTAAATATAATATTAGTTTGATAGAAAAGTGAAAATAGCTTAGCGAGAAGAAAGTATATATATTGCGGTTTTTTTAAATACTTTGTACACTGAAAAGGAAACACTTATTAATGTACGGTACCAGAAATGTACTCTGCCAATATTTTCCTGTAAAATTAATATCTGCGGTTTTTTAAATACTTTGTACACTGAAAAGGAAACACTTATTAATGTACGGTACCAGATATGTACTCTGCCAATATTTTCCTGTAAAATTAATATCTATCAAAGTATGATAGATATTTGTTGACAATAAAATTGCCGCTAACCTGAAATTGCTTCCACAAAACTTTCAAGATATGAGGTCTATATATTACATTTCTTAAGATGTTAACTTACTTACTAACTGGCTTTTAAGGAACCCGGAGGTTCATTACCGCCCTCACATAAGCCCGCCATTGCTCCCTATCCTGAGCAAGATTAATTCAGTCTCTATCATCATATCCCACCTCCCTCAAATCCATTTTAATATTATCTTCCCATCCACGTCTCGGTCTCCCCAAAGGTCTTCCCTTCCGGCCTTCCAACTAACACCCTATATGCATTTCTGGATTTGCTCATACGTGCTACATGCCCTGCCCATCTCAAATGTCTGGATTTAATGTTCCTAATTATGTCAGAAGAAGAATGCAGTGCGTGCAGTTCTGTGTTCGGTAACTCTCTCCATTCTCCTGTAACTTCATCCCTCTTAGACCCAAATATTTTCCTAAGCACCTGATTCTCAAATACTCTTAAACTATGTTCTTCTCTCAAAGTGAGAGTCCAAGTTTCACAACCATAAAGAACAACCAGTAATATGATTGTTTTATAAATTCTAACTTTCAGACTTTTTGACAGCAGACTGAAGGATAAAAGCTTCTCAACCGAATAATAACAGGCATTTCATATATTTATTATATGTTTAATTTCCTCCCGAGTATCATTTATATTTGTTACTGTTGCTCCCAGGTATTTGAATTTTTCCACCTTTTCAAATGATAAATTCCATATATTTCCATTTCGTACAATATTCTGGTCACGAGAAATAATCATATACTTTGTAATTTCGGGATTTACTTCCAAACCTATCTCTTTACTTGCTTCAAGTAAAATTCCCGTATTTTCCCTAATCGTTTGTGGATTTTCTCCTAACATATTCACGTCATCCTCATAGAAAACACCTGATGTAACCGTTCAATTCCAAACCCCCTCTGTTACCCTGGACTTTCCTAATGGCATACTCTAGAGCAAAGTTAAAAAGTAAAGGTGCTAGTGCATCTCTTTGCTTTAATCCGCAGTGACTTGAAAAAACATCAGATAGAAACTGGCCTATACGGAATCTGCTGTAAGTTTCACTGAGACACATTTTCATTAATCGAACTAGTTTCTTGGGAATACCAAATTCAATAAGAATATCATATGAAATTTCTCTCTTAACCGAGTCATATGCCTTTTTGAAATCAATGAATAACTGATGTACTGTACCCTTATACTTCCATTTTTTTTCTCCATTATCTGTCGAATACAAAATATCTGATCAATAGTCGATCTATTACGCCTAAAACCACAATGTTGATCCCCAATAATTTCATCTACATATGGAGTTAATCTTCTCAAAAAAATATTGGACAAGATTTTGTTAACTTAGGAAACAAATAAGCAAAAGTGGCTTATGCAGAGAATTCCTCTGCAGATGTCTGTCATGTTCCGTCTAATTAATGACGGTAGTGCAGAATACCTGTCCCGAGGAAGCTAAGCAGTAAAGAGTGGAGTGACACTGGGATACGTAGGGAAGCGTGAACAGGTTGTCAGCACGTGAGCGTACGACCATTCGTCGCCCGACAATAGATTTTATTACGTAGTAGAGATTGGAGTGGGACTGGTCTGCATAGGAACTCTCTGTATATGGTGCTTCATTTGTGACAACTATTGCAAGCACCAAATATCTAATATTTTCACAAAATAACTGCTTCATCGGCTGACCAACTACACAGTGCATGCTCTAGTTTTCGGAATGTGTCGTATTCCCCTGTTGTGCAATCCACAGTCTCACAGACTTAGCGTCCATGGTATCGCGTATCGTTCAACCGAGTTGTTTCCGGAAGCGACCCGTGTTGATAGCGACAGCTGCAAGGTCGCTCACTCATTACGGCAAGTCACTGTCCAAAGTTACGTCACCACTTCATTGGTTTCCAGTGATACTGCGAACAATCACACAAAAAATTAATGCCGTTAATATACGTCACTTAATACCGCAAAAACATTGGATGAAACGTAGCCTAGCTATATGAACGAGAGTTTAGATTCAGCCATGCAGAGTCACCGAAAAGCATAATTTTCTCGCAAGGAGATTTAATCATTTTCCCCGACTTTAATTTTAAGATTTGAAAAGAGAATAAGACCCGTTTAGTGCGTTGCATAACTGTTCAGAGCAACAGTTACTCTTAGGTTAACCAAATATCCTGCTTTTCGCAGAATACTTCATTTTTAGCCCCTTATCCTCCGGCCCATGTAAAATTTTGAATTTCCTATAAATGTTCTGCTTTTTAAGTTTATCCTGCTAAATATTTCTGCATAATAAAATTTGAAGCGAAAGTTCTATGTTTTCTATTCTCTCAGGGAAAACAACTGAAGACGAAAGAAGGAAATACTTCGCAGAAGTGAATAATACGTATGGTAGACAGATGAAAAATCCATATTAAGCAAGAAACTTTAAAGCATTTATTGATCACAAAGTGAAATATGAATTGAATCCTCTAGATTCAAAACTCTCTAAAGACCATTTTGTTCATAATTGATTTATGCTCACATATTGCTTGCTAAGAATTAATTATAATGATTTATATAATTTTAATTCAAAAAGTCACTAAATTTAAAGAAAATGGTTTGTTAAAAGTCACTGTTAGGTTGAAAATTCCCCCTATTTGCCACCAGTTACTGTTAAAATTCTTCAATTTGTGAAAGTGGATATAGGGGATTTTGAATCTATAGGATTCAATTATAGTTGTGTTCAGTTCTAAGACTTCCTTCTTGGACAGCAGTAGTTGTTGAAAGCAATAGGCCTACATTCAAATAAAAAAATGTACGTAATTGCTGAAGAATAATTATGCTACAGGAGATACATTGTTGTTTAGTCAACTGTCCGAAGACAGGTTATTAACCTCACAAATGGTACCAACAAGGCATCACTTATGAGGCAACTAGACCAGGAGATACTAGGGTAGGGTGGCCAGTTTCTTTCCCCCTCCATTACATACATCTCCGACTAGATATAAATTACACTAGTCAGAATTCAGATGCATACAAACAAATTGTTTTTACTCTGACACATATCGTCAAGTGAGCTATACTGCCTGATAATAGATACACTGTACGTATCAGCCAGAACCTCAATCAGAGGATACATTGTGTATGTGTATTTTTATAAGTCATGTTAGAAAATAGTTAATAGTGAGGATGAGTAATAAATACATAATATCAATTTACATCTCCTAGTAACAAAAAATTTGAAGGGTGTCGGGGAATACAGGGAATGTCATGAAACGTCATTATCGAGACAAACAAATTTTAATATATGAACATTCCTGGTTTTTAACCAGTATACGAAATGTTTAACGTTATCTTACACTGATATTTCCCCTTTTAAATTGTTTGTGATTGGTCAGTTCTGTAATCCCAGTTATCACCATTATACAATGCGTTATATACCATAAAATCGCTAAAAATGGGCATTCCTTTCTTTCCCCAAACATCCTTAATTTATTACACATTTATTAGTGATATATTATTGCCTTTTCTTTCTTTTTTCTTTTTAATTTGTATCCGATAGGTATTGGTCCACATATTCCAAAATGTGTATTGTGTCATCCGATTATTGCCTTGATATGGAATTTAGATATCTTATAAGATATGTAAGGTGAAAAGCAAAAACCCAAAGCCGAGCTTTACAGGTCAGTTTTAGGAATGGGTCCTGCTTTTGTGTCTGAAAATCTGGTCATTCTACTTATTATTTAGTCCTCTTACAAAATTGTAAGCTCTTTATTTATTTCAGAGAAAAATTGATATAGGTCTAAGTACTGTATAATGCCAGACAAGAATGGATCCTGGGGCTATCGTACATAGTACTACATATATTAATTTCATGCTAAAATAATAATTCTTCATCTACAATCTCTGTTTATGGATGCATTAATAATCACTAAAGATAGGAATTTATTCACAGAGACTACAAGATTAGGAATGCATAGATTGTTCGTTATGCGCACGAGACATATCCCCATTCAATTGCTGCAATACAAAACATATTTCAGTTATAATCTAGCTATACCTCAGGCTTCACGTCATTCATGACGTAATGACAGTTTAAGCACACCTAACCTAATATCCTCATGTTGTGATATGCAGTAAATTCCGACCTTTAATAATCACTTAAGTAATACCTTGATCAGTAGCATGTAGGTACATAAATCTTACTTTTAATTATCATAAAACGAACGTCAATGTACAAACATGATACAAAGAAATGTTTATGTTATGTAGAATATACAAGTAGAATAAATTGTTAGAGCATGTACTCCACTCTTTGCTGTATATTCACTAAGAAACATTTCAGAATAGAAATGAAGATATTCAATGTAAATGAATAAGTAAAAGTTTGTCATAAATCGTACTATGGAACATATACAAAAAAATGGGTGAACACTGAATTCTGAAGAAGTTGTTGAATTACAAAATAACAGGTAAGAAACAACAAGAACTTCCGCTGAAGAAATAGATACTTTGAGACCGAAACTTTTTTTGTAATCTCTCATTTGGCTATTTTACCTTTATATTCGTACATTGCATAATGAGAAAATGAGCAACCAGACGTCAGAAACAGAGATATGCTTAACCCTGCGCTGGTGACCTGAAAGAAAATTACATAAGTAGTGACGTGGGGTTTGAGATACCCCATTTCATTTTTTGGCTTTTTACTGAATATGACATGGAACATACTGAAGGAAGTATTGCAAGCAGCTAGACGAATCCCCACGTAACAAACCAGAGTGATCTAGTAGCAAACAAAAAACAAAGCAAGGTGGGGTGTGTCAAACCCCACGTCACCAACGCAGGGTTAACTCGTATTGAGTTGCTCAGTTCTGATAGCAATGGATACGGAATTAGCCTGATGGTTGTTTCGTTTTGAATTTGGAAAGAAACATTACGCACTGTGGGGAGAAAGAATTACAAATGAATCCGTGACGTTTTCTTGAAAGTAATAACATTTCATTGGACTCTGATGTTCAAGAATAAAATTGACTGACGTTACAGTAAATATTCAAATAAGAAAACCATATAGAAACAAAACCAAATGTTCCCCTGTTTGTGAGGAAGCTTATACGAATCTATCTATCTGTTCAAGATGTCACAGAAATCCTTGAATGCGCTGCAGTTGACACACTTCCTTGATAAGGGCATTGCAACACTCCTAGAAATGTTGTCACAGGTCATGGAAAAACAATGCCGTCTGATCTCTGAGGTAGGAGTGCAAAATAAAACGGTATGAAAAGCGCAAATACTGATTAGTGATTATTATCGTTTCATGCTGAAAAGTGCTCTAATTCTATCTTTTCTTTGCAGAGGATGGTAATGTACTTATCATTAGCCCAATTCTCTCTCTCGCTATCTCAGAAGTGCGTAGAATACGTACAAAACTACTAAAAAAAAAAAGCTAAATTTTGTATCTGTTATGTCATTTAAGAATTAAAGTAGGTTATTACAAAAAAAAAAATAAAAACATATCTGTATTCGTAAAGCAATCAGATTTGCATAATTTAGTTGAAATGTTCATTAGGTCGGCTACAATCTATATTTTATATTGCGGATAGAATTTTACAGCGGTTCTGTAAAATGTTCCCAGTTAATTGTGAAATTAAATTTCTGAGCTCCTTAATAATTGTAATTTGATTCTATAAACGTTGTGTTCAAAATGAATTTAAAAACAAAAAATTTACCGAATTAGTATTTTTTGGTGAATGCGCTGGGATTAAAAAAATTCGTTTACGGTCCAATTGCAGAACGTGTTGATATTAACCATCCTTTCTTTCTTTCTTTCTTTCTTTCTTTCTTTCTTTCTTTCTTTCTTTCTTTCTTTCTTTCTTTCTTTCTTTCTTTCTTTCTTTCTTTCTTTCTTTCTTTCTTTCTTTCTTCCTTTCTTCCTTTCTTTCTCTCTTTCTCTCTTTATGTACTTATTTCTTTTTGCTTTCTTTTATTCTTTCTTTCCTTCTTTCTTTCTTTACTTAGTTATTTTTGCTTTCTTTTCTTTCTTTCTTTCTTCCCTTTTCTTTCTTCCCTTTTCTTTCTTTTCTCTTTCTTTCTTTTTTCTTTCTCCCACTTTTCTTTCTATCTTTTTTCTCTCTATAATTTATCTTTCTTTCTTTCTTTCCTTCTTTAACCTCCTTCTTTCCTACCCACTTACAATCCAATGCAGTGTAAGGGAGAGTTTATAGCTAGCCTATGGACAAAATACTTGACAGATACACATTGCGGGCCTCCCTGGTTGTGTCTGCACGACATAGGACCTCCTCTAGGGTAACATAGGACAGCACACGGCAAGAAACAAACAACCAGACTCATGGAAGGAAGACAAATCTCTTCCAACAATTGTTTCACTGGAAAAAAAAAAAATATATATATATATATATATATCTCTGGAGAGGCGTAAAGACAGGCCTATCTTTTTAGTATACTGTATAGTCTGAGCGTTCAATTAATACCCAGGTGGAAGGCTTTGTGTTGGATATATCTTTCTTGCACCCAACGATATTTGTAATATCAGAAGGTGTTGTCACATCTTTGCTGCAAAAATTATTCCTGTTTACAATTATTTTATATCACCATTGCTTTGTATCACCATCATCCACAATGAATAAATTTTAAGCTATAGGCCTAAGATCAAATTTAATTAAAATTTAAACAAAAATGACCAAACTTTTTTGTCGTCATAAATCAACTCTATATGCAACATTGGTTTCTATTACACGCGGAGTAGATATGAGGTCGTCAATAACAATTATGGTTAACGCATCATCGGCAGACATATGTTGCCTTTCCTTGAGAGTGAGGGGCATTTGAGAAGGGCTAATTAATAAACAAACTCTTATCTTTTCTCTTCAAAAAAGCGTCCTCTTTGACAATGCCTGGGCGTTAAATGAACGCTCGAGCTATACTTCGCATAAGACCCATAAGAACTTTCAAAATCAAAACCATTTTAAGCAGTAGGCCTACAGAAATTGAAAGCAATTCGTAAAACATAATGAGCACGAAACTAATACATAATTGAGCCGTTCAGAGCAGAAGTGGTGTAAGTCAAAAATGGATAATGGGGGTTAAAGTAAACATTCTGTAAAATACAGAGCAAAGTAGCAATTAATATTCAGTGTATGTAAACTATTAGTAGTCAGTGGAGAACAAGAAGACCATATTAATTGCTACTTTGCGCTGTATTTTGCAGAATTTTTACTTTAAACCTCATTATCCAATTTTGACTTACACCACTTTTGCTCTGAACGGCTCAATTTTTGGATGCCTATCACCAAAACTACTGTATTATAAGGTTTAAAAGAAGTTGAAACTTTAACAATCTTTCTTTGAATAACCTTCACAAACTTTTCTTACGAAACATAATAGTGAGAGGATCTACCTTAAATAAAATTCGATTATTCTGCTGCTCTGAATGATTGTTGTTGTTTAGTCAACTGTCCGAAAAGAGATCTGAACCTCACACTTATGAAGCAACTAGGCCGGGAGATAATGGAGTAGGATGCCAGTTCCTTTTCTTCGCCATTGCATACACTGCCGATTAGATACATATTAAACTAATCAGACTTCAGATGCATACAAACAATTGTTCCTCCTCCAACACACAACGTCAGGTGAGATGTACTGCCTGATAATAGCTTCTAAATGGCTATAAATTAAAATACAAGCAGATGAAGCGTAAGTATTAAGCGAAAATTTGCTTCTGAGCAGGGTATTTATCATAAATTCCATTAATTCAGTATTGTATGTGATTATGATTACATGGATAGGAAGGTGGAATTTGAAGAAGGTGAGTTTGATGATATTATTGTGTCGTCCCGAAATTGGTTTCAGGGAACTGAAAATGATCGCGAATTATTTTTATGCACTTGTATAGCTAGCGTAATCGATAGATTCCGTACCGAGAATTGCTAGTCCCCTGCCCTGCCTTACTACAGATAACACTACTTAGCTTATGAGTACTTTATCAATTTCTCAGTCAGATACAGTTTCAAAGTATATAGGTTATTTTGAATTGATACATCGATTATAATGCGATATTTCAGAAATTTTGAAGTGAAAAACTAAACAAGACCGCAAATCCTAAACCACTCAAGCTTTCTCACATAACACTCCACGATCTGACAGGCATCGAAACTCGGTTACTTCAATATGTCGTCATGTCGTCGGACAAAATCCTTTCAATTCGTAGACCTCAATATATTCCTGGAAAATTGTATAATTTTATCGTGGACAAACCCTAGGCGGAGTGTTCCATAATATGCAGCCGATTTCCAGTTTCTCTTTTGAACACATTCCAATATTATGATAAAAACGCCTAAATGATTAAGTTCAAGATACGCCATAGAATAGAGTGTTAAACAACACCAAATGAAGCTAAATGTAGGTGAAAACGTTCCAATTTAGGCCGAAATATCTATAGTAAGTGAATAAAGAACTTACGATGTTGTAAGTCGGAGGCACCGATTTTGGCAGATGACGTCGATGACATTTCCAGTAGGCGAGCCAATATTGTTTGTGTAAGCTGCGAGAATGAGATGCGATAACATTCAGAGTCGTTCATATTTTCATAACAGCAGCTCATATCAATTATCCTTATTATGAAACACATCACGGTACAGTCCTACTCAAAGAATACCTTTAATAAACGTAAATGACTTCCGTTCGCAATGATTTTACAATACGTCTCCTATATTTTCTAAATTAAATTAATTCTTAATTAAAAGGAAAATCCCACCCTTACCAGATCAATATACAAGATTTGTCCTGTAATAATCTAGGGATCGTCTACTGGTGGTGCGACAATTGAAATTAATAAAATTACGATTCTTCTTAATAATCAAAATATAATTTGGTTAATTGGGTAAAATTGCATGCTGCGGAAGTTAGATTTATATAAGAGTATAATAAATAGGATTGTAATGGATATTACAAGGGCAATAATTCCTTCACACGCACATTGTGAATAGAACAGAGAAGAAAGCATTTTAAAATATTCGAAATCGTACAAAATATCGGAGAAACCAATTTTCCCTGCACAAATTGCACCAATTGAAAAATATAATTACCATTCACAATAAATACTGTATTTTATGGATTCTAAAAAGTTGTTTATTAATCTAGAGGTATTGGCTGATGACTATATTAAATTCCAGCACAACATTCATTCAGAATATGTAGAAATTACACTTTGGATTTTACTAAATGTATAGGCCTACAATCAAAAGGTGTTACATACCTCCTTAAATACTGTACATGTGTTACCTGTGCGATATCCGATGTTTAATTTTTTTAAATATAATTCATAGTACTGAAACTGCCTTATTGAATTCGCACAAATTGTATTATTCGTAATTTTCGTCTCGAAAGCCCCTAAGATATCTAATTAATTTTTCATCCATTTTGTCCCACTCCACCACTTTAGGGACAAAGTCGGACTAAATAATACCTTATTCGTATTCTGTGATCGCAAAGATCCCCAGATATCGACTTTCATCGAGATCGGATGACATGAGATTTCTCACTCCCTTCTGCCTTTTCATTAGTACCTTAGGATATGGTATTTAAAAAAATCTAAGAATGTTTAACCAATATTGTAGACAGTAACCTTCATTTTAAATTTTACGTCTCTAGTTAATATAGTTTAGTGAATTTTTAAAATCGTCGACTTCTTTCTCTCTCCTCTCTGCTCGGAAGTAAAAAAAAAAAAAAAAAAAAAAAAGAAGTTATTTCAAGGGAGTAGCCTACATGAAATTGAATTTTTTTACTTTCCTTATACATTTTAGAAACAATTCTGAGAGATGAGATGAATAGTCTAACCCAATTTTATGAGTGAATCTTTGTTTCAAATCGGTATAATTATTTTGATCATTACTGCCTCCCATTTTCCATCCTTTAATGTTCGTATTTCGTAAAACTCAGTCTTATCTATTGACTAAGGATTAACATATTTCCATATATATATATATATATATATATATATATATATATTTCCATGTATATAACAGATTATATTTCCATTTCGTACAATATTCTGGTCACGAGACATAATCATATACTTTGTCTTTTCGGAATTTACTACCAAACCTATCGCTTTATTTGCTTCAAGTAAAATTTCCGTGTTTTCCCTAATCGTTTGTGGCGTTTTTCCTAACATATTCACGTCATCCTCATAGACAAAAAGCTGATGTAACCCGTTCAATTCCAAACCCTCTCTGTTATCCTGAACTTTCCTAATGGCATATTCTAGAGTGAAGTTAAAAAGTAAAGGCGATAGTGCATCTCCTTGCTTCAGCCCGCAGTGAATTGGAAAAGCATCAGATAGAAACTGGCCTATACGGACTCTGCTGTAAGTTTCATTGAGACACATTTTAATTAATCGAACAAGTTTCTTGGGAATACCAAAGACACATATAGACTACTGTAATATTTGTTTAGTTTTTGGAGGTGTCTGTCCAGAGTGCACAAACACTCGGGCGTGCATGTTTACTCTTATGTCCTACCCATTCCACTGCGACAGAGATAACAGCCGATCTTGCAGCGGTGAGAACTCGCTCTCCAGTTCACAATAAGAAAATCCATCTGCCAAAATCCCTGGCGCGACCTATACCGTATTAAATGTTGAACCCATAACTACGTGAACTATAGTCTACCCCGAACTCTTTCCTGTTCTCATTCTTTCCAGTACATTGTTCAGTTGGAAGTTTTATCTTAGCTTATTTCTTTCTCCCTTTCCGATCAGTTTCTGCTTAATTATATCTTCACAACTTCATTTATTTTGTCTGTCCATTTCATATATCCAGCCTTCTCCAAATCCACATTTGAAATGCCTCCAGTCATTCCTCTTCATTTCTTAGTAATTTTCAAGGTTTTCCCTCATTCAATGCCACACTCCATACAAAGTACTTCACTTTGTCTCTTCCCTTGTTCTTTTTATGAAGGTCAACAGAAAATGCTCCTTTTCCTATTTAAAGAGCTTCCTTTGCCATTTTTCTCTTTTACTTACTGGTAGCAGTTCATGTTACTTTAGCCTTCAGCAAACCCGAAATACAGTACCTATTTGAAGCTGTCCATTTGTTTCATTACCTCATTTCAAATTCGCACGCTTACCTTCCTCATTTTTCCGGTAATCATGATCTTCGTCTTCTTTCCATCTTTATCTCATACTGCGTACAGTTATCATTTAGCTCCAGTATCATATTCCTTAGTTTCGTCTTCTCTTCTGCTAACAACGCCATATCAACAGCAAATCTTCTGCACGTTATTCGTTTTCCTTCTCCTAGGCTATTACACCTCCCATATTCTGAAAGCTGGTCTTCACTTAAACGTCGAAGTAGATATTGAAGAGTGTAAATGACAAAAGATAGCCTTATCGTACCCGTTCCCTATTCCAATTACCTCTGACATCTTTTCTTATCCTATTCTAACTTTAACTCGTTTCATATATTAATTAATAATCTCTACTCTTTTCTCTTATTACAATCCACTCTCTGGAAACTATCCAGGTTCATAAATACTACATTCACAAATTTATTTTTCATCAGATTTCTTTCATCGATTATTCGCAGCAGTCCAATTATTGTATCTTTCTTATCTTTTCTTTCCTGAAGCCAAGTTGCTCTTCTTCCAACACTCCTGCCATCTTAGAAGGTAGACGTCGATTCTGTATTCTCAGGGGAATCTTCGCAGAGTGCGATATCAGGCTGATAATCCTGAATTCATTACATTTCTTGACTTTATTTTTCTTCGATGTTTAAACGAACAGATAGACTATATAGCCTACTGTGAGGAAAAATATCGAAATTGCTTAAAAGATACAATGACTGTATCGTAACAAACTTTAATTCAAACCGTGTCCTACTGATAGGCAAAGTAAATATTCGTCTGAAGGAGTTAAAACGAAAACAAGTGACGAAGAAACTGAAAATGAAAAAGCCTAAGAACGAAAAAGAAAGAAGAAAATTTGAAGTAAATTTTCAAGAGAAAGCCACAAAATTAGAATTCACATCTGAAAATAAAGTAATTGACACAGAACTTGTCCAAAAACTGTATACAAATTACAGCAGAAGAAACGGTAGGCTACAGAGAACGTATGAATGTTAAGAAACCTTGAGTCACAGAAAAAATGTTGGAAAAGATGGAGGAAACGAGAAAATGGATAAACACCAACACAGGAGAAGTGAGAAGGAACTGCAGGAAACTACACAACGAAGTAAGAAGAGAAGCTAATAGGACGAAAGAAGACTGGATGAAACAGAAATGTGAAAAAAATAGAAAATCTAGAGAGAAATGGAGTATATTTAATGTAGGTACCACGAAGTAGAGTATTTGGACGTCACAAATATGAATTGGAAATTCATGTGGTTGACAGAAGACAAAATCGGAGATGTAATAACGGACAGACAAAGAATACCGAACAGGCGGAATATATATTTATAAGAACTATAACAGTCCAGATGACTTAGCTTTAGAACAGTCATGCCAGAAATCAGACACTGAATTCGCATTATGTGCACGGATCGCCGGTCTGTGCGGACTGCATCATTCAAGAGTTGCTCTTACCAGTTCTTAGCTGGAGGGTGTACAATAATCCATTCTGGGCTTCTAGTGTTGGAGTAAATGGACATTTGGACGTTATAAACACACTTACTTGTTAGCAGAAGGAAAAGAAGACAGCTATTAGCAGTGTTTATATTTGATAATTGTAATACAAGAAACACTAAGCTTATTCAATTATACTTCATAAAACAGTGGTTCGTAAAGCATAATTTATTAACATGATTTTTATATAGTATTTGAAGAAAAAAAATATTGCAGTAATTTCGAAATAACAGAACACGAACACAGTATTTCATTTTACGTACTAATTAATTAAAGTAATAAACCCTACTCTTTCATTGTTCGTGAAGCATTATTGTTTATTGGAATCATTGGTACACAAATGTTGAAGAAAATATTATGCTCCCAATTAATTACATGCAGTAGGACATTGTGAAGTTTTTACACTGAAATCATTTCCTTGCTGTATCTCAATATAAATTAACATTAATATTAATAAATGAAGCGTGCATTTCCAGAACGTTGTAAGTGCCAATTTGTAAAGTTTACAGTAGGAGCAAAAATAGTTTTATAGAGTACATACAACGTTGTAACTTGCACAACCTGAAAGTGCAATACTTTATTACTTGGAGCAACACTTTCTTCATAATCTTTCGTAATATTGTCAAACAGGGCACCTACAACTGATATATGTGAAAAAATAGATTCTCCCGGTTTCTGCACTTACAACGTTATTGAAATGCACTCTTCAAATAGTATGAATTAAGCTTAGAATTTAAATTCACATACAGTTTATTTTGAAAACTTTGAGAGCAAGTATCGACAAGTTGGGAGCGTTACTGAAAGAAATTAAAAGTGTAGTTCACAAACTGTGAAGCGACGACATTCTCTTTACGTCAGTTTTAAAGATTTATTAATGTAAGTATATTAACATAATATAGTGATGTGAGATAGAAAATTTGCCATTATATATTTTTCCAGAAAATTTTTCCGCCTTGCAAATAGTTGCTTTTCTTCGCTCCTTACAACCTCAAGAGCCTCACATGTATTCCTCACTATATTCTCATCACTTATCATCTTATGAAATGGAAGTCGTAAGTCGTCTAACCTTTGATGGCTGTGTTAGTACAGACTCCAAAACAACGCCATTGTCAAGTTTGTTTTGCCGTGAGAGTACTGATTAAGAAATAAGCGCTGGCGAATATCATACAATATTTTGAGAACTTTACTAATCTCAACTAAACTGTCACAAGACTCTTACCTCGACATGGGCTGATGAAAGCCTTTAATTTTAAAATAATTATTGTTGGCTGAGAAAAACATTATAATAATTATGTCATATGATTCGTAATTTCTCTTTCTTCGTTATATCTGTGGACTCCTCACTTTATTTTTCATAACGCATTCACAGTCACAGTTCAATCAGCACCCGTACTGATCTGTTTTACTGGAACAAAGCTGATCTGCTACTACAGATACGGTATAGCCCTGACGCGCTCCCCTTCAGCCTGATTCACTCCCTCCAGGTAGGGGAATAGGAACTGCACATCGCATAGAGACATCTGCACAACGTGCGCGACTGCACAATGTGCATGTCTTCTTTAGAAGATGAAGAACCGTATCAGGCAACGGAAAAAGGGTCTTTAATCCAAGGAAAGAAGTTCAGGTACCGCTTAGGGAAATGAAGAAAAGGAAATCAACAGGAGTTCATGGAATTTCCAATGAAATAGTGAAATTCTTGAGTGAGGACAAGAAGGAAATTCTAACATTATGCAACAAAATATTCGAGAAAGGTGAATGGCTTGAAGATTTTACGGAGACGGTGTTGCTGCCAATACCGAAAAAAAAAAAATTATTCCCAGAAACGTAAGGAGTTCTGAACTATCAGTCTGTATCGCAGTCGGCGAAGATTCTCCTGCGAATACTGAATCGACGTTTATATTCTAAGATGTAAGGGCAGTTGGAAGAAGAGCAGTTTGACTTTAGAAAGGGAAAAGGAAATGTAACGAGTTCAGGATTGTCAGCTCAATATTACACCCTGCGAAGCTGTTCCTTAAAGACTCAGGCCTTAATTCTCTTCCTCAGCAACTAATGCTAAGGCTAGGCTATTTATAGGCCTTCAAAAATTAATCGACCTCGGTTTGAAACTGTAATAAAAATAATAATAATAATAATAATAATAATAATAATAATAATAATAATGATAATAATAATAATAATAGTCTAATAATAATAATAATAATAATAATAAATGTACATAAATATCGCACCACTGACGTTGATTTCGAACGTAGGACTACTCCATTCTCTTTTAGTTATTATACTGATACATTTGAATGAATTACTATTTAAATGTGATTATAATTTTTTCTGTCCAAAAGTTATATTTTCTCTCTTCGCTTTTCTGTACAGTACCCATATAAAATATGTACTTATGACTATAGAAAAATATATTATAAAAATATAATTAGGAGGAAATCATGTTTCATAATCGATTCTAAGCGATCAAATACTATAAGAAGAAATGTACGACAATATTAAGATTATGTTTTGGAATTAGAAGCGTAAATCAAGTACAATTGTGTTAGGCCTATTATAATAGTGGTCAACACTCACTGAAATGGGTATCGGGTAAGGGGTGTATCGGAAAATGTACCGTGGTGAGAGGGAGAAAGCAGCCGTAGCGGTGAGGGCGATCAGTAGCTGTAAACGACGCTATTTGCCTCACCGTTAAAAGTTATCACGTCGTAGCTCATTTGGTAGTCAATTCATTGCGCTGTAATTTTTAGGATTCATAAATAAATGTCTAAGGAAAGTATAGAAAAAAATTCGAAATCAAAATCTCTTTTGGAAAGTGAGAAAAAAATACTAACTTCGAAGTAACCTGTTCAAAACAGGCATTGACACCCTCAAATGTTGGTAAGCGGCAACTTTTTTATTTTTCACTTTATAAGGGGTCAAAGCGAGAGAAATATTTAGGAAGAATGAAAATTAGTTTTAAAAATGGTTGCTATTCAAAATCTTTACTATCTAGTTTCCATGTTACGGCTATTTAAACAAAGGAGTGACTGAACTTTTGTCTGTTGATTCTGCAGATTCTCATAAAAATCAACGCAATGATTTCAAATTTGTTTTCGAAATGTTTCCATCGCTTAAAGTTTTCGAATTAATCGTGATTTTTGAAATTTAATAAAAGTAATTATATTACATAAATAACATTTATGCTGATTAAACACTAGTATGACATACTTTGAAATTCAGAAAAATAAAAAGAATATCATAGCAGTATAATAATAATAATAATAATAATAATAATAATAATAATAACAATAATAATAATGATAAACTCGCATAATATTTAATAAAACTACTTTGAGAATAGAATTTAATATATTTCATTTGCAGGCATGGCTTTCGTCTCCTGTAATACGAAAATTTATTCATGAGTAAAATTTGACAATAAGGACCTTTTACTGCTGAAACATCAGAATTAGACAAATCTTTAAATTATTACATTTTATTCTGAACTAACTACTATTATTTGGTGGTGTCGGTAGTATATAGGCCTAAAACAGTTTCTTGATGCACTGATATTTCTTGAATTGTATTCCCTTTAATTACAGATTTCTGAATATTGATTCCAAACCATAGCATTATTTCATATTATAGTGTTCCTTGCTGTTAAATTATTAATAGTGATACGGCCACTATGGCCTTCTAAATTGTTCATCTAGAAAGAAACAATTGCGAATCATCTTTGTAAAGACAAAGTGACAATATAAAACCGACAATATTCTAGTGATTGATGTCTCTGATATGTTGAAATCCAACGAATTGTCTTACATCAACAATGTGATTTTACTATAGGTGTAATGTGATAAGGGTAAATTCTAATAGTTTTTCAGGCGTTTAACGAGTTCAAATGTCCCAGTTGTGTTTTTTTTTCTCTTGTACGGAGGAGGGACCCAAAGGCTTGCACTGCAGCCTAAGGCTTATTGTGCTTACCACTCCTATTCTGTCAATGATTAGGTAGCCAAACGGTCGCGCTCCTGTACAAGTACAGCACGTCGCACCGTGAACTTAAACCGGGTTATTGTATGGATGTTGTTCATGATGATGATGATGATTATGATGATAAGGATGATGATATGTGAATTAATGTTGGTGAAATGAGTCCGAGATTCAATGCCGAAAGTTACACAGCAACTCTCCTTCAATTGGTTGAGATAAAACCCCTAAACAACCCCAACCATGTAGCTTGTCTCAACCAGGAAATCCCTCTATTCAAGTGTAATATGAGGAAGGAATCAAACGACAATGATGACGATGCATAAGCTTATGTACCATCAAAAAGACCATAACATTTTTATTAAGCAAAAATGTAGCTAAATCAATGATCAAAAATGCAATCGTACCCATTAACAACAAATTTGAAGTCTATCCACCACCTCTTTTATGATGACTGACTTCAAAGGTATAGATGTAATAAACATATCAGACACAAATTGAATCGAACTCTATGCCATCTAAAATTATAAAGCAAAGAGACCTCCACCTATTGTTCCAATTGAAATAAATTCTTTTATGAAAATCAGAAATTCAGCACAAACTTCCAATTATTATTGTTTATATCAGTGAAGATACTAACTATTTTGTCTGCTTGGTTGGCGTAGTTGGTATAGCGCTGGGCTTCTATGCAAGGTTGCGGGTTCGATCCTGGCCAGGTCGATGGCATTTAAGTATGCTTAAATGCGACAGGCTCATGTCAGTAGATTTACTGGCATATAAAAGAACTCCTGCGGGACAAACTTCCGGCACACCGGCGACGCTGATGTAACCTCGGCAGTTGCGAGCATCGTTAAATAAAACATAATATTTTTTACTAGCTATTTCTACAGGGACATCATTTTATTTTTACTAACATTTTTAATATGAACCTGGCTATACCTTTAGAGAACCGGAAACACCGTTTGCTATCCCCTTCCACGACTTTAGTTCGATGATACTGCAGTAAAATACAAACAAATCACTTTACTAGGTATAGGAGGGTAGAAAAGTAGTTCATCCATTTACGAAAACTAGGAAATATCCCGATTTTGAGTTCGATAATTTTCATTAGGTTCTTGTTCAATCAAAATACAGTACTATATTAAGAATAAGTGTTTTTACTCACGAACAGAGTTATCCATGCGAATGTATTCATTATGCAGTGTATATTATACTGTCTACAGCACATTAGCGTACAATATAGAGTATGAAGTTAAATTGATAATATAGATATTTAAACACATTTTTGAAAATGGTGGCCTTTATTTCGATAAAGGCTTCAGTTCTTTTGTGCATATTATCGCACTATAGACTATTGTACCTAATCCCAATTACCAGTTTCGTCCTTCGTACTAGTAACTCATGTTGAAATAATTCTGTACCTACTCTATAAAAGAGTACCTTACGTAGTGTAAATTCAATCTTCACTTCTGCCCTACCCGCACAGATAAAATTACTCAGACATGCTATCTACTGTTCGTCCATGTGGTTATGCCGCAGGATCGTAGAAAGGGAGGAAATCACGTGACAGTTAATTACTTAACGAGGCCCTTTTATTTAAGTTATTTTAAACAGTTGTATAATATTACGTAAACGTCCAATTCCTAACAGAAATTAATGTTTTCAGAAAAGAGCTAAGACAGCCCAGCTCTTACAGAGGGGCGAGCAGAAGCAGGTGGGGGAAATGGGGATGCGACGTAGACAAACGGACAGTACCTGTGCGAAAATATGATTCAATATTGAAAGGTCTTTCGTCACTGGAATACGCGAACATATTTCTGGAACGTACTATACTCACTAACTCAGTAGTGTTTACATGCGGCCTTGGTTTTGTATGGAGGAAGTTGGAACTTCATTAGTAGAGGGGGTGGGAGTGAAGTACATTCAAAAACTCAAGTACAATAAAAATTGAAGTAAAAATAAAATAATGTCCCTGTATAATATCTGATAAAGATTGCAATGGGCTTGTTAAAATGTTCAACGCTTACAAATATGAATTTTATTCTTTAACTGCAAATAACAATCGCCCAATAAGAGTCCTGATTAAAATAATACCTTCCATACAATAAATATTACGGAAGCGTAAATGTCATATAAACTCATATCTCTCAATTTCTCTTTGTTAAATGGATACGATATTTTTAGTTAAGGGGCGCGGGTACTGAATTTTCAAATTTCCACATTTCTTGACATATTTTCTTAAAAATTTTCCTGTCAATTAATACTATTAACAGTAATAATATTACCAAATTTGAATTTAATCGGGCTAATAGTTATTAAGTTATTATTTTTTTAATATTTTATATGCAAATAATGCCAATTAATCAAACGTCCATGGATCACTGTTTTCTAGATATGACATTAAATGCCAATTAATCAAACGTCCATGGATCACTGTTTTCTAGATATGACATTAAATGTAATAATATTTCTTTTGAGTATGAATTACAGTCATAGAAATACTTTTACAGTGAGATATTTAGTTAGCTAATTTTATTTAATTGTAAAATTTTTAGTGGAGATTGTAGACTTTATCCCCGCCATGTTAATTTTACCTACTTTAGGTACACTTTTGTCAGAAACTATCGCACATTACAAAACTTTTGCACATTTATAGTTTGTATCTTTCTAAATTTTTGTGTATTTTTAAAGTGGAATCATACAAAAATTAATATTTTAAATTATTTTTATGACAGTTATAAAACTTTGCACATTTATAGTTTGTATCTTTCTGCATTTTTGTGTATTTTTAAAGTGTGTTCATACAAAAATTAATATTTTTAATTATTTTTATGACAACAATTTTTGCTGTAATAAGTAATTTCACATATCTCTCTGTAAGTTGTTAGGTTAATGTGGATATGAATTAAATATTTTATGTCCTCATCACTGCCGCATGCCTAGCCTGTGTTTGACACTGGTAGAATTTTATTTTTTCATTTTTTAATAAGCGGCTACTCTCTGATTTTTGTATCTGAAGTAAATACACACGGATGTATAGGTGCCTGTTCCAATCTCTGGTATATTTATCACTGTTTAAAGTGTTTTGCAGACAGTATGTGATGCACAGATGCAATAAAACATGTGTAATTGCACTTTGTAGCAGATTTTAGAAATTGTGCTTCTGCATATATAAAAAAGTGTCGTGAAAATATTTAGACTCCGCCTGCTTTAGAATATGACGAATGGAACTGAAAATTGAAAATATCCTTCACTCAGTTATGATAAAGTCAAGTCTGGAAATTTTGTATGCTCCAGATACGTAAATTAATGTTGTACAATTATTTTGACGCTGTATGTGCGATTCAGAAACGGATGCTAGACATAGCTTCAAAAAGTTTTTAAATAATTTCTTATGCTACTATAAAGACACTCAGTTACAAAGAAATGGTTGAAACTATGTTGGATAACTTCAGAACCTTGGGCTGCAATATGAGTGTTAAAGTTCATTTTTTACATTCGCACCTCAATTATTTTTCCGAGAACTTAGGCGCTTTCAGTGAGAAACATGGTGAAAGGTTTCATCAGGCCATCAAAGACATGGAAACTAGACACCAAGGAACGTGGAGAATGAGTATGATGACTAATTAGTGTTGTTGAATGCTTAAGAGAGACAATTCTTCAGAAATGCCTTCCAGGAAGTCAAGAAAACGGAAATTCGAAGTCGAGTGAGATGCACATATGGTCGAGATATGGTTACATGACTGTAAATATTATGTTACTAACTTTGTTATTCAATTAATAGTTCTAATTTTATCACAAACTTTGATTTACACGTATTTAACAAACATGAACGGGATATATTTGCCTGTAAAAATAGTTTTTTTTTTTTTGTGATTTGTGAAAAATTCTGATGTGATGGGGCTATTTGGAGGTCAGTTTCGAATTCAGCACAAAAAAAAACTGTTAAGAATCAGTTATCAGATCAAAATCATCGGAAAAAGGTATTAAAATGCAGTACGATGTAATCAATGATTAGAAATAAATATATTACAGTATTTTCACTTGCTCTGGGGACCGTCAGTGTATCGTTTATGTCAACATGAAAATGTTAGCTAAAGTAAATTATTTTTATTTAGTGTACCGTTGAATAAGTAAAGTTTTGCATATACAAAGCTTAAAATTTCAGTTACTTCTGTATAATTGCAATTTTGAATTGTAAATCGTCTTCTAAACAGTGACTGAGATATTTAAATAAGAAGACTTTTTCTAGCTATTTTCCATTGAAACAAATTTCACTTTTTTACGATTGTTTCATAAAATGGAATTTAAACATCGTATTTCAGTACCGAGAGACGAAGATTTTATATTGGTCGTTGTACATCATTTGCAGATTCAGTTTTTTAACGAATGCAAATAATGAGTGCCAATTTGGTGTGTCTATTCTAATAATTCATGTGGTTTCTTGTATGGATCTGATGGAATTCTCTTCATGAATCCTATACAGCTTGAACCGTAAGCAATGCCATGGCATGGTTGCGCCCCACGGTCAGGTAAGATGCAGCAGATAAAAAGGGTCCCTGTTTTGTGGGCATAGTTGCACCCCGATGAAATAGGTAGAGAAAAAGACATTACGGGAACTCGAGCCTCGTAGTCTACCAACCTTATTGATTTTTTATTCGATTTAATATTCATTATCGATATCGTTAAAATGAACACCTTGATGTTGGCAGTACTTTAATAACTGCTTTTCTACTATTTGTACCCTGTACCGGAGGGTAAAGATATCGGTGTATAAACAAAAAATGCAATTCATTTATTATGTGTGATGGATAAAAAAGTACCATTTTAAATAGCAAAATTGATCATATGCAACGCGATTTCAGTGCAGCTACCACATTAATATTTTTAAGTAGGCCTAATTTATTTATTTTATGACGATCACTTTCGTGTGTACTATGCCCATCGGGGCGCAACTATGCCATGTCCATTCTGCTACCTGACTTCTTCGGGGCGCAATTATGCCATGTCCATTCTGCTACCTGATTTCTTCGGGGCGCAACTATGCCATGCCTAGGCCTCCCAATTGACCGCGGGGCGCAACTATGCCATACCGTTAATTTCAGGTGATTATTCTTTGAGATATTTAAAAAAAAAGGTTTAATACAATTTTGCTAGTTTTTGCTTCCTCCTCGAGATAATTGTTTTACATGAAACATTTCATAGCGCGTTTTTGGGAAAGCCATTGATTTAATTTACAATATGTTAAGTCAATTTAAGAGAGCAGTGCATTATAATAATAAATGATTGAAAAAATTTTTATTTGGTCCTTAAAATGTGCATAAATTTGATCCGAACAAATGTAATGTAAATTTCTTTTGCATGGATCAAATTTCTGCACATTTAAAGGGCAAAAATATAATTCTTTCATTCATTTATTATCATAACACAGTGCTCTCTTAAATTGAGTGAACATATACTTAATTAACTCAGTAGTTCCCAAAACACGCTATGAAATATTTCATATAAAATAATTTTTATTTCGAAAAGGAAACAAATACGAGCAAAATTGTATTAAACATTTTTGTTTGAAATATCTCACTGAATAATCACCTGAAATTAATGACATTATTTACTGTACATTGTGTATTATCCTCATTATATCATTATCATCGCCGTAATAATAATAATAATAATAATAATAATAATAATAATAATAATAATAATAATAATAATAATAATAATAATAATATCTCTATCATGACACTTATATCTTATCGGTCCCTTTAAATCGGATGATGATTGAAAACCAATGTAAACACTTTACTCTTTTGCCCCAGCCTTTGCATGTTCCTTGTGCTGTTCCCTAGGGCTATATGACACTTTCTGCAGCTGTTCGATAGCAGTACGAGGCGTCATAATTTATTCCTATTCATTTCCTGGACTGTTCGTCTCTTGACAGAGACATCATAAAATACAAGTATAAGTACTGTACATTGAGTGTTTACTCGGGTTGCTAGGCAACTCAGGACATGACGTCACCAGCAAAGTCATGTTGCTTGAGCATTTTGTCCGTTGTGTCGCTGTAGCACTGAAGACATAGATAAGCGTCAGTAGTGATCCAGTTGTAGTGCCGACATGACACGTGGTGCGCAAATGTGAGTGAAACTTGTGTATTTAAACCTTGGACATTTACACTAAGTTAAGTATTCAAACGGACGAATATAAGTCACTAAACATATTATTTGCGATGTCTATTGTATTGTATTCATAGTCGCATGTCCAACGTGAAATTCTTTAAATATATACGAGGAAGAAGTAGGCAGTAATGAAAGAGAACTCGGAAAACATTAAAACAAAAACATTACACAGACAGCTAACGATCAAACTGCGGGCTGTTTGTCACACGCATACAGAACCAGAGCTTAAATGAGGAGTACGTTAATAATACTAATAGGTACTAATACTAATATTAATACTACTAATAATAATAATCAGTCCTTTTTTCTGACGGTATGCTGTACCAGTACCTTTCCTTTTACAACTTCATCAAATTAACATTTTTAACAGAGAATGACACAATGAAATGTACAATAGACAGTGGTTACAAAGAGAGAGCTATGATTCCATGAAGAAGGCGCTTCTAAGCAATACGTCCCGAATTCGGGTGCCACGAGTATTATGAATCTGTAGAACTTGTAAATTTTGGTGAATAGCGGCAACTTTTTTCGTATGAAAAATGCTAATAATAATAATAATAATAATAATAATAATAATAATAATAATAATAATAATAATAATAACAACCTTCACCTTCAAGAATACAGTACTTTCGCTTCGTTGTTATTTATTTTCAAGAGATTATTAGAACTCGGAATTGTATAGTATAATAAAAGTTAATATTAACAGTCTATATAGTTTATGAAACACATGATACAGTCAAATCTCTCTACAGCGATATTTAGCGGAACAAAGAAAATATTCTTAAAAAGAGATGTATTGTTATCAGGAGGGTTTTAAAAATGAGAATTAAATTGGTAAGAGGCTTTCTATTCAGCTTGCTTGGTGTGTGTATAATGGCACAAAATGTTAAAATTATCAGTGAAACCCTCTTAATATGCTGCCCATTTTGATATCCTACATTTTTTTTAAGAAATCACTTATGTCAGTTTGTTTCAGAGCTCTCTTCACGGAAATTGACACACATAAATACCTTATTAAATTCAAAGACACTAAATACTGTACTCTTCTGAAAAATCACTAACACTAGATAGGAACTGTTGAAAGGATTCACATGCTGTTACTGCCTCTCCTGGAAATTGAAGTGACTTGTTCCTCCAGACTCAGGAGAAGAAAGGATGTCCAAAGTAAATGTGCAGTGGTCAGTTAAACTGAGATTCTCCATCAAGTAAGATCACGAACCTTACTGTATCGCTTAGCGACAAACATTTCATTTTATCGGGATTTATCATAGTAGAGAGAGACAATACTACACTGGGGACCATTAAAGTGTATCGTTCGAAAGAGATATATCGCGATAGAGGATATCGTTATATCGGAAGAATTTTTTCATTGAAGGAATACATTTTATGCTGGGAACTATATTTTTAATCGTAATAAAGGGATTTATCGTTATTACCATAATCGTTATACGGATATTTGGCTGCAAATCGAGCTCCCAATCATTTTGGATCCCATTCTTGTCTTTCAGTATTTCCTTTTAGTATCGCTAATAGTCTTTAATCCTCCTAACCCTCACTTACAAATCAGCGCGCTGTTTACAAGATGCATTGTCTAGTCCTTGTGACTAATTTATTAATACATTTCGAAGTCTTGTGAATTAGGTTCAAAAACTCTCTTAACCGACACCATATCCACTCAACTACACCCAGTGTCATTCTTAACTTTTAGTGCATATAAATCCGGCTCTAATAATCACAAACTAGCTTAGACATTCACAAATAGCGGTTCTATCTCTTCATGTGATCACAAGATGAAAGCACACGCTTAAAATAGCACAAGACAAGGGTAAAAAATTCAGTTCTTAAAAGAGAAATGAGTTTTTATATCTTTACCTAGAATTCAACTGAGATACGATGAATCTTAACTAGAGAGGATCACTTTTCAGACACAGCAGATATGATGATAATGATGATGATGATGATGATGATGATGATGATAAGCAACAAAACATCTATAGGGCTACTTTAGATTTTGAGGAAAATTCTGAAGTTTAATACCTAATGTGGGAAACATTTCATGAAATGAGGTCAACACTATTACAATTTATCACATGTATGTACAAGAATACAATGTGTAAACATTGCATCACGCGTACACTCCAGCAGCGTCGTAATAGTGATAGTGGTACTAGTATCAATGACAACAGCAGCAATGACAGTGCCGAGAGGTGAGGTGATAGTATTAGCCAAGGAAAATAGAATAGATTAGTTACTTATCTTTTACCACGAAGTATCATGTAGCTACAACAATGAACTGTTCATTCCAACTCCATATACAACTTCCAAATGTATCGGAGTGACGACATAACCAAGGGTTTGCATTCACACCATCTCTCTAGAGCAGGGTTGGACACCGGGAGCGATTCCAAACTCTAAACAGGAACGCTTAATATTCATCAACGCTGCGCGGTGTTCGGCAGAGAAGAAAGGGGTTGAAGAGAAGATGGTTCCCCATGAGAGAGTAGAATTCGCTCTTGGTACCCAGCCCTTCTCTAGAGATAGCAGTTATGGTTGATGTTGACTCTAGGAGTGAGAAGAGTAACTAATCCATGCAACTGAAGTAAGACAAACAGCTTTACAGATTATAGAACATCATAAATGAAGTTCTGTTGCTTGTTTTTGTTCAGATATTGCTTCATGACGGGGTGTGCAGACAATAGTTCAATGAAGGGCACGCAAAAAAAAAATGAGTGCGGCGGCCAACGTGTAGGGGAAAGGGGAAATAATTAACGGTTACTTTAGAATATCATTAGTATAGACTAATCATGTAATAATATTCATAGGTTTGCTGATAATTAAGTCATTAAACTGGATAAGTGGGAGACTAAGCAGGGCCGTCTTAACGCATTACAAGCCCCAGCAAAGCAAGGTACTGGGCTCTGCCTAAAGAACTATTCACAGGAAAAAAATGTGAATTATCTATAAAATAAACTTACATTCATTGGTACCGCCAACAAAATCAGTGTTTGACATTAAAAAAAACATGATTTATAGAAAATATTAGTTAATACAGGCGTTTGGATTATATAACATGAGGCTTGATCTTGAAAAACAAACATTTCGACATAAAAATGGTACTTGGTAAATCATATTGACGGAGATAGTACAGACGCACGTTATGAAATTACTATGAATTATTTATTACTGATCAAGTGTTAAACACAAACATTTGCAAAATTTCTTTGCAGAGAATTCTTTCTGACCCATCATATCTAATAAGGCTACACTTACCTTTCGTTCCCGTTTTTTCACATGTCTATAACCTGAATTTAGACACTTACTTTTGACTTTCGATTCGTATTCTCTAAATTTGTCTCTAATTTTCTGAATATAGGTTTTTAGAGACTCAGAAATTTCAGGGCGACAAGTATGTTCATATCCTCTGAATGCAGGACCTTACTTGTTTTGTGCACTCTTTTAATAATAATAATACATAAGGAGCACACGAAAGAGTATTAAGTATGTCTTTCGTATATATTGATCTTGTTTCACACATTAGTCACTGTAGTCTCTTATGGATTTTGTTCTTTTTCCACACGTTCGGTCGCACAGTGAGCAAATGCAGTCGTCGTCTGGATGGTGGAATCTTTGTGACCTACATATCTTGTGGTGGAAGCCGTGGATAGCGAGTCTGGTTACCACGTGTCTTTGGTCCTGGCACGTCTCTGTCCATTTCCGGTCCGTCATTGCGCTGTGCACTCTTTTAAGAATGTCATTGCAAAGAATTGTGAGGAAGATCGTTTCCTGATTCTCCATTTTCTCGCCCAATCCTTTTGTCTCTTGCCATGTGTTCACTTCTGCGTTGCACTCAAAAAATTTCATCCCAAGCGTTAATTGCCTCCTATGAATCTGATATAATATTCTGTCTCTATAACATTACAACCAATAAAACGGTAACATTTCTCATGCGAAAGCAGATATGCCAGTTCTCCGTTACATGTAATTTTTCTCCTTTTACCGGGTTAGAGTGAGATTCGAATGTTGAACCGGGTAATAGGAAGATTAGTATTAAATTGTGGTCCGTGCACAGATTTTCATTGGGCCCCTATGTTCGTGAGGGTCCCGGGCAACTGCCCAGTCTGCCCATGCGTTAAGATGGCACTCACTATAAGCGCACTTTATTTACTTTGGCAATGTCATTAATTACACTGAAACCTCCTTCAGCTTCCGCGCTGATAATAAGTGATAGAATAGGGCTACGGGATTTCTTTTTTTTTTTTTTTTTTCTTTTTTTTTCTTTCTTTTTTTTTTCTTTTTTTTTTTTTTTTTGCTATATTTAATGGTAAAGGACATTGTTCTTTCCTAATTAGTTATCCTCCACGAAACCTTGGAAATCATATTATAAAAAATCTCCAACAAGCAGTGAAAAAGCAGCTTAATTCCTATAATATATTCAATTGATTGCCATATTAGAATGTAGAATTGAGCATGATTAAATTAGAAAAGCACGTTCATTTTATTGATTATTTTCCTCGCGAGCTGTTTTAACAAAGTGCTCGCTCGAGCGCTTGCGAGCACCTCACCCCCCAACACACCCCTGGTGTACTGAGTGCTCTTAAACGAGGTGTGATATATTCGCTACTTTCCTTCTCCAGTAAGAAAGTGGTAAGTGCACTTAATTTCTACAAGCACAGTCACATGCTGCAGTTCGGTTGACATTCAAGCTTAGTCATTGACGTGTATCGGTTATCTTTTTTCTCTTATCACCTCTATATCTTTCACAATTCACAAACTCTTACGTGGACGAGAATACGTATTACTCGTCCAAGGAGAGTGAGGGCCTGGGAGATGAGCGTGCCACTTGTTCTGTTTACGAAATATGTGGTCCTGCAGGCGGTACAGTCAGACTATAGAGACAACTGAAACACCAGATACTAACGCAACGTCATATGATGCGATCATGCAACTTATTTATCTGAATATCATGGCAAATTTTTGCTTAGACATAAGAAAAGATCTTGTATCATTACCCATTTATAAATAAATAAAATTTGAAAAGTTAATAATTATTGGTGATAGGCCTATACTTAATTACACATAATTTTAGTTAGCCTACTTGTTATAAACACAATATACAGGGCGACCCATATTTATGTCCAACTTTTTATTCGTTTATCACAAGTAAATGAAATAACATGACAGGATCAAAGTAGAATGAACTAATAGTCCAGTCATTAGGATTGCTTAAAATTCCACCAATACTAAAATTCGTTTTAAGCACCAGCATTTGCTGTACATTTTTCCAGACGTGGCTGAACGTTCTGTATTGCTCCCACAAACATTTCACTTGGCATCCGGCCACACTTCTCTCGTCTGACCATAGAGTGTGTCGCAAAAGGTTAGGTTCACCTTGAATTCATGTTAGTAGAGACACCGCAAACTCCATTCTGATATCACAGTCCTCACATGACAAATTTTACACAAAGTGTGGTTTCCATGGCCACCAATTCATTTCCTTTAGCAACCGCTGGACGGACCCATATGATACACCAGATTACCTGGTACTGTCGAATGGATTTCTTAGGACTTCTCTGGAAGGTTTCAGTAGCGGCTGTTTGACCTCCTCTGTGATCACTGATTTTGGTCGGCCAGCACCTTTCTGTTGCGTTACTGAGCCAGTGCGAATCAAGTTGGCGTGAAGTCTCTTGATGGTCTTGTAGTCCAGCGTCGCATTTCTTCCTTTCGCCATTTTCCTCCATCTCTGCACCATAATTTGGGACTGTCACACCTCCATTCGAGCAGCAATTCATGTTCGATCGTACACAGACAGTCTTGTGGCCATGGTTAATGTTTTAATATTTACACTACATTTTTCTGATTACATTAAATGTTTTGGGCCGTACTGAGAACACAATAAAGTAGTGCAGCTTAGAAGGGGACCCTCGAAGCAGTCAATATCTACGTCAGCGCATTGGTATGAACATTCAGAGCTGTAATGCAACAAGTATTCTTACATCCTTCCCTGAGATCTCTTATTTAGATGAAATTTTCTTTCTTTAATTGATCAATTTATATCAATACACCATATTGTATTTTATTATACTTTGATTCTGTATACATAAAATTTATATAATCAATTAATGAATATGATTTCTTTAATTTATAAATTTATAGTGGGAAGTAATATAAAGTAAAACAAAATTACAGCTTCTTTTGTGCTTTTAATGGTACGGAACACAGTACATTTTAGCGGTAGAATGAGTCACTTAACCGAATTGGTTTCGCTACTACAGTGTAATAATAAATTGGACATAAATATGGGTCGCTCTGTATAACGTTTCGCCGATGCATTTATAATAGTAACAGAAAAAGAGTACAACTATCATTGTCGATATTATACAGTAATTACACTTTGAACATAATTTACTGCAATAATTTATGTTTTTATATATGCACAATAGTTTCTGTCACACCCAGAGCAAAGAAAATTTTATTGGAATATACAAAAAATAACCCATACGGAACCAGTTTGTAATTATGTAGTAAATAATACGAGTAATATGAGCCACTAAAATCATGATTTCAATTAGATTATAATATTATAGAGCGAGTCGATTTGCCTGTTTCATATTAAAAAGTAGAAATACTTAGAGAAAATACTCCAATTAAAAACATTTACCTACCTTTATTGCTTTTGTATAAGAATAACCATTTTCTTTCTATTACAGAACATCTTAACAATACTTTCAGTAACTCGTTAATGCTATTCTTTCATATTTTAGAATGTACAACTGTGGAAAAATTAATCTTCCTTATTAATACAGTGTTGACACCTGTTACTTTAAATACAGACGCATAAAAATCTCAAGTGGTCAACATACCGTAATATTTATCCAGTACATCATATAGTGATAATACTAATATGTCGACATAAACCATTAATACCGAAAAAAAAAATGTTAGAAAATAAGACTTAAGACAAAATGATCTTTTTACTGTATTATGACTTGCATTCCACCCAGACACAAGTCCGTAATGCCAAATGAGAACTTAAGTTTGACTTGAGCCCTATTGACCATGCTCCGACGAATTATGAAAATAAAAAAATAAATACAAATTTTACTTTAGGTAGGTCTATTCGACGATCTTTAGACTCCCTGCGGGTCGGTGAAAAATGTAATCAGAGATCTAGTTTTTTTTTTTTTACTGGTTATAGTAGAGACTACAATACAAGTTTTGTACACCCTTACGTTTTGAATTTCGAATTTTTTTTCGATACGCCCTAGTGTACAAGCCAACTGAAAAAAAAAAACACGAATGTACTCACAGCCACAGCAGATAAACTGTTTAGTTCGCAGAACCGCCGTGTCATCACTCGTCTTCGACGGGTAATAAATATATTGAAAGATATGTACACCTGAGAGGCTGTAAACGGTGGGATAAAATGAAAGAGAAAATTCATTGCACTGAAAAAAACGATCCCAATCCGTGCCGGATATCAATTCTTGTTCCTTTCGTGAGAGAAAGTAATAAAATTGGACCATCAGAAATGAAGATTCCAAATATTTCAACCTAAAACTCTTTTGGATCTAGGTCAGTAGTCGCTGCTGATGTTTTCCAGATAAGCGGCGTCCCAATTTTACAAATGCCACTTTTGAGGAAACGAAAGCTACCAGAAATATATGAGTCGCACCGCATGGCGGAGGCACCAGCAGGTGACAATTCTGATAAGACGATGGCCATCTGTGTAGGTCATTGGCATTCAGACAAATAATTTCATCTCAACCATAAGAATATAAACTGGCTGAAACTGTCACCTGAGGGCAACTCACGAGGTTGTAACTTAAAATAATATTCCCCGTAGTGAACATGTGGGATGCAGGTTCTGTGATAACACTATTATTACTATTATTATTATTATTATTATTATTATTATTATTATTATTATTATTATTATTGTTGTTGTTGTTGTTGTTGTTGTTGTTAGAGCCAGTGGTACTTGTATAATTCGGTCCCGGTCCCCTCTATTAACACGAACAATAGCAATCCTACCTGCCCACTGCCCTGTACCGCAGACATAATCAAGGCTGCGCTTTCTTTCTCTCCTTTGTCACTTAATGTTGTTCACGTGAATGCTCAAAGTCTGTTGTGTCATTTTGACGAATTTTCTTCTATCTTCTCACCTTTAGACATTCACGTTATTCTTATCTCCGAATCTTGGTTACATCCTAATCTTCCTTCCACTCTCGTAAACCTTCCTGGCTATACGCTTTGCCGTAATGACAGAGAGGGCAAGAGAGGCGGAGGGGTGGCTGGTTATATTAGATCCGATTTGCGACCTAAAATTATTCATCATTCTCCAAGCCAGTACTCTGCCAAACCCGAGTTCATGTTCATTGAAATTTGCACCTTATTTACAAAATGTCTAGTGTGTGTCGTATATAAACCCCCACATATATATGACGTAGATGATTTCGAAACAGCCTTACTAAACGTAACGCCGCAATATGAGAACGTTATAATCATGGGTGACTTCAATTCAAACTTACTTGACTTACATTCTAGTACGACTAAAAGACTTAAATCATTCTTTCAGTGCCTTGATATGGTAATCCTACCCCTAGCTCCCACACATCACACGGAAGGTACAGACACATTACTGGACTTGATAATTACTAACAATGCCGACAAAGTACTGACGCATGGACAGTTGCCTGCACCAGGACTATCAGGGCATGATATCATTTATCTATCGTTTAATCTGCAGTGTCCTAAATCGACTCCTAGAGTAATTACTTACAGGGATATCAAAAGAATAGATGATATTGCACTGAAAGAAGACGCTGCGCAACTTCCATGGCACATGATCTGGACATTACGAACTGTAGACGAGAAAGTAGACTTATTCAATACGTTAAAACTTCAACTTTATGACAAACACGCACCATTAAAGACCAAACGTACCAGAAAGACCCCAGCCCCTTGGATGACGACTGAAATACGTAGCCTGATGTCCGAACGCGACTTAGCTTATAGAAAATACACCCGCAACAAAAACGACGAATATTTTAACTCCTATAAACACCTAAGAAATAGAACGACTCAACTAATAAGAAACGCTAAACTGAAATACTCCTACAAACTTATAGAACCCAACACAACCCCTTCCGAATTATGGAAAAATCTGAAGGTTATTGGACTTGGAAGGGCTAGTGAACAAGCAGATATTCCCATCCCACTTGACCGATTGAACGAACACTTTGTAAAGGACCCGACCTTAAACAACACAACGAAACAAGACACAGTTTTGCCTGACTCAGTTCCCCCGACTCGAGACAATTCTATTTTACCGACGTCACTCCTATTGACGTAATGAAAGCCATCCGACGCATCAAGACGAAAGCCCAAGGGCCAGACAACATTAGCATATTACTCATACAGAAAATACAAGACATAGCAATACCTACAATTGCACACATATTCAATAGTTCCTTAATCACTTCAACTTTCCCTAAAATATGGAAGCAAGCTTTCGTTCTTCCTCTTCCAAAAGTCAAAGTTCCCACCGACCCGAACGACTATAGACCAATCAGTATCCTGCCAGCCATATCAAAAGCACTGGAAAGAATCGTACACAGACAAATTACTAACTACATGAACGAACACAAACTATTCGACAAGTATCAGTCAGGTTTCAGAGCTGGACACAACACAAGCACTGCTCTACTTAAAGTGACCGAAGACATTCGTGAAGCAATCGACTCTAATAAAGTAACAATACTAACACTTCTTGACCTTAGCAAAGCTTTCAACTCTGTAAATTTCGACCTGCTCACCCATAAATTGAGAAATCTGCATTTGTCAGAGACTGCTGTGAGTTGGTTCGAATCCTACTTACGGGAAAGACAACAATGTGTTGTATCCGGGAATCGAAGCTCTTCCTGGCTTAACATAACATCAGGTATACCACAGGGTTCGGTACTCGGACCATTGTTGTTCACGATATATGTCAGTGATATTACATCTCATGTAAGGCATTGTAACTATCACTTGTATGCTGACGACCTTCAATGCTACATCTCTTCCCGCTTAGATCGAATAAATTACGCTATAGATAAATTGAACGAAGACATTGACTCGATTGTGACATGGACAAAGAAATTCCATCTTAATATCAATCCTGGAAAGACACAAGCAATCATATTAGGACACAAACGGCAAACCGACGCTGTAAAGCACCTCGACATTTCCCCCGTTAAAGTAAGTACAGTGCATATCCCTTTCAGTTCTTCGGTAAAAAATCTTGGCATTCACATGGATAATAATCTCAACTGGGACATGCAAGTAACAGAAACCTGCAGAAAAGTATATTCTATTATTCATGTGCTAAAAAGGATAAATGTTCATCTTCCCTCTTGCTTAAAAAAGTCCCTTGTGCAGACCCTTGTATTTCCCTATTTTGACTATGCTGACATTTTACTGACTGACCTTTCCAGCGACAACAAAATGAAACTTCAACGTGCTCATAATTTGTGTGTACGTTTTGTAAGCAATGTTCGTAAATATGATCATATTACCCCATCCCTGGAAGCAATAGGTTGGCTTAAACTAGATAAGAAAAGAAATTTACATTCACTTCTCTTTCTCTTCGAAATCTTGAACTCTTCTATTCCTTCGTACCTGTCGTCTCGCTTCACTTACCTTTCTTCCCACCACAATCTGAACACACGCTCTCGCCATGAAACAATACTAACAATACCATCCCATCGCACCTCTTCATACTCATCCTCTTTCACAATAGCCCTGCCAAGACTCTGGAACTCGCTACCTGCTAGCATCAGGGACTGTCGAAATAAAATTCAATTCAAACGCAAACTTACTAGGCACTTGGTCAGTAATTGAGACTCGTTCAGACATGGTTTCTTGTAAATAGTTCTTTTAATCTACCACAAAATATCTCAATATCCGGTAATTTCATCACTATAGAATTTTGTTATTGTAGGTTTAATTTGTAATTTAGTAAATACAAAAATATTCTTTGTTCTTAACTTCTATGATAAAATGTCTAGCTTTCATTAATCAGGTATTCTTGTCGTACTTTAATTTTTATTGTAATTGTAATTGTAAATTTAATATTAATTGTAATCTTATTGTTCATGTTATAGTTGTAATCCCCTGGTAGAGGGGCAAAGAAGGCCTGACGGCCTTATCTCTACCAGGTTAAATAAATAAATCTAATCTAAAATCTAATCTAAAAATTCGAATTTGGAGAACATTGTCACACTCTCACTCATCACTGTGGATGACGTTATAACAGAGCAAACTGAATGGTTCTAAAAATGTCCAAATGCAATTCATAAGAGAAATGTGGGCTATCGTAAATTCACTTCAAATGTAATGGAAATAGAATTAAAATATAACAGCAGACACGATTTTAATATTTCATGAGCGACTAAATTGGAAAGGTAATAGAACAAGAATGATTTCTGGAAGATTCCAGACCAGTTCCGAATTAATCAGCTGAGGGAAAAGAACGTTTAGCAGGATTCGTTAAAAGAAGTATATATTCTGTGGTATATTGTAACAATAATAACTTTTGTATAGGAGCCTATCACTGGATAGGGTTGATTATTATTATTATTATTATTATTATTATTATTATTATTATCACTACTACTACTACTACTTCTACTACTACTACTACTACTACTACTACTACTACTACTACTACTACTATTTTGTAAGATTTCCGTGAAATTTATAAACGTTCATGAGCACAATCAAGTGTAATAGGTATATACTGTCCACAAACCATCAAACTCATGAACATGTCACTGTGCATAAGGGAGCTGTTATCTGCATCAATCTGTGTACTGCGGTGCTTATGTATATTGAAGCAAGTAGTTCTATACGTATTAAATATAAGGGAATTTTAATGTCTTTGACATCTTCCGATTGATTACACTTCTCCATTCTTCCCTATCGCGCCATAAATCATCTTCCAAATCCCTTGTTGTCATCACTGCTGTTATCCCATCTCACCAGGAATTCTTGGTCTTTCCCTCTTTCTTCTTCCTTCTGGTATCCACTCGAATACACTTTGGTAAGTCTGTCTTCATTCATCCTTTGCACATGCCCATACCATCTCAACTGATTTGTTTATATGTCATCCAGAATTGTGTGTTTGACTCCCATTTTTTGCCTAATAACTGCATTCTGCATTTTTAATTTTTTCTCTTCTTAAGGTTCTGGAAGCTCGACGCAAAAAAAATCCACTTCTGCTGCAAATAATTTAGCTTTATTTGTTTCCTTCAAATTTCTGCTTCATAAAGGGTAATAGTTTTAACGATAAATTGTGTTACAATTTTTTTTGTTTTGTTGATGTTATATTCTTACCCTACAGCATTCCATTTAAAGTTGATATAACAAATTTTCTTTGATTATTCCTTTGTTTATTTTCTTCATCACACTTTTATTTTTATTTATTTTAAATCCTGAGTATTCTAATTCATCATAACTCTTATAATGATTTGTCCTCCAATTTATAAATTTTGTATTTTTGTATCTTCAATTAATAAATATTTTGATTTATTAGAATTTACCTTAACTCTCCACATATTATATTGTTCTATTAATTTCCTGACCATATTACTCCATATCTTCTTGATCCTGGGCTATGTCTATTTGGTCATCAGCGACATGAAGAGTTGTAAATAAATTGATCTGAAATCCATCCGTGAGTATTCCCTTCTCCAAACTTGCAATGCTTCAGGTATATACATTTCAAATAAAGTTGGTGATATGCAACAACCTTGACGTAATCCTTTAGTGCAAGCTTGCAGAAGTGGGCGTCAATTATAGCGTACGTCATAAGGCGGAATACGTCACTCATCCCTTCCTTCCACCCTCGCGTCATTGACTTGGTTGGGGAGGGAATTTGTATTCAGTATATGTGTTATGTGATTACGTACGGGTCACAGAGATGTCATTCAACGCCGGTGGAGTGTGGACGGGGAACCAAAAACTTCACCCCTCTCTCGCCAGTTCTGCATCCCTGCTTTAGTGACTGGAAATCATTAGACTGGCAATTGTTTTCCTATTTTAATTTTTGACACTGAATTCAGGTATAAATTGCTTACAACTTGGATATTGTTATTATGACGCTTAATAACGTATCTAGATTATTGTTGTACTCGTCTATTTTCTCTTTAAATTTTGATTACAGATACACTCTTTTTTGCAGATGACACTAGTGTATTTTATATTACTAACTCCATTGAAGAACTGTTTGAAAAGTTTGAGGCAGACATTATTACTCTTGAAAACTGGTTAAGCGCAAATAGGCTGTCTTTGAATTTGAAAGAAAAAAAAACTGTGTATACGATTTTCACTAAACCTTCATTTTATTATATTATTCCGAAATAATTAAAGTGTAATGATTCTGTAATACAAAAAGTTGCATCAGTTAAATTTTTAGGTTTGATTGTTGATGAACATAAGCATATTTTGGCTGTCTGTGAGAAAATTGCTCCAATGCCTGGTATTTTGAAAAGGCTTAAAAGATCTTTGCCCATATCTTGTCTTTTGAATGTCTATTATGCCTTTATCCATTATCGTTTAATGTATATGTCATTTATTTCGGGACATAATAAGAAAACTGCTTTGAGACCTTTACAAATTATTCAACAACTTTTAACCAACTTCCTTTAGAATACAGAATTTTACCAAATTGCCGGTGTTTTAAGAATTGTTTAAAAATATGTTTTTGAGAAGATTATTTATTTTAATTCTCAGTTGATTTATTTATTTCATGGTTTCAAACTTTTTCTTCTTTCTGCCCAAAACTTTATGTTATTATTACTATTTAATACGAGAAAAATTCGTACCGGCACCGGGAATCGAACCCAGGACCTCTTAGCTCTGCGCGCTGAGCGCTCTTTCCAAGTGAGCTATGCTGGGAGACGACAAACGGCGCCGGCCGAACCCCTCTCGTAATGTTTTTTACGGCCTTACTACCTGCATTTGAGACGATATCCGTCATATATGCAGGAGCGCATATTTAAATGACTTTATGGCCATATTCAACATCAGTTTGTCAAAACTGCTAACAGTTAATACATCACATATTCATTATGTATGAGGTCTCGCCCACCTCATTGAATATTACACAACTACTATGAAGTAGCCAATATGTATTATTACTATTTAATACGAGAAAAATTCGTACCGGCACAGGGAATCGAACCCAGGACCTCTCAGCTCTGCGCGCTGAGCGCCCTTTCCATAATGAATATGTGATTTATTAACTGTTAGCAGTTTTCACAAACTGATGTTGAATATAGCCATAAAGTCATTTAAATATGCGCTCCTGCATATATGACGTGTAGCGTCTCAAATGGAGGCAGTAAGGCCGTAAAAAGCATTACGAGAGGGGTTCGGCCCACGCCGTGTGTCGTGTCTCGGCATAGCTCAGTTGGAAAGAGCGCTCAGCGCGCAGAGCTGAGAGGTCCTGGGTTCGATTCCCGATGCCGGTACGAATTTTTCTCGTATTAAATAGTAATAATAGGGTACACATTGGTAATTTCGTGGCAGTGGTTATTTCGTGATACTTTTTATTTGCTCTTTTGTGAACTAACCAATGGTATTACGAGATCCAAATATCCGCCAAGGGATTGCATATGTTTTCCAGTTTCCAGAAACATACAGCTAAGCTTTGTGTGACTATTGTAGCTGCTTCAGTGAGCTTTTATGTTTGGAGAGAGCAAGTTTGCGTCGACTTCTCAGGCGTACAAATTTTGTGAATGTTTGTAATTACATTACAGGCTTATCACTAAAGGTAAGCATGTGATATTTGGTACAAAGATTTATTGTATCTTCATGAAATTTTAGGAAATGGTTTTTGGAATTTTAGATACATCTGCAGTCGCCATATAGGCTTAGCTTTACTGATAGAAATCTTAGCTGTTTGAGGCGAAATTTTAGCATTAAGTGTTACATTTTATACATACTATTTTAAAAATTGTATTACAATAGGAATTTTAGAAATCTGAAGACAAGATGTGATAACAAAAAAGAAAACGGAGACGTAATGGATTCAGTATAGCTTCTGTTTGATTTGTTATCATGCTAAATGTCAATGATAAGTGCTAGATGACTTACTTGCAAGAATTGTGACAGAAGATGGAACATGGCTCCACCATTTTGGACCGGAGATAGAGGCAGACAATGGAGTGGTATCATGCAAATTCACCAAAGAAATAGAAATTCAAAAGTACACCTTCGGCAGGAAACGTTATGGCTACTGTGTTTTTCGATTCAGAAGAACTCTTGCTTGTGGACATCATACCACACGGAACCATCATTAATTCTGACGGGTATGTTGCAACTCTCAAGAAACTTCAAGTTCGACTGAGTCGTGTTCGACGGTATCGGGAGAAGCAGGATGTTCTGCTATTGCACGACAACGCATAGCCATATGTCAGTCACAAGACCACAGACCAGATCAGAAAATTCGGATAGACAACACTGAAACATCCGCCTTACAGTCCTGAACTGGCACCGTGCGATTACCATCTCTTTGGTAAACTGAAGGATCCCTTCGCGGAACGAGGTTAGAAGATGACTCCCTTGTGCACGCTGCTAAAGAGTGACTCAGACGTGTTGGTCCAGACTTTTACCGTGCTGGTCTACAGGCCCTCGTTCCTAGATTACGTAAGGCAGTTTAAAGGTACGGGGATTATGTGGAAAAGTGACATTTTTTTCCTAAAGGATGCATCTACATTCTATGAAAATAGCAAAGCTGTAGGATAAAAATATAATTTTTAAACAGACGTTATGCATTACTTTTGGAGTTACCCTAGTAATATAGGTTATAATAAAGTCCGTAATAAAAGTGTTAACCCTTTCGGGGCAAAGAAGATCCATTTCAATTTCAATTTTTACTTTGATTGCATTCTTATTATGTGTTGATATGTATTTCTATGTTTTCTTGCTATGAATATTAGACGGAATTACTATGTTTGAAGTCTTGTAATAATAAATGAGAATTTCATTTGACTTTAATGAATTTTTCCACAATTCTTCTATCTCTCACGAAATTATCAATGCAATATCACGAAATTACCAAGGTTATCACGAAATAACCAACCTTTCAGCTTAAGTTTTAAAATTGGTTTTTGGCACATATTCAAGAACGTATCCAATCTTTTATGTCTCCAGATTTGTACAGCAAGTTATCGTCTTTTAGATGAAAAAATCGGAATAAGGATATATTTACACATTTGCATATTAAATTAGTTTTCATGAAAATATCACGAAATTACCAATGTTTATCCTACATATTGGCTACTTCATAGTAGTCGTGTAATATTCAGTGAGGTGGGCGAGACCTCATACATAATGAATATGTGACGTACTTTATGTTATCTTACTATTTGTTCTTATTTTGCTTTCTTTCTTTAATGAATTCTTGTGTTGTTGTTTGTTTTTCACAGAGTGTAGTTTCATGACTTTTTCAATTACATTGTACAGCATATGTATGTGTTCTTGTATAGCCCCCACATATGAGTGATACTCGTTGGGGCATACTCAATAAATAAAAAAATGCCGGTGCAGTGTCATTGATTAATCTATTATTATTGTTATTATTATTATAATAATAATAATAATAATAATAATTATTATTATTATTATTATTGTTGTTATTATACATAGTGAATATAGGGGAAGTTTGGCAAATATGGGCACCATAAGGCATTTTACTCTATATCTTGTATTTGAGTAATGATAACAGCTTGAATGCCTAAAACATTTTAGAGTAGGCTATATCTATTTTAAAAGATATAATCCATTCAAATGCTAAATGTATTCTTTTATGTCACATTTACTTATATGTTTTTTACTATAACCTTAAAAGAGTCCATATTATCTGCACTGTAAGGATAATATGGGCACATATGTTGGTAATATGGGCAGTATAGGAGTTATATGCATTTTAAATTTCCAAGCATATATTTAATACAAAATACATGTATTTAATGCTCCTTAAACTAACCATTCATAGAATAAAGTTAATGGAGAAGTAACATAACACTTAGCAAATAAAAAAAAAAAAGTAATAGGCCTATTTAAGTAGACAATGAGACTATATTAAAAATTGATTTAACATATTCAATGACGAAGAAAGGCTACGAAGTATACTTTTAGTAGTGACATGGCGGCCGACATTTTGAACAGCTGCTTTAAACGAATTGAAGAGTACACAGTGTAATGTACAGACCGATTATTTAGTCGTGACAGCTCGGCGACGCGAAAGAGGGAAAGTAATAGGAGTAGTGGGGAGAGCTCCGGAGTAGAGATGAGGGCGAGCGGTCGGTAAAGGAATGCAGTACAGCTTATCAGTACTATAAACATACCGCTCTACCACACGCATGAGAACCGATCGCTCCGAAGGCAAGCGAGTGACTAACCCAAACACCCCTTGGCATAACTAATTGAACTCGCCTCACCCAAGCGCACATCTCCGGCAGCTGTCAGGACTAAATAATCGTACTGTACAGTGAAGTGTTTAACAAACAAGTATGCGTTTTGTTTTAAAGTTTGTTTCATTAATCATGTAATTTTTGTATTGTTTGTATTACAGTTTATGGTATTACAGTACCTAAGTAAGTAGATAACAAATGATGGGGAGTGACAGGCTAAATGGGCTTTAGGGCTTGAGGGGAGTGACAGGCTTGAGGGAGCGTGGCAAGTGACGTCATAGTGGGCGTGGCAAGTGACGTCATGGGCGTGGCTAAAGTATGACGTCATGGAGGGGGTGGGGGGCTTAAATTATGACGTAGGAAAGGGGCGTAACGTCATAAATGGCAATCTAAGAGTTCAAGGTTAAAGTGTGACGTCATGCACACGTGCAGATATGTAATGGCATGACATGTTCATACAAGTTCATACATGTTTATCTCCTCAATGTGGGGGGCTAAAATTATGACGTATAAATGGCAATCTAAGAGTTCAAGGTTAAAGTGTGACGTCATGCGGGTATGTAATGGCATGACATGTTCATACATGTTTATCTCATCAATGTGGGGAGCTGAAAGTATGACGTAAGAAAGGGGCATAACTTAAATTACGTCATAAATGGCAATCTAAGAGTTCAAGGTGAAAGTGTGACGTAATGCACACGTGCAGGTATGTAATTGAAGTTGTGGCATGACATGTTCATATAAGTTTGGGGGGGGTTGAAATAAAGAAGTTCATACATGTTTATCTCCTCAATGCAGATGTAATGTCAGCTATGTGTGCAAATATTATGCTGATTCACGATTGTTCTTGCAGCATCTTATGATATACAAGGGTGGAGGTAGGGAATGACTGGCGGTAGGGTGGAGGTAGGGGGTTTTATGTGACGTCAGAAGTGGGCGTGGTGAACGTCACATGTGGCTTTTCACGAAGGGACGTAACTATAAAAGTGTGACGTCATAAATGGCTATCTGACAAGTTCATACATGTTTGAAAGTCCCATCTGCTATGTGTGCAAATATTATGCTGAATCACTCGCACTGCTATGTATGCAAGGTCACATCCGGCGAGTGTCCAAGAATTAATCTATCACACTTAAACACATACATTCTTTTTCTTAAGATTCTAATGTAATGGTAATTTAATTGATGGGGAATGGGTGTTGGAATGTGGGACATGAATGTATAAAAAATTAATCTAGCACACTTGTAAATTAAGCAGGATGTGGCTAAAGTTGGAAATGGGGGAGGGGGGTTAATAATTTGAAATACACACGGCATAACTTAAAGTGTGACGTCATTCACAAGTGCAGGTTGGGGCGTAACGTAATAATTTGAATTACATATGTTCATACAAGTTTGTATAGTTGAAATACACAAGTTCATACATGTCTGAGATTTCATCTACACAATGATGTGATTACACGTGCAAATATTATGCAATCTCACATCCGGTGATGCAATTGCTGAGTAATAATAAAAGCGTGTTTTTGAAACACCTACAACGTGTCATATTACACAAATATTGCATGATGCAAATAATATACAAGCTGGTAATTCACATCCGGTGAAGACGCAAGTGCTGAATAATGGCCAGCTGTCCAATGGATGTCCTGAAACTGGTTGTACTTTAAGCCAATTGTTGAGTAATTGATAAAAAATATTAAGATTCTAATGTACTGGTAATTGAATTGATAAATAGTAATGGGAAATGGAAATTGGAATGCGGGAATTATTGATGGCGTAAATGGTTGTACTTTAAGCCAATTTATAAAAAAATTAATCTAGCACACTTGTACATTAAACACATACATTCTTCTCTTATTATTCCAATGCAATACATTTTGAAGTAAAATTGAGTGGTTTGTTTAGCGTATTTAATACATTATTACCAACATTCAGAATGTGATATTATTATTTCGTAATACAGTAATTGTAGCAGATAAATCAATGTAGATGTATATGTTGTGTAATGCATAAGTGTGCAAATATTATGCAAGCTTGCTTAATCAGTTCCGGCGACGATGCAATTGCTAAGTAATGATAAAAACATGTTTGTGAAGCACCTGGATGTTATATTACACAAATATTGCATGATGCAAACATCCGGCGATTGTTCTCGCAACGTCTTATGTTACACAAATATTGTATAAGCGCTTTCTGCTATGTGTGCAAATATTATGCAAGGTTGCTAATTTTACATCCGGCGATGAAATTGCTGAGTGATGATAAAAAAAATATTACACTCTATTCGTACGTGGTATTTGATTAAAAACAATCGCAGAACATGGCATTATTATTATTATTATTATTATTATTATTATTAATATTATTATTGTTAGGGTTTTCCAATTTAATACATTTTGAAGTAACATTTATTGGATTGATTAATAATTTAGTACATTTTGAAGTAACATTTATTGGATGTATTTTAAGCCATACATTATTACCGAAGCAGTTCGTAATATAAATATGTGTTATGAGATTGAAATATACAAGTTCATACATGTTTGTAATTACAGTTGAAGTGGGGGGTTTGAAATATACAAGTTCATATATGTTTGTAATTATAGTTGGAGTGGGGGATTTGAAATATACAAGTTCATACATGTTTGTAATTACAGTTGGAGTGGGGGGTTTGAAATATACAAGTTCATACATGTTTGCATGATGAATGGTATAAAAGCTGAGGATATGAAAGCATAATTGAGAGTCATGGATAGCACAATTATGGGAAACGATGTGGCGCTAGCCATTGATAATCCACTAATATTGAAAGAAGAAAGATATAAAGTACCATTTGAGGTAACGTATGCATATTTTCCAGATGTGAGAGATGAGTGGTTAAATGAACCATATGCAATAACAAGCAAATACAATATAATAAATTCTCAGAAAGTATACACTGAGGTGGTAAGAAAAATTTATGGTGCTAATCAGTTACATACGGATTGGTCATTGGTGTTGCCTTGTGGTAATACGGAAATGAGTTTTATAAATGCACCTTCAACACATGAGGACACATATCACCACAATATCTGTTTGGGTAACGGTGAACATCGCATTGAATGCACAGATGCCAAAGAGTCCAGCTTACATGTGTGGCGGGAAGTGTGTGATCCCAGCTGTCTTACTTACAAAGAGGTGAGTACAGTTTATGTTGCTTTTATTAATTATAATATTATGATATATTTAATGGTGATATTTGTTATTTTGTTTTTGTGCAGAAACCAGAGATTGTTGCCAAAGCACCTAAAATGAGATTTTATCGGAAGAGATGTGATGAAACTTGTCCCAACTACAAAGCAGTAAGTTTTTTTCCACCCACATGAAGTATGTCTATATTTGTGTTTCAAAATGGCTATATTTGTGATTGTTTTTGTTTAACAGAAGTCGGAAAGTGTTGAGAAAAGAGGAAAAAGGAGGAAAAACAGATTGTGGCGGGAGACATGCATTGAAACATGCCCCAACTATAAAGCTGTGAGTGTATGTTTTGCGTTCTGATATTGAATGGTGATTATGTAGAGCATATGCATGACTAATTTACATTATTGTTTTCAGAAGACAACTAAAAGAGGAGAAAAGAGGAAACATAGCGCATTGAAGGAGGAGGTGATGGATATTGAAGCCATTGTTCAACAATTGAGTGTATAGAAAATAGAAAATAAATGTGACATTTTCATGGTTGTGATCAAGTGAGATGCAAGGACAAAAGTGGTTGTTAAGACAATATATGTATGTAGTATGCATAATATGAGAATAGTAATAATAAAAAATGAATTTAATGAGTTATTATTTCGAATGAACCTGAATTCCTTGTCATTGGGGATGGGAGAATAACCTCACCTTAAGTCCTTGTCATTGTGGATTATGTCGAAAACGTTGCAATAACGCAACAGCATGACGTTGCAATAACGCAACAGCATGTCGTTGCAATAACGCAACAGCATGTCGTTGCAATAACGCAACAGCATGACGTTGCAATAACGCAACAGCATGTCGTTGCAATAACGCAACAGCATGTCGTTGCAATAACGCAACAGCATGACGTTGCAATAACGCAACATCATGTCGTTGCAATAACGCAACAGCATGTCGTTGCAATAACGCAACAGCATGTCGAAAATCGCATTCGTGTTGTGATAATGCAACATCATGTCGAAAATCGTATTCTTGTTGCGATAATGCAACACCATGTCGAAAAACCTATTCTTGTTGCGATAATGCAACACCATGTCGAAAATCGTATTCTTGTTGCGATAATGCAACACCATGTCGAAAATCGTATTCTTGTTGCGATAATGCAACACCATGTCGAAAATCGCATTCTTGTTGCGATAATGCAACACCATGTCGAAAAACATATTCTTGTTGCGATAATGCAACACCATGTCGAAGTTGCTACATATACGTCGCAAGATTACGATTTTCGACAAGTGGTTGCATATATGTCGCAAGATTACGATTCGACATATCGGTTGGATTGATGAGGGCGGTGTATTGAAATGAAAGCAAATTTATACACAAGCACTGTAGGTTTATTGTGATTAAATCAAAACTGTATAAATTACAACATTATTATTATTTACACACACATTTAAATCAAAACTATATAAATTACAACATTATTATTATTTACACACATTTAAGTCAAAACTATATAAATTAAACATTATTATTATTTACACACATTTAAATCAAAACTATATAAATTACAACATTATTATTATTTACACACACATACACATTTTACTCTTGCACACGCCTTCTTTTACATGGTGGTTCATAAAATCCATACGGCACTCTATTAATCCCATCTTGTAATACAACTCTCTTATCATCAAAAGAATTTAAAGTCACTTTATTTACACACATTGTAAACACATTGTGAAAATATGATCTAATAGCTTTGTTTTTTGTGTAAGTAGTGACATCAGACTCACGACATGTTGCATATTCTTCAAACGTAAGTTCATTCCTAATTATGCTTTTCTTAACCCCCTTCAGTTTCTTAATTTCAAAATCTGAACACTTTAAGGCATACACTTTAGCCTTCAAACCAACAAACTCATCAATATGTGAATTTGGAATTTCATCCTTGAACTTCCCAAGCACACCTTTATTATGTGTTGAAAATAAAATATGATTTGGTGAATACACACTAGTATCCAAATGATCCCGAACATTTTGCAGATCATGATACAAATCATCTGTTTCAATGAGATATATAAAACTATCTGTATCCATATAACACAACTTCAAGTTATCGCCAAACTGATCTTTCATAATGCTATAGTGAAAATTGTACATGTGCACTTTTGAAAGTTCTAAAATACACATACCCACATATAACGCTTTATCAAACAAAATTTGAGTTCGCGCTAAATGAATACCCACCAGGTTTTCAGCATAAATTACTCTGTCAAGAAAGTATGGTTTCGAAATGAGTTTTTTCAGTTTCTCATCGTTTGAAACTAATCTGAAATGCGGGTCTTTTTCGAACATTTTCCATCGTCTTTCCAAATACTGCGTTATTCATAAGCTTGAAAAAGTCTTTTTCAAAGTTATTTTTTGCATTTTTACGCATTTCAGTATTCAAATCAATGTATTGTTTTAACCAATACGATTGCTTGAATTTTATAACACGGTGTATTTTGACAATTTGCAAGCCATTATCCACTGCCTGTTGCAAAAGTTTGTAGTGTGCCACATAGTGTTGTTTGGAATGCAGTGTTGTCAACAATTTTTTATGCTTTCCACCTGGTGGTTTCGCAAACTCAGCACAAAATGATAAATCTCTATGTTTTACAAACAGATGATTTGGATACTCTAGATCGACGTCTAAAATATAACCTATTTCACTATCATCATTTATTGCTTGAAGATCAAAATGATATATTTCCTCATCTGATAGCCATTCATATCCTCCATATGGCAATTTTTGTGACATGGCGAATCCATACAAATTATTCGCATCCACATAGTAAATCGCAGAAGGAGATTTAGAATTACCAAAATTTTCGCTTTTAGGATCATTCGCAACTGCGTGACGAGTCACACATTGACATATTCCACCACGAATCCCTTGCTCAAAAAGTAATAGCATTGTCATGTCCGTAATCAGCTGCAATTCAACACCTGTTAATTTCAACATTGCCGAATATGCAAGTCCTGGTACTGTATAGTAATACATACAATCTAAATCGTATGTTTTCATACACATTTTGCGAAAATTTTCAAACACATCTGTTAAGATGAGGGTGTCGGATTTTAAGTATAAATCTGAATATTCTCCCAGGGTCTGAATATTAAATGCCTCCCACACACATTTTGCATGGTTGTAGTCCTCTTCGGTAATGTGCTCATTATTTAATTTACTGAAAAACTTCTCCTTCGGCGGCAGGCACTTGCCTTCTAATTTATCTGATGTTGTCAAATAATCATAGGGAAAGACACCCTTGTGAGAAACAAGATCAAATTTATCTTTGAACATTTTTTTCGTCTCTGAAAACTTATCATTTGGTAGATTGTCTGCTAATTGTGCTTAACTGGAGGGCATAAACCGAAAAGAATCAAGAAATCGCATTTGCATATAACGTTTTTTTCTGTACGTGCTAGGGACATTTTTAACAAAACTGATGTACTTTTCCTGTGTATTTGGTAGAACTTGAATGGGGTTGTCATCATAGCCCATTCCTTCACAATAAAATGTCCATCATATGATGACAAATTATGTAATACAATAGGAATAAAGTGCTGATGCTGATACCTCAAATTACACTCATTGTGAGCAGCACCGCGAAATTTCCCCGTCAAATGATCATGATCTCGAAATTTATAATTATCAACTGTAAAATTACCCTTTTTGCAAATGTGACATATATTTGCATTCGAGTATGCAACATTTTCTTCACTGGTTAATGGAATCATTTCTTTAATATCCTCAAATAATATTTGCTCAATTTTTTTCGTTTCCATTACCATGTCTTGCACAAAATGCTTTGCCGCATCACACCCCCTGTATAATTTCATATCTGTGTATGCATCCTGACATCCTTAAGGACATAACAATAACTAAACGGTGTATGTTTCTGATATTGCACTGTGTAACTAGAGTCTGGATTCCCATGACAATTCTCAATGGACTCTAGCAAACACTCAAAATCTGCATAAATCACAAATCTCACCTTTTGTGAAAATTGTGGATGATCAAAAGATAGATATTCTTTATTTGGAAATACTGATCTAACATCGCTAAATTGTGAACATACGCTCTCATGATCCTTTAATCTCTCTGCACATGACTTAAACGCATTATACCGAAAATATGCAAAACATCGTTTACAAACGGCGATTTGACATCCAACAGCAGCTGTCAGTTGAGGCTTTACGAGGGTGTTGAAATTTGTTATGCAACAATAGTGTGATGTATTTTCATTACTAATGTACAGCAAACCCCTATGATCTGGTAATTCCCTTTCACACATTCTAAGAGGAAACACATCATAATTCTCATCAAGTGCAAACACATTAATAGAAATGTCATTATGTTTTTCAAATTTTGCAATATCCTTAATTCCCACGGGAAAGTCAATACATCAATCATATTTACATTCCAAATCTGGTCTGTTCACATAGCTAGACATGAAGTTCTTTTCTTTATCGAGAAATTTCGATAGTATACAATACTTTAAACAATAGATATCACTGTTGGCAATGTTTACTAGAGATTTTGAATTCTTGTACCTATGAGGAAGTTCTATATATGCACTTCCTCCCATCAATGGTGTATATTTATTTACTCGCAATTCTAATTTGTGCAATTTGACATAAAACAATCCCGATCCCTTCATGCTACACTCTTCATACTCTTTGAGAATCTTTTCCTTTTGTTTGTTTACAAACTCGTTAATATCTGAATATTGGTATAGCACATCATTCTTACTTTTAAAATTATGAAATATTCTCCCGTTATGAACATTTGCAAACACACATTCAACAAATATGTTAAATTTTAATGCAAGCTGCTCCTTTAAACTTCCCTTTAAAATGTCTTCCATTTCATCAGCGATACAGTCTAGAATATCTTTCAATTCACGATCATGATTTTTCAAATTTAGAGCAATATATGTCTTCAAACGATTTTTGAATGTTCTGTCTGATAACGTAAACACTGATTCGGAACATACTTGGCTTGATTCAGACACTAAGGCTGCTATGGGGGTAGATGAGGCAACCATCCCAGCATCCGCTCCAGAGGTAGATGGTGTAGTCATCTCGACATCCACTCCAGAGGTAGATGGCGTAACCATCTCTGATGTTTCAACCAATGCAGTGTTCATCACAGGTGCAACGTACAGTTTCTCATAAGCTCCTTTGATATCTGTAACCTGATACAATAATCAATCATTAATATTTTCATAAGTATTAAACAAACTCAGTACATCCTCATTGTTTACATACTTACCATATTATGATATTTTACATGCTAGACCATATGTCTTTCCACTTTACCAATTGTTCCACATATTTTACATGTAAATTTGAATGTGTTGTGAGTTTCTTTTTTGTGTCGTGCTAAAATATTTTTTGAAGAATAGTTTTTTGCACAAATTTCACATTTATATCCTATTGCACTATGTTTATCTTTCACACGCCCTGTCAATTTCCATATAAGTGAAAATGTTTTATCACAAATGTCGCATTTATTCTCCATTTTAATGCAGTCTTTCACTCTTAGTAGACTATCAACAGCTAGCGCCACAACGTTTCCCACGACTATGCATCCATGACTCTCAATTATGCTTTTATAATCTCAGATTTTATACCATTACTCAGCAATTGCATTGCCGGATGACAATCAGCAACCTTGCATAATACGAGTATTTGCATCATACAATATTTGTGTAACACGACACGCTGCAGGTGGTCATTATGATGCGTAATCAAAAACATGTTTTTTTATCATTACTCAGCAATTGCATCGTCGCCGGAAATGAGTTACAAACATGTATGAAATTATATATTTCAAACCCCCCACTCCAACTGTAATTACAAACATGTATGAACTTGTATATTTCAATCTCATAACACATATTTATATTGCGAACTGCTTCGGTAATAATGTAGGGCTTAAAATACATCCAATAAATGTTACTTCAAAATGTATTAAATTATTAATCAATCCAATAAATGTTACTTCAAAATGTATTAAATTGGAAAACCCTAATAATAATAATAATAATAATAATAATAATAATAATAATAATAATAATAATAATAATGCCATGTTCTGCGATTGTTTTTTAATCAAATACCACGTACGGATAGAGTGTAATATTTTTTTATCATCACTCAGTAATTTCATCGCCGGATGTAAAATTAGCAACCTTACATAATATTTGCACACATAGCAGAAAGCGCTTATACAATATTTGTGTAACATAAGACGTTGCGAGAACAATCGCCGAATGTTTGCATCATGCAATATTTGTGTAATATAACACCCAGGTGCTTCAAAAACATGTTTTTATCATTACTTAGCAATTGCATCGTCGCCGGAAGTGATTAAGCAAGCTTGCATAATATTTGCACACATAGCAGAAAGCGCTTATACAATATTTGTGTAACATAAGACGTTGCGAGAACAATCGCCGGATGTTTGCATCATGCAATATTTGTGTAATATGACACCCAGGTGCTTCAAAAACATGTTCTTATCATTACTTAGCAATTGCATCGTCGCCGGAAGTGATTAAGCAAGCTTGCATAATATTTGCACACTTATGCATTACACAACATATACATCTACATTGATTTATCTGCTACAATTACTGTATTACGAAATAATAATGTCACATTCTGAATGTTGGTAATAATGTGTTAAATAACCTAAACAAACCACTCAATTTTACTTCTAAATGTATTGCATTGGAATAATAAGAGAAGAATGTATGTGTTTAATGTACAAGTGTGCTAGATTAATTTTTTTATAAATTGGCTTAAAGTACAACCATTTACGCCATCAATAATTCCCGCATTCCAATTTCCATTTCCCATTACTATTTATCAATTCAATTACCAGTACATTAGAATCTTAATATTTTTTATCAATTACTCAACAATTGGCTTAAAGTACAACCAGTTTCAGGACATCCATTGGACAGCTGGCCATTATTCAGCACTTGCGTCTTCACCGGATGTGAATTAACAGCGTGCATATTATTTGCATCATGCAATATTTGTGTAATATGACACGTTGCAGGTGTTTCAAAAACATGCTTTTATTATTACTCAGCAATTGCATCACCGGATGTGAGATTGCATAATATTTGCACGTGTAATCACATCATTGTGTAGATGAAATCTCAGACATGTATGAACTTGTGTATTTCAACTATACAAACTTGTATGAACATATGTAATTCAAATTATTACGTTACGCCCCAACCTGCACTTGTGAATGACGTCACACTTTAAGTTATGCCGTGTGTATTTCAAATTATTACCCCCCTCCCCCATTTCCAACTTCAGCCACATCCTGTTTAATTTACAAGTGTGCTAGATTAATTTTTCATACATTCATGTCCCACATTCCAACACCCATTCCCCATCAATTAAATTACCATTACATTAGAATCTTAAGAAAAAGAATGTATGTGTTTAAGTGTGATAGATTAATTCTTGGACACTCGCCGGATGTGACCTTGCATACATAGCAGTGCGAGTGATTCAGCATAATATTTGCACACATAGCAGATGGGACTTTCAAACATGTATGAACTTGTCAGATAGCCATTTATGACGTCACACTTTTATAGTTACGTCCCTTCGTGAAAAGCCACATGTGACGTTCACCACGCCCACTTCTGACGTCACATAAAACCCCCTACCTCCACCCTACCGCCAGTCATTCCCTACCTCCACCCTTGTATAATATAAGATGCTGCAAGAACAATCGTGAATCAGCATAATATTTGCACACATAGCAGACATTACATCTGCATTGAGGAGATAAACATGTATGAACTTCTTTATTTCAACCCCCCCCCCAAACTTGTATTAACATGTCATGCCACAACCTCAATTACATACCTGCACGTGTGTATGACGTCACACTTTCACCTTGAACTCTTAGATTACCATTTATGACGTAATTTAAGTTATGCCCCTTTCTTACGTCATACTTTCAGCTCCCCACATTGATGAGATAAACATGTATGAACATGTCATGCCATTGCATACCCGCATGACGTCACACTTTAACCTTGAACTCTTAGATTGTCATTTATACGTCATAATTTAAGCCCCCCACATTGAGGAGATAAACATGTATGAACTTGTATGAACATGTCATGCCATTACATATCTGCACGTGTGCATGACGTCACACTTTAACCTTGAACTCTTAGATTGCCATTTATGACGTTACGCCCCTTTCCTACGTCATAATTTAAGCCCCCCCACCCCCTCCATGACGTCATACTTTAGCCACGCCCATGACGTCACTTGCCACGCCCACTATGACGTCACTTGCCACGCTCCCTCAAGCCTGTTACTCCCCTCAAGCCTGTCACTCCCCTCAAGCCCTAAAGCCCATTTAGCCTGTCACTTCCTATCATTTGTTATCTACTTACGTACTTCAGAACTTAGTTGATAATTTTTTTATTTTTCCTTGTAATCTATCAGAACCCATCTTATCATTACCGTCCAAACGACATGCTACAAGTAAACACATTAACAACACATTCTCAGTAATAAGTCACCGGAGACTATAGGTTTCTGTTATCAAAACACTCAGCCAACATCTTTGAACAATCTCTGTGTGTGTATGTATGTATGTATATACACACACTGTATATATATATATATATATATATATATACATAATTACATATACATATACTTATTTCAGGATAGTTTAGAGAACGTTAGAGTCATGTGATGTTATTTGTTTGTTAACAGTGACTTTTTAGACTCTTCACTTAATACATTTTAATACACAGCTGAAGTACAGTGAACAATACTTAATACCTTCCATGATGGCTACAACCGTAAGTCTATAGCTGATGGTGATTGTGATTATGATTATTGGTAGACTATTATTCTCTGCAGCACTTCTTCAAATACTAAACGGTACAGTTTTAACAATATGCGAAATCTCACCTAGAGACATACATATTGTTTATCTCTTTCCACGATCATGTTTAGAAGCAAATTAAAGTATATGTTGATTCCACAGAATTCTCACGTGACGTCTGTCCAGAGTATTTTCTAGGTGAATGTCCGAAATTTTGCCTTAAGTTAAAGGCATGAATTAGGATTATGAAATTATGTTTGGTAGATTAATGATAATAATAATAATAATAATAATAATAATAATAATAATAATAGTAATAATAATAATGAATCGGTTGGAGCTGAAAGGCATTAATCCAAAATTGGATATGCTTTTATTTAGCATTATGAACTATTTAAGCAAGACCTATCGATCGGCACAAGAAACAATAAAGTCAGCCTTCTCCTTGTACAAGAAACTGTCGCTACTGATACTGTTCTCCAACCAGGAGATTAACAGTGAAAGGAATGTGCTTACTATTGTGTCATCTATTGGAGCGAAGTAGATAGATAATATTACCGTTATAACGTCAGTTTAAAAACATGCGCTCTCCTGCATATGTTATTTCCTGTATAGAGGGATTAAAAGACCAGGAGATTAACCGGAATAAATTTTGTAACTACGGTAGTATAAATATGTGTGTGTCAGTATTATCGTTTGTGCTTTGAGAGTTAGCCAATGGAGATGCTTCTGCCCACGTGTGTGACTTTATGGCATCTCATGACATCAACATTCATTCATAGCATAACCCCGCTGCGTCTCATTCCCCTGAGACTTTCTCCTGGATGTAGTACAGTAACGTGAACAGTGGAGGAAAGCATCAAGTCACTGACTTCCTACCTTCCAGCGCCCGGCGCACCATACGAGGTTGACCAAGTGGCCGAGCTACTATTTCCGATTCCCGTCAATCCCGCGGCCTTGTTTTCTTAGTGGGTTATTTTACGACACTATATCAACATCTCCGGTTATTTAGCGTCTGAATGAAATGAAGGTGATAATGTCAGTGAAATAAGTCCAGGGTCCAGCACCGATAATTATCCAGCATTTGCTCATATTGGGTTGAGGGAAAACACCGGAAAAACGTCAATCTGGTAGCTTTCCCCGATCGGGATTCGAGCCCGGGCCACCTAGTTTCGCGGTCAGACGCGCTAACCGTTACTCCACAGGTGTGAACCCGCGGTCTTGTGATATCAATGTTTCAATGTAATATGAGTCATGGTGACTGTCCTTTTTACCCCACTTTACTCAGCTTGTATTTTGCTATATCATAAGGGAAGTTGTAATTTATAACAATCTTTTCACTGAATATAGGAGGAATTTATTTTCTTGTTCTTCTTTTCCTTCTTCTTGTTCTTCTTCCTATCACGTATTAAGCCTGGTTGCTTGTTACAATCTCACTCCATCGTTTCAGCGGTATTTATGTTACAAATAAATATAACTAAATATCATTTGATTGCTGTTCGTTGAGGAGGTAGGACGTGTTTGGTCAGTGTCTACGACAGTGTTCAGTGCAGTGGTTAGGGGTATAAGAAGCAATGGATGAGCTCAGGAAGTTGATAGAAGATCTTGCGAAAGAGGTGAAGCAGGGGTTTGAAAAGTATAATGCTACCGGAAAAATTCAAGACTTTGAGACATATATGCACCATGTGGTTAACAGGTTGGAGTGTCTGGAGAGGAAGGTGGACTATTTGGAGAATCAGAGTCGTAGAAACAATATCGTAATATACAGTGTGCATGAAGAGAACAGAAAAAGATGGGGGGGGGGGGACTGGAAGATTTGGTTCGGCATGTCGTGGCACAAATCGGCATCGATCTCGTAGACAGTGACATTGAGAGGGCGCACAGTGTAGGGGGCAGAATGGTGGCAAGCGCCCCACTGTATGTAGACTGGCGCACTATAAAATGAAGTGCTGCAGCCTTCGGGACAGTAAATACTTGAAAGGAACTGGAATCGTTATTTCCGAGGATTTCATTGAGAGAGGGAGTACCGTAAATGACATATGTTTGAGGGGAGACGAGAGGGATATCATGCTGTGCTTCAGTATGACAAATTAATCATCAACGGCCGAGTGTGGCACAGGGGAGAGCTGGAGGACATTGACAATCATTCGCAGGAAAAGGAGGAAGTGTCTGGTGTCGAGCCGGAGATTCCTGACAGCGAGGTACGTGCCATGGTGTCCCCCGATAAGGGATCAGGGCCACCGGGGAAGGAAGGGCCTGGGGACGCCGGTAGAGAAGTCGCGGGAGGTCGTCGGGCCAGCAGCGTGGAGAATACGGGACCGTCACGTAACACTGCGAGGGACAGAGGACAGAAGACAGTGGAGTTGGAAGTACCAAATAGAAGGAAATCTCAACGGGTAGCGGAGACGAGGAAAGTGAAACGAGTGTTAGTGAATGACGGTCAATAGCCATGTCAATTTCCTCACGATCGGGTGCTGGAATATTGAAGGGTTGAAAAGTGAAATAGGAAACTAGGACTTTTATGAATTTATGGACGAATTTGACAATTTGACTGAAACTTGGATAAGACTGATAAGTTACAGTTTACGAACCATCGTAATTTCAATGCATGTAGTAGGAAGAGAGGGCGTTGACCGGGAGGTGTTAGTATAGTCTATAAAACGCACGATTGAATGAAGGTTGGAGAAGTTGATATTAATTTAGAAGGTGTGATATGTGCTAGTATAAGGAGTGGCGCTATGCTAATGATAATTATTGGCTTAGAATACTAACAAAAGACTGGATTGTTCCTCTTGAAGGCGAGACAGATTAGAGCTTCTGCTGTTGAAGTTTGTGATGCGAACTGAAGAAGGGATACTGGTATCTATGTACTCAATTATACACTTTTATGTCTGTTTTAGGTTCGGATATATTATATAACGTGTTTTATTCTGCCATTTCCATTTCAATTTGTGTGCTATTTTAAAGAGTGGTTGGATATAATCATAGGTGAGGGGGGTGAAACCTACAAAGTAGGACTTATTTAGGTACAAAGCACGTACGGTAAGTAGACCCATGCACTAGATTTAAGAGAAAATTATGATAATATAGTACATCTGTATGCATAATAGGGTAAACTAGGGTCTGTTGGACAGTCGGGCTTGTTGGACACTTCGTAATTTAACGTCTTATCACGCCACTTGTGGGCACCACATTCTGCTAGAAGTCAATGACGGAAGTAGCCACGAGTGGGGCTACTTCCGACATTGACTTCTAGCTGAATGTGGTGCCCACAAGTGGCGTGGTAACACGTTAAAGTACGGAATGTCCAACATGCCCGACTGTCCAACAGACCCTAGTTTACCCTATTGCTCAATAAAACCATCTATCTGTGTCCCGCGCCGTGGCGTCATGGTCTAAGGCATCTTGCCTAGGACTCACCGTTATGGAATACGATCTGGTTCGAGTCCACATGGGGGAAGAAATTTTCTGATGAAATTTCGGCCAGTGTATGGGACCGGTGCCCACCCAGCATCGTGATAAACTTGGGGAGCTACAATAGGTAGCTTAATCCGGTTAGGAAAGCCAGTTATAACGGCTGGGGGGATCATCGTGCTAACCACACGGTACCTACATTCTGGTTAGATGATCGTCCACCTCTTCTTGGCATGTGTAAGACCAGCAGCCGCCTGGTCGGTCATGGTCCATCATGGGCTGTAGCGTCTCGGATTATTATTATTATTATTATTATTATTATTATTATTATTATTATTATTATTATTATTTAAATATGTAAAGCATTTATGAAGTGTAAACCAGCTGAAAAGCATCAATTCAATTATTCTGAATAATTTTATGAAGCTTTGAATTAGTACAGTATTTCTATTGTGGCACACATAGGCTAAAGCGCTTTCAGAATAAGAAGGCTTATGGCCTACATCAATCGAGTGCTAGCAGCAGTACGACGTTGTCACACGGTGCACGGTGCACGAGACGTGGAAGACAGAGACAACAGATAAGGACAGAGACTATCAGTTGCAGCGAGCGGGCGGGTCAACACATGTTCCTTCATTGTTAATGTTTAAATATAATTACTCTTATTGAAGTAATTTTCATCCCAATTTTTATTACTTCCTCGCTTCACAGTTCAGTAGATCTTGGAGTCACTAACTTGCGAAATAAAGTGATATATGTAAAAATTTATTTTGCTAATGTCAAAGAATGTCATAATTAAAAAAAATATACTGCATATTGTATTGCACTATCTGAAATGTGGAAATTCTCTCCTGGAAAAATTTAGGGCGAGAAAATTTACCCAATGTTCAGACTTCCTTGTATAGCAGTTCTGAATTTATTATTGTTTGCTTCTCCAGAGGAAAAATGAGATACAGTTTGTGTATAGGGGCAGCCTACGAATCAAGCGATAATAAAACGTAAACATCTCTATAGAAACGTAATTTAGTATTGATATTGAAGTTGAAAAGTATTTAATTTTTCTTCTGCTAAATGAAACCTATATAATTTAATTTAATTCTCTAGCTTATACCTACCTAGGGGTCCAGGGTTCTATATTCTGGTTACGAATCTGGCTATAATGCAACGTAAGTCTAATAAGTTATGTGTTCATACATAATTCAGTCATCATACTGAAACTGTAAATTATTATTTTTTCTCTGTTAAATTAAGTCTCATTTAATTTCATTCTCTAACTTTTACGTAACTAGATTTTCAGGTTCTATATTCTGGCTAAGAATTCGGCTATAAGAATATAATCATATCTGTTCATATGTACGTGGACCTAATTCAGTACTCACATTGAAATTGAAGATTACTTTCTTTTACTTTCTAAAATCAAGCCGATCTAATTTAATTGAATCCTCATTTCCTCAAGCTTATATCTACTTAGCGGTCCAGGGTTCTATGTTCTATCACTCTGGCCTGTGGCAGGATAAGCCTACGAGTGAAGGTAGTTATACAGAAGTGAATATGAAAACCGTAACACAATAATATCATTAATATATTGAAAGTAAATTTGTATATTAGAAAAACGTATAAATCTAGTATATTCTATATAACGAGAAGTTTTTAAAATAGCAATTGAGTTTCGGAATTGTAAAATCTCCTCGTTTCTAGCATGCTTATATTTATTTTAAAAGTGAAATGTAATTAAATTGTTTAATCTTATAAAGTTTTTTAATGCTCTTAAGGAAGAATGTTACTAATACTCTTCGTATAACTCATCGAAAAAGAGGCAGGAGTGTTTATGTTTACAATATCAACCAAATATCTCATACGTTTAAGCATTTTGTCTTATCCCAATGAAAAGTGAAAATCGTATCTGTGGTTATTCTCAGCTTTCTTCTTGCTTTCCACGTTCTATTATGGCACTGCTGCTGCTTCTGCTAGTATGCTAGTATTACTACTACTACTACTACTATAGTCTATTTAAAATATCGTACGATCAAGTAGTACACGATTCTGGAAATTGTCCAAATAATTAATACGTTTTGCGTTATTTTCCAGGAGAGGTAAATACTGGTATACCACCTTTGCCCTATCCGAGAATAAGAGATAACGTATGCACTTCTAAACCACACGCCTCTGCAGTCAGATTCTTTGTTTGTGAAAAACTGACACGCACTGCATCATGCTAGTCCTTTAGAAAAAGTATATAGGTTACAGAAAATACAATAGGCCTACTCCTCGCCTGTGAGTGTATAACTATCCTTTTGCTTATAGCAGATGAAACACCAGAGCCACCTGCAATACCTTCAAGAGACATTGTTACGGTAAGTTACACACTACACAAGAGAAAACAATCCACGTCTGAATTTTAAAATAAACAGAATCTGTCTTCGTTTACAGAGAGGGACTTCAGAGCAAAATATGTTGTATATTGTAGGTTGGATATTTCTGTTTATTTTTAAAACTATAACACGCGACCCAGTTGACATATAATTGCCATTCTTGTACAGTTGAATTCAGAATTCGTAGCTCTATCGAATGGCACAGCTTAAAATTCATTCCCAGCCATAAATATTGTGCGGACAAGAAAGAAACTAATACGCGACGCTTCAGCGAGAATTCGCGACGATTTAACTAGGCAACACCGCTTCACTGTTACTGGCTAGCCGCGATAGACCGGCCTGAACTAGCTCCGCCTTATATGCCTTCTTATTCTGAAAGCGCTAGGGAATTATTCCACAGCTTAACACAGGGCTGGGCACCAAGAGCGGATTCTACTCTCTCACGGGGAGCCATATGACTTCTCTTCAACCTCTTTCTTCTCCGTCGAACACCGCGCAGCTTTGATTCCGTGACGGATGAATATTAAGCGTCCCCGTTTAGAGTCTGGATTCGCTCCCGGTACCTAACCCAAACATGCAATAAATTTACTTGGTTTTCTTCACGATATAATGTTTTTCCTTCTCCTGAAAAGTGACAAAAACTGACTTAATGCCTTTAGCTCCGACCGATTCAATTATGTATCATCAACTATTATCACAATTTCTTATCATTAGCCTACATATTATCTCTTAAAAACCCCCCTACTATCGTTTAAATCTACCATCGTCTTATCAGTGTATTCTTCTAACATAATTCTTCATCATGACGTTATCGTAATCCTAATCACAAATTTATTCTAATGTTATTAAAATAACCATTTCATTATTATCTTAACACAACCCTCCATCATATTCAGAGCGTCATTGTAATCCAACAAAATCTTATCACAAACTTCCTTATCACAGAATAATATTCCTCAATCCAATCTGTTCAAAATTCTCCACATAATCGAGTCATCGTAAATTCTCATCACAACCGTATCACCGTACGGTAAAGGTAAGCGTTCACTACATCGTATCGCACTCCTCGTACGAATCGCACGCAACGGATATTTTAAGTGCAGTGCGTTCACTGTAACGGCTTCACCTCATCGCCTCATCGGATTCCCCTATCAGCTGTTTAAAACATAACGTCGTACGATATTGACATTACTGAAAGCAGAGGAGTTGAGGTTAGGTCTATTATTTACGTCTGTTAGCGAATAAGAATTTGTAATTGCTTCACGCGTCTTAATTGAAGAGGAAGAAACGAAAGAAATATTGGTTACATAATATATTTGCAAGAAATGACTTGATTACTGTAATGGGAACGCCTCAAATTATATAATTCTTCGCAATTTTCTACACGCGAAATAAGTTTTCCGTCTGCCATTTTGGCGCGACACTGAACATGGCACAACATAATAGTAACAGTTGACCAATTAAAATTGATTTATTAAAGAAGGCCATGATCGCACGCATCGGAAAAGTTGCATCGTGGACGGATTTGCCGAGAGGCTATGCGTTCGATCCGATGTAGTGAACGCGGTTACATAACAATTACAGCAGTGGCCGGCAGATGCTGCAGTTGTGACGTAAGAGCCAGTCAGATCGCAAGAGCTTGGGAGAGCGAGCAGTTGAGTCGTATTAATGTTAGCACACACCAGCGCAGTGGCGTTAGTGCAGCAGTAGAACAGGACTGTTGAAAACAAAAAGGATCTATCTACATTTTATAGGAGCTTTCCCCAGGCAAGATTCCCTCGATTGCATAGATTTGCTACTAGGATGTTGAGCATATTCGGATCTACGTATGTATGTGAACAGTTCTTTTCTGTATGAAGATCTGCAAACCACAACATAGAAACCACCTGTCTGATCTGAACTTGAAACATATTCTTCGCTTGTGTGTTAGCCAGGCTATGACTCCAAATATTGCAAAAATAGTACGCGAGAAACGAGGAAAAAAATCTCGACAAAGCGTTTAGCTTGGGCACGGTAGTGACACAAAGTGATGGTGTGTTTCAAAAGTTTAAATATACTTTGCATACTACTCACCGAGATAGGGCCTATATAGTTTAATCTGTATATTATGTAGAAAAATGTGCGTTAAAAACACTTGAACTGTTTTCAAGTTTCCGAGTAGATAAAGTGTTGCAGTACTGCTTAAAGTATTTATTTATATGTTTGTATGTTTATAGCAGTTTCGGAATTTCATTTATATATGCAAACGCTTCTGCAAGTGGCTGTATTATGAGTTTCATATTATTGTAAGTACATTAAATTTGATTACAAACCAAAATATTTTGTTACATTGATTTATCAAGGTTGTACAGTTTTGTTTTCGTACAAATGTATTGTAATTGTGCTGTTCCCATACTATCTCAGAAGAATGGATCGCGCTCTGTCAGTGCATAGACGCCGCACCACCACTGTTCAGTCAAGTCTTCTCTCCACGCTGTGCTCAGTATGCAGGGATTGCCGAGCAAAGAGCAAGGCGGCTACGTCGTATGACGTCACAGAGCACGGACCATGCCGGTCACTGAATTACAGCAAAAATAGTCTTTTTCCGATCCGTGCGATTCGTCCGATGCGTGCGATACGATGTAGTAACGCTTACCTTTACTCTCCGTCATAATCGTGTCATCGTAACTCGCTATAATAGATATTTCATTGCATCGTAATCATATTATCGTAACTGTCTATCATAATTTTGTAATCATAACTCTCTATCATAATCTTGTCATCGCAAATTTCCATCATAATAGTATTATCGTAACTCGCAACTCTCCATCAGAATCCTACCATTGTACAGTGGGGTATTTACCCAATCTAGCCGGCCTAAAGTCGATTTCGTCAAAATTGTCTCAGATAGAAATAAATTACTACATGAGATAGTTGAATAGTTAGGGAACCACACACCACCCATTTCCCCTCCCCTGTGTTATCATCAGCATAGCACTCTCAGTCGGAATTCGATAGTCTCTGATAGTGCAAGTACCTGTTCTTTGCTTTCTGTGTGATCGTGTATATTCAAAGTAAATTTTCTTTGTTTCGGAACGCGTACATGTACTAAAGCTATAGATTGTCCTGAAGAGGGTAAGTGAGAATATATGTAACGCATTTTAATAACTGAATATTGGAATTTAGTTGATATCTACAATCCGGATGTAATTATAGGTACAGAGTCATGGCTTCACAGTAACATATATGATGAGGAAATATGCAGGAATGATTATAGGATTTACAGAAGAGATAGAGATGACAGGTATAGATAGCAGCTTGCTATGGTCACGTACAAAAGTAGAAAGTATAGCTGTACAAATCAATAATAAATACAATGGTGAAAAGTGGGATATAAGGGCATGCTATAGATCTCTGAACGAAATAAACGTATTTACTTTGATTAATCTGCAAGAAAAGATGTCCTCAATGTCGATAGAAAGAAAGATGGTGTTAGCAGGGGATCTAAATCTACCCGGAGCAAACAGGAATGGACAGGTAGAGCACAGTATAGACTGTGGGTAGAGAAACACACCCTTTTACAAACCTTTGTTAATTACCTAGTATGGGAACAAGGATTTACACAAGTCACAAACAAACCTAAAAGGAACAATATCCTTTTAGATGTCTTCTTGATACGACCCTGGTATTCAGCGTATTCCGAATCTCACAACAATGACGTCACGCTGCAGCGGAATAGGAACAAAACTGCTGGAAGGATCGATGGCTGTCATGGCGACTGTGTAAGTTGTTATCTGTGCTACACTAGCAAAATTTTTCGAAATTTCCGTGCTGCCATCTCGTTCAAAGGAAAGAGATCATAAACAACTTATTTCTTGAACCGGTAGTAATAATTGGTCCGTTGACATGTTCGCTCATAAGCCATTAACATATTGTTTTTACGTTGTGCTCATTACAAACAATACAGCAGAACTAAAGCAGAACACACCGCCATGACACAACAGTGCACAATGTTATTCGTCTGCTAATTCCCGCCCTAAACAAGAACCAGATTCACTGATGGCGGCTGATGGAGACTGCCACCACCTCTGCAAGCTGATGGCACCGGTGCGACATCGGTGGAGCATCAATGACGTCATCGGTGGAATTCAGAACACCTTGATGCAAGAGGAGTGGAATAGAAGAGAGGGGCTCAAGAGGCGGATTAAGTGTAATCTGTCAAGAAGCTTCTTTTTACCAGCAGTGGAGCGCCACATGCACAAAAATGGCGGTATTTTCAAACGACTTCCTGCACCGGAAATAGCGGGAATTTCAAAATACTTCTTTGCACATCCCCGTTACATTCATATTAACATGAATGTTTGAAATGTAACCATCCCTATTACAATTCCTTTCTTTTTTTTTTTTTTTTGTTTTTTTTTTTTTTTGTTTTAAGATCTTTAGCCAGAAACCTTTTTTTGTAAATTACAATACCATAAGTGTTTTCAGAACGAGATATCTCATGAAGTAGAGTAGTAGAGGTAGGAAATGGACTGTGAAATTGGAAATGATTTAGACATGACCAAGCAAATCTGTTATGTTGGAATGTATCAGATTTATTTATTAACAATATTTCATTTTGTACATAAACACAACGATCTTTATTGAAATTAACTGATGTTTTACTGTAATAGAGAAAAGATCGTGAGCTCACGATAGGTACTATATATATATATATATATATATATATATATATATAATATTAACAACATAGTAGTAAATGTTACACAAAGAAAAAAATCATACCTAAACATTCTTAACACTCTACATATTTATTAATGAAGTAATCTCTGCTCTTTGAGGTCAGCTAACCGCTTAATTTTCTGATATTTTCAGATATACTACCATTAGTTATTATTGTGTTGTAAGGAAAATAATTTCGAATCACCCTTAGTAGAAATTGGTGTCTACAATGCTGTGTTCTTATTGTCTCCAAATAAGTAGCTATAATGTGTAAAGTCTTCTGGTTACATTGAAGGCAATCATGCACAAATATTTTTTTTTAAGATTAACACTTAATGACATATGTCAGTTTGTTCATGAACTTCTACATTACATTTTGGACTATATGTGGGGAATATTGGAAAATATTGTATTCGCTAGTGTAACTTTGTGTTCAAACATTACGAACATTAGTGTTGTAGTTAGTTAATTTAAGTTCCATTTCTCTGAGAAACACAAATATAACAAACTGAAGAAATAAAATCATACACAGTACATGATAAACATAAAATTAAAACAATAAAAATTAATATTTAATGGCATTATGCCAGTTTGTCTGTAAACTTCAACATGAAATTTTAAGCTGCCTGTGGGGAATATTAGAGAGTAGAGTAAGAGAGTTAATGGGTTTATTACCAAAAACTCAGCATTTGTTGATTTCAGTTAAGTTGTACAGGTTTAAGAATTCCAACGTATATGTAGCACCTACTACTGTATTTATTTCCTCAATGGCATAATTTGTCATTTAATATGAAAATATTCTAAATGCTAGTGCAGAATACAATAACTTTATGTTCCAACATTGCGATTATGGTAAATAGAGTCTACAGTACATTTCACAGGCTTTGTTGAAATATGCCAACAACATCGGTCCTGTGTTTGATATTATGATGTTATTTCAAGGAAAAAAAAAATTATTGCCTTCAGTTACTTCGCATTGTAGTTAATTTAGGTTCCTTTTGTTTGAGAAAAATACCAAATCATAACAAGAAACATAATGTAACAAAAATACAAGAACAATACAAAATAGCAATAAATAGCAACTAAAATTAAACATGCAAAATCTTAAATCAAAAATACACAAAGAAAACATACTCATTTGGCCACAATACTACAGTATCAGTAAATGTGCACATCACTTTTCTGCATCCAGTTTCACAAGCACATTAGGTGCAAAACTTCTCACATCTGCAGTTCTCGTTGACATGAAGAAGAGGAGTGCCAGCGAAGATAAAGTTGTATTTGAAAAGTAATGTTAATATTATTTTACATATACAATCCTGCAGACAATCCTCTGGTTCATGATTTGTACAGGAATGTCCCTGGTTAACAGAATTCAAATGTAAAGCCCTTAACATCTACTTACACAGTACAAGTGAAACAGAATTGTTAGAAAATTATTGAGTATTCCTTGTAAAGCCACTCTTCTACGAAAGTTTGCCTTATATACAAATGATGTTGGGTTTTGTGAGAAAATACTGGATAAGCTAAAATATGCTTGTGACAAAATGAGTGTCATAGATGAGCTGTGCTGTCTCATATGCGATGAAATACCACTAAAATCAGCTTGGCTTGTAACAATAATGATGATTTTGTTGATGGGTTTCAAAGATTTGAAAAACACTTGTCAGGTAAACCTGCAAATCAGATGCTTGTGTCTATGGTGAGTGGTCTATGTCTTTATTACAAGCAGGTAATGAATTACTTCTTAGCAAATTCTGCTACTCCTGGTATATGTTCAATAGTGCAACACGGACATTAAGCCATTTAGTTGCTGCAGACATTTATTGCTTGTCAACACTGTTTTTAAAGAATTTCATCCCACATAAGGCAACCTACTTTGTCAGTGTGAGTCATCTTACTACAGGCATTCCTTAATATGTCGAATAATTTGTCACTAAAACCAACATCAGTGGTATACTTTCGCAAAACTCTAAGCAATGTAGCCTTAGAAGGGAAATTTAATAACTTCCTAATCATTCTATAGGCACTTGGGCTCTGTAAATAAATATTAAGAGCCTTTGGTTTCAATTCCGGTGACCACCGAACTCTCTGTACATACCTTGCACTTGAGGAGACACAATTTTTTACCAATTCATATAATGGCCCGGGAACCTTCTTCCTTAAAGTTGCAAGGGCAATGTCAATCTTCAGATCTCTCTGTGTGGTCTTGAGGACTCTTCCTCTCAGATGATGCAGTTGTACTCGAAGACTGCAAATTTTCCTCCTCTTCAGTGTTACTATCGGTGTGGCCGTGGTTTGCATTCTTGGGGGCTCCCCAGCCTCTTCTCACTGCCTCTCCTCTCTTGGGGGGTCACCAGCCTCTCTGGCGGGGGTCTTCTGTTTCTTCCCGTACAAAATAAAACAACCAAATGGTTACAATTATGAACTGACAGCAAGAGTAAGTAGTCCTGTACCACCAAGGATAGAGGTTACAATTGAAGCGTTGGGCCGAGTAATGGTTTATGTTACAATTTTTGCCATTATACTTTATCTTAGAATGTTATCAAGTTATTTCGTTTCAGGAACAGATTTGCGGAAATTCTTTCAAGATGTGCTCACAGCTTGCTCTTGATGTCAGAAAGGAACTGTTTAAAATGTGTTACTCTCTTAAAGTCAATATTTAAAAACTGTGTATGTCATTGTCTTCATTATTATTCTGTTCATAATGTTACAAACTTCTCCGATGTGTAATATGACTTTCAGTAACATACAATCTATACTTTGCTTAGTGTACAAAACATATTGATGGAATAACGGTGTATGTTGCCCGTCCAATAGTAAATTATTTATGAGTGGAATGACGATGTAACATTTTCGTTCCTCCTGCTCAGTTAGCAGATTGCAATACAGACCATTATTCGCCCCAAAGCTTTAATTATGGGATCTACTTAGCCTGATACTTCACTATTTGTGTGAATGGCTTTTCTTTATGTATTCATTCACAATTGCAATTACGACAGAATTTATAGGTATAGATATGAAGCACTGAAATTGCAGAATATAAAAGGCTTGCAGTTACTTAAGTAAGTTACCTTGACCATTGGAGATAGCTTCAACTTTGCAAGGTATGGCTCCCGAAAGCTGTTGTGCAGTTTGTTGGGCTCTTTAACCATCAGATCTTATATGCCCAATGCTTCTAGGCATGCCTTGCATCTGAAAAAAATTGAAATAATATGTAAAATAAATATAAATTATGAGCACAGGAAAACCATTTCATGGCACTTAATAAAATCACTTTGAGAACCAAGAAAAATTAAAATAAACTCCTCCAGTCAGCTTCACGTTAAAATACTAATTATCTCATCATTTCTATTGTAGGCCTAATTTTGGTCCAGGAAAAAATTCGTATTTAAAGACAACATTTGTAAAAATACAATGTAGGCGAAACAAAAAATAAAATAAAATATAGGTGGATAAAATATGTCATAAAATGGTTTAAGTATAAGCTACATCATCATAGCTCACTGCAGCTGCTCCCTTTCACTTTATAGGCTATTAGAGTGATTTTATAAAGTGCCACGAAGTCACGTTCCTGTGCTTACGGTAATTTCATACACATATACAGTATAGCCTATATAACATTTAATTATATCATAAGTAGACTTGTATTATTATTATTATTATTATTATTATTATTATTATTATTATTGTTATTGTTATTATTATTATTATTATTATTATTATTATTATTATTATTGCAATTTATTATTATAAATATTACTATTATTTTTATAATAAATGTTATAAATATGTAAAAGTCTCAAGTAATACCACGCGGGGAATATTCAAGGAAAGGGTCTATTACTCTATTTTTTTCTATTGGAATATTGAAACTCCGGTACCAAGCTGCACACGACACGACGTGGTTTGCTGCAATTTTATTGGTTATATTCAGTGTTTGAAATAACTTTTTTTCTCCCGTGTGTGGTGCGCAAAACAGCAAAGTTTCTCCTGCACTGTATAAAAAGCTTCGAAAATAAAAACAAAAAATGCATCTTCTATATATATATATATATATATATATATATATATATATATATATATATATATTCTATCAATAGAAATTATAATAAAAGTCTGTTAATATGTAACTAGATGTTACAAATTCTGTATATGTGTGTATGAATTAATATCTGATAACCTAACCTATATAATTTAAAATGATGCACGTGGCTAGCAAAATTTACAAGTATATCAAATTAGTTATAAGCAGGGAAAGGATTTATATGTAAATACATATTTACTTATAAAGCTAATATAATTTATATTTTGCATTATCTTTATGTTTCACAATGTGTAGGGTTGAAAAATCCTACTTTTATTTTCCATATTTTTCCATATTTTAGAGTTTAGTACATATTTTCGTTAATTTCCATATATTTTCCATATTTCATATAAAACAGTCCATATTATATTAGGTTTAACAATAAAACAAAACAAAATTCCATTAACTTTTAAAAATACATTTCAACAATAGAGATTTAAACACATGTTCAGTAATCCCTTTAACATCAGAGTTATTTGAAAATTAGCAGTCCTATCAACAATGGGAAAGTAAGTTACAAAACTGTATTAATTTAATTTAAAATTTTTAACAGACTTCAGTTGTGCAGCTCAACAGTTAAATGCCAGTCAGAGTACACATAGGTTCAGTTTTGTAAATCATACTATAAAGACGGTAAATATGCCAAAAGTACGTCATTCAGTCAATTTAAAATCAAAACTAACAAGTTACATTTCAGAATTTAAAGAAGATGGTTTATCAACTGACAATAAAATATTATTTTGTAATTTGTGTCAGTGTGCAGTATCATCTACACAAAAGTTCCTGGTGCAACAACACATTACAACTAGTAAACATCAGGCCAACAAACAACTAAATTCCAAGCAGAGACAATTGTTTTTAACACAACCAACAACATCGAATGTAAGATCTGAGTTTAACATCGACCTGTGCCGTTCTCTCATCTCTGCTGATATTCCTCTCTACAAACTAAAGAATAAGGTCTTCAGGGAATTCCTTGAAAAATATACTCAACATACAATCCCGGATGAGTCAACACTTAGGAAGACGTATGCTCCATCCATCTACGATGAGACAATACAGAAGATAAGAGATGAAATTAAAGATAGTTCAATTTGGGTTTCCATTGATGAGACTCCCGACAAAGAAGGTAGACTTGTTGGTAATGTAGTTATCGGTTTGTTAAGTGAACAATATTCTGAACGAATTCTTTTACATTGTGATGTTCTAGAAAAGTGCAATAACAAAACTATAGTTAAACTGTTCAACGAAGCTATGGGCATCCTGTGGCCAAAGGGTATTATGTACGATAATGTGTTATTCTTTATTAGCGATGCTGCCCCTTATATGGTCAAAGCTGGACAAGCATTATCTGTTGTATATCCTAAATTGACTCATTTTACTTGTGTGGCGCATGCATTTCATCGTGTGGCAGAAGTGGTCAGAGACAATTTCCCTAAAGTAGATTTGTTGATTTCATCAGTGAAAAAAGTATTTCTCAAAGCTCCCAGTAGAGTTAACGTGTTGAAAGAAATGTACCCTGAAATTCCATTGCCACCAAAGCCAATTTTAACTAGATGGGGTACATGGCTAGAAGCAGTTGAATATTATGCCGAACATATAGACTCTATTAACAATGTTCTCCTTGCATTGGACTCTGAAGATGCAGTCTCAATTGATACTGCGAAAACAGTTGCCTGTGACATAAGTGTGAAGAATGACTTAGCTCACATTCAGCATACATTTTCATGCATCATAAAAACGCTCAAAAGTCTCCAAAATAGGCACCTTTCACTATCTGAAAGTTTTGAAATTATAAATAGTACTGTGGAACAACTGAATCGTGGTAGAGGTAAAGTTGCAGATGCAGTAAGAGCTAAGGTGGACACTGTACTTTCAAAAAACCCTGGATATGAAGAACTACAAAAGGTTGTTGCTGTGATGAGTGGTGAATCAACAGTGAAGATTAACTTGGACTTATCCCCAGCAGACATTGTGAAATTGAATTATGTACCAGTTACTTCTTGTGACGTCGAACGCTCTTTTAGTCAGTATAAATCTATCCTCAGAGACAATAGAAGAAGATTCACTTTTCAGCACTTGAAAGAAATGTTTGTAACCTATTGTTATGGTAACAGACAATAAAAATTGTGTTTTGTTGAAACTACATTGGAAGATAAGGTACGTCCATTATATTTTTTGTTTAGTTTGATTAAAATGTACCAATATTTAACGTACATAGTAATTTTTTTATAATTTTAAGTCCATATTTAATTCCATATTTTGGTAAAAATCCATATTTAATTCCATATTTTGGTAAAAATAACTACATATATATTTACATATTTCATATATTTTTAGTCCATATAAATCCGTTCCCTGGTTATAAGTGATAACATTGCTATATATTGTAAATGAAAACTCACCTCTCACTATCCCAGGTATTTTGAAGAAACATTTCGAGTGGTGACTATTCTTCTTACTTCCGCAGTATGGATATTCGCATTTAATTCGTCCGGCCATCCTTCCCTCGCCTAGGCAAGAAAATTCAATATGTCTTCTTCAGTTCTTGAAATACGGCAAGAAATTGTTCCAGGACTAACAACTTAAACCAAGAGCACCCAAGTTCATTCTCCATTTCCAAGAGTTTAAAATCAGTGACGGAATGTTGGTAAGAGGCGATGTTAGCGCTCATCGTGGCAGTGCCATAGAATTAACAGCGATTAACAGGGAATAGATACGATTGACCCCCTCTCTTCTATTTCTACTCCTCTTGCCTTGATGCCATCGGATTGCTCACCGGTGAGATTCGGAATACGCTCATAGATTTCAATCTTCACAAATACAGTATTACCTGGAATCAGTGATCATAACAGTGTTAAACTCGAGCTCAACTGACTTCAGACAAAGGTCCGAATAGATACCACTCGAAAAATATGGCTGTATAACAAAGGAGACAATAACGGTTTGCAATATTACCTTACAGATCAATATAACAAATTCTTAGACGAGGGCAAAAACATGGATCAAGTTTGGGAAATTTTAAACGAATAATAACCGAGGTCACCTCCAAATACGTGCTATACGAAATAGTAAAAATTAATAAATTCAGATACGGAATGTTATACAAGACATGTCAGACAACTTAAGAAAAAGGCTAGGCCAGCGTACAACAAAATAAATGTGAGTTCCGAAAATTACCAGAATTTAAAGTACCTAACCAAACAATTTGAAAGGGGGAAAAAAGACAGAAGAGAACTACTTGCAAAATTTATTGAAAGGAGGCGAAAATAACTGGGGTAGTTTTTATAATTACATGCGCAGAAGAATGGGAAAACAAGAATCGATACCAGTTCTGAGAGACACTATTGACCAAATAATTACAGGGGACAAACAAAAAGCAACTCCAAATGTATTTATATTTTCAATAAAAAAAGAGAGAGATATTATAATCAAGGAATGTGAATGCACAGAGATGTTCGAAATAACGGCTAAAAGTGTTCGTAACAGAATAAAAAGACTACAAAACCGAAAATCGCGCGGTCCAGACGATATTCCTACAGAAATTGTAAAGTTAGGAGTTGAAGCCATGATACAATACTTAATGCGAATTTTTAATATATCAAAAAATTTAATAATTGTAGTATGCCAGACGACTGGAAATCAGCTGTCATAATCCCCATATATAAAGCGGGAGACAAAAGCGATGCGAACAATTGCAGACCTGTCAATCTCACATCAGTTATCTGCAAAATAATGGAACATGTAGTAACACAATATAATCGCAACATTTCAGAAAATAACGAATGACTGAACAAAAATCAACACGGCTTCAGACCAGGATACTCTTGCGAAAGTCATATCACATCCTTGATGCAAAATTTATCCGATGAAGTTGATGGGGGGGGGGGGATAAGAATAGATGAAGTTGTGATCGATTTCGTTAAAGCTTTCGTCGTAGTGCCTCACGAAAAACTTTTAGAGAAACTAAGCAGGTTTCCAATAGATATTCGAGTAGTAAGACGGATATATAAATTTTTAGAAAACAGGACCCAAAAAGAAAAGAAATATCGGAACGAGGAAATGTAACATCAGTCGTTCCTGAAGGGGCGATTCTTGCATCTCTATTGTTTCGCATAATATATAAACGACATAAATAGAAATACTGCTTCTTAGGTAAGGTTATTCGCGGAAGACTGTATAATATATAGACGAATTAGTGATGAATCCGATATCGCCGTCTTACAAACCCATCTTAACGTTATTGAAACGTGGACGACAGAATATACAGAGGGTCGTACTGAAAGTCATGAGCAACCCATTATTATAATTCCAATTTCAACAATGTAACAAAAACGACTGTATGATCAACATCTACAGACTTTACACTATGTATTGACATATTGTGACGTCATTAGCTTCTATCACGTGACCACATGCAATGTTTGTAAAATTGTCAACAACGATGGTTCGTTTTGAAGGCGTGCTGTCGTTGAATTACTTGTTAAAGAGAAAAAACCTTCTGCTGAAATTCACCTCAGTTTTCAGCGTGCATACGGAAATGTGTGCATGGGTGCTAGCAGTGTTGGGGGTTGGGTAAAACATTTGAAAGTCGGGAACAAGAGCATTCAAGATGAGCCTCGTAGCTGCAGCCTTCCAGGGAACGCAACAAAGAAAGATTTGATGAGTTCTGGGATGCATTCTGGTTTAATTTCCTGAACCTGGAGAGAACATAAATGCTGTTCGCTATATCTAGACACTTTTGAAGCTCTATCGTGAATTTTTTAAGAAACGATTGGAAAGAACATCATCTTGCAACACGATAACGCAGGGCCTCACATTACTCGGACATTTGGGTGGGAAACTCTTCCGCAACCTCCCTACAGTCTCAACTTGGCACTCTCCGACTACCAAATTTCCGTTCTGTAAAGGAACAACTGTAAGGCCAACGCTACGAGACGCTGGGGGACATGCGGAAAGCAGTGCATCAATGTCTTCAGGAAGGTGGAACGGGCTTCTACCGCAAGGGAATCTTCGAATTTACAGAATTGTGGGAAAAATGTTTGGAAAGAAATGGAGGCCATGTTGAAAAGTGACAGAAAAATCTATAGATTAAGGTGATACACCTGGTTTGTCCAAAAAATAAAAATTAAGATTTATAAAAATGGGTTGCTCATGACTTTCAGTACGATCTAGGTAAAATGAAAATCAATGTCAATATCCTTCTGTAGAACGCATAAAGGAATTTGTTTCAAATATCGGCTGAATGGTACACCGGTGACACAAGTGAACACTTGTAAATCCCAAGGTATATATGTAACAAACTGGGTTGGGAGGAAGAAGTCACTAACACTACAAGGAAAGCCTGGAAAGCACTACATTTCTCTTTGTGTATTCTGAAGAAAGCTAACAGAAGGTCAAAAGAATTAGCGTACAAAACCCTTGTTCACCGAATTATGGAATATGGAGAAGTAGGTTGGGACCCGTACAGGTAAAACCAAATCGAATGAATAGGAAATGTCCAACGCAGGGCAGCAAATTATGTCAAAATGAGAAAGGGACATGGCGAAGAGTTAGGGTGGAAATTTCTCAAATCAAGGCGACAAAAAACAAGACTGAGCACATTGTTTAAGGCACAAATGGGACACAAAGCATGGACAGACATCAGTGCTAGATTAGGGACACCATCATACTTACGCAGAGCTGAGCACATTAGGAAGTTTAAATGTCGAAAACAAAGAACGGACGTGGAAAAAATTTCCTTTGTTAACCGCACATTAGTAGACTGGAACAGCTTACCTGCGGCAATCTTTCAGGGTGGTCCTCTCAAAATCAATACATTTAAGGAAAGGTTGAGAAGATTAGACTGAAAATTTAATTGTAGGTGCAGTGTACGTAATTAGCTAACTTGTGTCATACAATTAATTAAGTTTACATGCAATTAATTAAGTTGATATGTAATTAAGGTGACTTGTAAGTAATTAAGTTGATAATAGTTGGGTTTAATAGAAGTACTTATAAGTTAGGTTTACTCTTGCTTATAGTACGCACTATTATAGCATAGTTTTTTTTGTATAATTCTAGATTTATTCCATTTATTTATTTATAGTAGAATTTAAACTTACGTAGATTTTATTTTTTATTCCTGTAATTATTATTGTAATTTTATTACTTTAATTATTGTAATGTTATTATTGCATATTATATATCACTGTCTCCGGATGTATATCCACATCAAGTGTTAGTAAATACACATACACACACAAATTTGCATTAGCCTAATTATAAACGATTATATGTTCATTGAAAAATGTTATTTGTTAGCAATTTATGTGGCAGTTTTAAAGTTAAGTCGAAGGTATTTATTTTATTTCAGGGTGCGTCCCGATATTTCTTTTTACACCAATCAAAATATAAATGTTTAGCTCTAAAAAAAATAAAAATAGTAACCGCGAATTCGCGTGAATATATTCATATTAGGCCAGTTAAATTCCTATTCAAATCTTCTCATAGCTGAAATGAGGCAAATACGAAGAAAAAGTCAACACCATTTCTGAAGATTCTTATTGTTTAATCAACTGTCCGAAGACCGAAGACAGGTTTGAACCTCACAAGTGACACCAATGAGGCATCACTCATGAGGCAACTAAGCGGGAGATAATGGGTACGGTGGCCAGTTCCTTTCTCCCTATTCCTGAAGGAAATGCTGCAAATTATTCAGCTAAAATACATTTAAGACCCATGGAAATGATGCAAATGCTTCTTCGAATGAAGAAGACGTCTTCAGACAAAGAGACATGAATGCCATTCTTCTCGGAATAAGTTTTGTGTAATCTGTATTATTATTTTCTATCACACCACAGTTAGACCCTAGTATAATAATGTTCATTCTCTTTTACAACACTGGCAATTTTGAAGTTCTGTGGCAAATAACGTATTGTTTGAAATTTAAATGCATCATTGAATATTATATACGAAAGAGTCTGGTTGATACGGCCTATTAATATGGCATTCATTCATTCATTCATTCATTCATTCATTCATTCATTCATTCATTCATTCATTCATTCATTCATTCATTCATTCATTCATTCATTCATTCATTCATTCATTCATTCATTCATTCATTCACAGAGTTCTGCCCAAATGCAGGTCTTTCCAGCAAACACAGTATTCTCCAGTTTCTCCTAATTTTCGCCTTCCTCTTAGTCTCCGCTTAGATCCATTTTATTTATGTCGTCTATCATCATATAGGCCTATATCCTTCTGCCCGAACTCTTCTCCCTTTCACCATTCCTTCCAGTGAATCCTTCAGTAGGCAGTTTCTTCTCTGCCAGTGACCCAGCCAATTCCTTTTTCTCTTCCAGGTTAACATTATACCTTCTTCACCCACTCTTTCCAACACAGCTTCGTTTCTTATTCTCTCTGTCCATTTCACACGCTTCATTCTTCTTCATAACCACATTTAAAATGCTTCTAATCGCTTCTCTTCACTTCGCCGTAATGTCCGTATTTCTGCCTCATACAAAGCACTTCACTAGTTTCTTTCTTAGTTCTTTTTCCAGAGGTACGCAGAAGATCCTCTTTTTTCTATTAAAAGCTTCCTTTGCCATTGCTATCCTCCTTTTGATTTCCTGGAAGCAGCTCATTTTACAGCTTTTAGTACATCCCAAGTATTTGAAGCTCTCCACTTGTTCTAGTGCCTAGAATTCGCAAGTTTACCTTCTTTACTTTTCTACCTATGAGCATGGTCTTCGTCTTGTTTGTATTAATTTATGTTCATCTTATATTGCTCACATCACATTTGTTATTATCTCCTATAACATATCCCATAGTATCATCTCCTCCTCTGCTAACAATGTCATATCCTTTACTTTATTCTTCTTCCTCCTACTATCACTCCCCCATGTTCTGAAAACAGTTCTTCACCAATTCTTTCAAGTAGATATTGAATAGGGTAGGTGATAAAGAGCATCCTTGACGTAGCTATCTTCTCCCTATTTCGCTTTCTTCTTACATTTCTTCTCCTATCCTGACATTGACTCGTTATTTCATATAAAGGTTAGTCAAGAGCCTCCTCTCTTTCCAATCCACACTTACTTTCTTTAGTGTTCCCATCAGTTTATTCCAATCCACTTTGTCAAACGACTTTTCGAAGTTCACAAATACTACATACACTTATTTCATTGTTCTCTAGATGTTTTTTGTCAATTGAATAGGTCATTAGAAAAAGGGCCCAACTCCACTTTTTTTTTAAATTCACTTTTTTGCATATAAACATACTAGATGTAAGCGCGCATCTGTTGAGTGGAAAAGTGTGCCGCTGAACCAACTCTAAGCATGCTAAAATTACTGTTAAAATATGGGTTGACTAGAAAAAGGTCCCATTTCCAGGATATGGGACGTTCTTCTGTTCACTCAATGATGCATTCCCTCTTCTCACTTTAAGACTTCCTGTTTATCTTGCCGTTGTTTTGCTGCGACATTGTTGACTTGCGTAATCGTATTGCTTACTCATTGTCAAATTCATAATATTATTATTAATACCTGCAAGACAGAATTTGAAGGAAAGTATAACCTTAAACGTAGGTATATTCAAGTGCATAAATTTACTTGTCTGCTTGTGTAATGGAAAATATTTCATTGCTCACTAAATTTCGGCCAGTGTATGAAATTAGCTAGCAAGTTACTATAAAATATACTGTTGCCGAAAACATTAAATAAATACAACATATTTCGGTGGTTTAGAAAAAAAAAGAATTCAGATTTCTCATCAATAAAATATGGAGATTAAAAAAACTACCGCGGACAGACTAACATCCTACCTTTTAGCCCGAGGTCTGACATGTCGGTTGCATCAAAGCCTTCGTCCAACAGTTTATTCTAAAATAGGTACAATAACAAAAACTAATGAGGGCGAAGCAAGCAGTGCAGTGGCGTGTTATTTGCAGACAATTTTACAGATTCTGTGGAGGCTAAATTTTGGAAATGCGGTTGATTAGTTCTTAACAGTTAGGCTTCATGTAATCCCTAAAAATTTCCGAAACCATCTCACACCGTTCCACACCTCCATTTCATTTTGTTAATGAAATAAGAGTATCAAATGTAAACAACTTTAACTGACCATTTATCGTCGGAGACAATGATAAATGAAAAATTCACTGTTGTTGATGTCAAAGGATTTATGATCAAAGACTATGTTTCTGCATTTTGTGTACCGTATTTCAAAAAAGTTGTAACAAATAAAGGTTATAAATTTCAAATAACAAAATATAAGGAGTTTGTATTTAGGGACCAACATAAAGATAATGTGGAGACATGAGGGTGAGAAATTTCAGTTATAAAACCTGGTATTAAAACAGTACCTTTTCCAACACAGCCTTTGTATAGGCCCTACCACAATGCTACCTATAAATGCAAATAAACTCAAAGATGTTCTTAAACTCACAAAGTACATTAATAAATAAAGTGCTCTTGTCTATTATAGAAACTAAATTGCTACCAATATCATTACTGCAGACGACGAGTAAGACATTATGATGATTTCTCATTGCACATAACTGCATATTTTTGTTCCTCAGTTTCTAAATGTGATACATAGTTTGTATGTAACTAGTAGTTAACTGTTTTAATGCAATGATAGCAGAATAAAAAATTTTTTTCCCCCCAATTTCCATTTTTTATGTCGTCTAAACTAATTCAGTAGAAAAAGGGCCCAAATTCGCAGAATTAATAAATATGTATTTAATAAACTAAAGCAAGTAGAACATTCAAACATTACATGCAAGTGTGTGGATACCCTATCTACCATGAGAGAAAAAATCATTGAGCTCTGCAAATTACAAGAAGTCACTATTCTTTTTTTGTCTCTCCTGAAAAATTTAGAATTGTGGATTTGGGCCCTTTTTCTAATGACCTATTCAATTGTTCATAGCAGTCCAATTCCATTACTCGTACCTTTTCCCTTCCTGAAGCCAAACTGCTCTTCTTCCAACTATTCTTCCATCTTATAATATAAATGTCGATTCAGTATTCGTAAGAGAATCTTCATCGAGTGTGATATCATACAGATAGTCCTGAACTCGTTACATAAATGTCAATTCAGTATTCGTAAGAGAATCTTCACCGAGTGTGATATCAGACAGATAGTCCTGAACTCGTTACATTTCTTTGCATTATTTTTCTTCGGTATAGAAAACAACACTGTCTCCGTGAAGTCTTCATGCCATTCACCTTTCTCATATATTTCGTTGCATAATGACAGAATATCCTCTTTGTCTTCACCCAAGCATTTCACTAATTTATTGTGAATTCCATCAATTCCTCTATCCTTTCTATTCTTCATTTCTCTAAGCGCTAGTTCAACTTGTTCCCTTAAAATTGAAAATTCTTTTTCGTCTTCTGATACAGGTAATTCATCTTCTATAGATAAGTAATCTGGACGATTCCCTGCCTCATTTAATTCTTCTACATATTTCGTCCACCTATTCGGTATTCCTGTTCTTTTTCTGTTATTTAATATCCGATTTCGTCGTCTATAATATGGTATGTGCACATTTTATTTAACTTCTTACGATAACACAAAAACAACTATCTTAGTGCCACGCCTATAAGAGGAAATGAAAATGATTATACTAGGTCTGTAAAAATGAAGAAATGATTATTATTATACTAAGATCCTATGATCAGAACAATAAAAAATTATATTGATTTAGAAAAAGAAAATACACTTTAATTGTCATAGAATTCCTTAAATCAGAAAATAAACACTTTCTGAATGAATAAAATAACATAAATAATTTTACGTAAAGATTAATTTTTGGTCCTACAGAATATATCTGTTATGGTGACATAATTATTAATCATTAATAATAATTATAAATAATTTTTGCCAGCTACATCATTCAAATACTCACTGTGCATTGTAAGCCTCCAACGCAATCGTAACAAGATAATCCTCAACATTATATGATTATTGTAATCATGTCTCATAATAACTTAATACCATACGTAATATCACAATTGTCGTTTACCATGTCTATTCATTCACGAGCGCTTTGTGGTCGTTTAAATCTTAAAGCATTTGACATCTCGTGTGTTGTTTAATAAAATATTCCGCCAATAGAATGATAAAAAATTAATTAATTATGTTTGTAGAGTAAAGTATGTACTTTACTTAGTTCCTATCATGTATAATTGGAATACATAGAGAAAGAATGGAAATGTTTAGAAATATTACAAGAGCTAGTTAGTGTTAAGCTATTATAACCACACACGAATGAGTTATGTAGGCCTATGTATGTATTTATTTACACTGCAAGTGGGCAAGCACCCGGTGGCAGTGGTATACACAATATAAACAATACACAATAAAATTACAATACACAATACAATTATATACACAATACAATAAGAATACACAATACAGTAAAGAATACACAATACAGTATATAACATAAAAACATAATAATGAAAATTGTCTATTTATGTAACCACAAACTTAATAAAATTTAAAGTAATGGAAATGTATTTAAATGCACAATAAATTAGCCTTTGTAATAATTGATATTCCTCGAAAGTAAATTTTTATGTGCTTAATGCTAAGGATTACGCCTATGATATTGTGTAGTTATTTCTGATTTTATTGGTAATAATGTTACAGTGTTCTTTATTTATCCGCGGAAAATTTGCGAATCGTCAAGGACAAAGTAGTAATATGAAATAGACTACATTGAAGTGATAGATGGCTCTGATCGATTGAAATCCAATGTATTCTTATACAACATAGGTGAACTGATACATGGAAAAACAACAATTGAAACCGTCTATTATAATCTTATCATAAACGTTTATAGTAATCCTCCATTATTATCTTGTCACCATAAGCATCATCTGATAGATTACTCGCATCATAACTCCATTATTCGTCTATCACCATTATGACCATCGACCACTATAATTCACCAACCATCTTCTTCCTCTTACGTTTATTCGTGAATTATTATTCATTTATCATTATTACCATCATTACATTCTTTACCAATCAAGCTTGGGCAGTAGGTTTCGAATAATTACTAGAAATCCACGTTTAACTAGCTTCCTCGCCATGTGGTACGAGGTCACCGCTAAACATAATATGAATACTCATAGTAAATAATACAAAATTCCTGTGTAATTAAGATAAAAATCCTTCTGGCCTGAAAACAAGCGAAGTATGCTGAATTTGTATCTAAAAACTCTCCCATTACTCACATACCGCTAATTATTATAACACTAGTAATAGTAATAACAAAAATACTAACAATAATAACGCAATTTAAAATTTTATTCTTAGAAAAATAGTGTGTTATTTATTGGTCGACCTCAAAGCATAACTCAATCAGTTTAGTCGGTAGTTCACGCACTATTTCAACGTGTTTTTGCTTTCTCATTGCAGGGACCTGCAAGATGTGGGGGAAAAGCCTCCACCTGGACCCGAAGTCCACCCTCTCATTGAGAACCTGGCCGATGTGCCTACAACGGAATTCAAGAGACCAGAGTTCTCGCCCCTGCTGCGACAGGTTGTTAATATTTATAATACTGGAATGTGTTGCAATCATATTATGAATTGGAAATGTTGGAAACTTCAGAAATACACAATAGGAACACGTCACAATATTGCGACAATGAGAATTCACCCTTCCCTTATGCCAATAAATTCCCAATGTTGACTTGTACAAGTAATATAATCATAGGTAACAAATTAAACCAGACAGTGCCCACACAGGTGACGATCGACGATTGGAATATATTATGAGATGTGCTGCTGTTAGCTATGTTCAACCACAGATTTGAAACACTTAGTCGCCATGAAAGCCACATAGGCGTATATAATGCTAGGTTTACACGACGACAGTTTAGAGCTAAAGAAGGTCACGTATCAGGAGAGCTATCTAAAAGAGTATTTACACGGTGAAAGAATATAGCTTCTCTAAACCCATTAGGGACCACTCATTAGAATTATATAATTCTAAACTCTAATCTTACTCTCAGGACCGTTTACATGGTGTGACAGTTTAGAGGCAGGCATGCCAGAAATCACACTGTGCAGTTATGTGCGCGGATCGCCGGTCTGTGCAGACTGCATCATTCAAGGATTGCTCTTACCAGTTCTTAGCTGGAGGGGTGTATAATAATCTATTCTGCGCTTCTAGGGTGGATTAAACAAATGTAACAGAAGGGGAAAAAAACACAGTTATTATCAGTGCCTGTATTTGAAAATTGTAATACAAGAAACTTTAGGCTTACTCAATTACAATTCACAAAGTAGTGGTTTGTAAAGCATGATTTATTAATATGATTTTTATATAGTATTTGAAGAAAAAAAATTTGCAGTAATTTCGAAACAACAAAAAACGAATAAATATTTTATTTTACGTAGTAGGTACTAATTCTTTTAAAGTCTATTTTAAAGTCACAGAACTTGCTCTTTCATTGTTCGTGAAGCATTATTATTTATTGGGACCACAGGTACACAAATGTGGAAGAAAATATTATACTCCCAATTAATTACATGCATTAGGACATTGTCAAATTTTTGTACCGAAATAATCTCCTTGCTGTATGTCAGTATAAATTAGGTAACATTAATATTAACAAATAGTCTAAATTAAGCTTAGAATTTAAATTCACATATAGTTTATTTGGAAAACTTTGAGAGCAAGTATCGACAAGTTGGGAGCTATACTGAAAGAAAATAAAAGTGGAGTTCACAAGCTGTGAAGCGACGATATTCTATTTATGTCAGGTTTAAAGATTTATTAATATAAGTATATTAGCATAATATAGTGACGTGAGATGGAAAATTTGTCATTATATACAGTATATTCCCAGAAACTTTTTCCGCCTTGCAAATAGTTGCTTTCTTCACTTCTTACAACCTCAAGAGCCTTACATGTATTCCTCACTATATTCTCATCACTTATCAGCTTATGAAATGGAAGTCGTAACTCGCCTAATCTTTGATGTCTGTGTTAGTACAGACTCCAAAACAACGCCATTGTCAAGTTTGTTTTGCCATGAGAATACTGATTAAGAAATAAGCGCTTCAATATCCTATTTTGAGAACTTTACTAATCTGATCTAAACTGTCACAAAACTATTACCTCGACATGGACTGATGAAAGCCAATCATTTTAAAATAATTGTTGTTATGGCTGAGGAAAACATTATAACAATTATGTTATATTATTCGCAATTTCTCTTCTTCGTTATCTGTGAACTCCTCACTTTATTTATCACAACTCATTCACAGAAATAGCCAAATCAGTACCCTTACTGAAACTGCCTTACTGAAACAAAAGCTGATATGCTGTTGCAGGTCTGTATAACCCTGTCGCGTTCCCCTCCAAGGCGATTCACTTCCTCGAGGTAGGGGAATAGAAAGTGCACATCGCACAGAGACTACTGCACAATGTGCAGAATTTTCGCATGCCTGGTTTAGAGTGAGAGAGAGTATTGAGAGAGGGCATTTAGAGAAGAACAGTGCGATCGGGCAGACTCCATACTTAAACGATTTTTCCCGCTCCTTTAAAATGTATATCATGTCCTAGCTTCTATGGTAGTCAATCAAACACGCTCTAATTTCTTGAATTGATAGCTCAATGTCTAAGGAAAGCATAAAAAAAATCGAAATGAAAATAGTTTCTGAAAAGTAAGAAAAACATATTAACTTCGATGTGATTGATCTGTTCAAAAGAGACATTTACATCTATACCTTTGGTAAGCGGCAAACTTTTATGTTTTTCACGTTAGATGGGGGGCAAAGCGAGAGAAATTTTGAGATTAGTTTTAAAAGTGATCGCCACTCAAAATCTTTATTGGTTTTTGAATAACTGCGAGTTAAAACAAAGGAGTTTTTTACTAAAGGCACAAGTCTCAACGTTTGTTCCGTAAAATTTGTTCGTAACCCCTCCACAAATGAAAAACCCGTTATTATATGCATGATATTAAATGGTATTTTCATATAGTTTAAAATTAGGCTATACAGGCCAATATGGTTTACACTTTAAAATAATTAGACTATCTTTTATAGCAACTAAATAAAAAAGAGTTTGTAAGATAATGATTCGAAACATACAAATATTAACTATAGAAAACTACATTTTGTATTGATTTGAAATTATAAATTACAGAACAATCCTTATTGTATTATAGCCATGTTACAATATAAAATGATATATGATTGTAATTGTTTACAATAATTTGCTTATATTTTTTTAGAAAGGAGAAAAAAAATAAGAAGTAAAAAAGTCTCTAATACGATACACCTAATGGTACAAGACAATACTTACTTACTTACAAATGGCTTTTAAGGAACCCGAAGGTTCATTGCCGCCCTCACATAGGCCCGCCATCGGTCCCTATTCTGTGCAAGATTAATCCAGTCTCTATCATCATATCCCACCTCCCTCAAATCAATTTTAATATTATCTTTCCATCTACGTCTTGGCCTCCCTAAAGGTCTTTTTCCCTCCGGCCACACAACTAACACTCTATATGCATTTCTGGATTCGCCCATACGTGCTATATGTCATGCCCATCTCAAACGTCTGGATTTAATGTTCCTAATTATGCCAGGTGAAGAATACAATGCGTGCAGTTCTGCGTTGTGTAACTTTCTCCATTCCCCTGTAACTTCATCCCGCTTAACTCCAAATATTTTCCTAAGCACCTTATTCTCACACATCCTTAACCTATGTCCCTCTCTCAGAGTGAGAGTTCAAGTTTCACAACCATACAGAATAACCGGTAATATAACTGTTTTATAAATTCTAACTTTAAGATTTTTTGACAGCAGACTAGATGATAAAAGTTTCTCAACCGAATAATAACACGCATTTCATATATTTATTATGTGTTTAATTTCCTCCCGAGTGTTATTTATATTTGTTACTGTTGCTCCAAGATATTTGAATTTTTCCACCCCTTCGAAGGCTTAATCTCCAATTTTTATATTTCCATTTCGTACAATATTGTGGTCACGAGACATAATCATATACTTTGTCTTTTCGGGATTTACTTCCAAATCGATCGCTTTACTTACTTCAAGTAAAATTTCCGTGTTTTCCCTAATCGTTTGTGGATTTTGTCCTAACATATTCACGTCATCCGCATAAACAAGAAGCTGATGTAACCCGTTCTATTCCAAACCCTACCTGTTATCCTGAACTTTCCTAATGGCATATTCTAAAGCGAAGTTAAAAAGTAAAGGTGATAGTGCATCTCCCTGCTTAAGCCCGCTGTGAATTGGAAAAGCATCAGATAGAAATTGACCTATACGGACTCTGCTGTATGTTTCACTGAGACACATTTTAATTAATCGAACTAGTTTCTTGGGAATACCAAATTCAATAAGAATATCATATAATACTTCCCACTTAAACAAGTCATATGCCTTTTTGAAATCTATGAATAACTGATATACTGTTCCCTTATACTCCCATTTTTTCTGCATTATCTGTCGAATACAAAAAATCTGATCAATAATCGATCTATTACGCCTAAAACCACACTGATGATCCCCAATAATTTCATCTACGTACGGAGTTAATCTTCTCAAAAGAATATTGGACAAAATTTTGTACAACGTCAACAAAAGTGATATTCCTCGAAAGTTACCACAGTTGGTTTTGTCCTCCTTCTTAAAAATAGGAACAATAATGGACTCCTTCCATTGTTCTGGTACAATTTCCTTTTCTCAAATAGCAATTACAAGTTTATAAATTTCGCTATATAATGCACTTCCGCCATCTTGTATTAATTCTGCTGGAATTTGATCGATACCTGGAGACTTGTTCTTTTTCAAATTTTCTATCGCAATTTCGACTTCTGAAAGCGTGGGTCCGGGTATAAATGGCTCAGCAGTTTGTATTTAAATTTCGTCCCAATCATTTCTATTTGGGCTATGTACATTTAGTAGTTGCGCAAAATACTTTTTCCATCTGTTTAGGATTGATGGAGAGTCTGCAAGCAAGTCACCATTCTCATCCTTGATCACGTTTACCCTTGGGTGATATCCGTTCTTAAACTCCTTTATACCCTTATATAAATCTCGAATGCTTTTATTGTTACTATTTGTTTCTACCTCATTCAGTTTTTCCTTCAAGTAATCTCTCTTTTTATTCCTAAGTGCACGACTTGCTTCCTGTCTTTCAATGAAATAATTATCTCTCTTCTCCTCAACTGGATCCTGTAAGAATTTCAATTTTGCCCGTTTCCTTCTCTCTACTACCATGTAACAATCTTTATCACACCATGGTTTCTTTTTCTTAGTTTCATAATAAACTCTGCTCTGCTCAGCTGCAATTTTGATACTATCTCTGATATTTTCCCACACGCTATTAACATCTAATTCTTTCTCAACTTCGTCGGAACTTTCTAAAGTGGCAAACCTATTCGAAATTTCGACCTGATAATTTTGCTTAGTTTCCTCGTCCTTTAATTTCAAAATATTGAATTTAGTAATATTAACTTGTTGCGCTAGTCGCTTGGCTACTGATAGTCTTTCTCTTAATTCTCCAATTACCAAATAATGGTCAGAATTACAGTCTGCACCCCTGAAAGTTCGAATGTCTACTATACTAGTATGTCTCCGTTTATCTATCAAGATGTGATCTATTTGGTTGTGTGTCAATCCATCTGGAGAAGTCCAAGTATATTTATGTATATCCTTATGGGGGAATGTTGTACTTTTGACAATTAAACTTTTCGATGTGGCAAAGTTGACTAATCTAACCCCATTGTAACTACTAGTTACGTGTAGGCTCTCTTTTCCAATAGTTGGTCTAAAAATATCCTCCCGTCCTACTTTTGCGTTGAAATCCCCCAATAAAATTTTCATCTGATATCTAGGTAAGTGATCAAAAGTATGTTCCAATTCCTCATAGAAGCTATCCTTTTTTTGGTCGTCTTTCTCTTCTGTAGGGGCGTGAGCATTTGTAACATTGAATTCGCACCATCTACCCTTAAGTACTAAATATGATAATCTGTCACCGATAAATTCGACCTTTTTTACTGCTGATTTTATTCTTTTATGAACAAAGAATCCTGTTCCTAATTGGTGATTATGGTTTCCTTCCCCATAATACAACAAGTAATCTCCTATTTGTGATATGCCATTCCCATCTAACCTAACCTCTTGTACTCCCATGAAGTCTATTCTATATCTAGCTACTTCTTTTGCTACTAATGTTACCCCTCCTGTTCTATAAAGACTAGTTACGTTCCAAGTGCCAAATCTCAAAACCTTATTCCTTTGCTGTACTTATTCCGAGGCTTATTGTAGGGATTCGTAACAAGCTGTTTTTTACGGTGATGGGTTTTTAGCCCTTCGCCCAACCTCCAAGTTGGAGGACCACCCCTTATCGGCTGTCCACGACTGCTTATTCAATATATTCGCAGCTACCCTCCATATCTGGAGGCCGTCTCCTCTATCCGCGTCATGCCGTGGTGATAGGGACCCACAATACATGGATAAGACAATAATAATAAATAATAACCATCATAATAATGATAATGATAACAGTGATACTAATACTAATAATGATAATAATAATAATGGTGATAATGATAATAATGAAGGTAACGATAATAATAATAATAATAAAGTGATGTTGAAAATGATAATACAATAATAATTATAATAATAATAATAATAATAATAATAATAATAATAATAATTCTCCGCTGTGGGGTAACGGATAGCATACTTAACTGTGAAACGAGCGGGCCCCTGGTTCGAATCCTGGCTGGGACATGTTATAAGCTTGAGGTTTTTCCGGGGTTTTCCCTCAACCCATTGAGAGGCTGTTTGCCCGCCTCTAGCGTTTACAACCATGTCAGAAACACAATGTATTGCGGCGGCTATAGGTATTGCAATTTCTTCTGAAGGGAAGAAGGCAGAAAAGAAATAGAACTGTCTCGGGAAAAACCTTGGATATCACTCTGGAACACGCGTAGAGTTTACGCGTGCCTTGTCAATGATTTATGGATGGAAGATCCAATTCAGTTAAGAAATTTTCTTAGGACGTCATCATCAGACGTAGAAGATATACTAACTTTGATCGGACCTGCAATTGACAAAAAAAATACACAAACATGAGGATTGCCATTAGCATATAGGAAACACTGTTGGTCACATTACATTTTCTAGCAACATGTTTGTACCATAAACACATTATTTTATTGTTCTTATTCTATGAAAGTTTGAATATCACGTACAGTTTCCCAAAAAAAAGAATGAGACGACTCTTGATCGTCGAAAGTTAAATTCCTACAGCGCGGCTCACGCGATATCAACGTAGCCAGGAAGACGTCTGGTCGTGCATGCGTAGGCCTATTTTCATCCTACTCCAAAGTACACACCAGTGCAAAATTTTATCAGTTGTCTGTCTACTTCTGGCGTAGGTCTTTACGTCCTTGATCGTTTAGGCATAACATTTATGAAAGTTTGAAAATATCGCAAAAGTCATTCGTCAAAGAGGGAGAACAATATTAATTTTGAAATAACAAAAAAAGATATACGGAAAACACAGGAAGGAACATTATAAGGACCAAGAAAAAGACAACAAGGACCACGACAAGGTCAAAGATCAGGACCACGATAATATATTACAAGAAACACGACAAATATGATAAATACCACGACATGGACGAAGATAAGGATTACAAGGACCAGAACCACGAAAAGGATTATTAGAAAAAGAACAAGGACCACGATAACGACAAAGATCAGGACCACGATAATATACTACGATAAGAAACACAACAAACACCATGACAAGGATTACACTGAATACGACGACATGAACCACGATAAGGGTTACTACAAGGACAAGGACCACGAAAAGGACTATTATAAAGACAAGGACCACTACAAAGTTATCAACAACCTTCATAAGGATCACGAAAAGGACAAAGTTATGAACACAAGGACCACAATAAGGATCACTACACGAACCACGGCAAAAACGATAAGGATCACAACATAAACCACGACAAGAAATACGATAAGAACTACGACAGAGACCACGGTATGGATCACGACATGAAACACGACAAGGTTTAAAATAAGAATCATAAGAAGGGCCTCAATATAGACCACGATAAGTATCACGTCAAGGACGACGATAACGATCACATGGACCATGATAAGGATCACAATAAGGACCAGGAGGAGGATCACGGAGTGAACTGCAACAAGCACCATGACAAGAATCACGATAAGAGCTCCGACATGGGCCAAGATAAAGATTAAAGATATGTACGACGATTAACACAACGACAAAGATCACGATATGGATCGTGACATGGACGACAAACAAAACAAGGATCAAGGTGAGAACCACGATAAAGACTTCGAAATTTAACAAGATAAGGACCATGACAAAAACAAGAAATACCAATATAATGACAAGGACAACAAGTGGAACGATAAAGAACATTACAATGGCAACAAACGTTATGATAAGGACCATGGAGAAAACAACAAGGACCGCTCTAACGGCTGCGATAAAGACAACGATCACAATAAGGACCGCGACATGGAGAATGATAAGTACCACGATAAGGATCACGCCAAGGACTATGATAAGAAACAAGAAATAATCATGAAAGGACCACGAAGGAATCGCGAAAAGATCGGGAAAAGGACTACGTGAAAGATAACAAGGACCACATCAAGTACAAAGAAAGGCAAGGACCACGATAACGATGGCGATATGAACCACGAAAAGCACTTGATAGGAATCAGTATAAGGACCACGACAGTTATCACAACGACGAGCATCACGAGAAAGATCATGAAAGGGACCACGACATTGGGCCACGATATGGATCACAAGGAACAGGATTACGATAAGAACTATGAGATTGACAAGGATCACTGTTGAACCACGACAATAACAAAGACAGGGACCACAATAAAGATCCTCACGTGGACCACGACAAACACCACAAGAATAACCACGAAAGGGGCCATGATAAGTATCACGACAAGAACCATGATAGGGACCAAGACCACGATAAGGACGATGACAAAGACAACAAATACCTAACAAAGACTACGACAAAAGCAGCAAGGAAAACGATAAGGACTATTACAATTGCAACAATGACCACGATAAAGACAACGGAGATCACCATAAGGGAAATGTAAAAGACAACAAGTAGCACGACAAAAACAATAATGATCACGTTAAGAACCATAACAATGACAAGGACCAATGTAAGAAACGCGACATGGACAAAGACAAGGGCCACGATAATAATTACGAAATGGACCACGATGAGGACAAAGTTCACGATAAGGGTTACGACTTGAACCATGATAAGGACCAAGACCACAAAAAAATCCCTAACAAAGACAATAAGTACCACGATAAGGATCATGATAAAGACAACAAAAAAGTTAAGGGTCATTGCAGTGACGACAAGGATCATGATAAGGATCACAAGAAAGACAACAAGGACCAGGATAAGAAACATTACAAAGACAACGGTGAGCACGATAAGAACTGTGACAAAGACAACAAGGATCTTTATAAGATCTACGGCAATGATCACGATAAGTACCATGACATGGATCGCGATAAGGATCACCAGTACCAAGACACGGATCATGACAAGTACCAGAACAAGGACCATGATTCACGTCGTGATACTAAACTTAAGACCTATCGTGGTTCTTGTCGTTGACTTTGTCGTAATCCTTACGTGATCTTTTATGTCTTTGTCAGGGCGTTTATGCTGATTCTTGTTGTCTTTGTCGTGATTCTTACTGTGACCCTTGTCTTTGTCATGGACCTTATCGCGACTACTGTTGTCTTAATTGTGGTCCTTATTATGGTCCTTACTTTCATTGTCAGGGTCGTTATCGTGGTCTTATTCATTATCGTGGTTCTTATCGTGATCTTTGTTGTGGAGCTTATCGCAGCTTATGTTGTGATCCTTGTCGTCGTCCTCATCTGTCCTTGTCGTGATCCTTGTTTTTATCATGCTTCTACAAATTTTCATTTTAAATAACAATGTTTTTCTCCTTTTCCAAGTGACTATTGTTTAACACGGTAGATAATATCCTCAAAGCTGGGTCTTCAGGTGTTGTACGACAGCCTGACCTCAGATGAGCTATACTATATTAGAGGAGGCAAGACCTATCCTGTGACCTTATCATGTGCCGTGGCTATATCACCAATTGGTATAGAGGGGAAAGATAGATGAACTTACGTGTCTGTAGATTCGTATAATATTAACCATTATGAGACAAATCTCTTTCTGAAAGCTCATTCTTTCGCCTGTCACACAGCTCATATGCCAAATTTCGCCTCCTCATCTATGGCCTATATAGTACGAATATATTTTGTACAATTGTAATCTTACAAAATTGTGATTTATTTCACGTCTTGAAACTTCAATATTAATGTGAGATCTGTAGAATAACTTACAGTAAATGAAATTAAATGAAAAAAAAAAAAAACTTGACTGAAAGCATACTCGAAGAGGGAAGTCAGCACTCTCACTCGCATGTTTCTCTCTGGGAACGTTTTTTTAAATGGCCCGGGCTATAATATTCTTTGTCAGTATTTTGAATGGGAACCTGCCTGCGGTGAGACTAAAAGCTGGATGAATGTCTGTCTCTCCAACTTGTCTCGGTGGCTGATAGGTTAATATTTAAATGTAGTTATTTAAAATCAATTTCTTAATGCTTGTTGATAAAGCATTTTACATTTTTCAACTTCATTGTAATTGTTAGTTTTTAATATGCATGCATTTACACTGTATATATACAATGTATATATGTATAATATATGGTGTAACAACATTCATTAGATTAACATTTATATTATTACAATTTGTAATTTTGTATTGTCTGTGATCATTAATACTTAATCTCAGGACTCTGTAAAACTCTAATTGAACGTTATTCAGACAAAAATAAAACATCCGTGGTATAGACTAAGAATCGAACTAGCTCTCTTCTGCACATTACGCAGAAGACTTAACATCTGAGTTATTGAGACGACACGGAAGGCTTCATTTCTGCGTGGAGTGTCGATGTAGTCATGAAGATTCAAATGTCGATTTAACTACACGATTTTTGTATATATTTATCTGTTATTTACATCACATCACCATATTTCTTGCAGTTTTTGAAGTGAATTTCGGAACGATGCTAGCAACAAACCAAATAGCCTGAATTTAAGTAACTCAAATATTCGTTACCTTGTGTATCAGTGCTCTGGTCTCCGATCATGCGCAGTGTCTTACATCTGAGACTTAAGAATATTCCATCGTCTCATTTTTGAGGGGAACTGTACACTTAGTAATTGCGCAAAATAGTTTTTCCTTCTGTTCAGGTTTGAATGAGACTCAGCAAGCACGTCACCATTCTCATCCTTGATCACGTTTACCCTTACCTGATATCCATTCTTAAATTCATTTATGTTCTTATATCAATCTCGAATGTTTTTATTCTTTTTTCTTCTACCTCATTCAGTTTTTTCTTCAACTAATCTCTCTTTTTAGTGTACGACTTGCTACCCATCTTTCAATGAAATAATTATCTATGTTCGCCTCTAATGGATTCTGTAAAAATTTCAATTTTGCATGTTTCCTTCTTTCTACAAACGTACAACAATCTTAGTCAAATCACGGTTACTCTTTTTTAGTTTCATAATAACCTATGCTCTGAACAGCTTCAATTTTGATAAAACCTCTGTTATTTTCCAACACGCTATTAACATCTATCTTTTTACAATTTCGTCGGAGCTTTCTAAAGTAGCAAACCTATTTGAAATTTTGACGTGATAATTTTGCTCAGTTTCCTCGTCCTTTAATTTCAGAATATTTAATCTACTACTATTAGCTTGTTGCTGTACTACCTTGGCTACTGATAGTCTTTCTCTTAATTTACAAATTACCAAATAATGGTCAGAATTAGTCTGGCACCTTGAATGTTCGAATGTCTAGTATACTAGTATGTCTCCGTTTATCTATCAAGATGTTTTCTATTTGGTTGTGTGTCAATCCATCTGGAGAAGTCCAAGTATACTTATGTACATCGTTATGGGGAAATGTTGTACTTTTGACAATTAAATGTGCGACGGTTTTACCTGGTGGCACGTGTTGGTTGCGCCAATTTCGACGGTTGTCCTCTTCTTGTTCTGCCGCGTCGCCGGCAGAGGAGAAGTCGGTTTTCTCAGTTGGACGGATGCCGGAAGATCTTGTCCCCCGGTAGAGGAGATCTCTTCCCAGGGACCTTGTGGTTTTGTGGGCGTAGATATAATGTGATGTTCGTCATTCTCACGAAAAGAAACAAAGGAGTAAAGTTCCACTAAATGCATTTATTCGGCTCACGTCCCTTGCTTGAATACTGGCTGTTGTCTTCCGTGTGATTTCGGCGTCTCGTCTAATGCCAGTTTAAAATCGCTGCTGTCACTTTTTGAGTAAATCACAAAGCTAAAAAGTGCGAAATCTACACTTTATCACTTCGATCGGCTGGAAAACGGAGAATGATAAGATATACACGATCGGAACAAGTGCCGGAAATATTATTAATACTCACGCGATCGGCTCACAGGCCGTAGACTATATAAGTGAGTAAACACGCCACTGGCCGGCAGTCCTCTGACCAAACACACGATCGGCTCACTGGCCGGTAATATTCTGAGAAAATACACGCTCGGCTCACAGGCCGGCAATCGTCTGGGGCCAATACACGCTCGGCTCACGTCCTTTTAAATACTCACTAAGGTGACGCGCTCACCAGACGCTACTATTGTTTGCAAGCTTCTAACAACGCTACAAGCGCGTTCCTAGACAGGAAAAACCCCCTTATGCTATGCTAAAGTTCAGTAACCTACCTCGCGTCTACTGGTTTTAAATGCGTTAGGCGCCTGTCAGACTGAGTGAATAAAGAGCCTATTGCGCGCTTCGCTGATCCCCGTCGCGTAGGTTAAACATCTTACAGAAATATAGAAATATCTAAAATGAAACTATACTATAACTTATATAGGAGAAAAAATATCTTACTATCGCTGGACCACCCGACTACAGCTTCAAATGCCCCTTTCTCAACAATGGAAATTCCCCTAAAGAATTTTCATTGTTGGGAAATCTCGCCTTCGACAATGCCAGTCTACCGTTATCCCTATCGCGATCAGCCAGGATACACGCCATCTTGCTCAGCTATATACAAATTCTAAAATAAACATGACATATATGTTTTTAAACAATCTCTCTGTGCACACAGTCATCTCTCAAGCATACTTGTTAATCATCCCTTACACTATTTACATACATTATTTACAAAATTCATAAGATTCTTATTTACAGTGTCACACATTATTCAATCGCACATCCGCCTTGCGTACGCAGTTACACTGCGCCACACTCTACATTGGTATCCTGCCTTTACACAATAGTCTAGCTCACCATCCTAACTTACGTATCTATATTTGCACTGTCTTGCCTGAATGGTCTTAGCAGCTGTTTATAGTATTTACCTAGAACCTTGTTGTTGTCTATGTCCTTCAACTCGCAGGTATGGTCTCCAAACTGAAGGATCTCTACCCGGACTTGCTGATCTGTCACACTCATCGCTACGCGTGGCTGGCATTCTATTGTCTACCTGCTGCGTCGCCACCATCAATGCATTTCTGCGGTCTCTTTCTTGTTCTTGCCTCCTCCAGTCTCTCCTGTTATTCCAGCCCCTACCAAAATTAGGCTGCCAGAATCCCTGCCTGTATCTCCTATTTCTTAACCAATGGGGTGGGTTGCTGTCCCTAGGGTGCATATCTGCCTCTCTATCCGTATACCATCTTATGTGATTAATTCTGCGGACTGGTCCGTCCCCATTATTTCTCATCCTATTTACATTACTTCCGCTACCGCGGTCAGCACCAGAATTATTGCGGTTGTACATATTTCTGACAGGTTGAATGTCCCTCCTATTTCGGTTTGGGCTGACAGTACCACTTTGACCCCGACTATTATTATTATTATACCCATAGCCTGGTTGTCTGTCAACTGCCCAATTATTTACATTCATGTTCCCTCGAGGTGGTGAGAGGGTGCCATGTGCCCCTCTCTCCGCCTTCGAGTGGCTGGAATAACCCTGCGTTCTCTTCTCTACACAATTAGTTGCGTCATAACTTTCGCCTCCATTGTGTGTCATGTCGGAGCTGTCTATCGCAGTCAGGAGGTCAATAGTCTCCCCAAAATCTCGTGGTCCCGCGATAATTAAATTATACCTAATATTTTCCGGGTAATGGGATATGATAGTTTGTATCAATTCAGAATCTGGCATTGGTGGATTTAGACTCTTTCCCTTTTTGACAAGCTCCATAAAGTAATCAATCATCGATATGCCTTTCTTAGCATCAAACCTACTGTCATTGATTTATTTTCTAATTTTCTGTTGTTGCCTCTGCCTCCAATACCGGTCAGAGAACTTTGTTTTGAATTCTCCATAACTAACCTGTGCGTCTAAAGCTACGAGAACCCAATTAAGTGGCCGTTCTCTCAGACTTCATCTCACGACGGTCATTTTTAGTTCCTCTGGTATCCCTTTCACGTGAAAATACGTTTCCAATTCGCGGATATAACAGTGAGGGTTTGAGAATTCCACCTCATCAAATATGGGACAACCAATTTCATTAATGATATGCGTGGGATACTGTGGGCGACCTAAAGATGACCTCTCGTTTACAATATTTAAATTACATTGTTCCTGATTTCGGGGGTCTTGGTTCTCTCCGACCACATGATTACTTATGTTACCACCTCCTACTATATTTCCTAATCCCATACTACTGCTCCCACTAGGCGTTCCGCTCACGCTCGGTTCGCTAATTGAATTATCGACAGTGACCCAATGGATCCTATCTTGCATCGAATTCCATCTTGATTCTAAACTCTCTAGGCGTTCTCTCTCCTCCTTTCCCTGGTCTCTCACTACTCGCCTAATCTCCTCCATCTCTCGATTCACCCCTTGTAATCTCTCATCTACCGTTCCTTCTATGGCCGACCTCGTCTTTTCGTTCTCAGCAATTGTGCTGTTCCTCACCTTCTCCTCTAGTTCTCTCATGTTCTCTGCCATCTTATCTACTACGACGTCTAGTTGACTTTCTATTTCCGTATTATTGTCTGCTATCTTCCCCTCCAAGTTTTCTATTCGACTCTCTATCAGCTGGTTCACTTGTTCCCTAATCTCTCTGGAAATTTCTCCCATCCTACTCTCCATTTCTGATAGTTTGCTGTCCATCTGCCTCATCAGCTGTTCGGTCTTTTGGCCTAGCCTATCATCTATTTGCTTTATTTGTTCGGAGATTTGCCTTGCCTGCTCGGTACCCTGACCTAATCTTTCATCCATTCTTTTCATTTGTTCTGTACTCTGACCTAATCTTTCATCCATTTATTTCATTTGGTCTGTACTCTGACCTAATCTTTCATCCATTTGTCTCAAACTCTGTTTCAATAGCTCTGAATTATCCTGTTTCATTTGTTCAAAATGTTGCTTAATTTGTTCTGACATTTGCTTCGCTTGCTCAGTACTTTCACCTAACCTTTCATCCATTTTCTTCATTTGTTCCGTAATATGTATCATTAAAATTCCTAGCGGTCCTAGCATCATCCCCTCTTCTCCCTTTTCCTTTTCGCTACATTGCTGGGTTTCTTCGCTATTTCCTATGATCTCGTCGTCCCCCATACTGCTCTCCAATTCTAGTCTTCCCTCCATTTCGCTGTCTCCTACGTTATCCGTCCCTCTATTCTCTCTACTTATTATTTTCCTCTCACTCTCCGTCCCTTTGGTTTCAATTCTCCTATTCCTTAGCAACATCTGGATATGCCATATCCTATATACAGATCACACAATAACAATCCCCTCCAAAATATTATACACACACACACACACACACATATATATATATATATATATATATATATATATATATATATATATATACATACATACATACATACAACCCTACACACAATTACACGTAAATAAACGTTATTCTCTCTACACACAAAAAAAGAAAATTCATATATGTATAACCCTCCAAAATATTACCACCCACGTTGTCTTCCTCCTCGATTTAGCGTCGACCCTGCTCGTCCCGCGTGGCCGTGATGATTCTGCCACTCTCGGTGTTGCCGCTCTCGTCCCGTTGTCTCGGTGGGGATGCTGCGTCAGCCTCTCTGCTGTCGTGTCGTACTGATGTTAATCTGGTAGCCTCGTTGCTACTGTTGTTCTCGTACAGATGATAATCACGTTGCTGCTGCTACTGCTGTTCTCGTCACGCCGCCTCGCCGCCTCGGTGGTATTGTTGATTCTCGTAGCCACGCGTTGGTGTTGTTTATTTTCTTCTCGGAGCCACACTAGTATTGTTTATTTTCTTCTCGTAGCCACGCGTTGTTGTTTTTATTCTCGTGGCCCCACACTGGGCGCCAATTGCGACGGGTTTTACCTGGTGGCACGTGTTGGTTGCGCCAATTTCGACGGTTGCCCTCTTCTTGTTCTGCCGCGTCGCCGGCAAAGGAGAAGTCGGTTGTCTCAGTTGGACGGATACCGGAAGATCTTGTCCCCCGGTAGAGGAGATCTCTGCCCAGGAACCTTGTGGTTTTGTGGGCGTAGGATATAATGTGATGTTCGTCATTCTCACGAAAAGAAACCAAGGAATAAAGTTCCACTAAGTGTATTTATTAGGCTCACGTCCGTTGCTTGAGTCCAAGCGACGGAATACTGGCTGTTGTCTTTCGTGTGATTTCGGCGTCTCGTCTAACGCCAGTTTAAAATCGCTGCTGTCACTTTTTGAGTAAATCACAAATCTAAAAAGTGCGAAATCTACACTTTATCACTTCGATCGGCTGGAAAACGGAGAATGATAAGATATACACGATCGGAACAAGTGCCGGAAATATTATTAATACTCACGCGATCGGCTCACAGGCCGTAGACTATATAAGTGAGTAAACACGCCACTGGCCGGCAGTCCTCTGACCAAACACACGATCGGCTCACTGGCCGGTAATATTCTGAGAAAATACACGCTCGGCTCACAGGCCGGCAATCGTCTGGGGCCAATACACGCTCGGCTCACGTCCTTTTAAATACTCACTAAGGTGACGCGCTCACCAGACGCTACTATTGTTTGCAAGCTTCTAACAACGCTACAAGCGCGTTCCTAGACAGGAAAAACCCCCTTATGCTATGCTAAAGTTCAGTAACCTACCTCGCGTCTACTGGTTTTAAATGCGTTAGGCGCCTGTCAGACTGAGTGAATAAAGAGCCTATTGCGCGCTTCGCTGATCCCCGTCGCGTAGGTTAAACATCTTACAGAAATATAGAAATATCTAAAATGAAACTATACTATAACTTATATAGGAGAAAAAATATCTTACTATCGCTGGACCACCCGACTACAGCTTCAAATGCCCCTTTCTCAACAATGGAAATTCCCCTAAAGAATTTTCATTGTTGGGAAATCTCGCCTTCGACAATGCCAGTCTACCGTTATCCCTATCGCGATCAGCCAGGATACACGCCATCTTGCTCAGCTATATACAAATTCTAAAATAAACATGACATATATGTTTTTAAACAATCTCTCTGTGCACACAGTCATCTCTCAAGCATACTTGTTAATCATCCCTTACACTATTTACATACATTATTTACAAAATTCATAAGATTCTTATTTACAGTGTCACACATTATTCAATCGCACATCCGCCTTGCGTACGCAGTTACACTGCGCCACACTCTACATTGGTATCCTGCCTTTACACAATAGTCTAGCTCACCATCCTAACTTACGTATCTATATTTGCACTGTCTTGCCTGAATGGTCTTAGCAGCTGTTTATAGTATTTACCTAGAACCTTGTTGTTGTCTATGTCCTTCAACTCGCAGGTATGGTCTCCAAACTGAAGGATCTCTACCCGGACTTGCTGATCTGTCACACTCATCGCTACGCGTGGCTGGCATTCTATTGTCTACCTGCTGCGTCGCCACCATCAATGCATTTCTGCGGTCTCTTTCTTGTTCTTGCCTCCTCCAGTCTCTCCTGTTATTCCAGCCCCTACCAAAATTAGGCTGCCAGAATCCCTGCCTGTATCTCCTATTTCTTAACCAATGGGGTGGGTTGCTGTCCCTAGGGTGCATATCTGCCTCTCTATCCGTATACCATCTTATGTGATTAATTCTGCGGACTGGTCCGTCCCCATTATTTCTCATCCTATTTACATTACTTCCGCTACCGCGGTCAGCACCAGAATTATTGCGGTTGTACATATTTCTGACAGGTTGAGTGTCCCTCCTATTTCGGTTTGGGCTGACAGTACCACTTTGACCCCGACTATTATTATTATTATACCCATAGCCTGGTTGTCTGTCAACTGCCCAATTATTTACATTCATGTTCCCTCGAGGTGGTGAGAGGGTGCCATGTGCCCCTCTCTCCGCCTTCGAGTGGCTGGAATAACCCTGCGTTCTCTTCTCTACACAATTAGTTGCGTCATAACTTTCGCCTCCATTGTGTGTCATGTCGGAGCTGTCTATCGCAGTCAGGAGGTCAATAGTCTCCCCAAAATCTCGTGGTCCCGCGATAATTAAATTATACCTAATATTTTCCGGGTAATGGGATATGATAGTTTGTATCAATTCAGAATCTGGCATTGGTGGATTTAGACTCTTTCCCTTTTTGACAAGCTCCATAAAGTAATCAATCATCGATATGCCTTTCTTAGCATCAAACCTACTGTCATTGATTTATTTTCTAATTTTCTGTTGTTGCCTCTGCCTCCAATACCGGTCAGAGAACTTTGTTTTGAATTCTCCATAACTAACCTGTGCGTCTAAAGCTACGAGAACCCAATTAAGTGGCCGTTCTCTCAGACTTCATCTCACGACGGTCATTTTTAGTTCCTCTGGTATCCCTTTCACGTGAAAATACGTTTCCAATTCGCGGATATAACAGTGAGGGTTTGAGAATTCCACCTCATCAAATATGGGACAACCAATTTCATTAATGATATGCGTGGGATACTGTGGGCGACCTAAAGATGACCTCTCGTTTACAATATTTAAATTACATTGTTCCTGATTTCGGGGGTCTTGGTTCTCTCCGACCACATGATTACTTATGTTACCACCTCCTACTATATTTCCTAATCCCATACTACTGCTCCCACTAGGCGTTCCGCTCACGCTCGGTTCGCTAATTGAATTATCGACAGTGACCCAATGGATCCTATCTTGCATCGAATTCCATCTTGATTCTAAACTCTCTAGGCGTTCTCTCTCCTCCTTTCCCTGGTCTCTCACTACTCGCCTAATCTCCTCCATCTCTCGATTCACCCCTTGTAATCTCTCATCTACCGTTCCTTCTATGGCCGACCTCGTCTTTTCGTTCTCAGCAATTGTGCTGTTCCTCACCTTCTCCTCTAGTTCTCTCATGTTCTCTGCCATCTTATCTACTACGACGTCTAGTTGACTTTCTATTTCCGTATTATTGTCTGCTATCTTCCCCTCCAAGTTTTCTATTCGACTCTCTATCAGCTGGTTCACTTGTTCCCTAATCTCTCTGGAAATTTCTCCCATCCTACTCTCCATTTCTGATAGTTTGCTGTCCATCTGCCTCATCAGCTGTTCGGTCTTTTGGCCTAGCCTATCATCTATTTGCTTTATTTGTTCGGAGATTTGCCTTGCCTGCTCGGTACCCTGACCTAATCTTTCATCCATTCTTTTCATTTGTTCTGTACTCTGACCTAATCTTTCATCCATTTATTTCATTTGGTCTGTACTCTGACCTAATCTTTCATCCATTTGTCTCAAACTCTGTTTCAATAGCTCTGAATTATCCTGTTTCATTTGTTCAAAATGTTGCTTAATTTGTTCTGACATTTGCTTCGCTTGCTCAGTACTTTCACCTAACCTTTCATCCATTTTCTTCATTTGTTCCGTAATATGTATCATTAAAATTCCTAGCGGTCCTAGCATCATCCCCTCTTCTCCCTTTTCCTTTTCGCTACATTGCTGGGTTTCTTCGCTATTTCCTATGATCTCGTCGTCCCCCATACTGCTCTCCAATTCTAGTCTTCCCTCCATTTCGCTGTCTCCTACGTTATCCGTCCCTCTATTCTCTCTACTTATTATTTTCCTCTCACTCTCCGTCCCTTTGGTCTCAATTCTCCTATTCCTTAGCAACATCTGGATATGCCATATCCTATATACAGATCACACAATAACAATCCCCTCCAAAATATTATACACACACACACACACACACACATATATATATATATATATATATATATATATATATACATACATACATACAACCCTACACACAATTACACGTAAATAAACGTTATTCTCTCTACACACAAAAAAAGAAAATTCATATATGTATAACCCTCCAAAATATTACCACCCACGTTGTCTTCCTCCTCGATTTAGCGTCGACCCTGCTCGTCCCGCGTGGCCGTGATGATTCTGCCACTCTCGGTGTTGCCGCTCTCGTCCCGTTGTCTCGGTGGGGATGCTGCGTCAGCCTCTCTGCTGTCGTCTCGTACTGATGTTAATCTGGTAGCCTCGTTGCTACTGTTGTTCTCGTACAGATGATAATCACGTTGCTGCTGCTACTGCTGTTCTCGTCACGCCGCCTCGCCGCCTCGGTGGTATTGTTGATTCTCGTAGCCACGCGTTGGTGTTGTTTATTTTCTTCTCGGAGCCACACTAGTATTGTTTATTTTCTTCTCGTAGCCACGCGTTGTTGTTTTTATTCTCGTGGCCCCACGCTGGGCGCCAATTGCGACGGGTTTTACCTGGTGGCACGTGTTGGTTGCGCCAATTTCGACGGTTGCCCTCTTCTTGTTCTGCCGCGTCGCCGGCAAAGGAGAAGTCGGTTGTCTCAGTTGGACGGATGCCGGAAGATCTTGTCCCCCGGTAGAGGAGATCTCTGCCCAGGAACCTTGTGGTTTTGTGGGCGTAGGATATAATGTGATGTTCGTCATTCTCACGAAAAGAAACCAAGGAATAAAGTTCCACTAAGTGTATTTATTCGGCTCACGTCCCTTGCTTGAGTCCAAGCGACGGAATACTGGCTGTTGTCTTTCGTGTGATTTCGGCGTCTCGTCTAACGCCAGTTTAAAATCGCTGCTGTCACTTTTTGAGTAAATCACAAATCTAAAAAGTGCGAAATCTACACTTTATCACTTCGATCGGCTGGAAAACGGAGAATGATAAGATATACACGATCGGAACAAGTGCCGGAAATATTATTAATACTCACGCGATCGGCTCACAGGCCGTAGACTATATAAGTGAGTAAACACGCCACTGGCCGGCAGTCCTCTGACCAAACACATGATCGGCTCACTGGCCGGTAATATTCTGAGAAAATACACGCTCGGCTCACGTCCTTTTAAATACTCACTAAGGTGACGCGCTCACCAGACGCTACTATTGTTTGCAAGCTTCTAACAACGCTACAAGCGCGTTCCTAGACAGGAAAAACCCCCTTATGCTATGCTAAAGTTCAGTAACCTACCTCGCGTCTACTGGTTTTAAATGCGTTAGGCGCCTGTCAGACTGAGTGAATAAAGAGCCTATTGCGCGCTTCGCTGATCCCCGTCGCGTAGGTTAAACATCTTACAGAAATATAGAAATATCTAAAATGAAACTATACTATAACTTATATAGGAGAAAAAATATCTTACTATCGCTGGACCACCCGACTACAGCTTCAAATGTTTTGATGTCGCAAAGTTGACTAACCTAACTCCAGTGTCATTACTAGTTGCGTGTAAGTTCTCTTTTCCAATAGTCGGTTTAAAAATATTTTCCCGCCCTACTTTAGCACTGAAATCCCCCAAATAAAAATTTTCATGTCATATCTATATAACTGATCAAAAGTGTGTTCCAATTTCTCATAGAAGCTATCCTTTGTATGGCTTCATATGGTCGTCTTTGTCTTCTGTAGGGGCGTGAGCATTTAAAACTATGATTTCGCACCATCTACCCTTAAGTACTAAATACGATAACCTGTCACTGATAAATTCGATCTTTTTTACTGTTGATTTTATTCTTTTTATGAACAAAGAATCCTGTTCCTAATTGATGATTATTGTTTCCTTCCCAATAATGCAACAAGTGATCTCCTATTTGTGATATGCCATTCCCATCTAACCTAACCTCTTGTACTTCTAGTTAGTTCTTTTGCTACTAATGTTTCCCCTCCTGTTCTATAAAGACTAGTTACGTTCCAAGTATCAAATATCATTCCTTTGCTGTAGTCGTGCCAGAAAATCAGTCCCATTCCGAGGCTTATTGTGTGGTTTCGTAACAAGCTGTTTTTTACGGTGATGGGTTGATAGCCCTTCGCTTAACCCCAAAGCTGGAGAACCACACCTTGCCGCCTGTCCACGACTGCTTATTCAATATATTCGCAGCTACCCTCCATATCTGGAGGCCGTCTCCTTTATCCGCAACCTGAGGACGCGCCATGCAGTGGTGATAGGGACCTTCAACAACTGAAGAATAGCTGAAGGATATGGAATATGTTTTCAGTCTCTGCGAGAAGGCAACGATTAATTTTATTGGTGTGTGAACATGTAACTTGAATGGAATGACAAATAGACATTAAATACAAAGAAGAAGAAATGGCAAAATAAATATGACGGAGAGCTGATCTATTGTAAAGGTGACTGCGCATCACACAGCTCTTAGTCATTTCTTGAAACTATGTTTACGACTTACTTATTTATGTGTACATCCTTTATCTTCAATGTAATATTGTATAGGTCTACGTTGTATATTAGAGCTGCATGAAAGCGTGACTAGAAGCGGGGGAAACGAATATATTGAAACACAGCAGAGATGTGATTATTACAACTATGTCAACTTCCTGATTCGGCAAACAACCAAGCAAACATGATCAGAAGTAGCAATATTCTCTCCAACTTACACGCAAACATTCTGATGGGGGCAGACAAAAGAGTTATTTTTTTTCACCATGTTAATCTCAAAAGAAGTGCTTCACTCGACCGGAATTACTAGAACCGTAAAAAATAAGTTCACCAGGTGCCGTTAACGGAACGGAAACGCAATTTCATTGGAAAAATTTATTGGAACCAATATAAAAATTCTTGCACTATTTTTCAACATGTTCCTCACCAGAACTGAGACATCTGTCGTTTCATGGGATCGACAGAGATGTTCATATGGCTGTCAACGCTGGTCACTAGCCCAGGCGGCTGACTTCTACAACATAAGGATATAAAAATTTATCCCAAAATGGTATGACAAATGTCTCAGTTCCAGTGGGGGATATGTTGACAAATAGCACAACAATTTCTATATCTGTTTCGATAAATCTTTTCATGAAATTGTGCTTTTGTCTATAAATGGGCCCAGGGAAAATCACTTTTTTGACGGCCTCGTAAGAACGGTCGTGTTGCCACGTCTCTCACGCCAGAATATTTACAAATTTAAGCATGCATTATTATTAAATTTCACGAAACCGTAACAGAACAAACAAATACTTATTTAAACATATATTAACTCTTTGCTAGATATATCACTGATGCAATTGTTTTCGTAATTATACTAACGATATAGGCAATATAACGCAATTGAAATAAGAAAAGATTTTTTTTTCTGGGAAAACTATAAAGTTTTGGGCCTATGTGGTATTAACATTTTTGATCCAGTAGACCGTCCTCGAAGACTGTACCCTATAGTATAAAGGCGCGACTGCTCCCACTTCAAAAATTATTCCTAGTTTACACAATAAGTTTATTTAGAGGCTGCGGTGCCAGTCTTCGGATCCTCCTCCATACTGAAAGAAAAACAATATTAATACTCATATTATTATTATTAACTTGACGGTCTGTAGTTCATTTGGTAGAGCAGCTGGCTACGAACTGGAAGGTCCGGGGTTCGATCCCGGGTGGTAACGGGATTTTATCGTACCAAACGTCCAGAAATGGCCCCGAGGTTCATCAAATTCCTATCAAATTAAGTACTATGTCTTTCCCTGGGGGTAAAACGCGGTTGGAGCGTGGTGCTGACCACAAAACCTCATTCTAATGCCAGGATTAAAAAAGCATGGGGCTGTACCTCCATACCCCCAAGTGCCTTCATGGCTTGTGAAGGAGCTACATTTATATTGTAACTTTTATACAAAACAATAATGTAACTTTTATTTCAAAACAATAATGATCACTTGCTATAATTGAATGTAAACGCTCCCGTCAACAATGGGATTTCCACTCCACACAGGAACCCAGTATTCGTTATTGCGCTCCACAGACGACAATGACAATTTACTTGAATTATTGAGAACAACAATGCACTGCTAATTTTAACTAAGTTCACAAAGCACTATTTACAAATCAGAACCGTCAGTTTTCAGTTCACAGTTCGTTTGCCTTGGCTAGTTCTTCTAGCTCAGTCGCTCGAGTTCACAGTATCTCGAACCCCAGACCTTCAGAGACAGTCCACTGAACTTCGAACTCCGATCCCCCAACTGCGGTCCACTGCACTCACACAGCTGCGGACAGACTCCACAAGTCGAACTCCGGTCTCGAAGCTGGCTTCACTGCTACACTGACTGGCTGACCTAAAACTGACGACTGCAACAACTAACTAAAACTGCTCAGCTCACTTGCGTCTCTTCTTTTATTACTAAACAACAGTTTCGAGAAATTACGATTTCGCGATCTATCTGCAGATGCCGAGAAGATGGCGCCTACCCAGACTTCTCTGGATTTCTCCCCTCAGTCACCAGCTGCTTACTTCCCCCTTTCTCTCGCGGCCCAGCATGCCGCCGTTTCTCCTCTCCTCTCCAACGCCGCGCACCGCCCACCAGTGCTACGTGGAGCCCGTGTCGACTCCCGCGCGACTATTCCGGGACGCGTGTTCGAGTCTCGATGTGGCTGTCACAATATTATTATTATTATTATTATTATTATTATTATTATTGCTTTTTAGTCTAAGTCAGTGGTCGTAAGCACTCGCTGAAATGGGCAAAGTGCAAGGAGTGCAACGAAATATGTTCCGTCGTGCAGAAGGGATAGGGAGACTGCATACCCGCCAGCAGTCACGGGTGTACGCTAGTGGACGATAATGCACAAAATTTAACACGGAGTTATACCAAAATAGAGTAATATAAATATTTAAGTTTGACACTTCATCAGATTTTGTTCATTCTATTGTAGGATTAATATTTGTGATACGGTTAACCAGTTCACTGATTCTAAATTAAGTACATCTCATATGTGATATTTACCTAATGAGGTCAACAATAGTTAATTAATAACAAACATGCAAACTGTTTTGCAAGGTGCTGGCCGCTGCTGGTCCAATGGCCGCCATCACGAGCTCCGGCATGACAACTGGTTTCTCTGCAGTGTTGCTGCCTCAGCTGGAACGACCGGATAGTATCGTGAAGATTACTTTGGAACAGGCCTCCTGGATCGGTGCGTGAACTCATCACGACTACAAACAAAAACACTCTTGGTACCATTTTTACCATCAATATCAACAATAGATGCTGTACAATTACAAAATCGCCAGCATTATCTCACCATTAATAACAGCAGGAACACAATTATAATGTTAACATTATGACCAACACTAGTCAAATACTTACTATAGCAACACCAACTGTGTCGCCAATATTAACATTAACAGTAACTACAACTACGTCGACAACATTATGCTCACTACTTAATAACATCTAAGACGTGCAACGATATTCGGAGAGATTGCGCCTCATCCTTGTAACCACGATCGTTGTGATTCGAAAATAAATAGGACTGTGGTAGTAACATAGAATAGGTTACTGAACAGTTTGCTTGTTGATTCCAATGCAGTAATTTAAACAAACTAAACTACAACCAGCCAGTTTCTGGCTCTGACGTTTCACGTGGAAAGAGATGTGAGAACGAGAGAGAAATAACTAGAGAACAACATTGCCAACCTGTGGCGTATTAAAGTTGTGAACATAATCTCAAAATTCTATTGTGAATGAAACTATTCTGCTAAATTCTAACCTTAGAACATTCTGGTTTGAATCAATGTAATGTTTTTAGTTCTACTGTAGTTTGCTGCTACTTCCCGTGTCTCGCTTCCTGAGCTGTTTCTTTGCAAGGCGATACGCAGAGAGGGAGAGTGGAAGGTCCTGGGTAGCGCATGTGCAGTTAGTAGCCCACTACCCCATGTTCAACACATCGGCCTTTTTAGGATTGTTTTCGTCAACTATGGAGCAAGATCAGCCATGAACAAGAGAATGTATAGGCTGTCACCTCACAAAACAAATTATGTCACTCTCATCAATTTCTGTAACTAAACACTAATGCCAATGGTAGACTATAGTCTCTACTCGAGATTATCGACCTAATCACGATCACATTTGTCGCGTGTACACATCCATAAACTCTTTTCTCTATGGCAGTGTTTCTCAAACTTTTTCCATCGCCAAACCCCTTTTAATCTAAAGTGTAACTGCGGAATCCTTGTAATATTTTATTATTATTTAATAATTAACATACAAGTGAAAGCTAATATCTCAATAATTCTGTTCAGTGGGACGAACGTATTTGCTTTTAAGTCTGCAATCTGGTTTTATGGCGGAAAGTTGCAGTCTCATTTTTATGTCTGCATTTTGTCGGTTTCGGTATTTTGTTTTAGTGAACACGATCGCAGAGAATCCAGTGATGAACATGACAAGTATTATTTTTCGTTTCAGTTGTTCATTAAACATAATATTATTACGCATATTATTGGGATATGATGATGATGATGATAATGATTATTATTATTATTATTATTATTATTATTATTATTATTATTATTATTATTACTACTACTACTATCGGTGGTTTCATGTTATTCATTCATATTTGCTTAACATTTAGGTCTATATATTTTATAGTATCCACCAAGTATAAAATAGCCACTGGCGTGGCTCAGTCGGCTAAGGCGCTTGTCTACCGAACAAGAATTGCGCTCGGACACGGGTTCGATTCCCTCTTGGGCTGATTACCTGGTTGGGTTTTATCCGAGGTTTTCCCCAACCATAAGGCGAATGTCATGTAATCTGTGGCGAATCCCCGGCCTCATCTCGCCATTTCGCTATCACCAATCCCATCGATGCTAAATAACTATTAGTTGATACAGTGTCGTTAAATAACCAAGTAAAAAAGCATAAAATAAAATTTAAATTCAACATACGTTGAGAAACACTGCTCTATGGTAATTTAGCAGAACGAAGAGTGGCCTAGTGTGCAGATACATTTTTGGAAATCGCCATCAGAGATAATAACGATAGTGATAACCAAGATTACAGTCTCCAGTGTCTCTAAGGTTTATTGTTGATATAATACACACGCATGCACACACACACACACACACACACACACGGATTTAAAATGACACCCGCACACTAACATAAATTACATCATCGATAATAACTTTATCAAAATCAAATACATTGTCAACAATTAGGCCTATCAAATCTATAACATATTATTAGAAGTAAAACAATTTTAAAACTCTTAATGTGATCATCTCAACTACAACATCGGCATTGCCATATCGTCGTACCACCATCATCACACCTGAAACAGTGTCTAGGCTATATTATCACAATTATGACTGTAACATTTGAAGTATTTAACAACTTCAACATTGTTGTTAATATATTTTTATAATCAAATGATGAATAATTTCAGCACCTTGCGTTTAATGATGTGAATCCTCTTCCTTTTGGTTTATAAAATGTTGTTTTAGAGCTCATCACTATTCATACCAAGAGATTTACGTCTATAGCCCGCAGATATTTCATATTGTATTATTTTAAGACAAGTATTTGACATTTCTTTGAACTTCCCTATTAACATCAGGAAACTGTTTTGTTCTCAAAATTGTAGGCCTATTTTCTGTCTACCTAAAGTACTTCCACTTCACTTTTTAGATTCCATATATAGGTCTACCAACGCTCTAGCAACTGAGCTACCCAGGAACTCTACCAGACACCTAGGTAGAGCGTTGGTACGTTTAACTAAAGGTCTTGGGTTCGATGCTCGGCCCCGGAACATTTTTTTTTCCTCGAAATTATTCAAATCAACTTTACAGGGAGTTATGCCTGAAAGCTTGATTTTCATAGATTCCATATGTTATACACTTTTAAGTACTATTAATGTAGCTCTAGCTTTAAAAACCTAAATAGTGTCGGAAATTACAATTTTCCTATAATTTATCGGCTCTACATTTTACACTTGATTTGAGTACTGAAAAGCTTTCCATATTTTAACATATATCATTGCTGCAACTATATGTAACAATACTGGCTAAGTGTATCACAGTCCTGCAAATTAAGGGTCATAAAACTGTTCTTTGGGGCACTGAATCCCAAAATGATACCAGCTAAGAGTTGAATTTAATGTTTCTGTGTTGTTTCTTAATCATAAACTCATTCTAAAATATAATAAAATTTATCAGAGGAGTTCACAAACCACGGCTACTCTATGTTTCACACTGCAAAGTAAGAGGTTTGAGGCTACAGCATGACACAGCCTTCTAGACTTTGTTTCCAATGACCACTAACAAGTTAAAAAAAATCACCACTAAGAGCACTGTCAGATCTCTGTTCTATATATTAGTACCTTATAAATATTAATTTAAATTTTGTGAAAGAAAAAACACTGTACGTGATGTTGCGTTTTAAGTGGGTTTTTCTGTTCTGGTACAAAAAAGTAGCCTATGAAAAGGGCAGCTTATATATTTTTTTTACATCGCAGGCCTGTGTACTTATTTTCTTTAATGCAGCTGTATATCATGATTTTATTCTGGGTAATGTTTCTATTGGATGCCGAAAATTTTCTTTGGTCGCAAATTTAAATTAATATTATAACTTTATTAAATTAATTTATGGCTGGTTATCTTTTGTTTTTTGTTGGTCTTTACATTATCATCCACTAGGAATAAGACATTATAATACATTTGTATAAAATATAATTTTACGGTCGTAACATCATCTTAGTCTATAGCAGTGCTATATAAATAAAATTTAATGTCACAATTCTAGCCTTACCTAATGCTTGAATTGGTTTTGAGTTATTTACACAATTTTCATCCTATATTTAATACATATCCTTCTTTATTAACAAATGATTTTATTACACGCACTGTCAAATTACAGAGACACCCCTTTCTTATTATTCTTATTCATTTTCTTCCACCTGATGATTGAGAACTTATTTCCCTGTCCTGAACAGCAGTAAGTCACATTTCTAATGTCCCTTATACTTAATTTCGGATGATCATTTCGAACACGTTTCCATATTTGATTTATGAAAATTATTCGATGTGTAAATTCAATTTGTTCTTCTAACAAATCATTATAACATAATGGATAATGATAATTTTTGCAAACCACTTTTGTGCTCATCTAACTTTGCCATTTATTACATTATGGCCAGTTTATACCTATTCCTTCGAGGAAGGTTATCTTTATTCTATACTGCGGTTATCTTAAATGAATATTGATTAATATAAGTCCAAAGTTATAATTCCAACAACTCGTACTTATTTCCACTAAATTCTAGTACGTTTCAATGTTTATAATTCATGTAGTCCTTCATATAAATCAGCAAGTCTATCATTTCCTTGTTCTTCATGTTGTGCGGTTTGCTTACTTTGCTGCCTGCTATACCACCTAATTGCTATCCACATAACTAGATTATTTTCCTTCTTGTTGTATTAGTTTCTAAGTACGTTTCTTCTCTACGTATTATTTTCCTCTTCGGTACCTGAATTTGCATGAGAAATTCCCTAATAAATCACGTGATTGATTTTTAAAATATATATATATATATATATATATATATATATATATATATATTACTTATTTCCGCTCTTTACTACGTTATTGCTGTTCCTTTATTATATGAAACGTGACATATTTGCTTATTGCGTGCCATCCTATACGACTTTGCTTATGGTCCTCTGTTTTCTTGCTGTATTCTCTGCTATACGATACTATTGTTTCCTCTCTGTTATAATACAGTAGATTTATTCAGTGTATTGCCTGCTTGCTATACTACATGATTCATTTTTGTTATATGAATTTTTTCATCCTGTATTCCAAAGTATATGATATTATTCTCTCCATATGCTTGTTGTGTTTCCTGTCAAACGACATGATACATTTTCCCTTTATTACACGACTTCTTTTCGTTCTGTCCTCTTGTATACGATATTAGTGTTCTCATTATGTCTTGGTAGTTGTGCTCGTTATTGTAAGAGTTAATTTTTATCTTCCTTGTTATTATCCGCTGTCCGACTTGTCAACTTTGCTCGCTGCTGTACGACTTGGTCAATGTCAATGGGGGAATTGGGAGGAGACATTTTAAAAGGTACGCGACACACGTCTTTAACTAGGGTAGCTGGGGGGATAAAAAAGAGTCTACGTGAGCTTCAAGCCTGTTAGCGACTTGTTTGACTCCAATGAAGGAACATCAGAAAATTATGAAAGATATAGCCGAAAATGGACTAACCTACCCATGACGGGGGGAGAAGCATAACTTGGTGGTTGTTCTGTCTGTTACTTGTCACATTCTTTGTGTGTCCGCAGCCAGCATGGCGGCACTGCCCATGGCTCTGGGCTGTGCGCTGGGCGGCTGGATGATGGAGCGGTTTGGTCGTCGTACGACGCACCAGCTGGTATGCGTGCCCTACGTGCTGGGTTGGGTGCTGCTGTCGCTGGCTCGCAACCTGGTCATGCTCTACGTGGGTCGCTTCCTCACGGGGCTATGCCTTGGCCTTATCGGCCCCTTGTCGCCCGTCTACATCGCCGAGATCTCGGGGCCAGCATACCGCGGCGCGCTGCTGGCCACAGTGTCGTTGGCAGTGTCCATGGGCATCCTGGCCGCCAACCTGCTGGGTACCTTCCTGAGCTGGCAGCTCACAGCTGCTATTTGCGCGGTCTTCCCTCTCATTTGCTACGTCGGAATCTTCTGGGTGCCCGAGTCGCCCGCTTGGTTGGCCGCGAGGGGTCGCAGCTCAGAGGCAGAGGAGGCGTTCCATTGGTTTCGTGGGTACTCGACAGAGGCCGAAACCGAGCTGAGGGAGCTCCTGCGCAAGCACGAAACGGGGCGTCCGCAGCAAACGTGGGTCGAGCTGTGGCAGGAGATCAGGAAGTCGTCGTTCTTACGGCCGTTCCTCGTCATGAATGGTTTCTTCTTGGTGATGCAATTCAGCGGTGTGAACGCGGTTGCTTTCTACACCGTGTCGATCCTCAAGGACGTGGGGCAGGGTCTGGACGAGTACTTGGCTACGAACATAATCGGCGTCGTGCGCGTCGTGATGTCGTTAGTGGCCTGTGTCTTGACGCGCCGCTATGATCGACGCCCGCTCGCAGTAGTGTCCTGTTTGGGAACGGCGGCGTCTCTCGTGGGCCTGGGCGCCTTCCTGCTGAGCGGACCTTCCGCGGGATGGGTGCCGTTGCTCTTCTTCGTAGCCTATATATGCTCCGTAAGCGTAGGGCTGGTGCCGCTGCCCTGGGTCATGGTGGGCGAGGTATTTCCCGCTGCCGCCCGCGGCTTTGGCAGTGGCGCCTCTTCATGTTTTTGCTTCCTCGTCTTCTTCGCAGTGGTGAAGACCGGGCCCGCACTTATCGCCGGCGCGGGACCACACGGAGCCTTCTTCACGTACGGAGCGGTAGCCATTGTGGGTGCTGTAGTGCTGTATCTCTTTCTGCCAGAGACTAGGAACAGGACGTTGCAAGACATAGAGGAGGGATATAGCAGGACACGCACCAAAGTGAACGCACTTATTTGATTGCGTGAGTGGAAGTATCCAGCTAGTCAAAATATGCCAATGAGCATAGCGACGTGTCCAATTCTCGATAGGAAGTCACATGACATCGGAATAAATTGGACAAACTATGTTTTACATTTTGTACTTAAATGAAAATTAAAGATAGATTCCATCAGCAACAACTAAATAAACATGTTTTGTCATCACGCCATTTAATATAAGTTAAATACACTGTAGTTGATACTTCAATGGCGCTGTTTTATTAAATTATGCAGACGCATCTTCTTAGTCTCCTTGGACCATCCAGTAACGACTTCCTTGACTTGTCAGACTTTTAAACTAGCTCACACCTTGTGTCATGTTTTCAAGTTATCCTTTATCCATGTTTTAAACGAAAATTTATCTCGTGTTTCTGACGATCAAAAAAGACTTTATGTGGTGGCTGTTCGAAATATAGTTTTCTTACAATTTCGCTTACCGCACTACATGTCAAATTATATGACTGCATTTTGCAAGCAGTCAATTAGATATCTCTCATGTATACCGATGCGGCAAACTATAAGGCAAGAAAACTATTTCGAACAGTCTGCATATAAAGCCTCTTTACATCGTCAGAAACACGAGATAAATTTTCGTAGATAAAACAATGGCGCATTGTAACTTTAAAGAGTGAGACCAGATGCGTGTTAATTTGAAAGTCTGACAAGTCAATTGAGGAAGTTGTTACTGGATGATCAAAGGGGTCAAATAATGTTTCAGAAAGTAAGCTTATTTTATGCAACGAAATATATGAGAAATACGAATGGCCTGAAAATTTTACGGAGGCAGTTTTGGTGCCAGTACCGAAGAAAAATAATGCCAAGAAATGTAACGATTTCAGGAATACCAGCCTGATATCGCACTCAGCGAAGATTCTCATGCGAATATTGAATTGAGGTTTATATTCTAAGATGGAAGGACAGTTGGAAGAAGAGCAGTTTGGCTTCAGGAAGGGGAAAGGTGTGAGGGAAGCAATTGGACTGCTATGAACACTCGGCGAAAGATACCCAAAGAAGAATAAAGAAGTGCCTATAGTATTTGTGTACCTAGAAAAGGCTTTTGACAGAGTGGATTGGAAAAAACAAATGGAAATCCTGAAGAAAATAATTGTGGATTGGAAAGAGAGGAGGCTATTCAATAGTTATGTGAAAGAACCAGTCTAAATATAATAGGAGAAGAAATGTCAGAAGAAAATGAAATAGAGACAGCAGTATGACAAGGATGCCCTCTATCACCTATACTCTATAACATCTACTTGGAGGAGGATTTGGTGAAGATCTGTTTTCAGAACATACGAGGTATGATAGTAGGAAGAAATGCAAATAAGACGAAAACCACGTTATCGGAAGAAAAACAAAGAAGATAATGGTGCGAATACTAACTGAGGCGGTAGAGCAATGGATAGCTTCAAATAAAGTACCTGAAGGTAATATCGCCACCTTAATTTGAAACAATTTTCTCATGGCTGTGGTATTCCCTAAATAAAAAGTTCGTGTGTTTGCATGAACTTTGATTATTTCTGAATGCATAGAAAAATAATACAAGATTTTTCTTTAAACCAAAGTGCTTTGTTTTTAACATTTTGAAAAACCTTACATTATGCAGGCAATATGTCCATATGAAGGTAATGTGAGCAGAAGAAAGAAAATTAATTATTTTGGAAAGCAATGGTGATTAATGAAGTTTGGATTGAACATAATGTTTCTTGGCTTCAAAAAAATATTTCCACAAATATGTGACTAGGTCAACAAAGATTGTAATCTGAAAAAAAATAACAAAGTTAACTAACACAAAATGAAAATATATATATATATATATATATATGTGTGTGTGTGTGTGTGTGTGTGTGTGTGTGCGCGTGCGTGCGTGCGTGCGTGTGTGCTTCATGCATGTACTCACCACAAGTTTCATACAGTAGCATATCCATGTGACCATTTTACCAACATCCAGCAGGTCTCGAAATATCAGCTATTTTTCAGTTCAATATGAATGCATTTTAAACAAGCATTGGATGTGTGTAACGTAACGAGCATTGAACAAGTTTTAAAATGTTTTGTAGAAACTATAATTACCAGTTGTTTGAAAAGAAAAACAGGACAAACTTACCAACAGCAATATTAGAAAACCGACTTAATCCTTTACCACAAATCAAATAAAGAAGGCCGGTGGAAGCAGTTTTGCTATTATCCAGAAATGTTGCTGATTATGTACACTCCGTAACACATGGTTCAATATACTGGCACTAAATTTTGATTATATCAATTAGCTATAGAACAGTAATGTGACCATATTATCTGCATTCGCCATATTAGCATCACATACCTTACTTGGGCTATACAATAAGCAGTAACGTGAGCTGCTGCCAGAAAGTCAAAAAAGGGACAGTAATGGCAAAGAAAGCTTTTAATCGAAAATTAAGCATCTTATGCGGACCTCTGGAAAAATATATTCTTCTTCTTCTTCTTCTTCTTCTACTTTAGGCATTAGACCTCTCGGTCTGTTGCGTCTCTTTGATCCAACCATCTTCTTTTGGGTCTTCCAATGTCCCTTTTATCTGTCGGTTTATAATTTAGAATCTTCGTAGGTAGTCTTTCAATGTTCATTCTGTTTACGTGGTCTTTGCATGTTTGTCTATAATCACCTACTTTATTATTCAATTCGTATATTTCTAGAAGATTTCGAATGTCTTCATTACGTAGTCTATCTCTTTTTGTGACTCTTAGGCATCCTCTCAGAAATTTCATTTCTGCTGCTTGTATTTTACTACGTGTCTTTGTATCAGGGTCCAAGTTTCACTGCTATATAATCCGCATGCAACTGCCATTGTTTTATAGAATTTCATGTACCTATGTTTCCTTTCTAACTTTGCCTTTTAGAGTTCTCCTAATATTTCCACAAATTCGATTACATTTTTCTATCTTCTTTTCTGCATCTATCTCTCCCAAATATGAGATAGATCACACCGCAAAAATTTAAAGGAACTTACTTGTTCAATTCCTTTGATTTTGTATTAATAATTTACATCTGAGAGGAAATTTTCCCTTGAAAGCCATCGACTTAGTTTTCTGGACATATATTTCTAAGTTACATTCTCCAGCAATTGTTTGTAATTCAAAAATTGATCTTTGTAAGATATCTTCATTACCTGATATAAGAACTTTATCATCTGCAAATAGAAGGGTACTTATAAAATTTTTCATATTAAAATTATCTTGGAAGATTAATTCAGTCATTTTCTGTTTCCATCTTCTTATTCTATCGTCAAGATAAATATTAAAATGTGTGGGCGATATACAGCACCCTTGTCTAACATTAATTTGGATATTTTTGTACATATTCTTAATTACCTCAATTATATGTTTAGGTATACATCTTTTGTCCATAATTTTCCACAGTTTTTCTCTTAGAACATTATCAAAAGCTTTAGAATAATCTATAAAGGCTATATGTTTTCAAGTTTAATACTCTTCTCCTTTCAATTAATAATTTTAATATAAATGCATTATCTGACCATGACCTCCCTTTCCTGAATCCTGTCAGTTGTTCTAAAAGTATATTTTCCACTATATTTTTAATCTATTATTAATGATCTTTGCATAATATATTTTATAAGTCGTGTTCAGTAGACTGATCCCTCTATAGTTCTTGCATTCTGTTCGTTGTCCTTTTTTGAATATTGGTACTACTATAGCTGTTTTCCATTCATTTGGTATTTTCCTTTGTAGCCAACATTGATTTAATAGGTCCAAAAGTCTAAATTTAGCTTCTTTAGGAAGATGTTTTAACAATTCTGCATTTATATTATCTAATCCTGGTGCTTTCTTATTTTTAATACTCTTAAGGGCTTCTTCTAGTTCGTCATATTCTAAATTATCAACTGGGTTGTGAAGAGTCAAGTCTTTATCTACCTGTTCTTCTTCTGATTTATCAGTGTGCTACAAGGTCTTACAAAATGTTATCCATTCTCTGGCGTCCAGTATTTGTAGATTTTCAGCATCTTTTTTTCTTTGTTTAGATGTTTCATTATTTTATACGCCATATGTTGTCTTCCATGGATGTCATGTTCGATGTCAGCTATATATTTTTCCCAACTTTCTTTTTGAACTCTTTTAACCAAAGCTTTTGTTATTCTTGATTGAGTTCTATATTTTCCTATAGCATCTTTATCTTCTTGATCTAGCCATTTTAGATATAGTTTCTTTTTCTCTGTTATTGCTACTTTTAATTCTTCATTCCAAAATATAGAATCCTTTTTTCTTTAAACATTTCTTCCGTTTCTTCAGCCACTTTCTCAATACAATCTTTTAAATCTTTCCATTCTCTGTCTATATTTATACTCACAGGTTTACTTTCTTGTAATTCGTTTATTTATGCAACTATATGATATAATTTTATTTTTCAATTTCTTACGTATCATTATTGCTATTCCTGCAACAGCTCTTTTTTTTTTCTATGACTACTCCGCTATATGTATATCGTTGAGTAAGATTCTATATCACATGTTCCTTTTTGTTTTTTTTTTGTTTTTTTTTTTAACTATGTCCATTTTTTCATTATTTACTTCTAATTCTAACTCTTGTTGTTTCTGGGAAAGACTACGGACATTCCAAATTCCTATATTTATATATTGTGAAATTCTTTTTACGTTTAGCATTGGTCGTGTAAAGTTTAAAAGGCCGGCTATCATCTTTGAGAATATCAGCAGTAAGAGTATTTCCCCTGGCCGCATCACGGGTGCTGCACAGGGTAAGGTTGGTGGTAGGGCTGCTACCTAACTGCTTCCATCCTAGTAGCACTATGTTTCACCCCACCGTGAGAGTTGCTGCTTCCGCTCATCAAGCCGTTGTGGTGTTCGCCTGGTCCCAAGTCGTCTCGTAGACCGTTGCAGTCTTCACCGTAATTCTGGCAAGGGGCCTTACGAGGTACTATCAGCCGGGCCAGCTGAACCAAGGTTTTTTTTATAGAGCTGTTACTCCTCTATCCCTCACACTTTTACAACCTGACTTAGGACAGGCTTTGGTGGGTTTAAAATAAATTATTAATAATATTAATAAAAATTATTAAAGTGTTTTGTGTGGAGTGTGGCATGGCATGGAGCAGAAACATAAATATTACAACGAAGTGAAAAGAAGCTACTAGAAGCATTTTAAATGTGAATATGGAGAAGAATGGAGCGTGTGTAATGGACAGACAGAATAAGAAATGAAACTGTGCTAGAAAGAGTGGTGAAAAAGTATGATGTTGAAATGTATTAATTAATTAATTAATTTATTTATTTATTTATTTTTCGTAACAGGATGGATTACGTTGAGTGTTTCCTTGCTTGAAGTTTTCGATTGAAGGTAATGATTATACAAATAATGTTTAATTTTTATTTTCAGACGGCATATTGCATACATATTTTTTAATTTGTCACCGTACCTTATACAAAGGGACAAAATTTGAGTGAAAGATTTATAATAATTTTCGAGGCAATTTCGATTTTATATTACATTACTTTTTCTCTTTATTTGCATCATTCATTCTTGAATTCAGTCGTATATACAGAACATAATCCATTTAGTATGTAGGTATATATAGTTAGACGGACACTTGTGTTTCCGTGGAAATCTCGAAATATGCAGTACTTCTTATATTAACATAGTAATTTCTTTTCTTTTTTTTTATAATTTAAATGAAAAAGTAATCAAAGTATCAAAGACGTGAGCAGGTTTTGGTGTTACTCCCATTTTACATTACTCAAGTCAAGAGGCTTCAAATATGCTACTGTTTTTCTCCATTTGATGTTATTACTTTCTTGTGAATATTTCTCAGATGAAATAACTCGCAATTATTTAATATGAGGCGCTCAGCGCACAAATGGCCAAACACACAAAATTGCATATTGAGTTTATTGCTTTAAAGAGTCCTCTTATTGTTCTCTTCACAGTGTAAACCGGTCTAATCATCATTCCCAGTTTTTCCATGAGATTTCAGCACAAATTTCGTTTGTGTATCGCATTTAGCGCACAGCTGCAAAGAGGTAGGGGAAAACCGGGCAGAGCGGATAAGCTAAGAATAAACAATGCCACAGGCTAAATTTTGGTGATCCCGAAACAAAACCTTAATGACTTTGGTTGTGACACATGTTGTCTAAATATCTACAAAACAGTAGGGGAGACCTATCTATAGTGGTCCCCCGGGGTAAAGTGGTACCCTCTACTTATCTCTCCAGTTGGTGCTGTCATCTCCGTTTAGAGTTCCGTAGTACTTCCTTCTCTATCCAGCCATTACGTACGTGTCTGCTGAAGTGTTTGGACGTGTTAAATGATAAGATACAGAGAAAATTCCATTTTTTGAAGATCTGATGTAAGGTAAGCTTCCTGTTTCATACCACTGTACCTTCTGTCATTAGGAGAGTTACTATATAAAGTTATTACTCAAGTAAGACCCAGTTCTATACTACATATTTCAATGTTTATCGAAACTATAAAGAGATGGTATCCGTCCGTAGCCATGACTTTGTTTAAAATAGAGCGGTCGGGGTAACGTGGTCCCCATTTTTTCTAGGGCACCATTTTGCCCCAGAAATTGTTAAATTCGTGACTATTTCTTTGTTGTTGCAGAATACAGATAAAATGTCTAGAAATCGACCCCGCAAAACTTCCCAATAGAGCTGCAGTCCAACAAAAATGCGCGAGGCTATCAGGTGTGTTAGGAAGGGTGAAATGGGCTGCAAAAAAAGCCAGCAAATTATTCGGAATTCCAAGAATGACTCTTAAGACAAGAGTAATGAACTCCAACCAAGACACAGTTTTAGGTCAGTAAACGTTTGGAGAGGCTTATCTACGAGCAGCAACACCTACAAATGCAATAAATGGCTTTAAAAAATGTGGATTATATTCTCTTGATCAAGATGTTTTTGATGATACGGATTTCGCTCCATCGTTGCCTACTGACAGGCCTCTCAATCATGTAGAATCTTCTAACGATTCAGAAACCTTGCCTGTTGACCAGTTCCATCCACATCCTCAGATACGCCTAATGATGGTTCCATTATCACTCTTCCTGCAGCAATTTCTCCCCAGCCTAGTTCTTCCTTCACAGTAAATCTGGAAGATATCAGTTCTTCACCCAAATCCACTATTGCCCGTTCCCAAAAGAGAAAAACAGGTTCAGCTGAAATCCTGACCAGTAGTCCGTATAAAAATCAATTGGCTCAAGAGAGAGAGGACAAAGGAGCCAAAGATAAATCTAAGAACAACAAACAGTCTACAATAAAGGGAGTGCGGAGAAATATTATGAAAAATAATCACATAGAAACTAAGAAACAGCAACAGAAAACGATGAAGGTCGCTCTTCGTGAAGAAACAAGCAGCGAGGAAGGAAGTGATAATGATGATGCGGAGTGCATTTTCTGTAAGGACACTTAGGCTATCTCAGGTCAACCGGAGGTGAAGGATGGATACGTTGTTCATCATGCTTAGAATGGGCTCACGAGGAATGTGCTGTGTTTGAAGATGATGGCAGCGACGATTTCAAATGTGATTTCTGTGTAAATAAACTTAAAAAATAAAAAAATATATTATCTCGCACAAAGACTAGCTTGGGTTTAGAAATGTTTACAATAACTTCTTTATTATCCTAATTCTACTTTCAATGCTATGTTTTTTTTTTTTAACTAACACAGGTTTTGTGTATGAATGTTGACAGCGTTCCTTTTTCCATTGTGCTATGTTCTACTTTCACTACTATATTTTGTTTTTGTCTTTTTGCAATGTGAATTAATGGTGCACTATTCGATAAAAACGCTTAATAAACATTTTTTGTCGAAAAAATTCATAATATAACTGTAATCATTCATTTATAAGTATCTTTATTCTTGGGGGACCACATTACCCAGGGCCTGGGGTAAAGTGGTCAATGTGCAGACAAACAAAAAATTCTTGATTACATAAAAAGATGAATTAGTAAACAATTCGTAATGATTGCATTAAAAAGGGGAAGGAAACGTCTTTTTAGTAGCAAAGATTGTGAGAGGAAAACAAAGCTAATTCACGTTCTGTAGCTTATTTTCTCTTAAGGTAACCACTTTACCCCAGTCTCCCCTATTATTGTGCAATATTGTCACAATATTTGGTATTGTTTAGTATACATTTGCATTACAATTAGTTGTGTTCTAGATCTGACTGTTCATCGTTCAGTTTTAATATCCAAAATATTGCATAAGACATTATTAAAGGTGAAAGTTCGTTAGGACGTCACCTGTCAGTGACGCAATTTCGGTCCTTTATATGTTCTCTCTGCCTCAATCCAGCTGATGTTTTCACCCAATTTCAATCCATAAAAATCATGCAAAAATCATAAAAAAGACTTTATATTCTTACTGAATTACACTAAATTTCGCTTTTTTTTATCCATCTAAATTTGCTTTTTATGATCCTGTACGTCAAATTGGACCGATATTTTCAGCAAAGAAGTATAATACAATTTTGTTCGTTTTTGCTTTCTTTTCGAGAAAAAATTATTTTAAATTAACCATTTCATAGCGTATTTTGGGAAAGCTATTGAATTAATTCCTAATAGGCCTATGCTCAGTAAATTTAACAGAGCAGTGTACTATTATAATTAATGATTGAAACAATTTTATTTTTGTTCTTTATATGTGCAAAAATGTAATCAGAATAAATGTATTTTTTTTTCTTCTGCAAAGGAATTTTGAAACGTGATAACCCTGACAAAGCTGTAAAGGTTATTGCCTGGAGATATGCAGCTCGCGTATGCGAGAATTTGGTGAAACAATGATAAATGTAAACAAAACATAATTGCTTTAAAAACGGCTTGGGAAATTTAATTTCTTATAAGTTTACCGGTTACTACTTTAAAAATTAAAGTGGGAGGTAGCCATTTTTAATTGGCTGAAGAAAATGCTCATGGTACTAGAAAAGGAGACTTTTTAATCATTAGTTATAAAAGTATAACGTAAAGTAAGTTTTTCTTATTGTCTGTGTTCACCGAATATTTAATTAAAATTAAATCCAAAGATTTAGAAATAGTATTATTGATTTTTGTTGAGTACCTGTAATTTGAGATAAGATTTATCTTGATACTGATACAATCATTACTGAGCCCACACCTGTGGAGTAACGGTTAGCGAGTCTGGCTGCAAAATCATGTGGCCCGGGTTCGATTCCCGGTCGGGACAAGTTACCTGGTTGTGGTTTTTTCCGGGGTTTTCCCTCAACCCAATATGAGCAAATGATGGGTAACTTTCGGTGCTGGACCCGGACTCATTTCACCGGCATTATCACCTTCATTTCATTCAGACGCTAAATAACCTAAGTTGTTGAGAAAGCGTCGTAAAATAACCTACTAAAATCAAAAATGAATATCATTACTGTTTTGATAATATATATTCTCGTGCCGGAAAGCAATACATCTGATATGTCTGCTTCTGCTGAGATACTGTCTCTAGTTCATGTGCAGTTATAACCTCACCATGAAAAGAGATCCCATACCATTAGGCCTATTTTGTTTTGCATTGTACAAAAATTTGGCATTCACAAATATTCTTGAAGAGCAGGCAATAATGGAAACAAGAGAGAGAAAGAGAGAGAGAGAAAGAAATAATAATAATGTATGTATTTATTTACACTGCAAGTGGGCAAGCACCCGGTGGCAGTGGTTTATACAATATTAACAATACACAATAAAATTTGAGCTGAAAATGTTGCATTTCTCAGACCAAACATGTGGATGGAGTCTTACCTTCGCGATCGTCATCAATGTGTGTCACACAATAATCTGTTTTCTACATGGCGAGACGTCAAGGCAGGAATTCCTCAAGGATCTGTACTAAGGCCTCTACTTTTCGCTATTTACATTAACGACAACTCTTACTTACTTACAAATGGCTTTTAAGGAACCCGAAGGTTCATTGCCGCCCTCACATAAGTCCGCCATCGGTCCCTATCCTGTGCAAGATTAATCCAGTCTCTATCATCACACCACACCTCCCTCAAATCCATTTTAATATTATCCTCCCATCTACGTCTCGGCCTCCCTATAGGTCTTTTTCCCTCCGGTCTCCCAACTAACACTCTATATGAATTTCTGAATTCGCCCATACGTGCTACATGCCCTGCCCATCTCAAACGTCTGGATTTTAAGTTCCTAATTATGTTAGGTGGAGAATACAATGCGTGCAGTTCTGTGTTGTGTAACTTTCTCCATTCTCCTGTAACTTCATCCCGCTTAGCCCCAAATATTTTCCAAAGCACCTTATTCTCAAACACCCTTAACCTATGTTCCTCTCTCAGAGTGAGGGTCCAAGTTTCACAACCATACAGAAGAACCGGTAATATAACTGTTTTATAAATTCTTACTTTCAGATTTTTGGACAGCAGACTGGATGATAAGCGTTTCTCAACCGAATAATAACACGCATTTCCCATATTTATTCTGCGTTTAATTTCCTCCCGAGTGTCATTTATATTTGTTACTGTTGCTCCAAGATATTTGAATTTTTCCACCTCTTCGAAGGATAAATCTCCAATTTTTATGTTTCCATTTCGTACAATATTCTGGTCACGAGACATAATCATATACTTCGTCTTTTCGGGATTTACTTCCAAACCGATCGCTTTACTTGCTTCAAGTAAAATTTCCGTGTTTTCCCTAATCGTTTGTGTATTTTCTCCTAACATATTCACGTCATCTGCATAGACAAGAAGCTGATGTAACCCGTTCAATTCCAAACCCTGCCTGTTATCCTGAACTTTCCTAATGGCATATTCTAGAGCGAAGTTAAAAAGTAAAGGTGATAGTGCATCTCCCTGCTTTAGCCCGCAGTGAATTGGAAACGCATCAGATAGAAACTGACCTATACGGACTCTGCTGTATGTTTCACTGAGACTGCCCTTAAACATTGTCAGCACCATCTCTATGCAGGTGATCTTCAGACATAAATACATTCACGGCCAAACTCACTTAATGATAGCCTGTCAAAATTAAATAATGATTTCACGTCAGTCAGCAGGCGGACTACAAAATGCGGGCTAAACCTTAATCCAGGTAAAGCGCAAGTAATTCTTCTAGGACATCAAAGATTACTATATTCCATCAGCATTAGTACACTTTTGCCAGTACTTTTAAATAATACTATAGGAGAAGTCGGGGGAATATGGGCACCTTAGTACTATTTCGGGTGCAATATCTCTCGAATTTTTCCATTAATTAATTTCACAGCTGGGATATGTTTCTTAACAATTTAGCTATATTATATAAGAATTCTTACTGCTTTCTCCTAAACGTATGCAAGTTAAACTGCAAAATGCAAGTTAATGTGTTTTGCCCATATTCCCCCGAGTGTGGGGGTAAAATGGGCATTAACGGCATGAATCACAATCAACTAAAAGAAGTGAAAAAACACTTAAAATACTTGAAAATATAACTGTATTAACTATATTATATATGCAATTTGTGATGGTTACTGGGCAAGGCCTTTGGCAGATGATGTGACTCTTTCGCGATAAATGACGTTTGGAGATTCTAAGACATTTGAATCACTGGAAGGAATTGTATGAATTGTAGGTTTGTCACCTCATGCTGCAGTTCCAATGTAAGCATAATCAGGAATGACACTCGTGTGCAGTGGAAAAGGGCCTGAAGCTCAAAAAGCATTTACAGCCAGACATACATACATTGACACATCTGTTCCATGCTTCTTTGACAGTGGAAGCAAACTCGACCTTCTTAAAAGTTCTCCTATGTTGCTTGAAGAAAGCTGTAGCACCACTGTTGTAAGCTTTCAACAGAGGACTAAACAGACCCCTATCTGCTGATTGAAGCCAGGCTGTGGTGTGTGGAGGAAGACAAAAAATGCATGATCCGTTTTTTACTGCAAAGTTAAGAGTGCCATGATTACAACTATGTGAATCACGTCCACCTACTATCAAAATTGCAGGTGCATGCTTGCTGATGTTGAAATAAACAACGAAGTTCTTTATTATTAAGAAAAATATGCGCGGTGTGATCATTAAATTCCGAGATTGTATCTGCTGTGGGCGAAGGGATCACGTGATTGACACACGTGCGCGCAGCAATGACACTAGACGACCTAGAAGAGACACGACACAATGTTTCGAAGCGCTATCTTCATTGAGACTTGTGTTACACAAGGTTTTGTTAGCACGTGCATCCGCGCATTTGCGAAATCACGATGGACTCGAAACTGAAGCAGAGAGCCAACTTAAAATTCTTTGGGAAATCTGCAACCATAACCCATGGCATGTTGAAGCAAGCCTACGGGAACGAAGCAGTGAGTCAGGCGAGGTGTTTTGAATGGCATTCGCGTTTCAGAAATGGGAGAACATCGCTGAAGGACGACGAGAGGCCAGGTCGACCACACACGTGCAACACTGCCGAAAATTTCGAAAAAATTCGACAAATTATGCATAATGATCCTCACGTCCATTTTGAATATGAACGACCAAAACTCTGGACAAAAAGCAGCCACGACACTGCGCCAGTTCACAGAGCTCACAGAGCTCTCGCAACACTCCAGTTTTGCACCCGTAATAAGATAGTCGTCGTTCCTCACCCCCTTATTCACCAGCTTTGGCCACCTGCGACTTTCTTTTTTTTCTTTCCGACGATGAAATTCAAGCTAAAGGGTCACCGTTTTGGCATTATGAAGGAGATCCAGCGCGAATCGCAGAAGGTGCCTGACACGCTTCAAAAACGCGACCTCCAGGAGGCATACCAAAAATGGCAGAGATGTTGGGATCAGTGTATAGCTGCCCAAATAGACTACCTTGAAGGGGATGGGAGCCAAATTTAAATGAGGTAATTTTATTTCCACTTATGGGACAGGACACGGAATTCAATGATCAAACCTCGTATCTCCGTTAATGTAGGCAGACTGCTTCTTGAAGTACACCTTACTGACAGCAGGCAGCTGTTATTTCAGTCATTATTGCCCTCATTTCTTTTATAATATATATTCTACTCATACTTCTCTTACTTATACCAATATTTTTTAATAATCAATCTTTATGGCTTAACAAAATGTATAAAAGCAAGTTACATATCGTTGTTTTTGATATACATTTACCTTTAATTTCACTTGCAAACGTTTTCACCCACCAAAGGGGCATCATCAGGCATGCAATAGTATTCAAATATTTAAAATCAAATGTATAGAGAAATGTACAAAAAAGTGTATTGTATTAGTATGAGAATGTTCTGTATGAGAGACTTTGTCATATTGTGGTTATACACACAAATATTAAAAGGCAATAAGTGTTATACAGCTTGACATGAGCCATAATATCGTGAATTACCTGAAAAAGCTACAAATACATACATATTATGTACACATTACAAGGAAATATAAAACACTTGTGAATAAAATACGTGCTTGTACAAAGTTGTGATCAAATGCCTTGTGCTTAAGAAGTGAATAAAAACAAATACTGTATAACGTTTGATAAAAAAAAATCTGTCATTGTGGACTGTTAATTGCCCCATTTAGACATACTGTGAACATGTAGGCAATGCTTATTGTAAGTGTGTATGATAAAAAGCTTGTATGTATATGAACATACTGTATGTTCCATCTACAAATAAATGTCAATTGTTTAAAACTTTATACATTACGAAGACAATATGTTAGTTGTGTGCTCTATATATATATATATATATATATATATATATATATATATATATGCACAACGCAGCTGTATCACTAAAAGTTGAGTCCAATTATTCGACACTGGTCAAATGTTGCATTTGATGTGGAGTTAAAATGAAAATGAATTGTAAATTACTCATACTTGCTTCAGAAATAGTTCGGCGATTTGAACAAGTTTGTTTAAAAATATGCATACCTCTTGTGTCCGTCTTGCGTCGTCAGGATCTCAGTTCTCTCACATTTTGTTAACAAGATTTCACCAATAAGAGCGCTTTCGTAACACAAGGTATAACAAAATGTTTCAACAATTTCTAGTCACACAGAGTTTGTGTGCATTCGATGTGTTGTGGCGTCTCGTCAGCCTACTCGAGGTGAGTGGATATAAGAGGAAAAATTGAGACGGTCTGGGGTGGAGTTCCTGGGTAAGCTCGGTCCCAGAATAATTTTTCCCTTGAAATAAAATTATTCAAGTCTGCTTCATAGAGAGCTTTGCCTGAAAACTACATTTGCATAATATATACGTTGCTGTAGGTACGTTAACAGAAAGCCACAATTTCTAGTCACGCAGAGTTTGTGTGTACTCGATATGGGTTCTGGCGTCTCATCAGCCCACTCGAGGTGAATGGATAAGAGGGGAAAAATTGAGGAGGTGTGGGATGGAGTTCCTGGGTATCTCAGTCGGTAAGAGCGCTGATACGTTCAGTCAGAGGTCCCGGGAGCGATACCCGCCCCCGGAACAATTTTTCCCTTGAAATTATTGAAATCTGCTTCACAGGAAGCTTTACCTGAAAGCTAGATTTGCATAATTGATGAATTTGCTAATAGAAATCCTAGTGATCATAGGCAAGGGGCTCTATAAGATATTTGGGATCCATATATGGTAGTTAATCAACTAAAAATGTGAATTCCTGTTGATAATGCAATAATTATAGTGGCTCATGTAAAATACGCCCGTGTATCAACATCTATTCCTACAGTATGGTATGCACATACCACAAAACCTAATAAACCAATTGGGTATATAGCAAAGATTATCCTTAAGTTTCTAAATGCTTCCTCCTTACCTCTTGCATAATAAATAATACCTATGCGAAATTATACCACATTCTGGTAGAATTAGAATGTATACTTCTTGGTATCCGAAGAATTTTAGAATTACTTTTTCTTGTAGTTGTATTGCATTTCTGGTAGTGTGGAAGAGAAGGCCTGATGGCCTTAACTGGATCAGAGTAAATAAATAAATAAATGGAATAATAAATAAATAATTAAACAAAGAAACAAATAAATAAATAACCAAAATTGATGTTGATTTAAAATTGGGTCACCTGCTCTAGCGGAATCCAAGAAAGATGTATTTAGATTTCGATCGGTTAATAATATGGTAATTTTCCACCAAGTACTGGTAGTGACAATAATAATAATAATAATAATAATAATAATAATAATAATAATAATAATAATATTAATAATAATAATAATGATGATGATAAGTCTGTAATAGCTACGGCTCATATAAATAGTGGAATTCGATCTGGCTTTATATTAATTGGTTTTATGTTAATTTTGTTGTTGAAATAAAATTAACAGCTCCTAGGATTGAGGACATACCAGCTAAGTGTAATGAAAAAGATTGTTAGGTCAACTAATGTTCCGGGATGTGCAGTACCCCTTGCTAGTGGTGGATATACTGTTCAACCTGTACCTGCACCTCTTTCTACTACACTACTTGCTAGTAGCAGGGTTAATGAAGGTAGTAATGATCAAAATGTTATATCGTTTATTTGTGAAAATGCTATATCTGGGACTCCTAGTATTAATGTAACTAATCAGTTACCAAATCCACCAATTATACGCCTAATTGGTATTACTGTAAATAAATTTATAATGAAGGCGTGAGCAAATACAATTAAAGCATACATTTGATCATCTCCAATTAACGAACGATTCAGCACGAAATAATATTCTTAAAGATATTCCTACTATACCCAATCAGACACCAAAAATGAATTATAAAGTTCCAATATCCTTATGATTTACTGAAAATATTCATCGTTGTAAGGTTAGCAGAGTGGCTGAGGTTGAATACGTGATATAGGTGATAGACAGTAAATCTAAGACAGTAAATCTATTGAGAAGAAATTTTCTCTTCTACTAGATTATTAAGTTCTTATAATCATACTTTTACGATAATAGAAAGCAATTCTATAGGAGTAAATTATTAATTACTTAGCCTTACAGAAATATAACATTTATTTATAGTTTTCAAAGATACTAGTTCAAAATTAACTTAAAGGGGAGTGTGAATGGCCTATTCGGTCATATTTCCTCTTGAACTGTTCAAGATATTGAAATGAATTTTTTGGAGGATATTTATTGGTATATTTTCAATTCACTGATCTATTTTAATTATGTTATCATTACTCCAAAGCAAGATATATATATATATATATATATATATATATATATATATATATATATATATATATATATATATATATATATATATAATTAGTACTCGGAAGGAAATTAAACGCAGAATACCTAAATATGGGAAATGCCTGTTATTATTCGGTTGAAAAGCATTTGTCACTTAGTCTCAAAAAGCCTGAGAGTTAGAATGTATAAAACAGTTATGTTACCGGTTATTCTGTATGGTTGTGAAACTTGGACTTTCGCTTTGAGAAAGTAACAGAGGTTGAGGGTGTTCGAGAATAAGGTGCTTAGGAAAATATTTGGGGCTAAGAGAGATGAAGTTACAGGAGAAAGTTACACAATGCAGAACTACACACATGTATTCTTCACCTGACATTATTAGGAATATTAAATCCAGATGTTTGAGATTAGTAGACCATGTAGCAAATATGGGCAAATCCAGAAATACATATAGAGTGTTAGTTCGAAGGCCGGAGGGAGAAAGACCTTTGGAGAGACCGAGACTTAGATGGGAAGATAATATAAAAATGGATTTGAGGGAGGTGGGATATGACGATAGAAACTGGATTAATCTTACACAGGATGGGGTCCGATGGCGGGCTTATGTGAGGGCGGCAATGAACCTTCGAGTTCCTTAAAAGCCATTTGTAAGTAAGTAGTCCTATTTCATACGAATGTGACAAAAACCTTGTCCAAAAATTAAAGGACTTTCATACATAAAACGACTTGCCGAAAAAAAACTATTTTTTTTTTCGGTACCGGAGTTGCAGAAAACGGTAGACATTACTGCTTATATTGAAACTATTTGCAGCGTCTGGATAATTAAATTTTTATTTATTTCGTGTAATAAGAATGTAAAATAGAATATTTTAAGGCTAGTACATTAATCAAAATACCGAGCAAGTTAGCTCATTGATAACTCAATGAACTTGCATTCGGAATATCCTGGGTTGGATTTTTTTATTGGGTTATTTTACGACGCTGTATCAACATCTAGGTTATTTAGCGTCTGAATGATATGAAGGTGATAATGCCGGTGAAATGAGTCCAGGGTCCAGCACCGAAAGTTACCCAGCATTTGCTCATATTGGGTTGAGGGAAAACCCCGGAAAAAACCTCGACCAGGTAACTTGCCCCGACCGGGATTCGAGCCCGGGCCACCTGGTTTCGCAGCCAGACGCGCTGGCCGTTACTCCACAGGTATGGACTCCTGGGTTGGATCCTCAGTGCCGAACCATGTGGTCAAGGTTCTTTCCATGGTTTTCCTCGACTGAATTTAACTAATTTTCAATTAAATAGAGGCGAATGTCGGATTAGACTGGAATATACCGCGAACTACTAGCTATAGTTCAAGGGAAATAAGCATTCCCCACAGCAAACTATAGACAGTCGCGTTATGACCTAGGAGTTAAAGCGGTTATAAGTAAATACAACTTAACAAAATAATCAAAATGTGAGGTTTTTTTTCGTTCTTTTTAAAGTTTAACCTGACTCAGAGTTAGGGACGAAATGGAGTAGTAGAGCTCAGCTGGTAGCTTTATAGCAGCTGGCTTTGAACTGAAAGATTGAGGATTCAATACTGGATGGAGAAAATGGATCATAATTGCAATATCGGTGTTTTGGAGCCATTAATTCTCATACCAAATGAGTACCGTCATGCCTTTCACTATTAACAATAACTTACAGTCTGAAGAGATGTAATGCGATCCGCTTCCTTCTAAAGTCACGAGTACCGGTATTAAGGCTAAATGTAACGTATACCACAAGTTTCAATGTACAGGCCTACTTTCCGGCATTTGAAAATGTGGTGCACAGCTATTGTAACGACACTGCATCACCATTAAATCATAAATATTAAATAAACAAGGCAATCAGAAACTAATAACATTTATTTTCATGGTAAGTTAAATAAACATACATAAATAATTATTAATATAACTAAGTTAACACAATTGCATATCTTGCGATTTTCTACAAGTCAGAAGATGTCAGCTTATGTGGACTGTTATGAAAAAGGACTTTGATATACTGTACAAAATTGGTCAAAAATCACTATCCATATCAAAACTGTTGAGAAGTTGAAAGCAGCCATTGAAAAGTTTCTAAAGAAATTGTTTGGGATAAAATACTATGCGGGAAAGTATCAACGCAGAAGGAAAGCAATTTTAAAAACAATGGACAGTAACTTTTGGCCCGTTCAGCATGTAGGCACGATATGTATGCCATACAAGTGCTACTAATTAACTGTACTAAAAAAAAAAAAAAGAAAGAAAAAGAAGCATGTTATAGTGTGACATAGCTTCCTTCGAGTTGTAAATTGGATTACTTTATACTTATGCTATAGCTGATTGCTGTAAAATATCAGCCTGTCACGCAACAAGTAATGATTTGAGTCCCGGTGAGGCTTGTGATTTTTCATAGAAAAATCCATAGTGACATTGTGTACCTAATACAACATCGCTGTTGATGTTTTTCTCTGCATTCTTGCGTTTCTCCATCATCATAATCACCATTCCGTCTGACCTTCATTCCATTTTTATTCTAGATAATGAAGCTATGAAATTTGTCCAATATAAGGAAATAGATGAATGACAGAATTCCTGGTCTTGATAACTTACCCGCTTTTCCTGTATTCCTATTTCCGCGTCTCTGAACGGTGAGACGTGTTTTATATTTTGTACTTCAATGTGTAACTCATCGAGAAGCAAATCTAAACTTCCCCTCTATTTCTGAACTCATTCTCTATATCCTGCAACGTTTTGTTCCTGGTTTCAGGAAGCCAAAGATGCAGGAGCCACGTTCCTACCAGGGCCACTAGTCCATAAGCAGTAAAGGTTCCTGCAGCGCCTACACCGGAAAACATAGCGGGGCCCGTCTTCACGACAGCAAAGAAGACCACGAAGCAGAAGCCGGAGGTAATACCGCTGCCCAGACCTCGGGAGGAGGCCGGAAACACTTCGCCCACCATGACCCAAGGCAGGGGGACGAGCCCTACACTCACGAAGCTCACATACGAGACTAGAAAGGCCACAGGCAACCATCCCCAGGATGCAGGAACGGCCTGGTCGCATGTGGCGAAGAGGAAGGCCGCAAGAGCCAGCAGCGACACTGCTGAGCCCAGGCCGGACACGGACGTTAGGGTCCGCCGATCGAATCTCTTGAGCAAGGCGCAAGCGGCGGTGGATGTTAAGACGCGCACCACGTCGATGACGACGGTAGCCAGGTGCTCGCCCATGTCGAGTCCGACCTGCCGCAGTATGTGTACTGTATAAAACGTGACTGCGTTCACACCGCTGCACTGTTGCACCACGAAATACAGGTTCATGACCAAGAAAGGTCGCAGAAACGTGGGGTTCAACAGACTGATGCGCTCGGCGCTCGTCTCTTGTTCCTGCTTGTTCTTGTGCAACAACAGCTGCAGCTCCGCCTCCGCTTCAGTGTCGCGGCCTCGGAACCAAACGAAAGCGTCCTCCGCTTGCCGCCGGCGCCCCCTAGCCAGCAGCCAGCACGGCGTCTCCGGCACCGTCGCCATCGCGACGAAGCAGATGACGGGCAGCATCGTCGACAGTGCCGCAGTGTATTGCCACGTCAGGAAAGAGCCCAAGAGATGCGCGAACAGGATGCCCAGCGCTACACAGAAAGAGACGACGGCTAGCAGTGGCCCGCGGGCTTTCGGCCCAGCAGTCTCTGCGATGTATATGGTGGAGAGAGGACTGATGAGGCCCACGCACAACCCCGTGAGGAAGCGTCCCGCATACAGCATGGGCAAGGAGGTGGAGCCGGCGAGCAGCAGCCAGCCCAGCGCGAAGGGCAAGCAGGACAGCTGGTGAGCGAGGCGGCGGCCGTAGCGGTCCATGAGCGGGCCACTGAGCACGCAGCCCAGCGCCATCGAAAGCACGGCTGTGCTAGCTGCAACACAGAGCGGATCAGATCTCAACACCAATTCCAAATGCAATTCAACACAAAGCGGTGGCTCAAGTGTCAGAATTTTTAGCTGTATATATCATGTGAACTCTACTTCGACTTCCAGATTTATCTTATCCTCATTTAACTCAATTAGTATTGCTTGTCAACTTGAACGTCCTCTAGCGACGGATGATAACATTTCCGGACATAGTTAATTTTTATAACTATGTTCCTTGACTGTTTATTATTAATAACTACTTGTCTTGATTTCATTCATTCTGTAATGGATTTTGCCAGTTTAATTTTCCTCAAGCTTGTGTGTGTGTATATATATATATATATTTTCCTCAAGCTTGTGTGTGTGTATATATATATATATATATATATATATATATATATATATATATATATATAAGGTGTTTCAAAAACAGAGGGCAAAAGTTCAGGTATGTATTCCTCACATTTAGACGATACAAAAGGTTCATTACAACATGTGTCCGGAAATGATTGATTTCCGACTTATGGCCTTCAAAACAGTGATATTCACCGGAACGTTTTTCTTGCCGCAGGTAGTTGCCTTTACAGCAGATGTTGTCAGGCACAGAAGACGAATACACCAATGATTTTAAATGGCCCCACAAATAGAAATCGATAGAGTTCGAATCAGGTGAGTGCGGAGGCCAAGGAATTGGGCCACTTCTACCTATTCATCGATCAAAGTGCCTCTCGTGGTACAAACAACGAGCCAGCGCAGCAATGCCGTCCGCCTTACCGTACATGAAGTGCACTTCTGCCAGCTCCTGATTTGAGTACATGTCGTACAGTACAACGCTAAACACAAAACTCAATGTACCCTTCACCTCGGAATTAACTGTCAGTGTCCTCTGTTAATATCTTCTGTCACGACACCTATCTGCGGGAAGAAAAACGTTCTTGTGAATATCACTGTTTGGAGGCCATAACTCGAAAACCAAGCATTTCCGGATATGTGTTGTAAGGAACTTTTTGTATTGTCTACATATGGGGAATACATACATTAAATTATGCCCTCTATTTTTAAACAGACTGTATACATTTGGAATATAAAATATATGCATGCTTTCACTTGTTAATTAACTAGGTAACCTCGTTGACTACTTTCAGCCTGTGGGCTATCCTCAGAACTGGGCGGTCTTCTGATTGTGTTTCCTTTGGGGGTGTGTTTGTGTAATGTAATATGCAGTCAAGTAGTGTGTTCTGAAATTGAGTTGTGTGTTGATGATTTGATGCGGGTGTGTTTTTGTGTGCCTGTATATTTGGTATTGCTCTAGTGTGCTTAGTTTCTGGGTTTTCTGTTGGAGATGTAGAATTTCCATGTCTGTGTTTATGTTGCTATAGGTGTGGTTGGCGTTTGTGATGTGTTCTGTATATGGAAGTGTTTTGTGATTTGGTTATGGCTATGATGTGTTCTCTGTAACGTGTATCAAATGATCTGCCTGTCTGTCCTATGTAGAAGTTGTTGCAGGTAGATTGCATTTGGGTTTGTATACATCTGTGTGGTTGCATTTGTTTGTTTATGTTGTTTGTGTATTTAGATGAGTTTGTAGAGTGCTTTGTGTTCTATATGCGATGTTGTAATTTAATTTCTTGAACGAGGATGCAATCTTGTGTGTCTTTTGGTTTTCATATGTTAGTGTGATGTATTTTTTGTGTTCTGTGTTTTTGTTTATTTTTATTATTTTTTTTTTTTTTTGTAATTCTGGTTTGTCTTTCTTATTATGTTATCTATCACGTTAGAGTTGTATTCCTTTTCTTGTGCTGTGTATTTGATTGTGTTCAACTCTTCTTGTAATCTTGTTGGCTCGTTGGTATGTTGAGTAGCTAGTCTGTGTACCATTGCTCGGAATGCAGAATTACATGACAGTGGGTTAGATCAACGACGATACAATAAACTTACTGCAGAGGAAATTGAGGGTTTTTTTGTCTCTGAAGGTGGTGAGCCATCCAGAACACCGTTATGTACATGGCAGACAAAGAGAATCAAATTAAGGCCTCACTGTGATCTGATGATATGTCCCCTCCTCTCCCTTATGACTCACAATTGCAACACTGTGCACTACGAAAGCAAAACAAGCTCACTACAAGGACTTTATTTCATTTTGTTTAGTTTCGGATTGCTGTTGGTAGCCATTTCTCACACATTCATTAGTCACACAAGTTAGTCCAGCAATATTTAGTACACCAGTTATGTCAGGTGGAAACGCAAAGATTATAATTTCTAAGGAAAAACCAAAAGGCTTCACTTACCGATATAATAAGATGTCTACAGGATTTTGTAGTCTCCCGATCACTTCCGCAAGATTTATTAGTGGGCAAAATAGTGATACTGTCCTCTACATTTCAAGGCAATTCACGAAACATGCAATAACTATATAAGATACAAAGATGCTGTGTCTATTGTTGGAAAGCATGGCACTCTCACCTGCAATCCGCAATGACCAGAAATAGCTACTGCTTTACTCCAACGTGAAAAACACACTTATCGTCCATATTATACTTAATCACTCATTTAAAGTTTGTGTGACTGCAACCTGTGTATATTTTTGTGTGACTTTACTTCGTTTATAGTGTTTTTTTTTTCCTTTTTATTTCTGTTATTGTATTTGTATTCCTGGTGTTGTGGAAGAGAAGGCCTGATGGCCTTAACTACACCAGAATAAATAAATAAATAAATAAATAAATAAATAAATAAATAAATAAATAAATAAATAAATAAATAAATATTTTTTTACTTGCGTTTCCGAATTCATACTCAAACAACTAAAGATGGATTTGTTCAAGAAAAAGTATTTGGCATAAAAACTATTAGGAGGAAAGCGTTCTAAAAATACATTTTTGACAGGATTTTACTTCATTGAGTCACTACTAGGGTCTTGCCAAGCCTCCGAGAAACGCGCAACAGTGTAAGTATGTAAGGAGTATAGCGCAGCGTACACACTCGAGGTCTACTGTTCAGTGAACCATGTCAAAATAAAACAAAGCTATAGAGTACTCCAGCTAAAGAAAAAAGCATTGGTCTTATGCATTTTGCCTAGTACACTGTTGCAGCAAGATGCCTCCGTTAGAAGGAAGAGTGAGGTATAGTATCTTTGTCTCACCTCTTTTCCTAACACGTACAGTGTTCTCGCAAGTTTATCGCACAAGATAGATACGTCGAGTCCGCTCAAATGTTAAAAAAAAAAACTATTAATGCCATAATGATTGCTGAAAAATCATACATTACACTGTCTGTTATATACATTATAACTAGACTTCGGACTAACTTTATTAATTTAACTTTTAGATATCTGATCTAGGCTTCATAATGATCAAAAGTAGGGATTAAAATACAATTTTAGGCACCTAAAAAGTTACTGCAATTACAAATAATAGTAATAATAATAATAATAATAATAATAATAATAATAATAATAATCTTCTGCCAATACAGAGTTTTGAGTTGTTTCCCGTCTGTGAACTACAAATGGAATTGGTCCGTCCAACGTCGGTGAGGTCTGCCCAAATCTCTTCGTCCTCGTGAATGGTAATACAAAAGTTTCTTTGGTAAACGATTTTCAGGCATCCTAAGAAGGTGGTTTCTCCATTTACGTTGATAATGTTGGACGTCTGCGGTCATCTCCTCAACTTCCCACTGATATCTTATGTCTTCGCTCCTAATGCGGTCTGCAAGGTAACTCCTGTCAGTGATTGTAGAAATCTCATTTGTGATGCATTGATTCTATTTATTTCCTTTTGCCGCAGTGTCCAACATTCACTGCCATATAACAGAGCTGGTTTTGATATTATGTTGTGAAATCGGATTTGAACCTCTTTTCGCATTTGTTTTTTTCAAAGTTCCTTCTCAAGATACCATTAAATTGATTATATTTCAATATATATTTATTTATATCTTTTTGATAATAATAATAATAATAATAATAATAATAATAATAATAAAATTGTCTCAAACATCAATATTGTTATTTTATTGGGTTCAGAAGCGCTTATAATACAGATTTAAGATTGTGTGCAGCGCACGTTTACCGTTATTAAATATTAAGCGCTTACAATACAAATTTAAGATTAGCAGCACACGTTTTCCGTTATTAAATGTTAAGAAGCGCTTATAATACAGATTTAAGATTATGTGCAGGACACGTTTTCCGTTATAAATGTTACGGGGCGCTTATAATACAGATATAAGATTACGTGCAGCACACGTTTTCCGTTATTAAATGTTAAGAGCTTACAATACAAATTTAAGATTATGTGCGATACACGTTTTCCGTTATTAAATGTTAAGAAGAGCATTATAATACAGATTTAAGATTATGTGCAGGACACGTTTGCTTTATTAAATGTTAAGCGCTTAAAATACAAATTTAGAATTACGTGCAGCACACGTTTTCCGTTATTAAATGTTAAGAAGCGCTTACAATACAGATTTAAGATTATGTGCAGCACACGTTTTCAGTTATTAAATGTTAAGAAACGCTTATGATACAAATTTAAGACAATGTGCAGCACACGTTTTCCGTTATTAAATGTTAAGTAGCGCTTATAATACAAATTTAGGATTATGTGCAGCACACTTTTTCCGTTATTAACTTCACACTAAAATCATACAGAACTTAAGTTACGTACCTAATACCATTGTTGTTTTGCTGATAGTAACATTTTGTGTACTTTATATAAAAAACACAGACAATGTTGTATGTGTTTTAAAAGTGTGAAATCTTAGCCTCAACTGTACCGCCCCTACTTGTCTGTTAAATTTCTCAGCGGGGATGTTTGGCAAGAAAGCGGAAGGCTATTCCACCAATTTAGACGTTATTCCTTTATTTGTAAATTAAATATATGGTTATTTTAGAGGTGTGACACAAAATTTAGCACATGACATCGCTCTAGTTCTCAATGAAATTATATTCTATGGATTAATGGAAACTAATTAATTCCAAATTCTCAAGAAAAGATTTTTTTATATAGTTGATGGAACAGCCTGCAAATGTTCAATGCTTTTCCTTAACGTGGAATTTTCTATGGACGGTTGCAAATGAGTGCTCCTATAGGAGAATTTGGTAGTGAACACTTCATTGGGAAAGAAGAAAACGCAGTTTATCAGAAAGAAGGAGAAATGTTTCCTTTCGGACACTTAAAATGTTGTAATATATAGAGGCTCGTAAAGCAAACAGTCGTGTAAATAATTTTGTTTTTATTGTGATTTAATATATTATTCTTATCCATAGGTCTGACTATGAACAGCGACGAAACGAAAATAATTACCAATGGACAACAAACTTCAGTAGAACTGTACGACACAGAACTACAATACGTCTCTGAATATAAGTACATAGGACAACATGTAGCAGAACACCGACATAGAAATAAAAAGAAGAATAACATCGGCTTAAAGGCGTTCTGGAGTTTAAAATTCATATTGTTGGACAAAGCAATCAGCCGCAACTAAGGTTCGAGACTCTAGAGACCTGCATCCTACCAGTAATCCTATACGGGTGTCAGACATGGGCTCTGTCTACGAAGCAATATGCAGCGATCCAAACTTGCCAGAGAAAGACGCAGACAAGCTCCCTAACGACAGTCTACAAAAACTGGCCAACACATCCGAGGCAACATAACGTGCCATGGTGACGAAGTGGAAGTGGGTGAGGCCACTTGACGAGAATGGAGCACTCAAGATGGACGCACGCGACCACCATGTGGGACCCATACATCGGAAGAAGGAATCAGGAAAGACCACGTCTCAGATGGGCGGTTATGTTTGTGAAGGCGACAGGCAAACAGTGGTCAAGAAAAGCAAGGGACAGATCTCAGTGGAAAGAACTAGGAATAATACGAACTAGAAATAGTTAAGAGTGTTACAGTGTATAACGTTAATAGGTTACAATGACGACTAGCGCTAGATAGAATATACATATACAGACCGACAAAGAGAAATCTCGCCTGGAATGCTTACCAGGCGAGTAATAACGAGCTGCCCCTTTGGAGGCTTTTGCCCTTCAAGAGACATAATGACTAAATTCATTCATTCATTGTATTATTGTAATTCTACCTTTCATTTTGTATTTATTTATAGATGTGTACATACATAGGTTGTGTCCAGTTACAACGTTCATGTGTAGAACAAGTAGGCATATTCATAATTAATTTCTGTAATCTGGCATTAGAGACGGTAATACTTGGAGACAAAAACAAGCTATAAACATTTCTAAATGAACAGAAGTTGAAACATCGGAGCCGAAATATATTATAAGTATTTCAATATTAACTAATGTTTAATTGTGAATATTCAAATTTCAATCCTTTTAATAAATTGTCATATTATTTACTTCTAAACTAATTTTGCTTAAAAAAATATACCTATTTATTGTAAAATGTACAATTTAAATATTAAAACCTGTAAATAGGCGAAAAATAATGAGTACTGGTTTTTACTCTTTGGGTGAAAAACTTATTGTGAAACAGAACAGTAGGCCTATCTAGAATCTAGATGCGTTTTACTTATTGTGAGAATAATTTTCTGTTGTCCATAAGATGACTTTAAATAAATTGTTTGTTTGTTGTTAATATTAATTCACATGCCAGCATATTTTGTACGTGAGTAGTATTCTCATTGTTCAGTGCCTAGGCATACTGCCATATAAGAATAAGCAGATGTAACACACGAAACGGAGCGGGGGGACAAGTCAGAGTCCTCCTTTGCAAGCGAAGCTAGTAATATGATCCCTGTGCATCTAATTTGTATTGAATGTAACCAAACGCAGGACTGTAGTTATTACGTTCTCTGAATGTTATATCTTCCGTGGAATATGTTTCATTATTATAGAAGCAAATAACTTTCAAAATGTCTGGTATTCTTTCTGGAAAATGAATCTGAAATATAATTATTTGTACTTCAAATGATTTTAGTTTGCAGCATTTACAGCACAAGCCACTAATATTATATAAACTATAGATTGACTATCAATACATCAGTAATTATGACGTAAAATTATTAATTATTATCATTAAGATCATCATAATGTCTATTTAGTCCATCTCTCCCTATTCTTACAATGATTTTGAGCGAATATCAGGCATTCACAAGCAGCGAGACTCTCAGGATAGCACAACGCAAAGCACAACACAAGCACACACCTATAGTATGTTTTTTTTAAATTATGGTTTATTTAACAACGCTCGCAACTGCCGAGGTTATATCAGCATCGCTGGTGTGCCGGAAGTTTGTCCCGTAGGAGTTCTTCTACACGCCAGTAAATCTACTGATATGAGCTTGTCGCAATTAAGCACACTTAAATGCCATCGACCTGAGCCGGGATCGAACCCGCAACCTCGAGCACAGAAGGCCAGCGCTATACCGACTGCGCTAACCAGGCCGATCCTATAGTAAATCCTGACGTTCCTGCTGAGAAACAAATCCGGTCAGTTGAACTTCAAGCTAGGAATTCTATCGTTGAATAAATTAAAATAAATTGTCATTAGTTTATGACGAAATTGATGACGTCATGAAATCGTAAATGTAACTGAAAATTGTAACCTCTTCCCTGTCTACTCTATTCATGTCTCATTTCTCTACTTGCCTAGCTCTCATTATTTCTGCTTGTTCTATATTACAAAATTAATTTTGGTTACTTTTTATTACTTCACATTGTATATACTAGGATTAGATCTGAGAACATTCAGTCAGCTAAGAGATGACTGAGAGATGAATGACTAATTGTAAATAATAATGTATGACATGTTTAAAATTGAATAATACATGTCATACAGTCATTCAATAGCCGTGTCATCTATTATCAATTATTGCAGAATACATATTACAAACTAAATTTTATATTTCCGTTCGATACTTGTAGCTATAGGAGCTTGTACAGAGTGAGTCAGGCAGGGATAGACCGGCGTCAGAGGAAAGTGGTATGCGTAGTAACTGCTTCGACATCGCAGTGATCAGACCTCTTGCTCGCGTACGTTTCGTGTGTAACTAAACACGAAACGTATGCACGTTCACATAGTGAGGGTGCAACTGTATACCGCACATTTAGAGTGCAGTGGTGTATTCATTATGAAATATAACCTTGAATAACGAGTGTTTATTTACGATAACTGTGAAATATGAATTTTGGAGAACAGTTGTAACAAACTTCCGTCAGCCATTCTCTGATTCGCCAGAGCCTTCTAAAGCGATGATTTTCAATTTAGTGAAGAAATTTCGTACGTCTGGATCAGTATTCGATCAGAAACGAACATATGTGAAGCATGTTCTCACTGAAATTGACCACTAACTAGAGAAAATTCCTACGACTTCATACCGCAGTGTAGCTTAGCAAGTAGGGGTATCATAGTCTTCAGTGGTAAGAGGTACGAAACAATTAAAATTAAAATCTTACCAAATCAATGTAGTTCAAAGTTTAACGTAACCTAATTATCAGAGCAGCCTTAGATTTTGCATGTGGTTCCAACTAGACTACTTGACCCCACCTTAATTTTTTTTTTTTAGTGACGAAGTATGGTTCCACCTCAGTGGTTACGTGAACACTAAAAATGATTGTTACTGATGCAGTGAAAATCGGCACCGATTTCACGAACAACCGCTACATGACATAAATTCGAGCCATTTAGGAGAACGAAGTGCGATGAGGTGCTGGACATGTCTTCAGGAGCTGTGCAGCCTGCCAGATATCACAATGACGTCATTTCGAACATGAATGATGAATTCGGTAAGTACATCATTACGCAATACTAACCACAAAAGCGAGGAACGAATCCTCCGCATATAGTAGCGTAGTTACGTATGAATCAGCAGTCATGAGTGAGGTTAGGAGTCTAGCTCTGGCTGGTTCACTCTGTATTTCTAAAGACAGTTCAACTTCACGTGCGCAAGCAATGGTGTAGCCGGAACATGAATTTAAAGACACAGAATGTACATTACTGTGTGTGAAAAGTGCAACACTCAGAAAGAATTGCCCGTACGACTCCAACCTCGGAAGTTGTGTAGAACAGTGTACCAGCAATAGTTGATTACGTTTCCAGAGAGATGGTATACACATAGCCAACAGTGATGTCTCTTGTGTCATCAGCAAGGTCAGTGTTATGTCTTGCTCAGTCAGTACAGTCCCCTGCTCAGTCCCCTGGTAGAGGGGCAGAGAAGGCCTGACGGCCTTATCTCTACCAGGTTAAATAAATAAATCTAATCTAATCTAATCTAATCTAATCTAATCTAATCTAATCTAATCTAATCTAATCTAATCTAATCTAATCTAATCTAATGTACAGAGTTCCCAAACGAAGTGGAAACGTGAAGGCTAGTGCAGGTATGCCTCGTCGTCGTGGACTCTGTAAGATTTCTCAATGGAAAATGTAGCGAATTTTGCGTCAACTTTTTAACAGGCTTTTCTTAAATTAGGTGAATAAAAGGCGTTTTAACTCCTTATATTGAGTAATATTTTGGATTAATACTGTAGTTCGCACTGTGTTGAATTACTGATATGACGCTGTATTACGATAGCAAGCTGTCTGTGTAGCAAAATCTGCGAGTGGCTCGGCTGATACCCGAGATCCGGTTAGCCGTGTTGCGGTTTCTTTACTATCTATTCACCCAGTATTAACCCGATTTGTCCCCGCGTTGCTATATGGCAACGTTGAATATAAGCACACATAACTGTTGTTTTTCAAATGATGTGTGGTTCGTTAGCGACTGTAATTGGTTTTCTCTACTGTCCATTGTTGTGTCGTTCTTATTCCCAAATCTTGTTTCAATTGGTTTTATAACTTGGAAATTATTACAGTGTGAATAAACTGAAGCATAGAATTATGCCTGAAAGTGCTAATCAGGAATACATGTCAAGTTAAATATACATTTTCATTACACTTGTTATCGTAACTGAATATATTTGTATATGTATTATGAAAATAGATAGTTATATGTCTCTTTTGGTCTAAAGAACTGATTTGTATTTTCTGCATATCAGATGATATTCAAGGTTATTTTTTTGTGTTGCCATATGGCTATACCGGGTTATACTGTAGATTTCATTATGAATTTTTTCTGTAATAACTACTAGATTAATATTATTAGATTATAAGTTTTATTATGCTGCAAGAAGCTTTTTAAATTTCGAAAACTATTATATTTTTAAGTATTATTTTCTTATTCTTTGTTTATTGACTTTTTTGGTCTCTGTCACTAAAAGATGTCCTAGATTATTTGGAGGATATTTTATCAGATGATGACACATTCGATACCGTTTACATACAACCGCCTTCATCAGAGGATGGAGCTGTGAGTGGGGAAGATGATGCAGATGAGGAAGAAAGTGGTATACCAGATAATGTATGTCCTGAGCAGTTAAAAGCAAATTGTGAAATTGTTATGCAAAGTGGCCGGCGTATTGATTCATTTGAGGATACTGCATAAAATCCAGACGAGAATGTGGACAATGAAAATGGAAGATATTATTTTGGCCGATATTTTAGAAAACTCATATTTAAATATAGAGACAGAACTCTTGGAAGTTTCTGATATTGAACCCTCTACATCAATTAGCCCTACTACAGGATTGCGGAAAGTAAAACCAAGTAAGTCATCATGTGCTCTCCCACCTTCTAACAAAGGTACAAATTTTGTATGGGTTAACGATGATTGGTCACCAATATTTCCACCAGCTAATTATGAAGACTGTAAAGCACTGAAACCACATGAACAATTTGAGAAGGTCTTCGATTATGTTTTATTACAACACATATGTGACGAATCTGGAAAATATGCTATATTTCTTGGTAAGCCAAACCCAAACTTAACAGTAAATGAACTTAAAGTTTTCATTGCCATCTTACTTGTGACAGGATACAATAATTATCATAGTCGTGTTCGAACATTATGGAGTACAGATGAAGATCTGCGAAATGAAATGGTATCAAATTCAATGCGTAGAAATCGGTTTCAACAAATATTGCAATTTCTACATTTTGAAGATAGCTGTAAAACAGGAACTGATGGAGATAAAATGTGGAAATTGCTACCCTTGACAGATCATCTGAAGTCTAACAAGCTCAAACATTTTCACCCTGAACAGTATCTTGCATATGATGAGAGCATGATATCGTATTTTGGTCGTCATGGATGCAAACAGTTCATAAAAGGGAAGCCACTACGATTTGGATACAAAGTTTGGTCACTTTTTACTCCAGCTGGCTACCTGGTAAATTTTGAAATCTACCAGGATACAAATCCACGATCCAATAAAGAATATGAAGAAAGGTTTGGTAAGTGTGCATCACCACTTCTGAATATGATTGATGACTTTGATCCTGAAGTTCAGAAACTTCCGTTTTCTTTCTTTTTTGACAATTTATTCACAGGTTTTCCTGCGCTGGCTTATCTGATACACAGCAACAGGTACTATGAGAGAAAACAGAATTTTCAAAAGCTGCCCACTTTCTCAAATGCCTGAGCTAAAGAAGAAACCTCGAGGCTACATCACTTCTGTCAAAATGAAAGATATTGACATACATGTAACAAAGTGGGTGGATAAAGCAGTCGTGACAATTGCATCAACATCGTATGGAAAGAACCCCGTTTCAAAGGTACAACTCTACTCCAAAGAGTAAAGAAAGAAACTCAGTATTACTCGACCAAATGTTGTAGGGAAGTCAACAAGTACATCGGTGTCGATCGTATGGACGAAAATGTAAACCTGTACCATGTAGGAAACCGTGGAAAGAAATGGTGGAATTGCATTTTCACTTGGCTCATTGACGTTTGTGTGCAGAATGCATGGAAACTACAAAGAGTAGCTGAACCTACAATGTCACAACTAGAATTTAGACGGCAAATTGCAATTTATTACTGCAATCATTACGGAGAAAAGCCAGCAGGACCAGGACAGACACATAAAAGGAAATTTGAAGGAACTGCCTATGAGACTTTGCGATATGATGGTCTAAACCACTGGCCAGCACCAACGGAAAGAAAAGACGATGTGCTGGTGACCTCCTCCACTATTGGACGAACAATGTGCACAAAATGTGACATACGACTGTGCCTCAAATGCTTCAAAACTTATCACACCTAGGAATAAATACCTATATTTGACATAGTTATGTTACAGATAATGTGCAAAGGATAATACTCATGGTTTATAATTATATTGCTATAATTTGTCAATACAACTTTCTGTTGTGTAAACTACATACTGTAATGTAACATAAAATATATTATATTTCCATAAACAATTGCTGAGTTACATACAAATTTAATAAATAGTGTAAATGAATCATATTTATTTCAGTACTTTTTTCTTCCCCAGTATAACCCAGTGTTGCCATATGGCAACAAGCTCTCACTGCCAAACGACTCAATGTCAAGTTAAATCAAGACCATTTTTATATTTCTTATGTTCCCCAATCTAATCAGTAACAAAAAAAGTCCCATTAAAAATAAAAATTATTCTGGGACATACCTGATTAAGAGTACACCTTCTGGAGTAGAAACGGCAGTCACGGCTTTAAGATTTGTGTCTTTTATCTCCTTTGAAGCGTTTCATATTAGAATAGAGATTCGACCTGAAGTTAGTCAGTGGTATTTGTTACAGGATGGGTGGAACGGGTTCTCTCCGGCACCGGGATTTGAACCCGAGTTTTCAGCTCTACGTGCTGACGCTCTATCCACTAAGCCACACCGGGTTCTCCGTTCCACACATCCTTCATCATATAATGACGCATAAATTCTACATGGAAATATCATATGTACTTCGGTACGTCGTAATATAATTATAATAAATGGTATTTGTGCCACATTTATCTCAATATAGGCCCAGTAAATGTTGCAAATCATCCAAGAAGGTATTCTTAAGCCCTAAAATGTTTTGACCCGAATACGTCTTTGAAATCAGACCGACACACAAGATAATAGGATGGAAATGGCGATGTAGGTTAATATTTGAAAGGTGACACATTCCGTAACTATAACTTTGTAAATGACAACAGGTTGTATATATAAATGTGGTCTCGTTCGATCGGGCATACGACTACAATGTGAGCATGACCTTCAGTTGGCACCGCCATTGCGCGAGGCTCGGGTAGGGGCCCGCGACGACTGGCGGCCATTTTGGGCGTGGGCGAAAATTTCCGGACAATATATCTCGTGGCTCCGATGTGCTAGAGCACTGATTTTGCTACAAAACCAAAGATCTCATCTAGATCTGTCCATGTAAGTTACACGTATTCACATAAAACCCACGACCGTGTCCCCAACACAGCCAAACTCCGATTTTCTCTAAATAAGCTTTGGAAGTAAGACGTAATTTGTAGATAACAAAACTTACCTATCCACGATGCCTCATCCTCGGTCACGGTAAGTGTACTGTTCCTTTCCTGCAGCTGTGGCAGCAGCACGGCCGAATATCCTGCCGTCATGCCGGAACTAGTCACTGCAGCCAAGGGACCTACTGCAGCCAACCACTAAATATGAAAACAACATAACTTATAAACAGCAATGGTTCTTCATTTAACTACTATTTCATGAGATTTTCAGACTAGTTGAAATTAGGCCTCTGGTATGCAATCTTGGAGTAAGTATGTACAATTCTTGCAGGAAATCTTCTCTACAGTCCTGTTCTAAAGCATAAAATTTAAAGAAAATGTCGAAAATGAATTCCTGTTATTGCAGTGCAAATCGAAATGTAACTGATCTATGGCTGTATAAGGTTTGTAAATTTATGAGAGTTTGATTTGGTAATTTTGATTTATTATTGGTAAAATTTGTGCCAGCATCCGCGGTTATACAATGAATATAAGTGAATCTTTTTGGTTAAAGTAGTTAAGAGTTAATTATTAGAGATTATTTTATTATTTTTGGGTGTAATCTTTATATTTATTATAATAGTATAATTTAAATTTTACATACTCCGTCATTATGCAATTCCTCATTATTTACTAAACTGAAAATTTGAGGAAATGTGGTTCAAGCAAATTGTGAGAGAAATATTTTTATACCTAAGTGACCTTTCTCATACTGACCACCAGTCTAAGAATTCGCGCTCCTTGTTGATACAGTATGTAATGTTGATTCTTGATACAAGAGTGAAGGCGAAATGGACCAATGGGTTCAATTCTTACAGATAATGATAATGGTGGTTTATTTAAAAATATATAAAATATTATAACTGTAAATATTAAAGAAAGTATCTAGTGGACACAAAGAAAGATTTAGTGAGCAATCAATATTGCGTAAGCTGAAATATTACACCATTTCTTTGCGTGAAGATTTTCTAATCCACGAGCGGCAAATACTCTCGCGCACACAAGCGACCTCGCGAAGCGTACTACCCGTAAGGACTGTTTACGTATCTCGTACCTTTTTATATTAATCACTTGAATAATCATAAAGTAGTTACAATATATTACCGAAATGGTGTATGAATAAGGAGTATAAATAGTTGCTTATTTGAAATCATTTTGCATGAATTAATTTGGTATCACGATAATGGGCTCACGAAAATTCAAAACACGGATGGAAATTGCGAATTGCTTGAATGTGAAATTCTCAAAGAAATTCTCTACTTGGGAGTGTGGCACCCCTTTAAAAGAGAGTAAACTCGAGCAGTAGAGCCGCACACCTCAGTCGATTTATATGCTGTAATATGAGTTTTATAAAATAAATTCCATCATGTGTGCTGCAGGGTGCCGCGTACTTCTCCGTAATTATACAATGCAAGAGGAATTGCTACTGCGATTATTAACTTCATAACATAGCCGTACAGGTACATATTCATCGTTTTTCTTTTGAGTTCATAAATCATGATAACATTTATAACAGTAGAGGCTACAATCACTTGCTTATGCAAAATTACATTGCAAATTCTAAATATAATTAGTTAAAGGTATATGGTAACATCTCAAAAGATTCCAATTTCTTTGTGGGGAAACAAGATTGTAGGTTGTACAGTAGAAATATGTAGATAAACAATAATAAAATTTGTAACACGCAACACAACTGGCTACTAATTCAAATTACATCATAAAATCCAAACATAATTAATCATAGAGTAATAATATCGCTATTGATATTTTTACTTGTTCATGATCAAGCACTACTTTATGTATAGTAAAATTCTAGTGATAGAAAAAAAATAGTATGAAACGCAATATTTAAAGGAAGGCTATAGAGAATCTGAAATAATTTTCTCCATTTGTAAGGTAGAACTTCAATTTTTGGTAGCCTGCACACATTTATCATATCAATGTAAGAGACCTGCCGAAGTTTCATTGCCATAATGTTCTATTTTTTAATTATTCAATTGGTAAGAACTTATAAATGCACATTTTTTAAATTCTACTCCTAATGAAAATTTTATTCAATCTGTCTAAGAATTTTTATATGACACTACTTGTATATTAAAAAGGGAAATATGCATCACTATTTATATCATTCCTTTTTTCATCTTTTATTAGAGATTTCTACGCATTGTTTTCTTACCGCTTTCTTCTTGAATATGTCGACACAGAATTTACAATATATATATATATATATATATATATATATATATATATATATATAAATCCCACAAGGATAGCTGCCCATCAGTAAGGCTTGCCAAAAGAGACAGCACACTAAACAAATAAAAATAAATATTTACGTAATGTTTGTTATTTTCAAATGGAAGCTACCCTTGGGAAAGTACGTTTATTCAATAATTTTTAGTAATCAGATAGAATATAAAGAAATTTAGGTGTACAGGTGATTACGTAAAATCTGAACAGAATATTTCATTACGTCTACAGCAATAATTTACAAAAATTTAAAGGAATTCCAAAAGACTTAAAACATTCAACTGAGAATTTTGGAATTGTTCCCCTTGCTCCGAACAATAATCCAAATACTTCAATCTGTCCTTGTATGTGATAATAATGCCTAAAGTATTCAATTGTAGGGTCATAGATGGTCTTCTTTTCGTCATGTACTGCTATGGATTGTTCATCTGCAGTTTCAAAGCGCACGGTGGGATCGATGATAATTGCTGTGTCATTTCCTCTATCAATGGCAATGATGTCAACTCGCCGAGAGCTTCTATCTTTTGCAAGGCAGTGGACTTCTTGGTGTACCTCGTAGAAGGAAGGAAAACTTTTAGCAATAAGTTCTCGTATTGCATGGTGACTAGTATTTCGGATGAAAGTTCCATGTTGGCAGAATCCCAGGATGTGGAGTAAGGTTTCTATCTTAGTGTAATGTCTGCACTGAGAGCTATCCTGAAACCGACCTGGTATGGCACGCATGTTTGACACTAGTCCTATCATTTTAATTGCCTCCTTCCACTCGGATACAGAGAGACCATCTCTTGTTTTTATCCAACGGTTAGCTGGTGTGTATTCCTGAAATAATGACACACCTCTCCCTTTCTGCTTGAGTGCGCACCATTTTTATATTCCTCATCTCTTAATATATTTCTCAACTTTGTATAGTTATTTTTTCCGTCTCTGCAAGCAATCGTTTTCTTTTTATGCCCAATTTATTAAGACAGTTATTAGCCTGGGCTTGTAGATTTCTTCATGCATTAACATGACAGTTATTAATGGTTTGCAATGTAAGGGAGTTATTATACCGTTGAATGTAAGCTTCCCACGTAGCTCGAAATAATCTCAAGCCTTTAACTTTAGGGAAACTATATATCATGTGATCTGGTGTGTCATGCGGCAGATCTAAAATTTGTTTCAAAGAAGATTTCAGGAGCATATCAGTAATCTTTAAAAATACTTTAGGCATCTTATCCAAGGGAGTCGATTGCATTAAATAAATGAGGGCCATATTCAGTATTTGATCTGTTCGAAGTGAAAGGGAAGAAACTAATCTCTGTAATCGTTCTTGAAAAATTTTCATTATCGAATTTCTATCTAACATTATTTCATCATTGTAAGTAATTCCTAAATATTTAATGTTTTCATTTTCGTTTATCGACTCAATATTGAAGTCAGGCTCCAAGTGTACTTTTGTTAGTTTCCCTTACAAATATTTAGTACTTTAGTTTGTGAACATTTAAATTTAAGCCAATTTCCTGAAATTTAATTTTTGCCATAGTAAACAGGGCTAAAGCACAATTTAAGTTCTTTGCAATTAAAATTGTGTCATCTGCAAAGCTTAATACACAGAGTTTAGAAACATTTTCTTGTAAACTATATCTATATTGGCCACTTATCGTGTGCTCCGACAACTCATTTAAAATATGATCCGTTGCCAAGTTATACAGCGCAGGAGAAAGTGAAGCTCCCTGCATCAGCTCTCTTCTTAAATGGATCGTCTTAGTTTTCTGATTATTTAATTCTACTTGCATTTTATTTCCCTCTTGTAGATTAATGATAACATCTTGTAATTTCTCTGTAATAGATTTGGTACGTATTACAGACTTTAAATGATCTAATCCAACGTTGTCGTAAGCCTTACTAATATCAAGGAAAAATATAGTTAAACTTTTCTTTTTTCCCCTTGGCATGTTTCAAAATACCATTAAGAACAGATGAATTGATCTGTGTACCTGGAGTTGCCGTAAATTCTCGTTGGTTTTAATTTAAAGATAAGTTACATACCCCTCAGTCGTCTTTCAAACACTCTCTCTGTAACTCGACGAAGAATGTAACAGATGGATATTGGCGCCCAGTTTTGCAAATTCTTATTGTTATATAAGAAGTGTTCGAGCTTCCTTAAAACTTTCTGGAATCCATCCCGTTGTCGATATTATTGTAGCAACTTTAGCTAAGACATCGTTCACATCAGGATCTTTTACCACTCTCATCAGAATTTTATCTGTTCCGGGTGCAGTATCTATCTTCATAAATTTTGCGGATGCCTGTATTTCTTCTTTTGTGAAAATAGTTTGATACAAATCATTAACTTCTCTCAATTCTTCAAGTTGTGGTTGATCGTAACTTTGTGGCATACTGTCATTAATTTCTCCAAAATTTTCATTATAGCAACAAAAGATATAATTGCTATTAATACTACAGATATTTTGCTTATCATTTGTTACCATGCGCACTGCTTTCCTCCGCTGATTGTGATAGGCCTAATAGAATGTGCATATACTTTTCTCTTCTTCTCTGTTTATCTTTCTTGGACGCTCTTTCTGGATTTGTGCTGTTTTTATATTTTCTTTCAACATGAAAAGCCTTTTTGTTTCACCGCAGCTGATAGTATTTAGTTACAGGATGCTTTGGTACTGGCAAGAAATCAATTGATTCAGATAAAAATTTAACAAATTCTTTCATTTGTGTATTAAAATCATTTTTCGATTCAGGAATGGTAGCAAATTTCTTCTCCCATTGCTGTAAATCCGCAGAAAATTGATTCAGCTGAGGATTTATAATAGCATTCTCTTCAGTAGTTCTTTTTATATTTTCATGTTCTACATTTTCATACTAACTGACTATATTACACTAATTTATATAAACGGCAACTTTATTTATACAAATATTTACACAGTAAGGAAGTTAAATGCATAATTCACAACTGAAACACGAATTATATTGTTCATTCGCACAAGAAACACACATTTCGCATTGAATCAAAACAGTAACATAGAAAGAGATTTCTAAAGCTCACACCTAACAAGTGTAACACTTTGAAACACACAAAAAAAATCACATCGCGGATCTTTAATTACAACGTAATTACTAAGGGTTTCAATCGAATTTGGCACTTGAACATTTTTAAACAAGTAAAGTAGATTATTGGGAACCATTTTCAGAATGATGTTTTCTCTATAGGACTACCATAAGTGATAAATTACACACCACTTAATTTACAGATATTTTGTAACATAATCTCTTATTATATTTGTCGTAAATGGAAAATAATACTCGCAGGATTGCAAAGTAATTTCCGAGATATTTAGGCACAAAATAACTTCCAATGATCTACTTGTCCAATGTGAAATGGTGAAATCTATAACATATTAGTAACATTTATAAATATACTATACATAAATGATATTGTCATCCTCGGTAGCGCAGTTGGTATAGCGCTGGTCTTCTATGCTCGAGTTTGCTGGTTCGATCCCGGCCGAGGTCGATTGCATTTAAATATGTTTAAATGCGACAGGCTCATGTCAGTAGATTTACTGGCATTTACAAGAACTCCTGCAGGACAAAAATTCTGGCACACTGGCGACGCTGATATAACTTCTGCAGTTGCGAGCGTCGTTAAATAAACCATATTTAATTTAAATGATATTTTCTGTGTGGAGATACAAGTCTTGCAAGATATTGAATATAACGAACAGAAAATTCTTAAGTAATCTCTATATTAATTTGTCATTTCTCGTCTACCTTTGCTATGCTATATCTGTAAAATAGTGTTTATAATTACTATTGTCTAAGTAACTGTCCATATATCTAGTGCACGATTTTATTGACGGTTTCTCTGGTTGAAGGATAAAGTAGACAGTATGAACAAGGATCCAAAGACACGAGTCATGTCTTGCTCTAAAAGAGAGGAGAAAATCTGACCTTATGAATAAAATTAGTTTATATCAATAATATGTGGTAATATGATGTCGTGTCAATTATCGTGTCATCTGATACAAAATGGATTTACTCCTGACACTTGCACAGAGCCTGTGAGCAAGAGTGTCCTCTTCATTACAGCGAATACATTTATCATCTACAGTTAGACGTAAGTTATGCAAACGCGAACAAGTTGGAACAATATCATCAACTGCACAGTACCATATTTATCCTAATCTTGCAGTTAAGATTTTAGAACTAATGTTCCGCCATATAATTCCAAAGTTCACCCCAGGTATTGTAATATGTAAAATACGCATCTGTGTTGACGCAACTGACTCCATTATCTGAAAATACAGTATAATTTGCGGTTTTGTTCTCTTGTGCAATTTTGAAGGTACACTGACGTTCAAAGACATCTGTCCTACTAATCTATAGTGATCGATAAGTTGTTGGTGTACAGTAAGTGTGGCTTCTTTAGTTATTACTTCTATGAATAGATGGCGAAGAGTATAGTCAGTGTTGCCAATAGTACATAAATATATCCGCATTATAGAATTAAATTTTTAATCCCACTCTGCTGACGAAAGACAACACTGGTTTAGCTGCAAACCGCTGATATTGTCAATTATTAGAATAATTTGTGCTTAATCTACATCATCACTTTCCCTGGCACTTTTTTTAATCGCCCCAATAATGGTGTCACATATTGTAAACTAGCGGAACTCTTTCAAAGTTTGTCAATTTTTTATATTTTGGTTTTTACTTTTCCCGTGGTTAGAAAGTTCGCTTACAAGATCATAAAATCGTATGTTAGATTCTTTGAACGTCAGTGTACCATTCTTGCAAATACGTGTCAAGACATTTTATGTTATTCGCAGTGGCGGTGCGTCAATAAGAGCACAAGAGCACGTGAACACCTTGTTTCTACTAATGCACGACTATTTGTATTATTTAACACTGTATTGACGTAGTGGGGATGTATAATATGAGAATCGAGTATTTTAAACTTCCCTCATCTTGCATAAACTTCTTATGGAAACTTGGCAACATGCGTTCACGTACAAGCCGTGCTCTTTTCAAGGGCGTTACAGGAATTACATGCATGCGCGGGAAAAAATTGTCTTTCGCTGGACGCTTATGACTTGTCAAGAGCACAAAGCGTTAAGTGAACAGTGAATCTATGCCACAGATTCCGGGTGCATCGATACTTATCGTTCACGTGTTATATCTCGAGAAGGAGTTATAATAATGTGTATTTTAGCTGTAGGTGTCAGCATTTCTCACTGTGGAAGCGTTTACTTTGTGTGGGTGTGTGTGTACAGTGCTGCTACGAGAGTGTAGTTTGTGAGTTACTATACTTTAGTGTTAGCATAATATCATATCTTGGTATATATTTAGCATTAATTTTGCTTTCAAACACGTAGTAGCTGAATGTGATAGTAGTATGAAGTTAAGTATCTCTAACGTAGTGCATAATATTTAAGAATAATATCTACTGGCATGTATTTATAATAATCAATCTATGCAAATGGGTTTATAGTACTGGTATAGGCTATAGTGTATCAGTGCGTTGTGAACCAAAATATATTACTGAAACACGCTTTTGTAAATGACGGCACTTTGGTATGTATTAATATTTAACAAACGTAAACAATGAACTCTGTTCAAGCAATTTTGAACAGTAAAGAACTGGACAAATTGACTTACCAGGAAAAACTGGAAATAAAAAGATTCGGTTTCGTAATAATAATAATAATAATAATAATAATAATAATAATAATAATAATAATAATAATAATAATAATAATAATAATAATAATGTTTTGAATTTATGTACGGATTTTCGATAGTGAAACATTGGAACCATGACATTTCATATTAGGCTAAACGTACGATTTCAAATTATTTTCGATTTTGGAACACAAAATTTGAACACACGTAATATTTTATCACAAGCCGCCACTGGTTATTCGGAATCCTAGCTAGAATAGGTGTATTTCATAAGTCTGGTTCTTGTGTCCACTTTTCAATCCAAGCCACAGTGAAGGTAGAGGCATTACGTTGGATCTGTAGAACTCTGTTAAGAAATAAGGTCAGACACTTATATTAAATATTCCATAATCCTACTCCTCCGTCTTCAGTTCTACGGTACAAAGACGACGCTGGAACTCACCAAATATTCTCTTGCCAGATGTATCAAGTAACTTCAGCCGAGATTTTCTGTATATGTGTTTTCGGAATCGGAAGGATCTGTACGATATACCACAAACAGGATAAGATGTAAGCATGAACAGCCCAGACTCGCTCGTGTAAAAAGAGATTACGGAAATACAACTCCTTTGTTAAATACTTAACTTTGGTCACAACATAGTACCAATTGAGATTGTGCATAACATTCAAATGACGATGATAATGAATTCCAAGTGTACGTATTTTTATCAGCAATTGTAAGATTTATTTGTGGCACAGTGTCCCAAGTACCAACAGGCAACTCCTGTTTTTTTAACGCCTTATAGTATATAGTACATAAATATTATTGACTACTTAACATTCAATATTTTGCAAAAGATTCTGTAATTCGTTATTTAACAGATGCATTTAATACTTAGTATCAGGCCTAATTTATCTAATTAGTCAATAAATGCAACAGTGCTTTTTCATTCAATCATAACATGAATAAAATTGAATGCACATTAAATTAAAGCGTATTGCAAACACAGATGAAATGGTTAAAATCGAATGAAGGGGTAAGAATGAAAAAGTCCAAAGCCACACTTTTAACAAAAATTGTTTTGTGCAAATGGATTTCTGACACATATGGGAAAGCTATTAATAAAATATTGTAATAATTACTCAACAAATGGCATAGGCCTAAGAACTCTAAACCTTTGGAAAAGTTTGTCTGTTTGGCTTAGGAATATTTTTATTATCATTCTAATTGTTAGTTTTTAATATATATATATATATATATATATATATATATATATATATATACTATAAATGGTGTAAATGCATTCATTAGACTAACGTTTATAATATTATATTTTGTAATTTTGTATTATTTGCGATCATTAACACAATCTCAGGACTTTGTAAAACTCTATTTGAAAGTTATTTAGCTATTTCTACGTTATTTAGACAAAACTAAAATAGTTGTGTAGACTAAAAATCGAACTCGGACTTCCCTACACATCACGCAGAAGTCTTGCCGTCTGAGCTATTAAAACGACACGGATCATCTGTGCGGAATGTCGATCTAGTCATGAAAGTCCAATGTCGATTTAACTACACGATTTATGTATACCTTTATCTAATATTTACGTCATATTACCATGCAGTTTTTGAAGTGAATTTCGGAACGATGCTAGTAACAAACCAAATAGCCTGAATTTAAGTAACTCAATATTCGTTATCTTGTGTATCAGTGCTCTGGTCTCCGATCATGCGCACTGTCTTACATCTGAGACTTAGGAATATTCAATCGTCTCATTCTTTTCTAGGGAAACTTTACGTTTTAAACTTGATCATTTCAATATTCTTCCCAAACTGCATGCATACTTGCATGGAAAATTGAACTGTGTAGATGCAGCTTCAGTCCCGTTACACAATACAGCGAGAATGCGTTTGTCGTTCTATGGAAAATGCTTTCCTGTAGCATGCAGTAACGGCCGAAATAAGGCACAGCTGACACACGGTCCAGCGTCCACAGGTAACTAATCTAATTGTAACCTTTAAAATCTGTATTACGTGAATGAAATTAAACAATTAATAAAAACTCAGGTGTTCAAATTTATGTAACATCAGCGCATATCAAATTCAAAGATCTTGTATATTATAATATAACTTACAAGGTCTTTGATCAAACTGCCTTCCGTAAGGCGTAATAAAATACGTGTTTTAATTGTCTATACATAGATGGCTTCACTGTTAACAACATAATATGTTTTGCTGTAATGTGAATACATGAGCATTGATATATAGCTGTTTCCACACAATATTACATAGTTCTTAGTCTCGGTGTAGTGTGTAATGTAACGAAAAAGTACTAAATAAAGTGTGAAATTCTACTTCCACATTTTCATCTTCTAATTCTATGTCCATTGTAGACTATCTGAAAAAAAAATACACTCCTTCATTCAGATTTGATAACAGCGTTTTCAACAATACTTCATTTAATTAATATATTAATGAGGTTATTTGTAATTATATTATAAAATGTTTAAATTATATTATGATTTCAGCAGATGACGAAAACGTATTTCTGTTATAATAATAAGAGAAAAGTACATGTAATTAACATAGTTAAACTTGTATTTCGCTTTTCGCAATTGGCATTACTGAATAACATCCAGTTTCTTTATTGCAGTAATCGATATTCAATCTACAGTATCTCAACTTCACAATGTCTGAATAGGTTAAGTATTCGTAAATATACAATTATTAACAATTTCTGACGCGAATTTTAGGGATATATTATTTATATTTTTATTTCATTCACGAAATAATGTCACTCTCTGAGATTGATATAAATAAAAGTTTAAATTGGAACATTCAAGTTGCAGAAACCTGCAAAAAAGTATTCTCATTAATTCACTCATTTAGGCGATTGAAACATTTTCTACCCTTTTCCCTGAAAAAGATGTTAGTGCAAACACTCGTGATGCCCCACTTCGATTACTTTGATATTCTGTTTACTGACCTAAGCGTTACTTTAGCTCAGAGACTGCAACGTGTTCATAATAAGGGCGTCCGTTTCGTCTGCAATATTCCCAGATTGATCACGTAACACCATCCCTCGAAATGTCCTGGCTGCGTTTAGAAGATCGTAGGAAAATCCATTGTCTTTCCCTCCTCTTTCACAGATTGCATTTCTCCACTCCTGTCTATCTTGCGTCTCGTTTTCAAAATTTATCCATCCACCATAACCTAGATACACGATCACAACACTCCTCAATATTATCCATTCCTTCCCAACGAACATCCTCTTATTCATCTTCTTTCACTGTGGCTGTTTCTCGACTTTGGAATTCCCTACCGAGTAAAGTCAGGGACTGTCAGACATCAAACCAATTTAAGAATAGGCTAAGGAAATATTTTCCTAACAATTCTTTTTAACAATAATAGCTGTTTCAGGTTTCTCATTTTTTAATGGTTATATATATCACAGAATAAATATTTAAATTATCTCATTATTACTATTATTATTATCATTATTATTATTATTATTATTATTATTATTTCTTACCAATGTTTATTATTGTCTCACTAACATTACTTATCCAACTTTCATTATTTACTTTCATCTTAATTCATGGTCTAGATCAGGGATGAAACGATATTAGCTCTCAATCACGATAGAAGAGCTCGACTTTGACCGCGAGCGCATAGCGCTTATACTGTACTACATAGCGTTCTAATGTAGACATCAAGGATGTACAGTTGTCAAAAGAAAAAGTGACCACTCTCTAGAAGCAAAGTTCCCTTCGGGTATCTTCGCTACAATTCGGAGACAGGCGATGTTACATTTTGTTGGACCACGTTGCCTGTTATCTACAGTTATAATTAAAATATTGTGTGTGTTGCTTTGTAGCGTAATAATAGCGTTCCGGTCAGTTATTCGTGAGGCCCTGCGTTCGAACACAGCCTAGTGCTTTTTATGTAATTTTATGTTTTGTTTTTAAGAGAGAGAGAAAATATACATAATTGCGTCTTTCTCTTTTATAATTCTTTTAGTAATTAACATCAGGTTCATGAATGTATTATGCCATGACTTAATCATTATTTATTGACATCATGGCTGCAAATGGAAAGAAAAAATTTTTTATTCTCAACAAAAATAACTTGTGGCATAAACAAAACAAACTTATTGGAGTCTGCCTTAAAACATTCAAACAATTAAACATTCAAAAAACAAAACAAAGAGCCACGATTCAATATTTAGTCTGTCTTCCCCATATCTCGCCCACATCTTGCAGTCGAATGGGCATGGAATCGACTAATATTTGCAAATAGCGACTGTTCTCAGACACGACATTCCAGGCATCCTGCACATACATAACATACATACATAAGTGTTCTGCCCATGGGCAGGTGTTTCACAACAAACCAGCCTTCTCCAATCTTTCCTATTTTCTGCCTTCCTCTAAGTTTCCGCATATGATACATATATTTTAATGCGTTTATTATTCTTCTCAACCAGTGACCCAACAAATTCCTTTTTCTCTTTCTAATCAGGTTCAGCATCATTCTTTCTTCACCCACTTTTTCCAACACAACTTCATTTCTTATTCTGTCCGTCCACTTCACACGCTGCGTTCTTCTCCACATCCACATTTCAAATGCTTCTATTCGTATCTCTTCATTTCGTCATAATATCCATGTTTCTTCCCCATACACTGCCACACCACACAAAGCACTTCACTAGTCTCTTCCTTAGTTCTTTTCCCAGAGGTCTGCAGGAGATGCTCCTTTTTCTATTAAAAGCTTCCTTTGCTCATATTTGCAGTTTTTCTTCGGAAGAATAAATGCAGTATAGTCGGAGGCACCGATTTTGGCAGATGACCTCGATGACATTTCCAGTAGGCGAGCCAATATTGTTTGTGTAAGCTGCGAGAATGAGATGCGATAACAATCTGAGTCGTTCATATTTTCATAACAGCAGCATATCAATTATCCTTATTATGAAACACACCACGGTACAGAATACCACGGTACAGAATACCTTTAATAAATGTAAATGACTTCCGTTCGCAATGATTTTACAATACGTCTCCTACATTTTCTAAATTAAATCAATTCTTAATTAAAAGGAAAAAGCATTGCATTGCGCATATATATAATCCTACCCTTACCACATCAATATACAAGATTTTTCCAGTAATAATCTAAGGATTTTCTACTGGTGGTGCGACAATTCAAGTTAATAAAATTACGATTCTTCTTAATAATCAAAATATAATTTGGTTAATTGGGTAAAATTGCATGCTGCGGAAGTTAGATTTATATAAGAGTATAATAAATAGGATTGTAATGGATATTACAAGGTCAATAATTTCTTCACGCGCACATTGTGAATAGAACAGAGAAGAAAGCATTTTAAAATATTCGAAATCGTACAAAATATCGGAGAAACCAATTTTCCCAGCACATATTGCACCAATTGAAAAATATAATTACCATTCACAATAAATACGGTATTTTATGGATTCTAAAAAGATGTTTATTAATCTAGAGGTATTGGCTGATGACAATACTAAATTCCAGCACAACATTCATTCAGAATATGTAGAAATTACACTTTGGATTTTACTAAATGTATAGGCCTACTATCAAAAGGTGTTACATACCCCCTTAAATACTGTACATGTGTTACCTGTGCGATATCCGATGTTTAATTTTTTTAAATATAATTCGTAGTACTGAAACTGCCATATTGAATTCGCACAAATTGTATTATTCGTAATTTTCGTCTCGAAAACCCCTAAGATATCTAATTTAATTTTTCACCCATTTTTGTCCCACTCCACCACTTTAGGGACAAAGTCGGACTAAATAATACCTTATTCGTAGTCTGTGATCGCAAAGATCCCCAGATATCGACTTTCATCGAGATCGGATGACATGAGATTTCTCACTTCCTTCTGCCTTTTCATCAGTACCTTAGGATATGGTATTTAAGAAATCTAAGAATGTTTAACCAATATTGTAGAGAGTAACCTTCATTTTAAATTTTACGTTTCTAGTTAAATATAGTTTAGTGAATTTTTAAAATCGTCGACTTCTTTCTCTCCCCTCTCTGCTGGAAGTAAAAAAAAAAAACCCTGAAGTTATTTCAAGGGAGTAGCCTACATGAAATTGAATCTTTTTACTTTCCTTATACATTTTAGAAACAATTCTGAGAGATGAGATGAATAGTCTAACCCAATTTTATGAGTGAATCTTTGTTTTAAATTTAATGCTGCACGTCTGCTGGTTAAAAAAAATAAATCGGTATAATTATTTTGATCATTACTGCCTCCCATTTTCCATCCCTTAATGTTCGTATTTCGTAAAACTCAGTCTTATCTATTGACTAAGGATTAACATATTTCCATATATATAACAGATTATATTTCCATTTCGTACAATAGTCTGGTCACGAGACATAATCATATACTTTGTCTTTTCGGAATTTACTACCAAACCTATCGCTTTATTTGCTTCAAGTAAAATTTCCGTGTTTTCCCTAATCGTTTATGGAGTTTTTCCTAACATATACACATCATCAGCATAGACAAAAAGCTGATGTAATCCGTTCAATTCCAAAGTCTCTCTGTTATCCCGAACTTTCCTAATGGCATATTCTACAGCGAAGTTAAAAAGTAAAGGTGATAGTGCATCTCCTTGCTTTAGCCCGCAGTGAATTGGAAAAGCATCAGATAGAAACTGGCCTATAGGCTCCGTGCGTATAGCACTTTGCTGCTACAGGCGGACACTACGAGAACTACTTGTAGGCTTGTCTTCAACAGCTGTGTGTGATCTGTGTTGACAGCCGACTGCTGGAAGATTCGAGTAGGAGTGATTTTATACGCATTTATTTAATCTTTCATAAAGTGTTGCCTTTAGATTGCTATTTTAAAAATGTCAAAGCGGTCCAGCAAAATTATGTGCTGTGTTTTTAGCTGTAATAATAGATATTGTAATACAGAGCAAAATGTGAAGTTTTATAGTTTTCCATCACGACCCCACGAAATGGATTTGAAAAGACGGTGGATAATAGCAGTAAATCGGAAAGAGTGAGTTTAAATTAAGTATTTGGGATTTAAGTATTTTAATTAATACCTAATTAAGTTTTTACAGAACTTATCGTAATCGAGGATTTTACAATAAACCTACAGTAACTATTGCATGCAAATAATCACGTTAATGTTATACTTACAAAATAAGCAGCTGTAGGCCATATTTGTAAACACATCATAATAGTAGGGCGCATTGTATTCAGTAATTATGGCAAAGTCTTTATGATAGCCTGTATTATATAATTACAGAAATAGGCCTATATGAGAAATACGGAAAAATAGTATCATTACATACATACTTTACAATTACAGAATCATATTATGAATATAGAAGGAATTACAAATACAGAAAAATAATATAAATAAAAGTACATTACAATATTGTAATAGTCCTAAAGATATATCATTACGAAGACATATAACAAAAAATAATTTATACTCATTACAACAGAAATTACAAAACATTTAATAGAAACCAAAGCTACATTTTATGAAATCTATTTGAAGTGATTTTCTAAATATCATCTGCCTTTATAGTTTTGTCAAACATTAAACAATATGTTTACATTAATATGTCACATTTACACGAATTATTTTTATAGGGCAGACGGCACTTTATGGACACCTTCCAAATCATCTAGAATCTGTAGCGAACATTTCATAGGAGGGTGTAAATCTCAAAATCCTGCTAGTCCAGCATATGTTCCAAGCATCTTTCCTGAATGTTACAAAAGGGAGTCAACAGGAACAGACTCTCTCAACAGATTTAAAAGACTGAAGAAAAGAACTGAAATAATTTCACAGCCGGATACATCAGACCCTTTGGAAGATAGTGCGTCTATCCTAGTGACCACCAAAACTGATGCCCAAACTCAGACAGATAGAAATTATGACAAAGAAAGCAAGTTTGAATTCAGTTGTATGGTGGATGGAAACAATGTCAGCACACAAGCATGCATATCAGCCTTCCACGCATTGTATGCCAAACCTAAGTGTTCCAGTAAACTGTCTGGGTCTGACTCCCCATATGAAAAAAGAGGATTTTTTGGTTATAGTTCAATTTCTGATGAATCACAATTAAATGTCCTGGCTGGTGTTAACACAGAAATTTTTAATTTATTTTTGAACTTACTGTCAGACAGTACCCAGCGTAAAATTAGTAAAGAAAATAAACTTTTAATATTCTTAATGAAAATGAAGTTAGCCTTGCCATTTGCTGCCCTTGCTGTAATTTTCAATGTTCACCGTAGTACTATTTCTAGAATATTCCAATCTGTTTTACCTACACTTGCACAAGCAACTAAAAACTTTGTTTTCTGGCCTAGCAAAGATACTGTTAATGCAACATTGCCTACTGTGTTTAAAGATAATTATCCGAATTGTAGAGCTATTATTGACTGCACTGAAATTAAAACAGAACAACCTCCTGAAATCAGTCAGCGTGTATATATGTACTCTAACTATAAGTCTGCATATACTGCAAAAGTTCTTATTGGAATTGCGCCTTGTGGTATGGTAACATTTATTTCCAAATGTTATGGAGGTAGAGCCAGTGACAGTTTTATCACAAATGACTGTGGAATTTTGAAACTGATAGAACCAGGAGATCAAATTATGGCAGATAAAGGTTTTCCCGGAATAAAAACTGTATTGGAGGAGAGCAATGCAATTTTGGTAATGCCACCCTTTATGAATGAAGGTCACTTAACACCTGATCAAGTTGATGATACTTATAATATTGCTAGTGTGCGGATCCACGTTGAACGCTGCATTCAAAGAGTGAAAGTGTATAATATACTTCAAAAATGTCCAAGTGAACTATTACATTGTATTGATGACATTGTGCACATGTGTTGTGTTATGACTAATGTACAGCCTCCATTGATTTCTGAAGATCATTGTTAGAACGGTATGCCAGTTCTTTTAAATAGTGTGTGAAGTAAAACTGTTGCAACTTTTCAATACAGCCCTTCAGGAACATATCGTTTCTTTGAATTTCTATAAGAATGGAAATATGATTCTCTGTATAAATGAAAAAATCACAGAAATCAACGCCACAACAGTACATCAGCAGTTGACACTGAGTGAAATATGTATGACTTTGTTTTAGTTCCAAATTTCCTCGTGAATTTTTTATAATATAGGATACATTAATGTCCCCAATCTCACCGACAATGGGTTTTTTCTTACATGAAATAGGACATTTAATTTCTAATACTCTTTCTGGCTTACCATTCATCATTACTATCCCATCAGGACTAGCACACAACCAAGGTTGGGTTAAGTGAATGATAAGACCACAACCAGCAACTGTTCTGTCATATGAATTTGTGTATTTGTCAAGTGCAGTTTTTTCTAATTTACTTCCAAAAGTTACATTCCTAAGACCCCTACCATGAAGCAATTTTGGGTTCATGAGGGTATTTACCAGCTTCTCATGATCTTTTTTTCTAGTTTTAATTGAATGTGCCCTACTCGCAGAAATCCTTATTTTTCTTTCTTTAAACCATAAGTCTGATTTTGATTGATGCAAGGTTTTTACACAAATTTCAGTTGCTCTGGTCTTATCAATTAGGACATGATTATCATAAAAATCATTTTCTAATGCAGAAATGTTGCTACTACATTCATTAATTATTATAGGCCTAGTTTCTTGTTTCATTAATAATGTTGTGATTAGCCCTTTACATGCATTATTCTCAACAATAGCTGTGATATCTGTTATTAAATGTCCCAGCAGTTCATTGACAACTTTAAGTGATTCTGATTTTTTCTCTTCGTTTAAAATTTTTGTCAGTATACATGGGGTTTTCAGTGCAGGAATTTCAATTGCTTCAACTTCAAGCCTCTGCTTTTTTTTTGGGAAAAAGTTCTTCTAATCTCTTCCCCTTGCTATATTTCTCTTTCCCCGCATTTGAGATATGGGGTCGAGACCATTCGCAGGGCTGATCAGTTCGCGAAGTGATGCGTTCGGAGTTAACTGCATAAACAACAGCGGAAATGTGTTTACACTTTCCTGACGATCCAGCAGGACATTCGCAGGAACTATTAATCGCTTCTCTAGCAGCATTAACCTACGATAACATGAGGTCGTCTTTTTAAGTCAGCATCGTTTAATGTATAAATTAACATCAATCACAAATAGTAATAATACATAAATAACTACGTTACCTCTATGGTGACATGATAAGGTTTCAGGCTAACTGATGTCTGTCTTATTACATTTGCAGTTATTACACTCTTGCAAATTCCAGCGAAATATTTTTCTTGTAAATTTAATACATGACCACTTTCTGCAAGTAAACGACCTTTCTTAGAAGAATTTGGCCGATTATTGTCATAGAAAATACTTTGAAATCCCACTGTTATTATTAAATCTGCCATGGCAGTACACTGTGAGATGACAGCTGATGCTCGCGCGGTAGTACGCAAGAACTTACAATTTTCGCCACTCAGAGCGCGGCGGTGCATTTCTCCCTGCAACGCACGGAGCCTATACGGACTCTGCTGTAAGTTTCATTGAGACACATTTTAATTAATCGAACAAGTTTCTTGGCAATACCAAAGACACATATAGACTACTGTAATATTTGTTTAGTTTTTGGAGGTGACTGTCCAGAGTGGACAAATACTCGGGCGTGCATGTTTACTCTTATGTCCTACCCATTCCACTGCGACAGAGATAACAGCCGATCTTGCAGCGGTAAGGACCTCGCTCTCCAGTTCACATTAAGAAAATCCATCTGCCAAAATCCCTGGCGCGACCTATAACTTCCCGTTGTAATCCGCACACCACTGTCTATTTCGCATCTTATTAGATCCTAGGGGGCCGAAGCGTGATGATGAGGAGAGTGGATTTGACTGATTGGACCCTCCGGACTTCACCGATTTTCACAGTAAGTGTTAAATATTAGTTCTGTTAGGATTTTTTTATCAGAGACCGGAAAATCCCAATTAGCTTTTGCCCACCCGCATCCTGGACTAGCTTCTACAAATCATCAGAAAATCTTGGAGGGTGTTGGGGCAACTATTCCGCAAACGTTTCTATACATGTGCCCTCGTAGCTCAGTCAGAATAATGTCGGAATATAGAAGTCAACGTGTCAGGTTCAAATCCTTCTCAGTCCTTTTAATTTTATTGTGTTTTAAGATAGTATAATTTAATAACATAAAAAGAAGAAAACTAACACCAGTATTATGCAACTGTATTGTTCCAAACCTAATATTCAATTTATGTTATTTATATCGCTAAAGAACGATAACAAAATAAATAACTTGAATATTATTTATACAGTATCACTAAAGAACGATAACAGTATATAAATGATAAATATCGATTTATGTAATTAAGATATGATATTATATAATATATAATTAATTATTTAAATAAAATAATCTAATTTACAAAGAAAATGGTTATTTATTTTATAAGAATTACTTACATAAAATACAGATTATTTATATCGCGAAAGAACAATAATAGAATATAAATAACTTGACTATTATTTATAACGTTAAAGAACGAAAGCAGAATGTAAATAATAACTTGAATAATATTTATATCGCTAATGAACGATAACAGAATACAGAAGATTATAACGTAAATATTATTTATATCGCTAAAAGAACGATAACAAAATAAAAATAGCTAACTTGAATATTATTCATATCTATAAAGAAAGATAACAGAATATAAATGATAATTTGAATATTATTTATATCGCTAAAGAACGATTAGACTCGCGCCGCGGCGTCGTGGTCTAAGGCATCCTGCCTAGGCCTCGCGTTACGGAATGCGCGCTGGTTCGAGTCCTCATGGGGGAAGAAATTTTCTCATGAAATTTCGGCCAGTGTATGGGACCGGTGCCCACCCAGCATGGTGATGCACTTGGGGAGCTATGATAGGTAGCGAAATCTGGTTGCGAAAGCCAGCTATAGGCTAACGACTGGGAGGATCAGTATCCTAACCACACGATACCTCTATTCTGGTTGGATGATGGTCCACCTCTGCTTCGGCATGTGGCCGTGAGGCCAGCAGCCGGCTGGTCGGTTTAGCCCCTTCACGGGCTGTAGCGCCACGAATTACTATTATTAAAGAACGATTAAAAAATAAAATGAAAACTTGAACAAGATCCGAACTCACAACCTTCTAATCATTAAGCGAGCACTCTACTGCTCCTCTACGAGACACAGATATGGAATAATTCCAGAGTTCCGGAACTGCTTCTACAAGCACATGCATCGTATAACATCGCCGTGAACCGAAGCGGACTTAGAAAATATTCGCTGTTCACGAGTGCAGCCACTTTTTTTTTTTTTTTGACAATTCTACATGCACATGCATCGAATAAAGATAGTAATTATTACAATAACTTACGTTACTAAATGTCTGGCTATGTAATAATTATTTAATATACATGTTCATATATAATTAAAAAAAAGCGCAAAGGAGAGAAGTTTTAAGAAAAAAAAAGATAAGAGAGGAAGTTAATTGCTTGTAAATCAATTAACTTCTCTTCTTTATCTTTTGGAAGTCATTCTCTTATCAAAAGTAGTTGTTTTTCTGTAAATACTTCACTTCATTGGTTTGGAGGAACCAATAAGGTCTACCTGCTTGACATCTGTGATCTGCAAGTACGTTTGAACATTTGTATAAAAATAATAAGGGCAATATTGATTGAAATAAAGTATATTGATTGTGTGATTGTGAAAGTATAGTCCCTACTCTTCAGTCATGATTATGTAATAAGATTTCTTAGAATGAATTGTGAGATGCACATAACGCGAAAAAACAAATTCATTAAATTATGCTGTTGAAGAGCCATCGTAATTTTTGGGTCCAATCATTTAAGGAGATACGTAGTATAATTTTTAATACTTCCATAATTTTCAACCAAAATTTGTGACGTTTAAACTACATAAACATATCCATAATACTATCATCTCTACAAAATTTAGTGCAATTTGGTCCAATAGTTTTGAAATTATATTTTTAAATATATTTCATATTGACGTTACTAAAAAGGCTGCTTGCATACAACTTTTCAAATGTTTAGTTCTTATTTGCTCAAAATCTTGAAAATAGTTATGGGAATAAAAATTAATTAGCTTTTCGAGCTCAGTTTAAATAGAGAGACACAATACGTTTTTAAACTTTATGAATTTACTATTACATCATATTTAATATAAGTGCAATATGAATATTCCCCGAAGAAACTAGATATTAATATTTCATACAATGCTAATTAAGTTCCATTTATCAACATTTAATTGACCTCCGTGAGAAGTTTCAGACCAATATGACAATAACTGTTGTGCAAGGAGCTTTTTTTATTGCAATAAACTGCTTAAAATTTTAAAGTCGAGAAAACAGTATTAAAAGGACAAAAAAAACATTTCTCCTAACTCACGCACCGTATGTTTGGCCAAACTTGATTATATGTTTAGATCATTTAAAACAGTCTCAAATATAATTACGATCATAAAAACAAAATACGTAGATTTTTTTTTTAATTTCTCAGCATTATTTCACAATAGTGTCCCCTTAAATGGTAATGCAGCTGTGATGTCTTGTCTGAAATCAATTTCTCTCTTCTCCAGAATAATGTCTATATCTGTGTTGTGTTTTGTACTTCACCGCCATATACATTATATAAAAACTGAACCTTCTACTCATCATTAAAATTTTTATTGTAATCCCGCTTGCAATCTGTCACGGACTGCAACGTTGTATGTGCTTCACACCCTTTCTTACTGCTGTAGTAGTAATGTGCCTCAGACAGAAATGTGCCTCGCAATCGGAATTAGTAGTAAGCATCGCGTCCCTGGTCTAGATATTAATGTAACAACTATGTAACCAATTGCATTCAATTAGAATTAGGATCTGGCTGGGTGGAAGAGAAGGCCTAATGGCCTAAGCTCTGCCAGATTAAATAACTAAATAAATTATTAAGTACAAGTTTATAAATTTCGCTAGATAATGCGTTTCCACCATTTGTATTAATTCTGCTGGAATTTGATCGATACCTGGAGACTTGTACTTCTTCAGATTTTCTATCGCAATTGAGACTTCTGAAAGTGTGGGTTCGGATATAAATGTCTCAGCAGTCGTCCCGATCATTTCTATTTAGCCTATCTACATTCAGTAGTTCCCCAAAACAGTTTTTTCATCTGTTCAGGATTGAATGAGAGTTTGCAAGCAAGTCACCATGCTCATCCTTGATCACGTTTTACTCTTGCCTGATATCCGTTCTTAAGTTCCTACTGTTCTCCAACCAGGAGATCAACCGTGAAAGGAATGTGCTTACTATTGCGTCATCTATTGGAGCGAAGTAGATAGATAATATTATCGTTATAACGTCAGTTTGAAAACCATGCGCTCTCCTGCATATGGTATTTCCTGTATGGAGGGATTAAAAGACCAGGCGATTAACAGTGATCTAATTTTGTAACTAGGGTAGTATAAATATGTATCTATCAATTTTATTGTTTGTGCTGTGAGAGCTAGCCAATAGAGATACGAGTACCCACGTGTGTGACCTTGTGACATCTTATGACATCAACATTCATTCACAGCATTACCCCGCTTCGTCTCATTCCGCAGAGACTTTCTCGTGGTTGGAGTACAGTATATACCCTTACAGGCCTATGAATCTCGAATGTTTTCATTCTTAGGCCTACTATTTGTTTTCACTTCATTGAGTTCTTCCTTTAAGTAACCTCTCTTTTTATTCCTAAGTGTACGACTTGCTTCCCGTCTTTCATTGAATTAATTATCTCCATTCTCCTCAACTGGATCCTGTAAGACTTTCAATTCTGCCTGTTTCCTTCTTTCTACTACGATCCAACAATCTTCATCAAACCACGGTTTCTTTTCTTAGTTTCATAATAACCTATGCTCTACTCAGCTGCAATTTTGATTTTATATCTGATATTTTCCCACACGCTATTAACATCTAACGCTTTCTCAACTTCGTCGGAACTTCCTAAAGTGGCAAACCTATTCTAAATTTCGACGTGATAACGTTGCTTAGTTTCTTCGTCCTTTAATTTCAGAATATTGAATCTTCTAATATTAACTTGTTGCTCTACTCGTTTGGCTAATGATAGTCTTTCTCTTAATATACATTTTTAATATAATAGATACGCTGAGGGATGATGATAGTGATAGTGATAGTGATAGTGATAGTGACAGTGATACTACTACTACTACTTATAATAATAATAATAATAATAATAATAATAATAATAATAATAATCTATGTAGGCCTATTGTGGCTCCCTAACACCACGGCATGGCACGTCCTCAGATTGCGGATAGAGGAGACGGCCTCCAGATATGGAGGGTAGCTGTGAATATTTTGAATAAGTAGTCGGGGATAGCCGGTGAGGGGTGATCCTCCAGCTTGGGGCTTGGGCGAAGGGCTAACAACCTATCACCGTAAAAAAACACCTTGTTACGAAACCTTCAAATAAGCCTCGGAATGGGACTGATTCTCTGGCACGACCACAGCAAAGGAATAAGGTTTTGAGATTTGGTACTTGGAATGTTACAAGTCTATATAGAACAGGAGGGGTAACATTAGTAGTAAAAGAACTAGCTAGATATAGAATAGACTTTGTGGGACTACAGGAGGTTAGGTTAGATGGGAACGGCATGACACAAATAGAAGATTACTTGTTGATTATGGGGAAGGAAACGATAATCATCAATTATTAGGAACAGGGTTCTTTATTCATAAAAGAATAAAATCAGCAGTAAAAAAGGTCGAATTATCAGTGATAGGTTATCGTGTTTAGTACTTACGGGTAGATGGTGCGATATCGAAGTTATAAATGCTCATGCTCCTACAGAAGAGAAAGACGACCGTATAAAGATAGCTTCAGTGAGGCATTGGAACAGACTTTTCATCAGTTACCTACATATCACATCAAATTTTTTATTGGGAGATTTAAATGCTAAAGTAGCACGTGAGGATACTTTTAAACCGACTATTGGAAAAAAGAGCCTACACGTAAATAGTAATGACAATGGAGTTAGGTTAGTCAATTTTGCCACATCAAAAAATTTAATTGTCAAAAGTACAACATTCCCCCATAAAGATATACCTATATTTACTTGGGCTTCTCCAGATTATTGACACATAACCAGATAGATCACATCTTGATATATAAAAGAAGACATACTAGTATAGTAGACATTCGGACCTTCAGGGGGGAGGGGAAGACTGTAATTCTGATCATTATTTGGTAATTGGAGAACTAAGAGAAAGACTATCAGTAGCCAAGCGAATAGAGCATCAAGTTAATATTAGAAGATTCAATATTCCGAAATTAAAGGACGAGGAAACTAAGCAACATTATCAGGTCGAAATTTCAAATAGTTTTGCCGTATTAGCAATTTCTGACGAAGTTGAGGAAGAGTTAGATGTTAATAGCGTGTGGGAAAATATCCCAGATAATATCAAAATTGCAGCTGAACAGAGCATAGGTTATTATGAAACTAAGAAAAAGATCGTGGTTTGATGAAGATTGTTGCATGGTAGTAGAAAGAAGGAAACAGTCAAAATTGAAATTCTTACAGGATCCAGTTAAGGCGAATAGAGATAATTATTTCAATAAAAGACGGGAAGCAAATCGTACACTTAGGAATAAAAAGAGAGATTACTTGAAGGAAAAACTGAATGAGGTAGAAACAAATAGTAAAAATAAAAACATTAGACATTTATATAAGGGCATAAAGAAATTGAAGAATGGATATCAGGCAAGGGTAAACGTGATCAAGGATGAAAATGGTGACTTGCTTGCAGACTCTCATTCAATCCTGAACAGATGGAAAAACTATTTTGGGCAACTACTAAATATACATAGGCCAAATAGACATGATCAGGACGAAATTGAAATACAAACTGCTGAGCCATTTATACCCGAACTCATACTTTCTGAAGTGGACATTGCGATAGAAAATCTGAAAAATTATAAGTGTCTAGGTATCGATCAAATTCCAGCAGAATTAATACAAGAGGGTGGAAGCGCATTATCTAACGAAATTTTTAAGCTTGTACTTGCTATTTGGGGAAAGGAAATTGTACCAGAACAATGGAAGGAGTCCATAATCGTACCTATCTTTAAGAAGGTGGACAAGACTAACTGTGGTAACTTTCGAGGAATATCACTTGTGTTGACGTCGTACAAAATTTTGTCCTATATTCTTTTGAGAAGATTAACTCCACATGTAGGTGAAATTATTGGGGATCATCAGCGTAGTTTCAGGCGTAATAGATGAACTAGTGATCATATATTTTGTATTCGACAGATAATGGAGAAAAAATGGAGTATAAGGGTACAGTGCATCAGTTATTCATAGACTTCAAAAAGGGATATGACTCGATTAAGAGAGAAGTTTTATATGATATTCTTACTGAATTTACTATTTCCAAGAAACTAGTTCGATTAATTAAAATGTGTCTCAGTGAAACGTACAGTAGAGTCCGTATAGACCAGCTTCTTTCAGATGCGTTTCCAATTCACTGCGGGCTAAAGCAAGGAGATGCACTATCACCTTCACTTATTAACTTTGCTCTAGAGTGTGCCATTAGGAAAGTCCAGGATAACAGAGAGGATTTGGAATTGAACAGGTTACATCAGCTGTTTGTCTATGCGGATGACGTGAATATGTTAGGTGAAAATCCACTAACGACTAGGGAAAACACGGGAATTTTACTTGAAGCAAGTAAAGAGATAGGTTTGGAAGTAAGTCACGAAAGGACAAAGTATATGATTATGTCTCGTGACGAGAATATTGTACGAAATGGAAATATAAAAATTGGAAATTTATCATTTGATGAGGTGGAAAAATTCAAATACCTGGGAGCAACAGTAACAAATATAAATGATACTCGGGAGGACATTATACACAGAATAAATATAGGAAATGCCTGTTATTATTCGGTTGAGAAGTTTTATCATCCAATCTGCTGTCAAAAATTGTGAAAGTTACAAATTATAAAACAGTTATGTTACCGGTTGTTCTTTATGGTTGTGAAACTTGGACTCTCACTTTGAGATAAGAACATAGGTTAAGGGTGTTTGAGAATAAGGTGCTTAGGAAAATATTTGGGACTAAGAGGGATGAAGTTACGGGAGAATGGAGAAAGTTACACAACACAGAATTGCATGCATTGTATTCTTCACCTGACATAATTAGGAACATAAAATCCAGACGTTTGAGATGGGCAGAGCATGTAGCACGTATTGGCGAATCCAGAAATGCATATAGAGTGTTAGTTGGGAGGCCGGAGGGAAAAAGACCTTTAGGGAGGCCGAGACGTAGATGGGAAGATAATATTAAAATGGATTTGAGGGAGGTGGGATATGATAATAGACACTGGCCTAATCTTGCTAAGGTTAGGGACCAATGGCGGGCTTATGTGAGGGCGGCAATGAACCTCCGGGTTCCTTAAAAGCCAGCAAGTAATAATAATAATAATAATAATAATAATAATAATAATAATAATAATAATAATAATAATGGTAATAGCAACAACAATAATCTTAATTTCCCTTCTTTCATAGGGTAATTTTACTCATAATCGCTGAGAGCAAGTGTCCCCTCAAAGAGTTGTTTTAAGCTAATTTAAACTTCTTTTGGCAGTAGTGCTTCTTTGAGTCCATTTAATAATTTTATTTGCTCATCACCTACATAGTCATAATTTTGTTGGATGCGATATACGTATGGAGTAATGTATTTTAAGAATGAATTTCTTAACTGATTTTAAGTCCCCGTATATACTAAATATTTTGCTCTTCCAATTCAAAAAGAACATTTCTTCCCAATCACACTTCAAAGTAGACGCAGTAGATCTTTGCTTATCGCTTCGACTTATTTGAGACATGTTCTTCCTCTGTACACTTGGTCAAAATGAAAGTGGTCGGCGTCTGATAGACTTAGTTCGAATCGGGTATTTCCGTGAGCGCTCGGGACAGCCAGGCTTTGTTCAAAAGTTTGCGTATATTCTTCTAGTAGTTATAATGGGGAACACAACTATTAATCACTAAAATCATCCGAGAAAATATTTCATATACGAGATTTAAAACAGACAGATGGTTCAAAATGTTTAAACAGTGAATATTGTAACACAAACAATATGTACTGTATAACAGGTTCTCAAGTGGAGTACGACCATTGCTCGTTACAATGCCATTCTGACTGCAGTTAAACTATTGGCGTAGTTGGTAGAGCGTTAGCTAAGAGTTCGTGAGATTGCAAGTTGAAATCTTCATGGAGTTAATGAACTTGTTTTTTTCTCGCCTTTTAAATTCATCAGTGAAAATATAACAGGTTTTCGTCATTTTTTTATCCTTAGAATACTTTTCGTTTTATTATTTTTTTCGTGTTAATAGAAACTTTTGACGCTAGATGGAAGTAACACTAAAGACGACAATTAGGGGCTTTTATATTAAAATGCTGTGTTAATTATTTTATTAATCCCTGCTACTTTGCACTCTATTGTCTAAGGAATATACAGTAAATATGTTGAATGTTAAATAATTGACAATAATTAATTTGCAAGTTGTGCTACAGAGAACATGATTATCACACTAATCTAAATCGTGATCATCAGGGCCTAAACGTAGTAATTGTAAACAAGAAGAAAAACCATAATTCTGATGACAAGATATATCCTGATTTCCTGAATTATAATCACAAATTTTCACCAATTTTGTAATTACACTGGTCAACAATAAAAATGTTTCTTGCTCAAAAATAGGTAATTCTTATGTATTTCCACCTGCTGAATTCAAAAATCACCATAAAAATGACATATTAGCTCTTGCTTTGTAGATAAAGTGACATTTCATTTTTTAGAGTCAACATTTTCAGTTTGGGGGAAATTTGGGGGAAATTTTGTTTTGGGATTTGGCACACCTGTCAAATAACAAAACACAAATGTTCTTCAGCTGTTTGTAAGTTACAAACATAGGTATTGTTGCTGTCACTGTGAATTTCATATTGTTTCTGCTGTAATTAATGCAGAATTTCTGGTTTGGAAGTGTTTTTAAAGGATAAAATTGGTAAAAATGCCACGAAAATTGTGTGTTTGAAGTAGAAAATGATGACAGTGTGGAACAAGAAGAAGAACCCAACAAGCCTTCCACATCCCAGGACCCTGATTTTGAGGAAAAAAGATGATAAACAGCACAGACTGAGTCAAGCGGAATTGAATGATCTCATTAGAGACCTTGACCTGTCAAAGGAGAAGGCAGGAATCTTCTCGAACGTGATGTCAGGGTCTCACAGCACAGGGATCTGCTTCCCTTTTTTTTTAGAAGAAAAACAATCTTGTTTGCTGCGACATTAATGGCTTGATGAAATGTTTGAATTTGAACCATGATCCAATTGAATGGAGGCTATTCATAGACTCCTCCAAGCTTAGTTTGAAAGCTGTAATACTTCACAATGGCAACCGTCTTCCTTCTTTCCCTGTTGGTCATGGAGTTCACATGAAGGAGACTCATGCAAATATGACAGCCCTCTTCGACTCAATCGAATATCATGAACACAAGTGGAAAATCTGTGGTGATCTAAAACTCATTGCTGTACTATAGGAATGCAACTGGGATACACAAAATATTGCTGCTTTTTATATATGTGGGACAGCAGGGATAGAAAATCACATTATATTCAGGCAGACTGGCCTGCAAGAAATCATAATCCTAGCGAGAAAAATGTTGTTGCCGAGTCTCTCGTGGACCCAAAAGATGTTCTTCTTCCACCCCTGCATATTAAGCTGGGTTTGATAAAATATTTTGTTATAGGTATGAACCAAGAAGGACAGGCCTTTAAGTACGTAAGAGAGAAATTTCCGAAATTAAGTGATGCCAAAGTCAAGGAAGGTATTTTTATCCGGCAACAAATTCGAGAACTTATAAAGGATCCTGCATTTGACCAAGTTTTGGCGGGGAATGGAAAGGAAGTTTGGGAAGCCTTCAAGGGAGTTATTCATGGATTTTTAGGCAACAAAAGAGATGATAACTACACTCAGTTGGTGACAGTGCTCCTGCAAAAATACCATCAACTCGCATGCAAAATTTCCCTTAAAATCCATTTTCTGCACTCCAACCTAGATTTTTTCCGTCTTAGTTGTGGAGCTTTCAGTGATGAACACGGAGGAAGTTTCCATCACGATATTTCTGTTATGGAACAATGTTATGGAACAAAGATATCAGGGCCGCTGGAATGAAACAATGCTTGCGGATTACTGCTATCTTTGTGTAGGGATACTCCGGAACTCACTTACAAGAGGCAAGCTAAAAGACGACGATCTCATGAAGCCACACATGATTCTCTTCAGACCCAACCATCTGCCAGGTATTCTTCCATAAATTTAGAACTCTTAGAATGTTGCTGGCATATGTAATTAAAATGTATCGTTTTCTCTTAATCCGTTAAACTGAAATACTTCCACCTATTGTGTATCACAGAAACTAGAGCTAAGAAAAAATTTTCATTGTCATATTCGTTTTTCTCAACCCAAAATTAGTAAGAATTGACTCATGAAGTGTAAGAAACATTCAAAAAAAAATTTTGTTGGCCAGTGTTATCTGTAAGTAACATGAATTAACATAAGCAAAATTATTTGATTATATTACACTAAATGGAGTTTTAAAAAATAAAAGAAAGGACAAAACAAAAAATGCACTATGGAGATTCGAACTCGAACTCTATGCATAGGAGTTAAGTAGCTTTGCCACTGCTCTACGCCAAGCATGCTGTGGAGGTATTAAAATGCTGTGTTATTATTTAATTAATCCCTGCTGCTTTACATTCTATTGCCTAAGGAACATTCAGTAAATATGTTCACGCTGAAATAATTGACAATAATTAATTTGCAAGTTTTCCTACAGAGAATAATATGATTATTATACTAATCTAAATCCGTGATCATCAGGACCTAAACATAGTAATAAATTGTAAACAAGAAAAACCATAATTCTGAAGACAAAATATATCCTGATTTCCTGGAATTATAACCACAAATTTTCACCAATTTTGTAATTATCTGTAACATTAATTAACATAAGCAAAATTATTTGATTATATACACTAAAAGGAGTTGTAAAAAATAAAACAAAGAATGAAGCAAAAAATTCTCTACAGAGATTCGAAGCATGCTGAGAAGGTAGCCCAAATCAGCGCCTTGTATTATGGAGTTAACTAAAGCGGCGCACGCAGGTTTACGGTAGTGAACTGAGCGCTCACCCGAAGGGACTTAGAAAATGTTCACTGCTCAAGAGACACTTTCATTTTGACCAAGTGTACACTTGTAACTTATCGGTAACTCTATAACTTCACTAGTCTCATGGCAGCTGATGTGACACGAGGCAGCCCGACAACTCGCCACGCGGGCGCTTTTGATGCTCCGTAGAACGGTAGCGTCACGGGTTTGTCTTAATAGATTCTCCATAAATGCTAATACTATTTGCAAGTGAAAACAGAGTCCAAAAACTGTAATATATTGTATATAAAATGGTGAATCGCTTCTATATAAAGGGACTGATATTCAATAAAATTCCTAGCTAATCTTTGTAAAGTATACCATAGAAAAGTAAATTTGGCAGGTTCTCCTTTCATTATCACTTTACCATTTCCCCATTATTTGTCACCATTCGATTTTCACTGACAACGTTGATAATATGACACTACAGAAAACTGAGAGTCGTGTGCTTAGAAAAAATATTAAGGTAATATTACCATAATGATGATAAGGATGATAATGATTATATTAATATAACGAAGTGCATTTACTGATGCTCACAGGAACATTATATAGCTTTTCGAGTGCATCTACTTTCATTAAATTTAAACTGATATCTGTGGGGGATTTTCCCATTTGTCATGCTATCCAAGCATAAGAGAAACAATAGAGGAGATCGTTTACGTCTCTGGCATTAGGCTACTACCCTAGTGATTTGACCTACGTGTAATAGTTGGGAAAAGTTAGGAATAATAATCCTACCGTAGGGTATAAAATCTTAAGATTTCTGTGTAATTATTTCATTCAGAAGTACCTGATTGGAAAATATCGTTGCAGCAATATTGAAATTACTACGCTCAATATATTTAGACGTTTTAAAACCTATGCTGAATAAATTCCGTTGCTTGACTCATTTTTTCTTACCTATCCTGGCAGATTTAATAATCGAATTTCACTGACACTATTCTATTGTCGATATCTATGTTTGTGTATGTAAATGTGAGCCGTATGATGAAATAAATTGTGCATTGTATTATTCAGAAAAAGTTTAATCTTTATATGTTACAGTATCTTCTATCTATGTCCGAATCTCCTATCAGGTATAAACGGAAGAAAAAGTGTTATACAGAAAAATAAACTAACTTTATGGTTCTATACAGAAACGTTAATGACGAAGATTCAATATTTCATGGGTAATACACTCCACCGATTGTAACCACTCCTGCGCCTATATCTCGGATAAAAGCTGTATAACTTGTTATAATAATTATAACAGTCTCCAGTTTTACGCGTTCAGTAAATTTCTCTTATGAATTAAAGTAGAAAAAAGACAAGAAAGTCCTAATAAATACATTCTAAGACACCAAATTTGTTACAGAACATGCAAATACTAAAAAAAGCTATGTTATTGACTTACCAAAAGAGATGCAAACTTATTAATATCCTTTCCCTAATTATGACAATTAACGCATTGTTCCGTCATTGTACTGCATCATAATTTTATTATTGACATGGAGATGATGATAAAGAATTAATAACCGAGTAGGAAAAATAGGCCTAGTTTACTGCACTCTTGTTGTGAGAAGGCAAAGAGCACAAAAGAAAATTTAAGAATTACAGACAATAAAACATAAGGACAGATGTAAGACGATAAAAAGTTCTGATGGCCAAGCGGCACTAAGGAAGATTAGGAATGAATGTGGTGACAATTAAGACCGGACGTCAGATAACTTAATTGCCAATTTAAACGCACAAATGAAAAGGAACGGGAGATGACGAAACCCTGCATGCGTTTCCCTTTGATGCTTGCATGCACATCTCTGTCAACATTTCAAACTAGATCAAAAGACTGCATAATATTGAGTAAGAAAGCTGTTACGAATTAGAGCAGCCCTACAGACTCGTAAGTATGGAAAATACGACGTCAGCCTCACTCCACTTCTATTGGGGATGGTGGACTTCTGCGTAGAGTTGTTGACATTCTTTGCGTATGGAAGATCCATCACTGGCGACACTGTAATTTTCAAAAAGTATTGTAATAAAGTCATTGTACCCTGGCATTTATAATGCGTTATGTATGTCGTTTCAAGGTTTACGAATCTGCTAGATTTTCTGTTGGTAGTTTCTTGGACATTTCTTTGCACCTAGCCTGCTTTAGATTTTCCAAACTCTTCCTCCTATCATCACCTACGGAAACAAATTTGTTGCATTTAAGTAATGAACTTTAATTTCAATACAAAATGAACTCGAGTGATGTCCTTAATTTAACAGTACATACATACATAGGCTTACATAAGTGTTCTTCCCATGGGTAACCTAAGTATTTCACTGCAAACCCAGCATTCTCCAAACTTTCCTATTTTCTGCCTTCCTCTTAGTCTCCGCATATGATCCATATATCTTAATGCCGTCTATCATCTGATTTCTTCTTCTGCCCTGAACACTTCTCCCGTTCACCATTCCTTCCAGTGTATCCTTCAGCAAGCCATTTCTTCTCAGCCAGTGACCCAAACAATATAAATAAATGAACAATATACAAGAGATGGTTTGAAAATATATCCCGAAGAAACAAAGTATATGATGATGTATCGTGACCAGAATACTGTACGAAAAGGAAATATAAAGATTGGAATTGTATCCTTTGAAGAGGTGGAAAAATTCAAATATCTTGGAGCAACAGTAACAAATATAAATGATATTCGGGAGGAAACGCAGAATAAATATCGGAATTGCTTGTTTTTATTCTGTTGAGAAGTTTCTGTCATCCAGTCTGCTCTCAAAAAAGCTGAAAGATAGAATTTATAACACAGTTATATTACCGGTTGTTCTGTATGGTTGTGAAACTTGGACTTTCACTTTGAGAGAGGAACAGATGTTAAGGATGTTTGAGAATAAGGTGCTTAGGAAAATATTTGGGGCTAAGACAGATGAAGTTACAGGAGAATTGAGAAAGTTACAAAACGCAGAACGCATCCATTGTATTTTTCACCTGACATAATTAGGAACATTAAAGCCAGACGTTTGAGGTGGGTAGGGCATGCAGCACGTATGGGCGAATCCAGAAATGCATATAGTGTGTTAGTTGGGAGGTTGGAGGGAAAAAGACCTTTGGGGAGGCCGAGACGTAGATGGGAGGATAATATTAAAATGGATTTGAGAGAGTTGAGATATGATGGTAGAGACTGGATTACTCTCGCTCAGGGTAGGTACCGATGGTGGGCTTATGTGAGGGCGGCAATGAACCTCGGGTTCCTTAAAACTCATAAGGAAGTAAGTAAGGAAGTAAATGAGGAAGTAAGTAAGTAATATTAATCAATATATAGGCTATTTCGTAACAATTAACTTACCCGAAAGGTTGTCTATTCCATAATTCTTAATATGGGCTTTATTGAAATGTTGTTTAATATTGAAATGAGGAGTAGAAATAAAATGGATGGGACACAGCAAAAAACAATTCCTTCGTCTTCTTCAACAACAAAATAATTATATTCCCATTTCCTTTGGAAGTATAATTTCTTCACGGATTTAGATTTTGCAATGTTCCAGTTCTCTTCAAACTTTAGTACGCGTATTGTACCTGCCGCCGCGAGGATAAATATATTGATATAGCCGAGCGCAACTACATATAGCGGTTAAGGAACCCGAGGTTCAATTACTAATGATATTGGACTAAAAACTATTCCTGAGAAAGGATACTTATTTGTCTCTAGATTAAACCCAACTACAACAGTGGAAAGTTTAGAGTCCTTTGTGAAAGAAAGTTTCCCGGAGATACAATGCGAACCACTGAAATCAAAATTTCCTAATTCCTATGCATCGTTTAAAATAACAATAAATTCCGACAATATTGCACGAGCTTTGGACACCAATATCTGGCCGGAAGGAGTTCTGGTCACTAGGTTTTTTCAAAGGAGGCGCCCCCAAACGCAGGCGACATAGAAAACTCATCATCATCACCAAATGATAACAATGCAATAATAACAATAATTGGTTTATATCTCAGTATACAGGGTTTGAATAACAAAATTAATCTCCTGGAAACTTTCTTTGTGTCTATTCATTTTTGTGTTTTACGGAACACTGGTTGCGTGACTATAATATTGACTATATAAATTTTGATAGTTTTAACTTAGGTGATTGTTTTAAAAGATCTAATCATATTCATGCAGGATCTGCTATTTTTGTAAAAAAAAACGACTTAGACTTCATTCCTATGGAAATTAATGAACTAAAAGTAGAATTTCATTTCGAATGTTCAGGAGTAATGATTGACTCATTGAAATTGATAATTATTTGTATTTTGTAGATATTAAAGTGGATCTTCAAATATTTTATTTAATTCAACTCGAAAAGATTCTTCAAATACTCACTAAATGTCCCAATTACACAGTAATAATAGAGAGAGACGTAAACTCTGACTTTGATGTCTTAACAGAGAAAATAACTGTACTTGACCTACTAAATCTATTGAGTCAATTCAACTTCTATCCAGGAAATTACACTCCTACAAGAGGAAACATTTTTATAAATAGTCGGCAGGAATCATATGCCATTCAGGTAAAACATTTTCCGTATTCCGACCACTCTGCCTTATTATTGCAATTAAATATTCACTTGAGAATCGGATATAACCAACCTCAAATTATTAAAAAGCGTTTATTTACCGCTGAAAGAGTAATGAAATTTTGTTGTTAGGCCATATAAACAATATTGATTGGGAATCGTTCTTCAATGTTCAAGAGCCTAATGCAGCTCAAATCTTTAATACATTTTTTAATTTAATTTTAGAATATTTTAACTTATCATTCGAAGTCAAGAATGTAAAACTAAATATTAGCAAAAAACATAAAAACAAATGGTACTCTAAATAATTAAAACAAATGAAAAGCCAATTACTAATGCTACATGTTATTTATAAAGAGACTGGTCTGCTCACAGTTAAAAATAAATTATATGAAATTAATAAACAATACAGAAATCAACTATCTCAAGCGAAACTAGATTATAACACAAAATTAATTGTCAACTCTGATAACAAATGTCAAACTGCCTGGAATCTGATAAATAAAGAAAGACCTAGTAACTCTCAAAATCAAATAAACAATCATAATATATCGCCGGAAGTGTTTAATGAATTTTTCATTGACTCGGTGGACAAAATCAAATCCAAAATTCAATGCTCTGAGCTATCCCCTATGGAAATACTAACCGAAAATGACAAAATCTCATGTACTTTTAAATGGAGAGAGGTCACCACTGAAGAGGTATGGAATATAATTAAAACTTTGAAAAAATCAAATTCAAAAGATGTTTATGATATGTCAAATGATTTTTTTTAAGTTCTAAATTCAATTTATATTCGTCTTACAAATATTATCAATATTTGTCTAAAACAAGGTCTATTTCCAGATCAATTTAAACATTTCGAAAGTAATCCCAATTTATAAAAAAGGCAATAGATCAAGTCCAAATAGTTACAGACCAATCTCTATCATTTCAGTGCTATCTAAGATATTTGAATATGTAATTTTCAATTAAATTTATAACTACTTTGAAAATTCAATTTTTTTTTAGTATTTTAGTATTTATTTATTTAACCTGGTAGAGATAGAGATTACCTGATTAATGAAAGCTAGACAATCTCTTTAGTACTAAACCAATTTAGGTTTAGAAAAAGGAAACCTACAAATGATGCAATTGAGCTTTTAATAACCGAAATTTTAAGAAATTTTGAAAATAGGTCATAAGTTAATGCTGTGTTTTGTGATCTCTCCAAAGCGTTCGATTGCGTTGATCACAACTTAATTGTATCAAAATTAGAATTTTATGGTATTCGAGGGAATACACTAAATACATGGCAGAAGGCAATTAGTCTCAATAAGTGAAAATTGGTCAAGTCTCTCCAGTATACATTATGGTGTTCCACAGGGCTGAATAATTGGTCCACTGCTATAAATGACCTTCCTAAATTCAATAAAGCTATAACAATTATGTATACTGATGGCAATAGATTCTTATGTTCTAGCTCTACTCTGAATGAATTACATGCACTAACCAATGATATTCTATCACAGATGGCTTTATGGTTTGAATCTAATGGTTTTTTGCTTAATCAAGAAAAGACTATCAACATAACTTTTACCTTAAATCATGTAATAAAAAAGGACAACATACAAAACTATACCAAATTTCTAGGACTTTTTATAGACTCCAATTTAACATGGGAAAAACATATCGAATATATATGAATAAAATTATCAAGAGTTATATATTTATTAAAGAAATTAGTGACTTGCGTTTCTCAAAATTATTTAAGATGTGCCTACTTTTCGTTCTTTCAGTCGATAATTAGGTATGCCTTAATTTTCTGGGGAAATGGTAGCAAAATTGGGAGTGTCTTGATTTTTCAAAAGAAAGCCATTAGAATTCTATGTCAATCAAACCATCTTGACCATTGTCGACCTCTTTTCAAACAATCACAGATATTAACTGTCATAAATTTATATATATACGACCTAGTCCTTTACACTCGGCAAAATATAGACAATTACTCATTAATAGCCAATATACATGATCATGAAATTAGAAATAGTGAACAAATTAATATTCCATAGCCTAGTGTAGATTACATAAAACTAGTACAAATTTTTCTGTCATGGGGATGAAATTATATAATAAGCTTCCCAGTCAATATCATAAGTTACCAACCAATAGTTTCAAAGTTAGATTTTATAATTGGCTTTTAATTAATCCTTTCTACTCTGTAGATGAGTTTCTTAACATAAATTCATACGAAATTGTTTTTTAATAAATAAAGTTATTTACATTTAGTTACAATTATTACATTAAGAGTGAAGTGTTTTCATTAATTTTAGAGTTTCAAAATGTTTTGTGTTTTCATTCTAATTAAACTTTACTGTTTTCAATTATATGTGTATTTTCAAATGTATGTTTTTTTTCCTCCCTTCTGTATCGTGACGAAGCCTATCACTGTATGGTTAATGGCTTTATAAATTGAATTGAATTGTACATAGAACTCTATGACCACACTGGTAGAAAAGGTGGGTAGGGTAGAAGGGATACGAAGGCAGTCGCTCTGAGGAGCTACAGTTCTGGAGGTCTGACTTAGAGTAAACAAGGTTTTCACGAAGTTTCAAATTCAAATTAAAAATATACATATAATTTCTTCTTCCATACAATTATGGTATCACCTTATTCTAGGGGCATGCTATTTAAAAGTAGCTTGAATTAGTGACCACACACAGACGTCCACAGAAATGAATCATGTAAACTAAACATTATTCGGCTTTAGTAACAGCTTGTGGTCAAATTTACTGGTGAGGAAACGAATAAAATATCTTCAGAATTAAGAATTCACTGTCTCAAACCGAAGCTAACAGATGTCTCATCTAGAGACCGTTAGGGAACTGATGAATCACCTCCGTGGTGCCTGCGGTACTGGAAATTATTCTGTAGGGATTTCTCCTGCCCTACATTTTCATCTTGAAGTTGTAGTATGCGCATTATTAAATCACTGTCAATATAAGCTAGACAGAATAAACTGAACTTTTCAGGTACACCTACCAACGGGAAATAAGAATAATGTATAGAGAGAGCCTACTAATTCTTAGCGTTTGCATTTGTTGGAAATCTCTGTGTTTTATCTCTTCAATAGAGGATTATAATAGCATATTTTTCATGTAAATTTTATTGAGAACATTATTATTTTAAAAATGAATACACGTCTTACGCTTTACATATATGTATTGTTCCTGTATGACTATGCCATTGAGAATGATAATTTACAAAATAGTTATGTAAATGTTTCTTACATCTTTTGATGATGATGATGATGACGATGATGATGATGATGATGATGATGAATTACCTAAGTTCTATACACTGTGTATATCTACCTATATACCTCAAGCTATTTATCCAATCTTTATTATGGAATTATTTTATTGTGATTGTTTTACTCCAACTTCAAGTTAAAAATGACAAATATGACATTTTATCATTCAAATAATTCTTCCTTCCTTTGATATCATGTGATCAAATTGTGACTGAGTATTGAAAAATTAAAATAGGGGCCTATACTTGAACAAAATTGACATATTCTATTGAATTTTTTCATAATACTCTATATAAGGAAGCTATAACCGAACTTTTCTTTTTTGTCTTCCCTACCCAGTCATTGTTCAGTATTTTAATGTAGTTTCGGGAAAAACTGCATTACTTTGTTGTTTATTTCCTTCTCTCTCTCTCTCTCTCTCTCTCTCTCTCTCTCTCTCTCTCTCTCTCTCTCTCTCTCTCTCTCTACACATGTTTAATATTTGGCTGAATGGTTTTCTAGGGCCGAACCCGGAATGGATTCGCATACTAGGGTGGATAATGACTCAATGTGCGCCCTACTTATAGGATGATTATTCCAATCTGACAAGTGACCCGGTAGCATTCGTGAATCCAGTTCTGACAGACGGCCAGCCACAGCCATGTCCCATTCACAGACGAGTAAGTGACAAACCCCAGGTACTGAGCTCTTTGTCTTTAGAATATTATGCCTGAATTATACTGGCGACGTTTTGGAGTCGAGATGGGCAGCACGTGCAGTTGATTTGCAGCCGCGTCTAAGCAGACCATAATAAGTGAAGAAGTTGAAACCGACGGCTGCAGTCCGCTTGCTGCCCGTCCTCGTCAAGTTGTCGACTTCAATTTGCAGTTCATGCTGAACTACACTAGCAGCAACCGTCCGACTGCATTGTTTTCTGTGAGAGACGGACGTTACGATGAAATCAATTATTGTGTTCGATACTGAGGTATTTATTGCTGAAGTTCAAAAACATGAATCTTTGTACACTTACATGAGTGAGACCTATAATAACCGAATTCAAAGGAATAATACCAAAGCAGTGATTTGCGAGTTTTCTGCAAACTACAGTGAAAAATGAAGAAAGGAGAAAATATTGCTTATAATTTTTCTTGCTACCAGAATCATTCTTATCACATATAACAATATTTCCATTGTTATTTTATTAAAGAATTAGAAGAATTGCTATTTTTATGTTATATGTGAATATTTTGTATTTCGACGCTCCCAAATATTAATAATATAATTAACTAAATATTAACTACAGTAACACTATTTTGTTGCGCTGCGGGATTTTCATTTGCCGCGTTGCCCGTGCAGCTAGTGTGATTCCCGTCTGCTTCCACTAACGAATCTAAGTGTAAAAACATGTTGGAGTTGTTCATCTCGCCTCTCCGAGTAGCGCATCTCGCCGTTCACCTCGCCGTGCATCTCGCATCTCGCCTCAGCAGAACATAGTGAAGCAATTCACCTCGCCATGATTCTCGCCGTTACGCGGACAATGAGTACAGATGTGAGATTCTCCACGAACACAACGTGGTAAATACTAATAAATTTCTTGGTCGTACCTATTAGTACTTAAAAATGTTTAGAAATTCTGACAGTGTTAGCGATTTATCTACGAGTACTGCAATGAAGTGGTGGTTACTTTCCAACAGAAGAAGAAACTACAGCGTGCATCCAATCAATAAGGAACGCACTAAACTTGGTCAATTATATCAGCAGCTTAAAGCATTTCCAGATAGATTTTACGAATATTCAAGAATGTCTCAGTCAACGTTCAATTACATCTTGATGCTAATAGAACTTAAAATCCAAAAAGTGTACACTAACATACATAAACAACCAATCAGTGCTGAAGAGAGGTCGGTAGTGACTCTCAGGTAATTAATAATTATACAGTATATAATAATGTACTATTATCAAAATTTATTACTTATTATTAGCAAAAATCTTTCACTGTCAATCACAATAAGAAACACATATTCTTTCAAAATATTGTACAAAAGTTTGACGTCGGTATAAACACTTTTTGTTCTGAAAACGAAATGATGAGTAATAATAATAATAATAATAATAATAATAATAATAATAATAATAATAATAATAATGGCTTTAAAAATGAACATACTGTAATATAATAAGCAATTAAGAACTGCAAGATTAAAAAAAATAAGAAAAGAAACTGCCCAACAAATTAACAGAAAATTAACTAATTACTGCCACTGAAAGTCTTTATTTATCTCATTTACATTAACACTTGTCAAGTTTTGGTACGACTTATTTCCTTATTAATTCCTCCTTATGCATGACTGTAAATGTACACGGCAATATTTGTTATTAATAAATAACAATGTACACGGCCAGCAGTATCACAACTGTGCATTTACATTGAGAGGACAGATGGAGAGAATCATGACGTTCCGTTGCGACAACTGACCAATCAGAACGCTAGTTTCAGGCAGCTGCATCCTGAAAATCAAACCAGTTTGATTCCCGCTGAACGGCGAGATGTGCGGCGATATGCGTGGCGAGATGAACTACTCCAGCATGTTTGTACCCATTATATATCGTTGGTTTGTTTCCTAATCGCCACACGGCGAGATGCGCGGCGATATGCGTGGCGAGATGAACAACTTCAACATGTTTTTACCCTAACGAACGCTGCGCCATACAGTGGTAGATGCGAGTTAGTTCATCATTTGCACTCGTGAAAGACTGAATTAGTCGTGTTGTGTTGCGTGCGTGCGCGCGCGCGTGTGTGTGTGTGTGTATTCGGCGTTGTTGCAATGCGATTTTCATTACGTAAACGTATGTATATACTTAATACGTACATAAAATACAGAAAATCTTATGCGAGAACACGACAGAACTTCCGCAACAAATTTCCAAATAGACCCGTGCTTAATACCACTACAATAAGAAGGTTAGCCAAAAAGTTCAAACAGACAGGTTCAGTAAATGATCGTAAAATACAAAGGAGAAGACATGTTCTTACAGAAGAAAAATTAGACGAGATAGAACAGAGACAAGAGCATACCCCGCAAAAATCTCTTAAGCGTTTGGTTCAGGAAACAGAAGTAATTTACGAGTCCGCTCGTCAAGCAACAAAATTACTTAAATTAGAGCCATATATAATTCCGGTATTTCAAAAGTGAAATGAACAAGACCCCAATAAGAGGTTGCATTTTTGTAACTGGATTTTAGAAATTCTGAGGAAATTGATCCAACATTAATTTATTTTTCTGATGAGGCCTATTTTCATTTAAATGGTCACGTATCCTCACAAAATCATCGGTATCACAGTCAGGAGAAACCCAATCTTGTACTCGAAACATCTTTGTACGGTGAAAAAATAGACGTGTGGTGTGCAATAAACGGACACAGAATTATTGAGCCTATTTTCACTCAGGGCACAATTACCAGCGAGCGTTATGTGAATGACACCCTTGACCCATTTTTAGATGAATTGACTTATGGAGAACGTTCCTCAGTTTATTTTAAACAAGACTCCGCCACTGCTCATACTGCCGAAGAATCCATGAGAGAATTACGTTGAATTTTCGGAAGGAGAAATATCAGTAAAAATGTGTGAGCCCCACGAAGTCCAGATTTAACACCATGCGATTTCTATCTATGTGAGCACTTAAAAATAAGATTTATGCATACAATAAATGAGCTTAAAGGCTATAATTATAAGAGCTGAAATCGAGTCAATCATTGAAGCAGAACTTCTTAAAGTAATAATTAACAATTTCATAAGAAGGTGTCAAAAGTCTGTAGCAGTTGCTTGGGGGACATTTTCAACAAATACTTTTTTGAACTGGGTAAGTACAAGTACAAATTCCTATACAGTGCCGGCAGACCGGGTGGCCGCTTGGCCGCAGATAAGCTCCTAGTGACTGACGATGGGAAAATGAACACCGCGCGGCTAAACGAAACTGTGTCACTGTATGTACCGGTACTATAAAACTACGCAACCATAGCCCTACAGTTCAACAATAGTCCATATTTTGCACATTATTTGTCGTGTTAGTTATTTTTATTACCCAGTTCGTTCATAGTTCACGTTTAGATAAGAGTTTTAATTAATAAGTACTAAGAATCTGTCGAGGACAGCTTCTTGAGCTATCACTGAGTAGCTTTAAGGTAATTAAAATGGCATTTATGGATGGTTCTGAAGGCATTCTGTAAATCAGAAAGGTTATTTTACTTAAATAAGATGTAATCACGTTAATAATCTCATAATTATATATTATTTTATACTTCAATGTATAATCTTATTTCAATACAGGATGGAATTATTCTCAACAGAGTGTCTTGGCGTTGAACTTGGTCTTTTAAAATGTTAGCGAATACATAAAAGGAAGCAACTGACTTCTGTTTTGTAGAATTGAAAATATTCAAAACTTTCTAATTTCCCTACGCCTCATCCTTCTCTCCAAAAGAGTAATAACAATGCTTCTTCTCCACATTCCATACAAATAATAAAATTGAAGTCGAAATGAACGACACGATGCGATCAACAGAACTGCAATGCAGTCAAGATGAACGGCAGCGTGCAATTAAAAATAAGTTGGAATAACTGCAACCCGACCGCAAGAATATCACGCCTGTAAAAATGTAGTAAAATGAGTTACGGAGAAGGATACTATGTAAGGAGATTTTTATGGACAGGACAAAGAAGTTTATACGGATTGGACGTGTTTTGCGCACTGATAAACAAATGACCACATTAACACAAGTCTGACTGTATCGAATATGAATGAGGTCTCGCCCACCTCATTACATATTGCTCGACTAGTATGACTAGTCAGTTTTGTTTTTTATACCATTAAGTACGAGAAAAATTCGTACCGGCACCGGGAATCGAACCCAGGACCTCTCAGCTGTGCGCGCTGAGTGCTCTCTAACCAACTGAGCTATGCCGGGACCCGATTCACGACGCCGGCCGAACTCCTCTCGTAGTATCGTGTTACGGCCTTACTGCCTGCATTTAAGACGATACACGTCATATATATATATATATATATATATATATATATATATATACAGAGCGCATTGTTAAATGACTTTATGGCCATATTCAACAACAGTTTCTTTAAACTGTTAACATCATATATGTATCGAATATGAATGAGGTCTCGCCCACCTCATTACATATTGCTCGACTAGTATGACTAGTCAGTTTGTTTTTTATACCATTAAGTACGAGAAAAATTCGTACCGGCACCGGGAATCGAACCCAGGACCCCTCAGCTGTGCGCGCTGAGTGCTCTCTAACCAACTGAGCTATGCCGGGACCCGATTCACGACGCCGGCCGAACTCCTCTCGTAGTATCGTGTTACGGCCTTACTCCTGCATTTAAGACGATACACGTCATATATATACAGGAGCGCATTATTAAATGACTTTATGGCCATATTCAACAACAGTTTCTTTAAACTGTTAACATCATATATGTATCGAATATGAATGAGGTCTCGCCCACCTCATTACATATTGCTCGACTAGTATGACTAGTCAGTTTGTTTTTTATACCATTACATATTGCTCGACTAGTATGACTAGTCAGTTTGTTTTTTATACCATTAAGTACGAGAAAAATTCGTACCGGCACCGGGAATCGAACCCAGGACCTCTCAGCTGTGCGCGCTGAGTGCTCTCTAACCAACTGAGCAATGCCGGGACCCGATTCACGACGCCGGCCGAACTCCTCTCGTAGTATCGTGTTGTGTTACGGCCTTACTGCCTGCATTTAAGACGATACACAGTTTAAAGAAACTGTTGTTGAATATGGCCATAAAGTCATTTAATAATGCGCTCCTGTATATATATGACGTGTATCGTCTTAAATGCAGGCAGTAAGGCCGTAACACGATACTACGAGAGGAGTTCGGCCGGGGTCGTGAATCGGGTCCCGGCATAGCTCAGTTGGTTAGAGAGCACTCAGCGCGCACAGCTGAGAGGTCCTGGGTTCGATTCCCGGTGCCGGTATGAATTTTTCTCGTACTTAATGGTATAAAAAACAAGTCTGACTGGTTCCGTCACCAGGTGTAATCCTTCAGTTACTTTGCTTAGAAACCGTCGTTTCACTATAAAAAATAGAGGCACAGCTATTCAGTTTGAACTGTAATGGTCTGTGTCGTCTGCTACGAATTAGGCAATAGACACAGGCCTGTTCCGGCTTCAAAAGACTCTCAAGACTCTCATACGTTTCCTTTATCTACCTGGATTATGTCTTTCTATTAATGAATATGATTTTAGAATTTCTTCTTATGCTTATCTTAAGAATGTATATTTTTTGTTGTTTTGTTGAATTTTTTTTCGTTCGTGACATACCTTATATCTCAGTTGTATACTAAAAGCAATTTACTTTCTATCTAATATTCAATAATTATCTATTGTCATAAATTTGATATCCGTCGCTGGTATACAACAATATCCGCATTAGAATCCAGGATTCTGACCTTTGTAATAAGATTCGAAACTGCCACAACTTTATAATAATTTCGTTGTTTTTTGTAAGCCACGTAATTATAGGCCCTGAATAAAATTGTGATAAAAACTGCGTTATTAATTGCGGGATGTTATGCTCCTATCACGAGACAAATGGCACTGACAGGAGTGGCAGTAGGGATGCCAGTTTCGTGTGTTGACTGCCTTCGCTTCCAAAGAAACACCCCAGAGCATAGAGCGGCCAAAGGTATTAAATAAATTTAAAAAATTCTTCACACCATGAGGAACCGAACCTACGATCATCCGGCTTGTAAAGTAATGGCTTATCCTCAAAGATACCGTGCGCCCTCTTATTCTTTGCATTCTTTTTTGTTCAATTATTGTTCCACATATAATTTTAAATTTGTGTACACTGTCTTCCTTTGTATTCTGATATAGGCCTTTTGTAACCTAAGTAATAGGAATTTGTTCCTACAGAATTCTGTTCTTTGAATATGTCATAATTGAAAATTAATAAATCTAGACACTTACACTGATAAAAAATTCATGTAAAGATTGAAAAGTGTTTAATATAGCACTCATGTCAATCGCACCAATCCGTTTGTAACAAACACTACTGAATGTTATTTCATTATTCTACTGTATTTATGCAGTAATTATATCAATATGAGTTCAGCAACTCGCGTCATGTTACGAGTTGGAGTGCAAATCGATTATAATAAAAGGAAACTTGAAACTGTCACAGAAAGAAAGGACGTAGGTTAGAGTCTTCTCAAACTGCGACCCTCTCTTCGCTAGGAGAAAGGCAATAGTGAATAGTCGGATTTTTCTCTGGAACGTTTCGGAAGTGAGCAAGTTGTAGTTGTTCAAGGTCGGCATACTCGTAGCTGCCGGTCGAACTTGTTTCTCGTTCCCCCATAAGGAAAATCCTTCAATTTGCAGAATATGATTTTTAATTTGTCCTTTCACAAAAACTTAAATATCTGAAATGACTCAAGTTAGGTTATTTGTTCTTCCTGCTTTGCGAAACATAAATCGTCGTGAGAACTCCTGGTTTACATTTGTGAAGCAAGATTTCACTCAAATATAACCTTACAACAAATAACGGCAGATTATAGCTATACGTGAAATCTTTATGTCCCAACTGTGTCTCACTATGACCCGCGCTGTTAAATTAATCAAGTTATATTCTGTTTTGGAATCGTTTTTTAGGTTTTTGTTCATATGTAGGCCTACTGCAGAAGAGACGATCGTTGTTGGTCTGTACAGCTAGTTGCTCAGACGTATAATTAGACGTCGGCAACTATGAACTAACAAATGTCCTCAAAGATGACGAAATAGAGACTAGTGACATAAATTGAACTTACATAGCCTACTGTATCATTCTTCTTCCGATTTTTTATTTTTCTTCTTTTGTTCAGATTCTCTTCCATGCGCAAACAATCAAAGGCAACGACGCCATAATCACAAAATTCCACCACAGATAAAATGGAATGTACTCCACGAAGAGACAAGACTGCGTGCTTCATGTTACAAATCTAATATCCTGTACACAGGGGTGTATTTTAGGCCTGGCGGATCCTGGCGATACCAGGGTACTATTTTTCGAGGCCGGGCGGCGCCAGGGTACTTATATGAGTTTCATTTTATCGTCAAATTTTCCATTTATATAAAGTCTTATTTTATACATATTTAAACAATTTTATAGGGATGTCTACTCCGCTGACCCAACAACCTCTATCTAGTTTCGAATCCAAATATATCTGTCTGAAATATCATAAGTATTCCAGTAGAAATGATGGTTGTGGTGGTCGTGGTGGTGGTGGTGGTGGTGGTCGTGGTGGTGATGGTGATGGTGGTGGTGGTGGTAACGACGATAACGACGACGAGACAACTACTACCAGTGCTACCGACATCTCAGACTCGTTCGTTTCCCCGAATCATCTGAAACTGTTTATTCATCCTCAGTAGCTACCTACATACCGGTATTATTATTATTATTATTATTATTATTATTATTATTATTATTATTATTATTATTATTATTATTATTATTTGCGGAGTGGAGTTGCCCATAATCGAAAACTTATTGAACATTTTCACTGACGGGTCCATTACACATATTTGCAAGCACTGTTGATTTAGAATTTTACAATAAACAATACAATTTAAATAATGATTATTCGCTGATGACAAACCTACTTTCAGACAATATTAGGACGACTTCTGAAGAGCACTTAATAAATTTGTGAATTCTGTGAATATACCATAATTATAACTGTAGTATTAAATTTTGATCCTCTGGAAAAAAATGGTTTCTTAAAAGAAGTACAATAAAATAACTGAAATAAGAATGTTTAGAACAAGAACCTCATTTTAATTACGATGTAATACATTATATTTCTTAAAACAATAGTTATCACTCATCATCAACTACACGTTATTAATCCATCTGGTTTATTCCACTTTTCCACCACCGTTTATTTGTCTTTCCACGTTTCTTCTTCCTCTGGGTCCTTAATCGTAAAGTAGTTTTGGTATTTAAGTATTTGGCACTCATATTAAGTGTTGTCTTCATCTTTCTTTGTATTTAATTATTTCTTCGTTTAAATTTAAAATGTCCAGTTATTCTCGAGTTTCGTCTTTCCTCTTATGGTCGTAGAAATACCTCGCCTCTGGAATTCGTTACCTAATGACGTCAGGGACTGAGGACTTTATCACAATTCAAAATTAAATTGGAAAATTTTGTCTTAGTTAATGTTTTTAGGTATTGCTAGAAGTATTGATTTGTGTTTTTTCTTTCTTTTTCTTTTTTAATCTAGATTAAAATTGTAAGTTTCTTGTTTATGTTACTTAATTAGTTAGGATACAATTAATTATGATACTTAATCACTCATTTAAAGTTTGTGTGACTGCAACCTGTGTATATTTTGTGTGGCTTTACTTTGTTTATAGTGTTTTTTTCTCTCTCTCTTTATTTTTTGTGTAGCTTTATTTTGTAAATAGTGTATTTTTTTTCTCTGTTTATTTCTATTATTGTATTTGTATTCCTGGTGTTGTGGAAGAGAAGGCCTGATGGCCTTAACTACACCAGAATAAATAAATAAATAAATAAATAGATAGATAAATAAATAAATAAATAAATAAATAAATAAATAAATAAATAAATAAATAAATAAATAAATTGTAGCCCGCTAGTGATATAAAAAATCTAATATCTGAGATTTCAAGCCTCTTCATCTGAGTTACAGACAGCAACCAATTTTCATTGTCACATAAAAGTACAAATAAACGAAACTGTGTTGGAAATAAAGGCGCTCAAGGTCAGAACATGGACGTCTCAAATGTGAAGTCTCGCAGCTATAGAAACCACTAACTATCTCTTGTGTAGTCCGGACTAGTGCGAGGCGCACCTCGCATGCGTCGGTTCAGAAAAAACAAAGGCTTAACAGTTGTTCTGCGCAGTTAGTGTGGCTTGATTAATTAAGTTAGAAAATAAATGCCACAACTGTATAAAATTCACACACAACTTAGGGCTAGCTAAAAATTATTAAATAAGTACTCTATATGTGTATAGTTGAAAAATTATATAATGTAATAAATAAAATATAAATTAGTTAGACAGGTGAGGCTGTTGTTCATTGCGTATCTTCTCATTTCCTATTCTACATTTATTTCCAGACGATACTTGATTTTTTTATCACAGCGACCTCCAGAAAGCCAGATTCACACAAATATCACGTAGCAAGTTGAATTAAGATTCGCTAAACTTTACCACTTAGCAGCGGTTATTAATCTTTACTGATATCCAAAATCCTGTTGCTTTCATGCTGCCAAATTTGGTCTTCAATGTATTGTCGCCAGACAGATCAGTAAGATTTTCTTCTTCTACAGAAAAAAATTGAGATGGCCTTTGGTCCAGAATGGATCTTGAATCCCTACAAAATTACCGATAATATCTTCAACATATTTTTTTTTTCAAATCTGTGATACGAGCTCTTATAAAATAATCTTCATGTTATGAGAGAAATCTTCATTGAAGATCACAAACTACAGCAACAAAGAGAAACGATCTTTGTCACAGTCATCATTCATTTTTCTTTTTCATATATGCATTTTTTTTTCTTTGGAGGCTGAAATATTCTCGAACAATTTCAAAATGTGTATGTTAAGTCTGTGGAGAGAATGATTCAACGCATTCAACTCGTATTTTTCCTCTTCAAGAAACGTGTACCCTACATTTATTTTCCTGTCGCAGTTATTAAATGCAGGAGACAGCTCTTACATATTGCCACAAGAGTCATTGAGATATGCAGTAGTACAACAATGACGTGTATTCGGCTCCCAATCCTCATACAATTTATTATTATTATTACTATTATTATTATTATTATTATTATTATTATCATCATCATCATCATCAACTGCTATGGTCATCTAGCGTATGAGTAAAATGAAGGTGATGATGCCAGCGAAATGAATCCAGGATCCAGTGCCGTATGTTACACAGCATTTGCTTGCTCTTAATGACTTGAAGGAAAGCCGCGGATAAAACCTCAACCAGGTAAATTGACCCAACCAGGATTTGAAACCGGGCCAGCTCGTTTTACGGTCAGACATGCTAACCGTTACTCCACAGCGGTGGACTACAAATTTTTAAAAACCTTACTTTCACTGGGCGAGTTTTACAAAGTTTATCACATTCACCAAATAATCTAAGACCAGACTGAGTGGAGGACTCGGGTACTTTTCTGTTACTGCTGCCTTGTGACATATAGCCAATGTGTCCATAGTGCACCAGGTACTTTGTTTTGGACTGAGAGAGAGTGTGTCCATAATGCGTCAGGTGCTTTGTTTCGGACTGATAGACACTGTGTCCATAGTGTATTAGGTGCTTTATTTCAGACTGATATACATTGTGTCAATAATGAATCAGATGTTTTGTTTCGAAAAAGCGCTTGCAATCCTTCTTAACGGCCTAAATGAATCCAAGATTTCGAACAAGATTTGAGTTTTTGTACTGTAACTTACATGCAGTCATACTAAAAAAAAAAAAAGATGGTTTGCTATATTGCCATTACAATCTACTAACGCACATAGCAAACCAAATGTGCACCCATATTATTATCAGTCGCGAAGCGTCAGGGTAGGCAGGGTAAGCTGATCTTTCCCAAACATTTTCGAAGAAGTGACAAGATCAATTTAGAATTTAGTTCATTAAAAACAGGAGCGTTTCCGCGTTTCGTTTACCTTTTAGCGACGTAAAGCACGGCCTAGATCACTATGCCTTCAGCCCAGCTTACCCAAAAGTTTCATCACGCTTCGCTACTGAATTTATTGTCCGTGGCTTTATTCAGTTGCAATCCTAATTCTTGCTCTTTTACTTTCTCAATTAACTGATCATTTAGATACCCCGCCTTACGCTACTCGTACATTCTGTAACTCATAGTATTGTTAGTCAAAGAACCTTTCAAAACAGTTTGCCTGTCTGGTTGGCTCAGTTGGTATAGCGCTGGCCTTCTATGCCCGAGGTTGCGGGTTCGATCCCAGATCTGGTTGATGGCATATGCTTAAATGCTTAAAGCTTAAATGTAACAGGCCTATGTCTGTAGATTTACTGGCATGTAAAAGAACTTCCGAAGGACAAAATTCCGGCACACCGGCGACTCTGATATAACCTCGACAGTTGCGAGCGTCGTTAAATAAAACATAACATTTATTTTAACATTCAAAGCAGTTTTCCCGCAGACTTTCCGATTGTAAGTTCACCATATATATAAAACAGCCGGTAGAAGTCGTTATTGACTCTATAGCCTACGTATTGAAACACCGTATGGTACTAGCAAAGAATTGCTTGAAGTTGGAAATTACTGAGAAGTACCTTTTTGTTGTTTTAAATCTTTTATATTTACAGTAAAATAGTCGCGATATTTATCAACTGTGTTTCGATAGCTGGTTTCTAAATGGTATGTTAGCTTACTTGAGTTGGTACCAAGACTTTACTGTGGACTCTCTTCGTTGTTGACATCTGCCGATGTAAAGCCAAATCCAAATAATTTTCAGGCTTACATTTATGCTTCTTCACATCCCCACCACTAGTTTGTGGTGCGTCCTCTTTATTTTCATTCCTGCTATGCTTAATAATGCTAAAACTCTTGTTTTTTTTTTTTTTTTTTTTTTTGGAAAGTAAGAGCAATTTTAGAAAATTTGCTTGATCACAACATCATTCGATCTCAAATAGTGAGCGCCGTCTATATTAGTACTGAAAAGCGAAACAGTTAGTGGTGCGGTTCCTTAGATGTCTATGACATAAATACATCAGTAATCCAGTTCTAAAATCACGTGGGCTAAATGTCATTGCAGTGAAAATGTTAAAATGTTTCGTGACGTCCACGTTAGTCAGTCATGACGGGAACAATTTGTCAATTTTATTTTTATTTTTCATTCATTATCGTTACATATTTGTTTTCATACAAACTTTATACTTCTTAACTTGGTACTGTGAAAATCTCATTTGAGCATTATTCCAAAAATTTTCCTCTATTTATTCTTTATTCTTTCTCGTAATCTATAAAGGCTATGCACATCGCACGTTGTTTTCTGTGTTAGGATATTGAAAACATACACTCTATACATGGCCTTCCTTTTCTTCAGCCATTCTCTGTTTCAGTAAAGATTTCTTCTACTACAGTGTTTACTATATTCTATATTATATTTGTATACTATGTTATTAAGCTGAGCTTAATAGGCTGATTCCTCTGCACTTTCTAGTTATCGTTCTGTCAACTTTTTAAATATTGAACAAATTGCAGCTGTATCGCATTATTGTGCAACGCAATAGGTTTTGTGACAAATAGTAATGAAATCAATAATACTTTCATATGTATTTTTCTTAAAATAATCATAAGTATTAATTACATTAAGAAAATTTCAATGAATTTATGTCGCTTACATTTTCGATACGTTAAACCAGTAGCGGAATTTTTTTAAATACCTAGACTATATTATCATTTTATCATTTTGAAATATGTTTTAATTTTGAATTAATATAATTACAATTTCGTTGCACAGTAGATGAATGCTTACATTCATCCTTTATATATATATATATATATATATATACACATATATAGATGCCTACATGTTTTGAAAATATTATCGGGCTAAATTTCTTTTAAATAAATTTATTTGTACTCTTTACACATTCAAAAAATCTAAATTCGGCTTAATTCCTAAGACATCATATCTATGGCGAGTCCTCGGCATCACTTCATTTCCCCCTTTGATTTGATTACCTGGTTGGGTTTTCCGAGGTTTTCTCCAACCAAAAGGCAAATGCCGGGTAATCTTTTGGCGAATTCTCGGACCTCACCTCATCATTGTAGAAAATTACTAGATTGTAAAACTGTAAATCTGTAAAATATTGTAAAAATGTGTAAACTTTGTAATTGTAATGTTGTAATATTTTGACTTGTTCCACATCTTAAAGCTTCATTGCTCATGTAATACTTATGGAAGATAATAAATGAATGAATGAAACTTTCTTTAATTTCGTTGTCATAAAACAACTCTGTATTCGGAACATCTCTTTTTTTTCACTCACCTGCCTGATGAATGGTGTGAGTGGTGGATGTCGAACTCGAGGCCCTTGTGTCGTGCTGCCAAACTGTACCGTCCCGTTTGCCGTCACCAATGGTGACATTACATCCTGAACTTTCTCCGCCATTTCGCTCCTGAACCTGAAACCTGATCAACATTCCTGACTTAGGGATATAGTGTTAAAAGTTGTGTAATCAAGATGTACGTATATTCCTGACTTCTTTAGCTTATTGTGTCACCCGACTAATGTCCAAATCATGTCTAAAATCTATGTAACGAATATGATATATTTTTTCATCATAGGTTCTGAATGTTTCGCGACAATTCAGTTCCTTTATCATGCTGGCATGATTTTCTCGTTCAGGCCCATGGTTTATTTCTTCTCACAGATATCATTTAACAGACATACAGAAATGAAATCACTCATTATGCACTCAATTAAAAATGTAAACTTTTGTTTATGTTTCTGGGTTGCACATACACGCATTATTTGTAATCTCAAAAAGTAATACATCTGACTTCATTTATAAATATTGTTTTGTTTAAGTAAATGTATGGATCACTGGCGTAGCTCAGGCGGTAGATGCATTTGCCAGCTGATCCGAGGCTGTGCTAAGATCTGTGTTCGGTTGCCGCTTGGGTTGATTACCTGCATGTATTTTTGCCGAGGTTTTCTAAACTATAAGGCTAATGTTAGGTAATCACATAGCCAAATCTCGCCATGTACCATCTAGATATCACCAATTCCATTGACTATAAATAACCTAGTAATTTTTAAGTAACCGACAAAAAAGACTTATGATTTTAATTTTGTACAAATTTACATAAAATATGTTTTCTCAATAGTGGGTACTTGACTTGGGTCATTGACCCAATCATTCCCATTTAGGTGTGGTGCGCAGTAATTGCACACCTTTTGTGCCGCCATAGTTTTGTCCTTTGTACTTGAGAATCGATCTACATATCGCCAGATCATGATGATCATTATTTATGGAGCAGTGGTGAAATTCCGATAAGGGAAACCGGAATATTCCACGAAAACATACCACCAAGAACAGTCTTTGTTCAACATAAATTCCACTCGGGCCCGCCGGAATTCCAAACCGGTTCTATATCAGAAGCACTATAAAATCAGACCGTTGAAGGAGAAGTTATAAATCTAACTCTGTAGACATTTGATCGTACATAACATTGTGGAGTTTGTAACTAGTGACTGCTATTATTCTTTAAGGTAAAGGGACCCAAAATTATTCACATATTTGTATATCTGCACATCGCGTGGTTTTTTGTGATGATTGTTTTTTCCTACGACAGAAACATTGTCATTTCATTTATCACTTTATATTTTATAAAGAATAATGAAAATTTTCGAGTGTTTTTCAGCACATCACTGAATTGTATTATTGTTTCATTACAATAGTAATAATGATAAGATGTTCGGATGAAAAGAAGCCAAGAGTATACAAAAGAAAAAAACAGATTTGCTATACCTAGCTCTCAGTATGTTGTTCCAGAATCGGATTCTTTTCTGTGTTCGAGTTCACGTACATATTTCGTTCTAAAACGACGACCATACCTCTGACTGAGATTGTGGCTGAAAAGAATAGTAAGCTTACATCTTTTATAATATATAATTATCAGACAGTACATCTCATTTCACAATATGTCAGAGGAAGAAGAATAAAATTGTTGTACACATCTCAAGTCTCATTAATGAAATATGTTACTATTTTTAATATTAGGTAATGTATGCAATAGAGGGGGAAAGGAACTAGCTACCCTACCCCATTACCTCCTGGATTAGTTGCCTCATGCGTGAAGTCTTATTTGTGTCACTTATGAGGTTCTAACCTTTTTTTGGACATTGACTAAACAACAACAACAACAATGACGACCAACAGCCGTAATACACTTTAGCAGAATTGGCCATAACACGCATGGAAACCTTCCTCCCGCTGGAAGTTTTAGCATTCTTATCTCATTTGCTTTTATTCTTCGGAGTTCGTCAATGTTAAGGCCCATGTTTCTGATCTATATAATAAAGTAAGGACTACCATTGTTTAGTAACTTTTCAAAAATTTCTCTGGTCTGTCTTTCTTTAGTAATGTTAATTTTATTGTACCTAAAAAGTTGTTGAAATGTGGCTAAGTTTGAATCTACAATCTCTAGAGTTTATGTAGGAGAAGTTACAACCGAGGTCATTGAATCCACTGACTATTAATAACAATTTTAGATCTTTGATGATTTTTCCCTTCAAAAGCCAATATTTTAATTTTCTTTGTAGCGATATTCAGATTATAGTCGTAAAATGTACGCGTATACTGCCTTTTGTAAATTGTCTTATTAACATAGCCTAAAAAAGAATTGATTAATTCTTCCCATCAACCAAACAAAATAAATTATATATTTAAAAAAAAAAAATTAAAGTAACATAATACAAAAATTTGTAAAACTCTTTAGGATCTCACTATCACGTACTACCGTGTAGTTTCAATAGACACCGTAAAGCATGCATTCCTGTATTTTCTATCACCAGTGTACTTATTCAGTCCTGCCACCACTCTTACAGCGAAACAGGAGATGAATACTGTACAAACTGGGATATCATCAAATTATAAAATGCTTCAAACGGTTTAATTAAAGAGGTTGTTTCGTCCAACTTGGCACATCATATCTAGGTGAGAATTGTATGAAAGAAAATATGATGGGTTTTGTTTGTGATGGGGTTTCAGTTATGCTTACTTCTTACTCGTATTACAAGTAGTTTTTAGAGAACCCGGTGGTTAATTTCCGCCCTCACATAAGCTCGCCATCGGTCCCTATCCTGAGTAAGATTAATCAAGTTCCTAGCAATATATTCCACTTCCCTCAAATCCATTTTAATATTATCCTCCCATCTACGTTTCGGTCTCCCCAAAGGTCTTTTTCCCTCAGGTATTCCAAGTAACATTCTATATGCAACAGTTATGCTAAGTTAAAAAAGAAAAAAGCTATTGCCAAACACATGCAAGAAATGGTCCCCCAATTTAGTGTTTTCGCATTGTGCTAATCATAGATCGAAAATAGCTGTTCATGATACTAGCAGAAAGTTCCAGATGTTGTTAACTTTCATGTCTTCCTTGACAAAGTCTATTCAGTCTATAACATGTCACCAAAAATGCAACGCAACTCAGTATGCAGCATCCTTATACAAAACATTTTGCAAAACAGGTAAAATTTTTACTATTAGCTGGATTGCCGCAAGTTTGAGAACTGTAAAATCTTTTGGGGAAAGCTACAAATTTCTAGCGCGGAACTTCAAAGAAGCTTCAGTTGATACTGCAAGAGATACAAGGAAACGAGCAAAATATTCTAGTCTAAAAGCTCTAGCATCTTGCTATTTTGTACTAAATTTGGAAATAAGGTTGGATGGTCTTACTGAGCTCTCGAACTTATTCTCGACTCTCCAGAAAAGGGAAATCACTCTCCCAGATTGTGACAGGACTATAAAAAAGCTGTATAACAGTTCTAGAATCCATCATTTCATCTCCTGGTCCCTAGATGGAGAAAGTAAGTCTGCCGCAGAAATGACAGTTTCCAGAGGAACTGAATTTCATGAAAGTCATCATTATGTAGATGATATGGCTCTTCTTAACACAAAAATGTGGTCTCATGTGTCTGGTATTACTTATGGTGATAAAGGTGTGAGCAGACTGTGATATTTTTCATTTGCCAGAAAAGAAACTCTTTATAAATGCTTTTCATGAATTTATTGAATGTAACACTGGAACACATGAACTGAACGTTTTAAAACACACAATCTACATTCTGCCTATATCACCATAAGAGTGCGAAAGATCATCAGAACAATGAACGAAGTTGTGCAAATCTAGTCTTTCAGGTAAAGCTCCCTGTAAAGCAGATTTGAATAATTTCAAGGGAAAAATTGTTCCGGGGCCGGGTATCGATCCCGGGACCCCTGGTTGAACGTACCAGCGCTCTATCAACTGAGCTACCCGGGAACTCCACCCGAAACCGTCTCAACTTTTCCCTTTATATCCACACAACTCGCGTGGGCTGACGAAACGCCAGAGACCCACATCGAGTGCACACAATGAACGAAGTTTTATTAAAGAAGAGAAATGCTCTCCCAGTCTGTCGGACAAGCGGGTTCATATTCATCAGCAATGTCGGCCCTCCATTTTAAGAGTTCAATCCAAATCCGTAAGGGCTATTCCATCCCAAATCGACCGAAATAGCCTATAGAGAAAATTGACCTTGCAATTTTTAAACACAATGAAACTTTTTCTGTCCGTAGACAACTGTGATATAATGCTTTGTGCAAAGTTTGAGGCATCAGAACTTAATATTATTTAAATTAATAATATTTAAATTTATCGTATTTTCATAAAATTAGCAAATTTAAACTGTTGTGGCTCCGAAACCCTTTCACCCAATGATCAAAATCATGGTTTATTTTGATGCTGAGAAGTTAAAGTTTATATTGACATGTAAACAGTTTTTCTTACTTTTTATGGAAATGGAGAAATTTAGATTTTTCTTCATTAAGATGCCTTTGGCCACGAAAAAATATTTTTGAAAATATATGGTTAGATTCCGCACTGAAAGCACAAATAAACACATATCTTTTACTGGTGGTACGTTGATAAGAAAGTATTGAAAATATCAAATAAAAAAATAAATAGTACGCGCGTGAACTAACCAGCTGACTGTGAGGCGGGAGATAGCCGAGGAAAGCGAGGCCAGTAGACATAAACACGTGATGTGTCGTCTAGCAGTCATGGCTGTGCTAGCTTTATCACAGGTTTTCATAAACACAGGAGTAAAATGACGCCCAACGATCGCTATCTTCAGCTCTCGGCCAGTGCGTGCGGTACTGCGCCGTTCAAGTCTAGGCGTGTGAAAATAATCTATTTAATACCCTCGAAACTTATTGCCGAGCCGCTAAGCAAACAATGCCGAATCGCTCTTAATGATGCAATGTTTTTTCTCAATATTTTTTTACATTTCTACAAATGGCCAAAAAGCCTAAAAGCAAGTAAAATCAGATTATCTGTCTCTCTGTGTACAACAAAACTAATAATAATAATAATAATAATAATAATAATAATAATAATAATAATAATAATAATAATAATAATAAAATTAATAATAATAATAGTTTTATTTTCCCTGACAGAGTTAAGGCCATCAGGCCTTCTCTTCCACTCAACCAGGATAAAATCACATACAAAAAAATACGTACCGGTATACAAATGTTAACTTAAAAATAATAATAAACACAATTAAGTAAAAAAGAGAGATTGAGTACATATACACAATCAGTATTAACTTTAAAATAACAATAATAAAAAATATATATAATAAAAAAGAGACTGAATATATAATCACAAACAGGAAAATACATCTAGTATACAGTATTAACTTAAAAAAAAAGAATTAATACATATGAATATAATCTCACAACTAAAGGAATAGTAGAATTAGTATGATCAGCACAGCATGTGTTACATTGAGACAATGACAAATACCTAGATATAAGTGTTAATGGAAAAATAAAGTAATGACTGTGTAAAATAATAATAATAATAATAATAATAATAATAATAATAATAATAAATAAAAATGATACCTAAAAACTAATTCTTTGCATTTAAAATATACCTAAACAACCTAATTTTAAACAACTAAGGACTAAGACTACCCCTGATTTCGAGCGGCAGCGAATTCCATGAGTGGGCCATGGCTATTGAGAAAGAACTTGAGTACAGAGATGTCTGATGACGTGGTATTGATAGCAACAGATTGTGCTGTGAACGTGTATTTCGATTATGATGTGAAGCTAGGAGAGTAAACCGAGAGGCAATGTAGTTGGGTGTGGAATCATGTATAATTCGATATAGCATGCAAAGAGAATGTACTAAACGTCTATCTTGCAAGCGGAGCCAGGAGAGTTGTAGAAAATATTCCGATATATGATCATGTCGGCGGATATTGAAAATAAATCGGACGCAGACATTATGTACACGTTGAAGTTTTTGAGAAAGTTCAGCACTTAGGTCGCTATATAAGACATCACAATAGTCAAAGTGAGGCATTACAAGAGTCTATACTAGAATTTGTTTGAGTTTAGTAGAAAGGAAATTTTTCAGGCGTTTCAAAGAATGCATGATAGAGAAAACTTTTCTACAAATATATCTGATTTGCGTATTCCAGTTCATATTAGAGTCGAAATAGATGCCGAGGTTTTTTACAGTTGCACTGAAAGGAATTATTTTGTTGTTGAGAGAGACAGGCTGAAGGGTGTTCATATTAATTGAGGATAAAAGCCTTTGCTGCCCCAAGAGAATGGCTTGGGTTTTATCTGGATTGATATTTAGCCCAAATTTCCTTGCCCAATTATTAATTGACAAAAGATCGTCATTCAGGCTCGACAAACGTCCATTAACAGTATCAGGCCGAGAGTGTGTATATACTTGAAGGTCGTCCGCATTAAGGATTACTTCTTAACATAACCTACCAAATGTCAGCTTCAAAATAAGCTCTCGTTCAATGTTCTGCAGTAAATGGTTCCAGAGTTCTGAGCGCTGAAAGGGGCTTGTTTTTATAAAATACGCTAAATTTGTCGCTCAATAATACGAAAAGCGTTTGACTTTCGACAGTATATTTTTGAAAATGCACTCCCCTCAGCATCTTGTATAAGTTGGGAAAAAATTAGAATATAAAAAAATGCGAGGTTTTTTGCTGATCGATTTCATATGGAATAGCCCGTAAGTACGTACGGTACAATCATGCCCGCAAGATGGAAGGCGAAGTGCAAATGAAATGGGAAGTAAGAAATAGCAGCCAGTAAAAGAGGTAACATGTGAGTCAATCTGTGTACTTCTGGAACAGATTGAACAGATTGTAGGGTGAATTTTTACCCGTCTACCGTTTTGTTCAGTGATTTCACTGATGTACGTACAAATTGAATCTTGCAGTGTGTTGGGAGACCGGAGGGAAAAAGACCTTTGGGGAGGCCGAGATGTAGATGGGAGAATAATATCAAAATAGATTTGAGGGAGGTAGGATATGATGATAGAGACTGGATTAATCTTGCACAGGATAGGGACCGATGGCGGGCTTATGTGAGGGCGGCAATGAACCTGCGGGTTCCTTAAAAGCCATTTGTAAGTAAGTAAGTACGTGTACAGATACCGAGACCAATCTGTGTACTTGGCGTAGGTCTACGTCACCCGCACTAGCAGGACTACCCGAACTGAAAACGTTCGCCGGAAGTTAGCTTATCTGTTACGTGTTGATCCCTCCCGGTGGAAAGTGTTTGTGTTCAGAGCATTACTTGCTCACAGCCCCCTCGCCCAAGCTTTTTAACGATCGTGCAACAGTCGCTAAGCACAGAGATTAGTTCCGGTATCTACAATATAGGTCTATGTCTCTTAATCTTCAGTCCTCCGTTGATACTCCTAATAAGAAAGCAAGAAAGCCGTGGCATATTCTGGAATAATGACATGGGCTATCACTGACAAGAAAAACCAGATAGGCCTAAAAAACTAACACGAAAATATATAATTGTTAAAAAATGTGATTAAAGAAGTCATGTATAAAACAACCAGTGCAATATTGAACTATTAATACATTTCAATTTATCTGTTTTATCGATACATGAACTTCAGCCGTCTTTCCTTTCGAGTGATTTTGAGAGAACTTCTGAAGAGAATACAATAATGTAAATTCATTTTTCAAACGCACAAGGTCAAAATATGAGCTTTAAGGTTCTTTAAGTTCAGAAAATACATCAACAGATATACTATACATCATAACATACTGTCAAAATTCATACAATTTAAAAACGCCACAAACTTCAAGTGTGTCTGATATTCAAATATTAACTTAGTTTGTGAGCCATAACGGTGTCCAAACTTCACAAAATATTCTTCAATACATGATACAAGTATCTTCATCATTATATTTTCTCCTTTTAGACTTGTGCTCTTCTCCCTCTTTTAGATCATCAGTGTTTACATTAAAATATTTTTTGTAGGGATTCTTATTTTTTTCCCTTCCAGTCGCTTCTCACTTAAAGATTCGGAGTAGTTATTCCACACTTTACGATTAAAAGTTTGCTTCGTACTTATGCAGGGAAAAGAGATTACCCAATAACTGTTTTACTTTGTATGATTCATACATTGAATATTCATCTAAAAGAGTCTAACTCCACACACTATTAAACAAAAATATTAGAAATACGTTGCCCGACTGCCACTATAATAAAGAAAATTGCACACGCTTCAACGCTTGCAACAGCAGGCTTTACTTCCTCCCATCACAACAATAACACGTGGCCCGTGGCTTCTACTTGGTTACAATCTGTAGGGAGTAATTTAATTTTTTTAATGGGGACATATGAATTAAAGTGAAATTATAATGACAGACAGAGTAATTATCTCATGTCTCCATGTTAATTAGCCTACTATACCACTGCAGTTTATTTGAACCAGGTAACCAACTTTGAAGCCGTTAGCCCTGTGAACTCACAGTATACTTAATTGCCCTGTTAAAATATTTAGGTTTTGCTAAAATATTGTCAATAATTTATTTATGGGCAGAAGGAAGATCCTGGGAGGAATGGCTAAAGCACGTGGGAAAATTAGAGGGAACCAAGGAGGTCGTGATCCATTTTCGGAGTAATGAATTACGTGAATATTATATTACTTATAGACACATCCACACACTGTGTCAGATAGGGGAGTTAGGCCTAAAATGACATACTTGGGTAAAATGACATACTATGTGTTTTGTGAAAACACTGTAAGCTGAGTTTGACTTTACAGCTCTATAGTGCACAGAAGCTGGAAACAGTGGTTACATCCAAATTTCAGCAAGCGAAGGCGCTTTTTGGTGAAGGAGGTGCAACTAAAGGAAAAAAAGTGCAAGACGATATAATATTGTTGAGGTATGTTATGTATTTTTTGTCCTTTTAAGCTTCAAATATTAGTGAAATAATGTTCATGATTGAAAACATGAATATTTCCCTCTATAGAAAGCATTACAATATCCAAATTCATAAAGAGGTTAGGTCGTACTAGCACTACTTCTTATTCTTCTTCATTCCGGGTAAAATGACATACCACCTACTTGGCTAAAATGACATACTATGTCATTTTACCCAAGTGCATGTTTCTGCCTGGAAATGAGAAGCCATATATTACGGGCTATATTATAGTGGCATCTCTCTCATTGCTCGACTGAATTTTTCGTAAAGATTTTAAAATAGGTGAGATGGGGATTTCTTTAAAATATATAAACCCCTAAAGTTTCTAAAATAAATGTATTTTCAATATGTATATTCACTGAATTTTGTTACTCTGATTTATCCTCTTATGAATGAGTTAGGCTTTGCGAATCTGAAGTTCACTTGCACCTACTTCACCAAAAAGCACTTTTGTGCAAAACATTGTAAGATGAGTTTGGATTCACAGCTCTATAGTGCACAGAAGTTGGCAACAGTGATTACACGTCATGTTAGCCTTCCCTCGTCACTGCACCCACCGACTCCAGCCACTTGATGTCTCTTTCTTCGGGCCTTTGAAAACATATGATCAGGCCGTTACAAAGTGGCTGAGGAACCATCCTGAATAAGTGATAAGACAGTTTCGAATTGCGGACTTATTTTCTGAAGTCTATGGAAAAGCTGCAAACATCACCAATGCATTCGGTGGATTTTCTTCAACAGGAATTTGTCCACTCATTTCGGACATATTTCCTGATCACTTATTTAGTCCTGCAGCGCCCACAGACAGACCTCTAACGAATGCAGTCCCTACAGATAGGCCAAAGGGTGCAACACAGAAGAGCAGTTTAACAACAAGGAATGCAAAAGAAAATATGTAGAGCCATCACCAACAACTGCTGCAGCAGCGTAAACGTCACAAACGAGGCCTTCACCTCATGTGACCAGTAAGAGATCTCCCCGATTCACTCTGGCACTAGATCTCTTGCGAGAAGAAAGAGAACACGTGAAGGGTCCGAAATCGAGCATCTCTTTTATTAACCAATTAAAATTAAAGGAAGCTGAAAGAAGAGCTGTAGAAGAAAGGTGTTCAGCAAACAGAGGAAAAACACAGCTTCAGTTTGATCTAAGCAATGGGGACCAAGATGAAGAGAGTGACTTCGATGGTGATGTTGAGAACGATGCAACTTGTCTGTACTGCAATTAATTTTACAGCCAATATAAACCAGAAGAAACATGGATACAGTGCAAGAAATGTTTCTCATGGGCACACAATGAATGTGCAAGTGTATCTAAGAGAACAATTTTTTTTTAACTATGTAAAAATTAACTTAAGTGTGTCATTTTACCCTAGTAAATTGGGTAAAATGACATAGGTTGTCTATTTCAAACATACCTCACAGGTAGCTAATAAATTGAGAGATCGAGTGCGGATGTAAATCTGAAAATATATTTTCTGTCCTCATTAATAATTATAGTTCCCTTAACTTTCATATATAGCTAACTGTAAAATCATTATTATTATTAATTTTTTATAATTATTTGTAACAAAATAGAGATTAACATACTTTTAGGTATGATATAGCCTAAGCCTAATCTGTAAATATTTTGTAATAAAATAGATATTGACGTAATTTGAAAAATAATGTAGGCCTAAGACTGATTCTAAGTACATATTTTGTCCTCTTTTTTCGATCAATGTCCTTCTTTTCGAAGCTTTGTGTCCTCTTTTTTTTTTATCGATGTGAATCTGGTCACCTAACTGAACATAATCTGCGATGTGTATTGTGCAAAATTGAACAAACAGATGAAAACCGTATATAAAGTGTAAATTATAAATAATTTTGGTTTTCCCTTACTCTTCATTTGGACGTGGGCTTCAGTGATAGCCTTGATAGCCCACAATATACGTCACTAAAAGAAAGGCTCCCTTGCCTGAAGATTGCAATTATTCCAAAGTGAATTCCAACTAATATTGTCCGTTTGAGTCGCTGTATTATCTGTATTGGCCGAGTAACACGCGAATTTCTGTAGCTTCACATCTGTGCGCCACGTGCTCATCGTGCAAACAAAACAATTGACTTGGGGCGTTGTTCGAGTGTTTTAAGTGCCGAGACGCTGCCATCATTAATATTCAGTCCACGCAGTTCCATTCATATATAGAGGATTCCACTTTCAGAAAATAGCATATTATGGAGCTTGTTCCAGCAACTATTTACAAGTATTTTTCTTGAGAAATGGGAATTACTTAGTTTCATTTAATTCATAGAACATAATTTCATTGAGAAGTAGATCGATTTCATATGCCACAATTGTATTACACCTCTAAAATTACCATATATTTAATTTACGAATAACAGGGTAACAGCTAAATTGATGGAATAGTCTTCCGCTCTCTTGCCAAAGATCACCGTTGAAAAACATAACAGACAAGTAGGGGTGGTACAGTTGAGGCTAAGATTTCACACTGTTAAAACACGCTTATTTGAAAAAGTATACAAAATTTAACTGTCAGCAAAACAACAAAGGTACAGTATTAGGTATGTATCTTAGGTTCTTGCTTGATTATAGTGTGAAGTTAATAATGGACCCGACGCTGCAAGGCACAAGGTATAGATGAAGAAGAAGAAGAAGAAATTATAAGTACTTCTTAACATTTTTAATAACAGAAAACGTGTGCTGCACATAATCTTAATTTTGTATTATAAGCGCCATTTAATAACGGAAAATGAGTGCTGCAAATAATTTTAAATTTATATTAAAAGCGCTCCGTAATATTTTTAATAACGGAAAAAGTGAGCTGCACATAATCTTAATTTTGTATTAGAAGCGCACCGTAACATTTAATAACGGAACACGTGTGCTGCAATTAATATTAAATTTTTATTATAAGCAAACATTTAATAACGTTAAACGTGTGCTGCACATAATCTTATGTCTTTATTATAAGCACTTCTTAACCCAATAAGATAACAGTTCTATTATTATCATCATCATTATTATTATTATTATTATTATTATTATTATTATTATTATTATTATTATTATTATTATTATTATTCAAATACTTGGGATGTACCATAAGCAGTAACATGTGCTGCTGTCAAGAAGTCAAAAGGAGAATAGCAATGCCAAAGGAAGCTTTTAATAGAAAAAAGATCTCTGGAGAAAGAATTAAGGAAGAGACTACTGAAGTGCTTTGTCTGGAGTGTAGCATTCTATGGGGTAGAAACATGGACATTATGACTAAGGGAAGAGAAGCGAATAGAAGCATTTGAAATGTGGATATGGAGAAGGATGGAGCGTGTGAAATGGACAGACAGATTAAGAAAGGAAGCTGTGTTGGAAAAAGTGGATGAAGAAAGAATGATGCTGAAACTGATCAGAAAGAAGAAAAGGAATTGACTGGGTCACTGGTTGAGAAGAAAGCTCCTTCTGAAGGATGCACTGGAAGGAATGGTAAACGGGATAACGGAAGAAAAGTTCGGGCCAGAAGAAGATATCAGATGATAGACAACATTAAGATATATGGATCATATGCGGAGACAAAGAGGAAGGCAGAAAATAGAAAAGACTGGAGAATGCTGGGTTTGCAGTGAAATACTTGCCCTTGGGCAGAACACTATGAATGAATGAATGATTATTATTATTATTATTATTATTATTATTATTATTATTATTATTATTATTATTATTATTATTATTATTATTATTTGTAATTGCAGTAACTTTTTACATCCCTAAAACTGTATTTTAATGCGTATTTTCGATCATTATGGAGCCTAGTTGAGGTGTCTGAAAGTTGGTCAACGGCCTAAATATCCGAAATCTAGTTATAATGTATGTAAAATATAATGTGTGTTTTTGCAGGCATCATTATGGCATTATTAGGTTTTTTTTATCGTTTTAACGGACTAAATGTACCTATGTTGTGCGATAAACTTTCTTGAACTCTGTACGTATTAGGAAGAGAGTGAGATAGAGATACTATACCTCACTCGTTCTACTAACGGAGGCATCTTGCGGCAACAGCGTACTAGCCAAGACCTGTAACACCAATGCTTTTTTCTTAAGATGGAATATTCTATAATAAACTCTGAAACACGCATTCGGTTGGTTGTATGTAGCAACTAAATTTCTTATAAGCAGAATGATACAGTTAACCGGTACACAAAATTATTATTTTTTTAATAGTCTACATACTTACTTACTTACAAATGGCTTTTAAGGAACCCGCAGGTTCATTGCCGCCCTCACTTAAGCTCGCCATCGGCCCCTATTCTGTGCAAGATTAATCCACTCTCTGTCATCATATCCCACCTCCCTCAAATCCATTTTAATATTATCTTCCCATCTACGTCTCGGCCTCCCCAAAGGTCTTCTTCCCTCCAGTCTCCCAACTAACACTCTATATGCATTTCTGGATTCGCCCATACGTGCTACATGCCCTGCTCATCTCAAACGTCTGGATTTAATGTTCCTAATTATGTCAGGTGTAGAATACAATGCGTACAGTTCTGAGTTGTGTAACTTGCTCCATTCTCCTGTAACTTCATTCCTCTTAGCCGCAAATATTTTTCTAAGAACCTTGTTCCTCTTCTACATACAAATCATAAATACAGAGAAACACAAAATACATATAGTACATATTAATAAAACATACAGGGCTCTCATTTCAAACCTTCCCGGTCTAGGTAACTATTTATTTCAATTAAATTTAAACAAAAATGAAAAACACTTCAACTTGGCTATAGAGGAGGAAGTTTAAGACCAGTGTTAATTGCATTTTATGTTTCACCTCTCACCCCCACCCACCCATTTTAAATTACAAATGGCACCCCTATATTGTTGTTGTTTAGTCAACTGTTCGAAGACAGATTTGAACATCATAAGTTACACCAATAAAGCATAATTCATGATGCAACTAAACCAGGAGATAATGGGCTAGGATGACCAGTTCCTTTCCCCTTCCATTGCTTACATCGCTGACTAATGGCAATATATTTCATTTAGACCTTAGATGTACACAAACAAAAATATGTTCTTCCTCTGACACATATCGTCAAGTGAGATGTAGGCTACTGTCTGATAATAGATGTACATACCCAGAAAAAAAATTCAGGTGGTCTAAATTTTGTTTCTGGGTCTGTACCGTTGCTTACGAGATTATATAAGCTGGCGCATAGCACTTGAAATACAGGTCTGAAGTGGTTCCCTCGTAATGCCAATTCCTCCGCTCGGAGCGTTGTTCTATACTAAATATTCATAGCAGAACACTTAAATGACATTGACATTTGGGACATTTAAATGACTCACCATTGCTTATTAAATGCTTCTTACAATATTTTATGTACAATAGACGTAATTTCCAAACTTCAATTATATTACAATAAAAGGCTGTCATTCTTGATATTAAAAGATATTACATATTATAAACTAAGGTACTACCTTTCTGTTGTTCAATTCATATACTGTACTTTTTCGGAAATTATGAAAGAAACTTAATATATTTTACATGAACACTGTAGTCTACCCTTTTCATGCATTCATTTATTATTATTATTATTATTATTATTATTATTATTATTATTATTATTATTATTATTATTATTATTATTATTTCAATGAATTAAGGTACTGTATTATCTTCCATTTCCCTGACTTCATAATTTAATAATTTGTAAGTAGGCCTAACTTATCCCTTTCTTTTTTTTTAATATATTGACATTGAAGTGTTATGATTTTTACTAAAGCAAACAGCAGTCACAATACATGATTAATACAAATGTGCGATTTTTCTTGCACAACTTGCAGCGGTGAAATAAATATCTAATAGGCCTGTGATTAACCTGTTACTTACAAATGGCTTTTAAGGAACCCACAGTTTCATTGCCGCCCTCACATAAGCCCGCCACCATCGGTCCCTATCCTGTGCAAGATTAATCCAGTAGTGGGTAGTAATAGCAAATGCTATGATATTTTAGTGTGTGTAAACAGTTTTTAAATTAGGAGTTAGAATTAAATTAATTAGGAAGTTAGACTGCAATATATGTGATTAGAAATGGTTTTCGAATTTGACCATTTCCCAAAACATAAACAAATATCTCAGGAAGCTCAGGGACAATATTTTTTAGAATTTGCCGATCATAGGCACATGCGCATCTGCTCTTCCCGATCCCCATTTCATTTTTAATAATGTCTGAATCTCGCTCCCCTGAGCTGTTTTCTGTCGTCACTCATGACATGTCAATTTAATGAAAACATAAAGTAAAATTTTCGGTACACCATGCAGTGATAATTGTACTTTATCATAACGAATAATTGTGTATTTATTTATTTATTTATTTATTTATTTATTTATTTATTTATTTATTTATTTATTTATTTATTTATTACTCGTAATGTCGTAATAATATTTGATTTGGCTTGGAGGATAAGGGGAGTACGTTACACTAAACTCGGCATGCTCAACATTAAAATCGCATGTTGTATCGTAAATAATGCAAATCGTATATGTGTCAATATTCAGCAGTAATAATTAACCATTGTCGTGGAATATTTCGCCACTATAAATGATGGTGGTAAATCATACTCTTTTCCACGAATAACGCTACTGATTGCCTTAAGGGGAGATGATGATATTTTTTGGTGAAAAATGAGTAAATTTTCAAAAATAATTTTTTTTCTTTAAATGCTCTGTGATATGTGTGGAATGCATAGCATAATATTTTGTGAGTATTTGTGCCCTTATCAGATGCTGAGACGCCATTTTCAAACTTCCTGCGTTGCGGATTTTTAAATTACTCGACCACTTTTATTGTTGTTTCCGGTAAATTGAATTAAAAAAAAAAATTCTTTAAAATACTCTTTGATATGTGTGGAATGCATTGCAAAACATTTCGTGGGTATTTATGCCCTTATCGGATGTTAAGACGCCATTTTTAAACTTCTTGCGCTATAGATTTTTAAATCACTCGCCCCCTTTTATCGGTTTTCGGTAACTTCATTTTTTGCTACATTGCCAGACAAAAATGGATATAATTCCTGAACTATTAACGATACATGCATGAAATTTAGAACACACATTCTTGAGACTATTAGGAAACTTTTCTCTGTAACAGAATTTTGTTAATTGATTTCATTTTAAAACTACGTCCGTTTGTTTGCAAGAAAGGAATTCAGAAAAGTGTTATTAAATTTCAATTTTTTATTTTACGAACGTAGTGACTAATATCAAAATTCTGTTACAGACAGTTTGTAGAGCATGCTTTTGCAAGTACATTGCAGAAACCGGGACGAATCTAACTTTAAAAATGGTTTAGATATATCGATTTTAGTAAAACCCTGCATTGGGTATATTTTTTTTCAAATCTGGGTCCCCAAATAATTTTTATTTTTCAAAATATTTCTTTTTGGTTGGGTTTCTACAGGTATGGGCTCTCTACATACAAAAAAATTAATATTTTACACCAAATAGGAAAAAAGTTTTAAAATATACCGTCCTCTCCTCTTAAGGTAAGACAAGCTAAGAACTATATTAATTTGATTTTGATGATGATGGTAATAATAATAATAATAATAATAATAATAATAATAATAATAATAATAATAATAATAATAATAATAATGTCTGAAAGTAGCAGAAACCGGTAGTTTACTTTCAGCAATTATAACAAATTAGAGGGAACGAAATCTGAAGGAAAAACACGGAACTGAAAACAATCAACTTGCCAAAGTAAATGAACCATATGAACAATGTAGTTTGGAAGCAAATTTTTAATTCAACAAATTCAGACTTTCGGGAAGCAAAATTGTAAATTCCTTTAAATGACGCTGAAAATCTGCATACTGATATTCAACAAGTCATCAATAAATCTCAAATAAGACTATAATATGCTTGGCATATTTATAATTTTCGTACTCGATCAATAATACACAATTAATCAAACTATTTTCACGATACACAATGCTTAGTAATGAAACTATTCATCATTTCTTAGTGCAGCGAGGCGAACCTAGCGGCAGAAATTGTCATGACTCTCAGAGACCTACTCTCGATCGTGCTATGCGCCAGCTTGAATAATCTCGTAAGCAACGGTCTGTAAAGTTGCCTCGTTTAATTATTAGGCAGCGGATTTCCTTTTAAGATTTGTAGGTCTTTATTGCATGCACCGATAATAAAATGAAAATGCGACGTTGTCACGTCTTGTTTGTTGCTGCTATATATGGGCTAGGCTTAATTGCTCAAAGCATGAGTTAATTTGAAGATTATTTATATTATTTAGATTATTTATTTTAAATTAATTATTTAAAGAAATAATTAAATGTTTCTCCATAAGGAAAACCGGAAAGTTTGACTTTTTGTAATAATTCTTTTATTGTTAAGGATTGGCCCTTATTGTAAGAACTATATATTTCACGGCGAATGTAATCACACGTAAAACCATCTACTTTATTAAATTTTGTGACTTTGTGTCCACGCTTTTTAGGTGTCTTAGGTCCCTTTTTTTTTTTTTTTTTTTTTACAATTTTACTTACAGTATTTCTATTTAATTTAAGAATTTTAGATGTCTCCGAAATTTTTCCTTGACCTAAATTGTTTTTCAGAACATACGTGTGAGCATTGCACACAAACGTTTGAAACTGCTTACATAATTTTGGTCTAGCTTTTGAATTTTAATTGTTATTTAACTCTGATATATTATTATTATTGTTATTATCATTATTATTATTATCATTATTATTATTATTATTATTATTATTATTATTATTATTATTATTATTATTATTATTATTATTACCACCATCGTCGTTATTGACGTTCATAGGTATCGGTTCCGACACTTCACTCGCATCCCACGGCCTCCACATTTTTATTATACACCGAACTGTAATATAATTAATTTTCACTGTGAACTAGAACAAGACACACTGCTAAAATTTGCAACTCTGGTTTATACACTCCGCGTGGAGTACTGAAGCGGCCTTCAAAAGACTTGACGACGACAATGGACAGCGACATAATTAAAATTATTGAAACTACAAAGCTTCCGTCCTCTTTGACACCGCTAGCCTACTAATTGAACATGGCTACTTTACATATTAGCCAGAACCTCAATCAGAGGTAACTCCTATATTAAGATAGGGTACTTAAATCTGAAAGAGTATTCAATTGTTATACATCTCATTCATAAGACATAGTAACAACATTGAATCAACTAGGTAGCTTAGTGGAGAGATTCTCAACCGGTGTGCCGCGCAGCCCCATGAAGCGTGTCGCAAAATTTTGGAATTGAAAAATAAATTTATGACATCCAGAAAGTCTCTTTACAACGCATTTCTTATTTACAACAAAGTATTTGATATAGTACATTTTATTTTGAAGCGGACTTTACCAATGAAACGTGAACACCTGCAACAATGCTCAGTTTCAGTATATACATGTGAGCGGTGATAGTGCGACTATTTGATCAAAAGTTCTTTATTTAGATTTTATCGTGGACAAATTTTTAATTTTAAAAAGTAATCTGAATCACGTTCTGGGTTAGGTGACAGCAGTGTTAATTCAAGTAATGTGAGTGAAAATTTCCTTCAGGGTTCACAAAAACGTACTGCATTTCGTAATTCATGAATACTTGCAATATGGTTTCGCGTGGCGTGGAGATGAATATAAACGAAATTCCGATTGTCTTATATGCGGAAATGTTCTGTCAAACCAGTCGATGGTGCCGAATAAAGCAAAAAGACATTTAGAACTGCCGTTTACAACGTCATATTTGTGTGAATCGACATTTTCTACCATAAAAATAGTGAAATCTAAAGAAAGAAACAGACTGCTGCATCTTGAAGGTGATTTACGTGTTAACATGTCAACCATAAGACCATGTATAGAGAAATTCTGTGCAACCCACCAAGAGATGAGTTTTCAGAAACGATAATGAAAATTTTTTCATCGTTCCGGCACCTTTTTGTTGCATTTTTCATCGTGGAACCGAAATATGTGTGAATAACTACGTTTTTAATATAATTATTTTTTAATTCCGCGTAGACCTTGAAAGTCTTAGTTGGACGAAAAGGAGGTTAAAAACGACAAAATTTCCGTGCAGTGAACAGTAATCATCTCCCCGTCCGCTATAAAATATTAAGTTACACAGAGTTCCACCAACTTTTTCTCCAGAAGAAAAGCACTGGTTATTATTATTATTATTATTATTATTATTATTATTATTATTATTATTATTATTATTATTATTATGAGACTAATAAAAGCAAATATGTGTGTCGCGATATTGTGGGCGTTCAATAAAGTGTGTCGTCAGTCAAAAAAGTAGGGAACCACTGGCTTAGTGAGCAGAGCACAGGAATCCGATGATGGCGGAAACGTATTTATGGTGAACAAAGCCATCGTTCCTGAAGGCTTTACTTTGGGATCTTCTTTTTCCCTCCGTCTTTATCTTTATTACAGTGGTAAACAGAACGGTGTCCGCTTGATGTAGTATTGCCACTGGCGCACAAAGCATTAGTATGAGGAGGTAGTACGTTTTCGGATGGGATGAAAGGCATTATAATGAGACTTAACCGAAACTTTATGTCTATATTATTGATTCGATATATGACACGAAATAGGTGCACGATATCTATGAATAAAGTAGTCGTTCGAACTTCAAAAAATCATTGCTAGATAAAAGGAGTGGTAAAGTAGGCCACATAAGGCTATTTTAGGCTGTGGCGCCATACAAAGGAAAAATAAATTAAGATTGTGTAGAAAAAGGGCGCCAACCACAAATGCAAGCATTGCCAGAATGTTATAGTAGAGTGTATAGCACGACAAACCAGCTTATGTTGCTCCTAGTAGGCCCTATACTGTTAACAGATTAAATATCGAAGAGTAGGATAATCCAGTAGGAAGAAGTGTATTGACATTTGATTGTTAGCTTTGGATAGTTAAGTGTAGTAAGGAAAAAATACAACAGAGGACTCCAATTTTTTCCGTCGAAAACAAAATCATGGACCGTTTATACCTGTATCTTGTGTCATCATTTATGTATGACTCAAACTTAAAATGTGCAAATCCGTCATTTTGAAATGATTACATATTATTGTACAATAAATTAGCTTGGACAGATATAATCTCTTTGCTTTTGACTTCACCCATATGAAAAACCCCTTTTCATAACCATTGCAAGAAATAATTGATCTATTGAAAGAAAATCTTGTTCTGTCAGCACTCTTCGTAAGATAGCGATTTAAGTACAGATCTGTTCGTTAAAATTTGCAGTTGTTTTCATGCGTGCGGAGATAATATGAGAAAAAAGCATATGTATAGACGTACAGGCTACTCCAAATTGCTATGCTTTATATACCGTCAAAAAATGTATTATCCGAATTCAATCTAAAACTGTGGGCCTTGTTTATTTCTTTATTAGAATTCAAGGTTTGTTTCTGGCATTAAATTAGAATGTAAAACAGCCTGAGGTGACACACAGAAGCACACTCCTACTTATTACAGCGATCAAGTTCATATTATATTAACTGAAGGTCGCCAACCTTCACCGTAAAACCAAATTGTATTGAATATGTGAACGATTTACCTTCAATCTTCTGTAACACGTGATTGGAAAGGGCCATGAGCAGGTCACATGGTTGCTTTAAATCAAAAATACAAGAATCACTTGAGTATTAATGCTGTTTACTGCAGAGCTTACTTGAACATTGTTCTAGAGTGCGTCTCAAGAAAGATTCAATTTGTACTGCCCACATTAAAAAAATACATACCTCGTGGGTCTACAAAAATAAACGTATTATTATTGTTATTATTATTCTTTAGAGTCAGTTTTACATTATTTCACTCCCATCACATCTAGGCATGTATTTAATTACGTATTTTGACCCAGATTATCCAGTATCTATAACACAGGACATAATTAAAAATGACTATTAGAGAACCCGAGGTTCATTGCCGCCTTCACATAAGCCCGCCATCGATCCTTATCCTGAGCAAGATATCCAGTCCCTAGCATCATATTTCACATCCCTCAAATCTATTTATATAATATCCTCTCAGCTACGTCTAGGCCTCCTCAATGGTCTTTTTTCCTCTGACCTCTCAACAAACACTATATGCATTTCTCAATTCATCCATACGTGCTACATGCCCTGTCAATCTTAAACGTCTGGATTTAATGTTCCTAATTATGCCAGGTGAAGAATACTATGCGTGCAGTTCTTCGTTGTGTAACTTTCTTTATTCTCATGTAACTTCACCCCTCTTAGCCCCAAATATTTTCCTAGGCACCTTATTCTCAAACATCCTTAGCCTCTGTTCCTCGCTCAAAGTGAGAGGCCAAGTTTCACAACCATACAGAACAACCGGTAATATAACTGTTTTATAAATTCTAACTTTCAGCAGCTCCCTAAGGTAACAATATATATATATATATATATATATATATATATATATATATATATATATACATTTTTATGGATATTGTTAATTTTGAATAATTATTTCTGCATTGCTTTCAGTATTATTGGAACAAATTTCAGAATTGCCGATACAGAGTTGCCAATATTTGATTACCGACAGAAAGAGTGCGAGTCTTTGTTATGAATATTTTTTCTGTTACTAATTACGCTTTCGTATTCCCTTCAAGTGACTGTTAGGATACTAGTGGCAACGGCATGGACAAGTTATCTTTTGTTCGCATTGGTTAACACTTATATTTGTCCCTGTGATGGTTACGTGGTCTAGGTTATTGGTCAACATGATTTTTGTCTCACGAGTACCAAAAGTTGTACTAACTACAATTTTTATCGTGTTTTCAAATATGTATTCGAAATTTCTCCATCTCCCACAGTTGTTTTTATTTGAAATTCAATTTTGTAATATAAATGCTTTTTCGTCAATTTGTCCATTGTCAAATAAAAGCTCCTAGAGCAAATATGATGAACCAATGGTACCGTTGCTACTATTGTACAGGTTGAGGCATTATAGATACATGTACAGACCACCGCCTGCTGAATACGCATCCACACACATGTACAGATATGCACAAACGGGAACTAGTGTAACACGCATTCATCAGAACGATGCCACAGTTGTGAGATAGCAGTGAACCAGTAAACATGTCATTGTGAGTGCTTTGTGTGTCTGAATTATTGTGTATTATGTATTTACAAATTTTTCTTTTAATTAGTCGTTAGTTACAAAATGCTTAGATTTTGTTTAAATCATCCTAACATCTTTTTTAATATATGTGCTGAAGTCCCAAAGGCGAAACCTTACTCCATTAGTGAAAAAGTGTTATGAAGGTTATTTTGGGTGTAATGTGGGGGACCAAACAGGGACCTGGACCCCACATACCTGTTCTTTATCGTGTTCTAGGCTTCTCACTGCATGGAAGAATGTCTCACACGTCACATGTCATTCGCTTCCCAAAGATCACTCCTCTGACTGTTATTTCTGCTTAACAAACATTACTGTGATTTTCTACTGACTGACCTCAATGTCAACCAGTCGCAAAAATTACAACGTGTTCATAATTCTTGTGTTCGCTTCGTCTGCGATGTCCGTCGCGCTGAGCACATTACTCCATCCTTCCAAACTCTAAACTAGCTACGGCTTAACGAACGTAGAAATGTTCATTCTCTTGTTCTCCTTTTCCAAGTCGTTCACACCTCTACACCTACCTATCTTGCCTCCCGTTTGAGTTACCTGTTATCATATCATAATCTCTTCACACGCACGCAAAATAGCCGCATACTAGCCATACCAACACATAAGACATCATCGTATTCATCATCATACACAATCTCGCTCTCGCGCTTGTGGAATACCCTACCCAGTGACATCAGAGACTGTCGGAATTTAGTAGCGTTCAAAAGGAAACTTATTAAGTATTTTCTTACTACGTAGAGTAAGTGTAATTTGTACTTAGTTAATAAGAAAATGTTTCTCTCTTCTTAACTTTTACAATAAACTGTCTAACGTTTATTAATCAGTTAATCTTTTAGTACTTTGATTTTTATTGTATTTGTAAATTTAATATTAATTGTAATTATAATTGTAATTGTAATCCCCTGGTAGATGGTAAGAGAAGGCCTGATGGCCTTATCTCTACCAGGTTAAATAAATAAATAAATGATAATAAACGGATTACGTCAAAATCAAAACATACAGTGGTGAACCCTAACTTGCAAACTGCAATGATACCAGTTATTTACTGCGAAGAATTGCCCATACCAGCCTTCGGAACATGATGTGACATTAGATGAAGAGAGATCAAATTCTGATGGAAGTAGATAAGGAAGAAAAAGGAACAGTGTTTGGTGATACAACTTTTGAACAAAGCTGTTCATCTGAGACTCATTTATTGACTCAAGAAGATCTTAACGATCCCATACGGGATTTAAAGGTATCCAAAACACAGTCTGAAATGCTTGCTTTCCGACTAAAAGGATGGAATCTTCTCCAAAGAATGCAAAGATAAGTATATATATCGTAATCGTCATTCTCAATTTATAGACTATTTTTCTGAAGAAAATGGCATAGTGGTTTGTAATGACATTTCTTCTCTTATGAAGAGAATTGGTATTGAACATAACCCAACAGAATGGTACTTTTTCATTGATTCCTCTAAAGTTAGTTTAAAAGCTGTGTTTCTGCATAATGGTAATAAATTCCCATCAATACCTATGGCTCACTCTGCTAGTAAGAAAGAAACATATGAACACTTTAAATTTATATTGGAAAAGCTTCAATATGCAGTGAATGAATGAAATATCTGTGGCGATTTGAAGGTAATTGCACTTATTTTTGGTCTGCAGCTTGGTTACACAAAGTACTGTTGTTTTTTTTATCACTGAGATAGTAGGGAAAGAAGGATCATTAGATTAGAAAAGAAAGGCCTAAACGCGAATAATTCATCCTAGACAGAAAAATGTGAAACGTGACGCATTATGTAATCCTAAAAATGTGTATGTAGCTCCGTTACATATCAAACTAGGATTAATGAAGAATTTCGTCAAAGCCATGGACAATACTCCTTGTTTCATGTACCTAAAACAGAAGTTTCCTAAAATTAGTGAAGCAAAAATTAAAGAAGGAATATTTGTGGGTCCACAAATACGATCACTAATGAATGATGAAAAGTTTGAGGAACTACTGAATCCACTGGAGAATGCAGCTTAGGAAGCATACAAATAAGTTACTCATAGTTTTTTTGGGAAATCGAAAGACGGAAAATTACCGTGATAGGCCTATTATTATCAACGATCTTATAACATCTTATAAACACTTGGACTATTTTACCTCCGGAGAATTTCACACTGAGGGACTCCATGAATAATAAGCAGTGCAAAATATAGTGGGACTGCGTTGGTGTTAATGCAGCTCTTGTGGGTACCTTTTGGTTACTTGTGAGCTTGAACAAAAAGTTTAAGCCCCCTCACCACGACAAGGTGAGTACACACTTGAATTACACCTCAACTCCAGCTATTAGCAACAGGCATCTATAATGAACACCGATCAAAATACCCCTCATTTATCGTGAAAAACAATTTAATAGACTACAGTGGACTATAGTGGACTTTATGTTGTCAGCAAACAGAAGAAGATTGATTGATTATAAATATTTGGTTGTAATGTCCTTAAAAGTACACGTCCTGCACTCGCACCTAGATTTCTTCCCGGAAAATCTTGGCGCAGTGAGCGATGAGCACGGGGAACCCTTTCATGAGGAGATTTCAGCTATGGACAAGCGGTATCAAGACAAATGGAATCCTAATATGCTGGCCGATTATTGTTGGACCATCAAGGGGGATGCTCCACAGGCGAAATATAGCGGAAAAACGTCATTTCTTACTTTCCAGGTGAATGTTTGAAAATTGTTTAGTTAAGCCTAAGAATGTAGAAAATATTAAAGTGTTTGAAATTATAAACGCCTGTCTCTCGGAAACCTTGGGTGATGGAGAAAAACCGATATCATATTTGAATTCAGGAGAAAAAAAATACTGTCAGAACACATTTTTATTTCTGAGAGAAAAAAAATATATATATATATTTTGTTCCGCAGTAAATTATCATCGTGTCACGCAGTTCCGTCAGGTCTGGGGTTTTACATTGAAAAATTCATGTCACTTGTGGCGGATAAGATCATAGTTTGAGGTTTCCTCGGAGTTGTCCTGTACAGCCGTCCGAAAATTCTTTCCATTATCCTTACATCATAGATGTCTTGTCTGGGGACGATTGGGGTTGCCTGCTCGAAACCTGACAACCAACGAACCTCGGCTTTAGTCGTCTAGTTTGGACTGGGAATGCGCAAGGGGTCAGTGTGAAAGTTCTCTCAAATGGACGCAGAACTGAAGGTGAAGTGTGACAGCGTTTTGACATCACACCTTCAAACTGTGACAGCACCTGAAAAATCGCTATGATAAATAATAGCGATTTTGTCACAATGTGGTTTTTGTGTTCGGATGATTCTTGGTAAATGTGAATGTTTCTCATCACGAGCCGAGAGATGTTAAATGTTCATCGCTCTACTGTTTTATATCAACAATACTGGTACTGTTTAGGCTGCGAGTAACAAATACGCTTTGTGCTGTACTGTCGCAACGTATAGGCGCGTATATTCGCCCCAAGAATATTCACGAATGATTAGGTGAATCATTCGTGGAAGATTATAGCAAGTGAATTGTAGCTTGAGTATCGAAGGCTTGTCGATGTTAATCTTTTGAATGAAATGAAAATTAATTAGATCCCAGATGTTGTCCTTCAAGTTAATCTTCTGACTTGAAGTTGTCTGGATTCTGGAGCTGGCACATATACGTAAATAAGTCCCCATCGCTATGAGTCACACATCGGTCAGAGATGGCAACATCTCGGAGCTGTGATTTTGGAACTATAGTCACAGACTAAACCAGTGTCAAACCTATCTTAGCGACTAAATCACAGGTATTCAAATCAAACCCCACCACTACAGAACTGAGTTCGCCGTCGCCCTTCAGGATAGAAACAACGCGTTTATTTTTCTACATTTTCCTTGCATATTACTCAATCCATCACTGCCAAAGCAATCGTGCATAAGCCTACATATTTGGTTCGTTTTCCCTATACTAAAGTTCAGATATAGATCCATAGACGGAATTAGAAAATGGTAATTAAATTCCTACCTATACTTATACTTATCTTTCACTTTATCTTATCTTTGACCAGAATTCAAGCGCGTACTTCGCGACATGTAGTAGTAGTAGTAGTAGTAGTAGTAATAGTGCCGAGTCTAGTTCTAGCGCGCTGGCCTTCCACCTTGGCGGCCTGGTTCAATTCCCGGCCAGGTCCTGGTGGACAAAGCAGACGTTGCAACTGGCTTTTTCTGGGTACTCCCGTTTACATCTACCATTCTACCAAACCTCTCCCCTCATTTTCATCTATCATCCGCAAGAGTAAAAATAGATTATGGTGAAATCTTGGGGTAGTACCGGTTTCAGATCCTGATATAGGAAGGGCTTGGGACTCGTCAAGCTACTCGTATGCGGACGGGTCCTGGCTCTATTAGGGACTGAGGCAGGATGACCCACTGTCAGCGTCGACTGATCAGGAAGGGTTTGGGACTCCGGGTCCCTGGAGCTTATCAGGCTAATCATCCGCGAAACAGGACCTGGTTCTATCAGGAGCGGAGGAAGGATGGCCCGCCTGTCAGCGTTGGATTCGCAAATGCTAACCATGGTACCTCTCGGACTTGGACAATCATCGCATATAACGGCGCACAATGGCCCAAACCGTGCCTAAGTGTACGGACCCGTCCTGGGTCCAGCTCACATAAGGCCAAGCCAAGCCAAGCCAAGTAGTAGTACTGTAGTAGTAGTAGTAGTAGCAATATTTAGACATTTAGAGTTTAAATGCAACATAAGCTGGCAATTTCCACAGAATTTGCCTGTAGCCCTTTATAATATATAAGGTTAATTTAAGTGTCGTAGACGTATATTAATGACATGAGGCCAAAAATTTTAGTAATGGTTGTATCGCCCTTTGAAATCTATCGCCTTCAGCAGCGTTTGAAACTCCAAATATTGAATCCTGCGGCTAGCATAATGTCCGATGAACCACTGAGAACGACGCTTCAGAGTTATAAACTGATGGCAAAAATTAATGTAGGCCTATCTCATTTTCTGAACTTACGGGAACAGGGTAGTGTAGATTGCATGAAATAATATTTTCGGTTTTGTCTTAAAAATTAAGAATTATCACTGTATTCAATTTTGAATGTTTATGATTAAGAAATTTCGAAATGAAGGTGTTTTGTGACGCAACTAGTGATGCATCTACCTCAACTACACAAATAGATCTCCAGCATGAGCAAAAGGAGGTGAAATCTACGAGCGCACAGACGAAAAAGTATGCGTTCACTCGTAAATGGGTCATTTGCAAAATGTATGTAACAAATGGACGATTGAGAACGTCAAAATTAAAGTACCATTTAGTGCGTATTCTGCATGTATTAATATAGTGCAATGTCTATGCCATAGTAATCAGCCACTGTACACTCACCTTGCTCTACAACATTCTCTACAAGTATCAATGAATCTTTGATGGCACGACTAAATGTCAGGTGTGTTATAGGACAAGACAATGGATCTTTTATAGAAAAAATGGAATTCTTTATTTTTTATATCAGATATTCTTTAAACAGTGCATAGGTCTTAGAACAGTAACAAAACTAACAGCAGATCAAATATTTTAAATATCTTAATATCAGATCTGTTACCTAATATAAAAATAATAACTTGTTCAATAAGTAACAGAAAACCATTCTTTCAGTGACAATTATCTTAGTAGATTGCCCTTAAGGTGAAGATATTTGAGCGTTAGTTTCTTTAATGATGGATAATTAGAAAAAAATTAAGGCTCTGTTTTGAATGATGTAACAGACATGACATGCAGTAACAGATCTGACAGGTAACAGACATGATATAGCAAACATAAGCATGTGCTAACCTACAATTTTTTTGCTTAAAGCTCTTCAAAATAGCAACTTAACTATTGTACACGTGTACTATTATGTCCTCTTGATCTTGACTTTATAAAGATTGTTATTTGTGGAAAAGACAACACAAACAGATCTGACAGAGTAAAAATGCACGCTTAGACTAAAACACAAAGCAAGAGTATGACACACAAACTCGCCAAATCAAAATGGGTGAACATAGCAGTACAATCAAGATGGCTAAAAAAATTATTCTGGCTTGTGCTGACATCTGTGGGATTTCTTTTTTCAACTGTGTACCCATAGGAACAGAATGGTGTAACAGACCTGACTGATTTACTGGACTAGAGTAATTATGCAATCATATTTAAGGAAATATAAACTCAGACATAAATGAAGAAGTTTTGATAATATCAAATGTTTCTTTATTTTTTTTCAAATAAATTATTAAACAAATCTTTATCTGGACATAAACATGCTCCATTTGAATACTTAACTAGTATGGACACGGCATTTTAACTGTTACTATGAGAATTTTTTTTTTATTCTCGTGAAATCTTTCACATGAATGAAATAATTCTTGTCACATTTACTACATTAGTATTGAAACTACTCACTGTTAGCAATTTATAACTCTATCGTTATAAATGCAATAAAGGGAAGTGTATGAATTGATGGACATCATTTGCTATACAAATTCTGCAAATGTCCGAAATACTGTACATGGACAAATACTGAAAATATGGTTCCATACAAGTACAATGCCCTGACACTGACCAATTGCCATGACATCAATTTGTCATTTGTGCTTCTGTTCTGGGAAATGATGCTATGGAGCCATCCCGACTTTTTTTATATCTCAACAGCAAAAACTGAGATTTAGTCAGAATTATTCATGCGTAAAATAGATCCACTTAAAATAGAAGAGAAAATTATTTTCCATAATTCAACTGCTGATACCTCACTTCTGATGGAATTCTATTCAATATCGTTACAGATAGCCAATGTAAAGACTCGTATTCCATTGACGAAGAATTCATTAAGCCTTCTTAGTTTGCTGCTTTAATGAAGTATTAGGCAGGCTGCGGCAAGTAAAATGAAAGACATTCCATTGTTGAATGATACAGTTGAAAAGCTTATACATCTGTTGTGCAGATATGGAAAAAATATAATTATATAAATGTAACTCATTGGAAAAATTAAATGACAGAAATATTTTTCAGTACAATTAAACGAATCTACAGACATCTAGAAGAACAACATTTTACTTACATACGTACGATATATGACTGTGATTAAAGTGACATAAAGGAAAATATTTTAAGCGTTTCTGAATTACCTACTTACACTACGAGCAATGAAATGTTCAAAGTTATAAATAGTTTTATTGAAGAGCGAGATCCAAAAAATTGACACCTGAATGAAGTATTGTCTCCAACTGTTACAATAATTACTTATATAAAAACAGTGCTTTAAATATAAGATTGTTAAAATAATTATGCGATGAAATGGTCTCCGATTACCAAAACCATTTTTTTTCATTCGGTAGTTCGATGACTGTCTCGCAGTAACCATACTTATAGGCATCCAACAAGGAAAACTCAGTGCGCAGAAATCAGCGGGCGTGACTGTCTCGCGCAGATGACGTATGCTCTCGTTCCCAGCATGCTCTAACACCTACTGCAGGGGAGTAAGAGAGGTATAGCATGCGCGCCGCGAGGAGTCCGAGCTCAGTTTTGCTTGTAGGATACCTATAATTATTAATACTTATGTTAGTTAAATGTACGAACTCTAAAAAAAATTGAAAAGGTATTTACGAGTAGATTTGTTTGGGACGGACTCTCGTCTTATATAAAAAGAATTTACCAAGCGCGTTCGCTGAAAGGTTGAGAACCACTGCTGTTGATCTCTAAGATGGATATAGCGCTACGGTTAGTCTTCTCCCTTCTGAATAATAATAATAATAATAATAATAATAATAATAATCATCATCATCATCATCATCATCATCATAATAAACAAAATTTTAATAACAACAATTACAGTAGTATGATTTGAGATTTTCACGTTGTTCATCATGTCACGAGGTTTACAGATATACGCACCGTGTCATAGTCAAATTAAAGATGAGTCGATCGATAATGATATCTATATTAGAACTTCGTGCTAAAACTTAAAAAAATAATGTTTTTCTTAGAGATATTACTTTAATACAATTTTCTCCATCCTTCCTGTTAGTTCCGATTCGCAATAAGAAAGATACAGTACTCAACAACAACAATGTGATTGTGGCGAGGCTCGTCTGCTCTTCATAACACTTGATTATGCCTTTTATATAGAATATAGAATTAGCCTAAATGCCATTTTTTAGATTCTGCCCATGGGCAGATCTTTCAATGCAAAACTAGCAATCGCAAATCTTTCCTGTTTCCTGCCTTCCTCTTAGTTTCCGCACATTATGCATGATTTTTAAGTCCATGTACTCTATCATTTGATACCTCCTCCTGCCTCAAACTTTTTTTTTTCCGTTCACTATTCCTTCCAGTGTATCCTTCAGCAGGCAGTTTCTTCTTAGTAATACAGCCAATTAATTTTCTTCCTCTTGATCAGTTTGAGCATTATTCTTTCTTCACCTAGTCTTTACAGTACAGCTTCATTTATTATTAATTTAGACTGTACAATTCACACGCTCCAGTGTTCTCCATATCCATATTTCAAATGCTTCTAGTCTCTTCTCTTCACTTCGTCGTAATGTCCATGTGTCTGTCTCATACAATGCCACACACCACACAACGCACTTCACTAGTCTCTTCCTTAGTTCTTTTTCCAGATATCCCCAGAAAATGCTCCTTTTTCTATTAAGAACTTCTTTTGCCATTGCTATCCTCCTTTTGACTTCCTGACAACAGCTCATGTTACTGCTTATAGTACAACCCAAATACATTTATATTTGTATACATATACAGTGTAACTTATATATAAATGTTATTACTCTCACTTTTCTCACTTGTGTTTTTCACTTCTAAAGCAGAGTTATCACTAGCACTAGCACTAGCACTTTCATTCCACTACCACCACCACCTTCATCACTAGCACTTCCATCATCTCAACTCAGTCGAATTATTTCGTCCATAATCCGCACTGTTTCAGAGGCAGGAGGCAAGTTTGGAGTTATTCGCTCCCTTAACCATTTCTCGGTGGTAGTCACCAGTAGTTGAGCCACCTTTATAAATGAGAAGACTACCATCAAGAAATCCAGGTTCGGAATTTATATCTACTACTATAATTCTTTTGGAATTCTTTCCTTCTAACATCTTTTCCTTTCTGCCAATATTTTTGGAAAGTCAAATCGATGACTATCTAAGACTCATACAGTACAAATAAAATATTTGTTTTTGCTCTGCTCTAAAGCGTTAAACTTTTGTGATATTCATGCAATGCCAATCAATAATGTTCGGTCGTTCTCGAATGAGTCTTCAATCCTGTAATCTCTTCCGCAGAAATCCCATGTTTTTAGCATAGTTATTCGCATGCTGTAGTACTCGGTGACTTTAATACAAATTTACTTTCAGCTACCAGCAACGCAACAATACAATTACAAAACATGTTCCAGTCCTGCAATATGACAATTCTCCCTTCCGAACCTACACATCATACTCCTTATTCAGAGACGTTACTAGACATTATCGCGACAAACAAACCTCATGACGTAATAACAAATGGACAAGTGCCTGCTCCTGGAATCTCAAAACATGATATTATCTATGTTGAATTTTCTTCACGATACCACTGACGTAAACCTCACACTGTAACATATCGCGACCTCAATCACATTAACCATGACGAACTAATTAATGACGCAGCTAAACTACCGTGGCAGACTATCTGGACCCTAAGAAGTGTAGACGAAAAAGTTGAGACATTTAATAATTTAGTCACCCAGCTATATGACAAACAAGCACCACTGAAATCCAGACGAACCACTACTCGAAGACCTGCTCCTTGGATGTGCGAATCGTTGCGTACACTCATGGCGGAAAGAGACGTTGCGTATCGAAAGTACCGAAGAACAAAATGTAGTTCTGATTACGATGACTATAGACGTCTACGCAACCGGACAAACCAGTCAATCAGAAATGCAAGACTTCGTCACGCTCTCTCACTCATCCAACCTTCTGTTGGTACGAAAGAGCTTTGGAAAAATATTAACTCCATGGGATTAAGAGAACAGAAGCAGCAGGTGCAGACCATTGACATATCACTTACTGATCTGAATGAACATTTCACCACCCTCCCCCCGCCCGCACCTTTACAAAAAACCAAACAAAGGAAGACATCCTCTCTAATGCTCAGACTACAATAGACACGTTATTTTATGTACTTTACATACATTACTGAAATGACGTCAGAAAATCACTAAGACGACTGAAATCTAACGCACAAGGCATAGACAGTATCAGCATATCGCTGTTAAATAAAATAATTGACGTGATCGTGCCGACAGTGACCCATATATTTAATGCATCTCTTATAACTAATACCTTTCATAAAATTTGGAAAATGCCACTAGTAACACATATACCCAAGACGAAAACTCCGACCTCATCAAACGACTACAGGCCTATAAATATTTTCCCCACGCTCTCCAAAGCACTGGAACACATCGTACACCGACAACTGACAGAACACTTAAACATGTACAAACTTATCAACGAACATCAATCTGGTTTCAGAACAGGACACAGTACAACAACTGCCCTACTCAAAGTGACCGAAGACATGTGAGAAGCAATGGACAGAGGCGAGGCGACCATACTAACTCTACTTGACTTCAGTAAAGCATTCGACTCAGTTGATCTTGATCTACTACTTGCAAGACTTAGAACGTTATATTTATCTGACAGCTGCATTAATTGGCTGAACTCTTATCTTCGTGATCGTCAACAATGTGTCTCAGTACAAAATCGGTTTTCCTCTTGGCGATACACGAAAGTAGGAATACCTCAAGGTACAGTGCTTGGACCACTGCTTTTCTCCATTTACATAAATGACGTGACTAAAAACTTACACTACTGCAAGTATCACATTTACGCAGATGACTTACAACTCTATATACATTCCCGACCAGACGAAATTGATGCAACTATTGGCAGATTTAATCGTGACTTGAATCAAATTTCTTCATGGACAAATAAGTTCGGACTTAGGTTAATTGCTAGTAAGCCACAAGCTATAATAATTGGACATAAGCGACTACTGAACACAATGAACAACAGACATATCCCAATCGTTACCGTAAATAATGCCACTATTCCGTACCATTCTGTCGTCAGAAACTTTGGCGTTTACTTAGACGAAATTTTAAATTCGGAATGCCAAATAAATTAAATATCCAAGAGAGTGTGCTATACCATGCATTCTCTTAACCCGTTCAGAAACTTCCTCCCGCCAAAATTAAAACAGACTTTAGTGCAAACCCTCTTATTACCACTGTTCGACTATTGCGACACAATACTTACAGATTTGACGACTGAACTTTCGAACAAGCTACAGCGTGTGCACAACATGTGTGTCAGATTCATCAGCAATGCTCGCAAATTTGACCATATTACACCATCGTTCAAATATTTATCCTGGCTGCGACTCAATAACCGTAGATCACTTCATTCGCTTTCTCTTCTGTTTCGAGTTCTCTACACTTCTACTCCAAATTATCTTCGTTCCCGGTTTAACTACTTATCCTGCAATCACAATCTAAACACCAGGTCACAAGAGAGCCAAATCCTAGCAATTCCTCCCCATAGAACATCCCACTATTCATCCTCTTTCACTGTCTCCGTCCCTCGTGAATGGAATTCTCTACCTCAGAAGATTAGGGGCTGCCAGACAATAACTACTTTCAAGACAAAGCTAAACAATTTCTTACTGACTCAGACAAATTGAAGTTGTAATTATAATCATAATCGAGTTTAATGATTTAATTATATTTAGGTATGATTCTTATTATTAATGTTATTATTAGTACATAATTATTTCATTGGAGTGTTGGGAAGGTATAGGAATTGTTATGTATTGTATTGTATTAATTATGTTTTGCTCCTTAGCAATATAGTAATTTTGCATTTTTGTATCGCACTGGTTGAGTGGAAGAGAAGGCCGAATGGCCTTAACTCTGCCAGTTAAAATAAACCATTATTATTATTATTATTATTATTATTATTATTATTATTATTATTATTATTATTATTATTATAAAATGCATTACCATCTTTTGCTATTTCTCTTCCCGATAAACCCAAACTGTGACGTTGCACAGAGGCAGAAATTTAATAAAAGCTCTGTACAAACTATGGAGCGGTAATTTTTTTGAACGGATGATGGATCCTACTGAATGTTATCTCAGGTCGGCATATCGCACGCATAGGTCGTGAAGTTACCTTCCCCTAGCCCCGCTCTCAGAACTAGCTACTAAACGTGGTCTATCATCCTACATGCAGGAAACAGCCAGCGTAACGCCACTCTTGCTCGCAGAAAACGACATAACGACATACACTAACTACATTACAGTAACTAACAAATGTGAGAATATTCGATTCACTTTTAAAATATAAACTAACAGTTTCAACTTATACAACACACCAACACAGAGTTAGTCTCAAACTACCTGATATTTTCAGCCACAGTATAATTAAACATCATGTGGTGACTGAGATGTCATTTGTTTAGTATCATAAGACTCCAACTCATAACGTGTCTTATCTCTGGTCAGTTCTAGGAAGAGCGGTGCTCCTTCATCAATACCTCCCCGCACCGCACATAATTAAAATACATCTCGCAGAGACTTTCTTGTCAGCTCTCCACAATACGGTTATCAAAAGAAAAAGTGGCCGCTCTCTAGAAGCAAAGTTCTCTTCGGGTATCTTCGCTACAAAGAAGACAGGCGATATCACATGTTGTTGGACCACATTTTTTTTTATTTTATTGGGTTATTTTACGATGCTGTATCAACATCTCAGGTTATTTAGCGTTTGAATGAAATGAAGGTGATAATGCCGGTGAAATGAGTCCGGGGTCCAGCACCAAAAGTTACCCAGCATTTGCTCATATTGGATTGAGGGAAAACCCCGGAAATAACCTCAACCAGGTAACTTTCCCCAACCGGGATTCGAACCCGGGCCACCTTGTTTCGCGGCCAGACGCGCTGACCGTTACTCCACAGGTGTGGACATGGACCACGTTGCCTGATAGGCTATCTACAGTTATAATTAAAGTATTCCGTGTGTTAATTGATAGCGTAATGGTAGCGTTCCGGCCTGGTATTCTTGAGGTCCTGCGTTCGAATACAACCTAGTGTTTTTTTTATGTTATTGTTTGTTTTGTTTTTAAGAGAGAGAGAGACAAAATATACATAATTGCTTCTTTCTCTTTTATGATTGTTTTAGTAATTATCATCAGGTTCATGAATGTATTATGCCATGTTTTCATCATTATTTATTATGACATTATGGCTGCAAATGGAAAGAAAAAAAAATATTCTCAATAAAAAAATCTTTCGCGTTTGCCTTAGAACATTCAAACAATTAAGCGTTCAAAAAAAAAAAAAACAAAAAAAAAACAAAACAAAAAACAAAGAGCCACGATTCAATATTTAGTCTATCTTCCCCATATCTCGCTCACATCTTGCAGTCGAGTGGGCATGGAATCTACTAGAGCAGTGGTGGTCAGCACTCGCTGATATGTGCAAAGGGTAAGCGGAGCCGTCCCGTGTGCACCGTCGTACAGCAGAAAGAGGTAGAGAGCATACCCGCTTGCAGCTACGAGTGCACCATGGTGTACTGTGTTCCCTGCGGGTAATAGACGCTAGCCCCTGAGTGCTCTGAGCTGACGACCGCTGGACTAGAGTCTTTTCAAATAGCGACTGTTCTCAGCCACGACATTCCAAGAATCCTGGACATACGTACGTGTTCTGCCCATGCGCAGGTCTTTCACTGCAAACCGGACATTCTCCAATCTTTCCTATTTTATGCCTTCCTCTTAGTCTGCGCACATATTCAACATATCTTAATGTCGCCTATTATTTGATATCTTCTTCTGCACCGAACTCTTCTCCCGTTCACTATTCTTTCCAGTGCATCCTTCAGTAGACAGTTTCTTCTCAACCAGAGACCCAACCAATTCTTTTTTCTCTTTCTTATCAGTTTCAGCATTATTCTTTCTTCGCCCACTTTTTCCAATACAACTTCATTTCCCATTCTATTTGTCCACTTTACACGCTCCATTCTTCTTCACATCCACATTTCAAACGCATCTATTAGTTTCTCTTTTTCGTCGGAATGTCCACGTTTCTTCCCTATACAGTGCCACACTCCACACGAAACACTTCACTAGTTTCTTCCTTAGTTCTTTTTCCAGAGGTCCGCAGAAGCTGCTCCTTTGTCTATTAAAAGCTTTCTTTGCTCATGTTTGAAGTTTTTCTTGGGAGGGTTAAATGCGATAACTGCCCGTTGCTTTTCGCACACCACTGTCTCTTTCACACCTGAATAGATCCCAGGGGGCCCAAGCGTGGAGGTGAAGAGATTTGACTGATTGGGCCCTCCAGACTTCACCGAAATTCACAGCAAGGGTTAAATATTAGTTCTGTCAGGATTTTTGACCCGATCAGAAATCGAAATAAGCCTTTGCCCCCCGCAACCTGGATGAGCTTCTACAAATCATTAGAAAATCTTGGAGGGGGATAGGGAAAATTTTTCCGGAAATGTTTCTATACTCGTGCCCGCGTAGTTCAGTCGGAAGAACGTCGGAATTTAGATGTCAACGTCCCAGGTTAAATTCCTCGTCACTCCTTTTCGTTTTATTGTGTTTCAAGATAGTATAATGTAAGGATATAAAAAGAAAAAACTAACACCAGTATTATGCAACTGTATTGTCCCAAACCTAATATTAAATTTATGTTATTTATGTCGCTAAAGAACGATAACAGAATATGAATGATAACTTGAATATTACTTATATCGCTAAAGAGCGATAACAGAATATAAATAACTTGAGTACTATTTATACAGGATCACTAAAGAACGACAACAAAATATATAATGAACGATAAATATCGGTTTGTTTAATTAATATAAGATATTGTATAATATATAATTAATTATTTAAATAAAATGACCTATTTTACAAAGAAAAATGGTTATTTATATTATAATAATTACTTATATGAAATACATTATTTATAACTCGAAAGAAAAATAACAGAATATAAATAACTTGAATATTATTTATATCGTTAAGGAACGGTAACAGAATATAAAAATTATAACTTGAATATTATTTATATCGCTAAAATAACGATAACAAAATATAAATAACTTCAACATTATTTACATCGATAAAGAACGATACCAGAATATAAATGGTAACTTGAATATTATTTATAACGCTAAAGAACGATAACAGAATATAAATTATAATTTGAATACTACTTATATCGCTTAAGAACGATTAAAAAAAAAAAAAAGAAAACTTGAACAGGGCCAGAACTTACAATTTTCGAATCATAAAGCGAGCACTCTACCGCTGGTCTAAGCAACGCAAATATGGAATAATATAGTTCCGGAACTGCTTCTACAAGCACATCTATCGTGTAACATCGCCGTGACCCGAAGTGGACTTCGAAAATATCCGCTGTTCTCGAGTGCGGCTACTTTTTTTTTCGCAACTAGAAAAATTAATATCCGCTGTTCACGAGTGTGGCCACTTTTGTTTCACAACTCTACATCGATTGCTAAATTAAAGATTCTGTGACAGATGGATAGAGAAAGGAGGAGCAATTCCTTGACTGCCACGTTATCCGGACCTAAACCAACTAGACTTTTACTTATGCGGGCATTTGAAGGCACTTGTTTATGATAGCCCAGCGTAAGATGTAGAGAGTCTTCGCGCCCGTATTGTGGAAAAGGCTGAGAAACATACGACATTCTCCAGGAATACATCAGAGTCTCCGAGATGCAATGCGACGGCGGATTGATGCATGTACCCGTGCTAATGGAAAACATTTTTGAAAATTTCTTGTAACTCAGTTTCACGTGGTATGTTCCTGTGTGTTTCCAATTATATGTACGCGAAGTTGTAGGAAATGAGCTCTAACACGGAAATAAAGCGTTTCCGGACTGATGTTTATATAACATATTTTCATTCTCTTCATGAGAGAAATATTTCCCTAAAGTTTGGCATACCTTTTTGTTACACCCTGTATTATTGGACGAAGCACGCTTTCCACTTTTTGAGCATGTTATTTAAATGAATATTCAAAAATATAGTTGACAAGCTACATCCTTGTCGGACTCTTTGATTTGCTATTACTGTTTTCTTACCATTTGTTTTCCATTATCAATGTAGAAGAGTATTTCCGATAGAGGCTTCTAATAAGACCGCGGATTTTTAGGCCATAAAATGCCGTTAGGTGCCTAAAATAACTTCTTTCAGTACCTCATTTAGGCTTATAAAACATAAAATAAGCTCTAAAAGTATAGGATAGGAAAATAATATAGATATTTAAAAATTGGTCATTGCTAACAGATAAGCAAATTTTATTGACAAAGGCAAAGAAATCAACATTAGCCTTATACACAGAGTTGTACTATTGGAAAGTACTAGAATGTCCAAACTGTGTTTACATAAAATATTGAACTTTGTCAAAGGTATCGGCATTCCTAGCTGACCCGATATGCACAAAGCAACTTTCTACTACAAACCAGGAAACAATCACACAATTTATCAACAATGGATTGAAAGTACTATATTCAAAGTAAAATTGACGAAAACGAAGTGCTGCTCGCTTATACAGATGCCTCGACACACATAGTTGCTGCAGTGGCGTTGCTTAGGGTGTTATTTTCCTTTTATGTTACACGTGACGTGTCTTGTCCAGAGTATGAACCTTATAGCAGGACAAGAAGGTAGAATTTCCTAGGGTTAAGCATTTCTTGAAAAATACTACCACTAGTGGATTTTCTAATTTCCGGAGTGGAATGTTAGCTGATATAACGGCATAACATGAGTCAATGTAAAATTGATTCTTTTCTATGGAGTCTTCAGATGATATCCAGATAGGCCTAAGTGAGTTTCCAGTATCTTGTCGGATTGTATTCATTGTCACCACTGAACTGACATGAAAACTGAACTCAACTGATGAAAAGATTGTTACATACAGTTGGCTTTACGGAATGTACGCTGGTTCGAGTCCTCATGGGGGAAGATATTTTCTCATGAAATTTCGGCCGTCGCATGAGACCGGTGTCCACCCAGCATCGTGATGCACTTGGGGAGCTACGATAGGTAACGAACTCCGGCTATAACGGCTGGTGGGATCATCGTGCTAACCACACGATACCTCCATTCTGGTTGGATGATCGTCCACCTCAGCTTCGGCATGTGTACGTGAGGGCAGCAGTCGGCTGGTCGGTATGGACCCTTCAAGGGCTGCGGTGACACGGATTAGTTTTATAATGATGATGATGATGATTATTATTATTATTATTACTACTACTACTACTACTACTACTACTACTACTACTACTACTACTACTACCAGTGGCGATTTCTCTTAAGGAGCACAGGAGCAGTGCACCACCTCTTCAAATAACACATGTTTTTAAATTTATATCAATGAGCTGCAGTAGACTATGTGAGCGACATAATTCTTTATGTAAAAATAACACTGCACGTGTACTGGTCTTGTTGACGCCTGGGGCTTACGTTTACCGCTCGAAACTTGCGGCACACTGTTCCATTGGAGCATGCGCAGTAGTACTGTTTCACTAGCAGGCTTTGGAGCATGGTAGGGAGGCAGTACAGTGTGCGTAGAAAGGGTTAGGAGCACTTTCAGATGTGTTCTCAAGCTCGTTCCATCATAAACGTTATAATGACTAGTGTGCAAAATCTTTTAAATGTGTAATTTTCTGTAAGACCTTTACACAAAAAGATCAAAATAAAGAAGATGGGTAGACATACACATGAATTAAAATTATAAGTGACGAAGAACAGTAATAGAGAAGTGACTAGAAAATTCAACATTCGGCCTTACGAAAAATGTAATATGCGACTGCAATATAAAATACGCTGTATTTTGTTTTCCTTGCCTATTGTTCGACGGCGAACATTCATTGACAAAGACAAGTAGGCTACGTGTTATGAATTTTATTTATTTTTCTGTTTGAATTTAGGACTGTACATATAACTAAATAATTTTGATTATCGTTCTGCAGGTATGATTGATTTGAAGCACGTGAATGAAAGAATTAAGGAGCACGATTCTTCAGCTGCACACATCAACAAAAATGTTAAATTAGCAGTGTTGGGTCAAACAAACATACAGACACTAATTGGATTCAATTGGATTGTTGAACTTCACAATGATAAAGTTACCAAGAACAGATATGTGAGTGCGGTTTTGTGGAGCTTTTGAGTTGGCTTCTTTAAGAGGTCACGAAGACGGAAACTCATCTTTAAACGCTATTATTTTTCTTGGCTTCATCAATTTCAGTTCTGAATTAGACGCACTCTTAAGGAACATTTGGAAAGAGGAACAGTGTTTAAGAGCACATCAAACACTATACAGAACGAAGTCCTTCAAGCCATTTTGATGTATGCCATGATGAGGTTTCAAAAAAATAAAGAAAGCTGCTTACGTTTTAGCAGTTAAGGCTGATGAGACGACACACGTATCGAATGCTTGTGAACGTGTGAACCGTGTTATAAAACGCAATATAGCGAAAACAATATTATTTACGGTGTGCTGCAATAGAAATTGAACACTTTACTTTGCTATTAATGGACCTACATAGGAAACTGATTAACTGCAATTTCTTGACTAACAAAATTATGTAAATCTATACCTACGTAACATATGTTAATAGTTATGTAGTTGTTAGTACCTATAATAATGATAATAATAATAATAATAATAATAATAATAATACCAATAATAATATGAAAATCATAATGATAATAAATATTTATGCACCACCAGGATTACTTATCGCCACACACTACTACTACTACTACTACTACTACTACTACTACTACTACTGCTGCTACTACTACATACGTACAGTTGGCTATAATTGAATTTCGACATCCTTAGAGTAAATACCAAGGTAAATTATCAAACTGTTGGTTGCGCCATTGTTGTCAGTAAAGTTAGCTAGATTCAAACAGTCAATAATAGAAGCGCTTCTTTAGTCACAGACAGAGAAATAGAAAAAGAAAAAAAGTCATTGTTGTAATTCTTTCAAATTAAAATTTTACTGTCCAGTTTGAAAATGCAATAATAGATAAAAACTTCGATATATGCTGTTTTTAGCAGTCTCAAATAATATTTTTAAGCAAAAATGTACAAGAAACATGTAAATATCAAGTCCCAAAGCTGTATGTTATTCTTATCAATGGAAAAATAGTTCCTCTCCCCCCTCCGAAGATCCGTGGTCTATTTAACAGCTGTATGTGTATTCCTTTTCTTTCCAATATTTCCTACAGTTTTTTGTCATCTAATGTAGCCTAAATCAGTGTTCATAAAAATGACTAAATGAAATGGACACTTCCTATAACAAAAGATTGAAGAAAAGACAAGTTACTGTTGATTGTAAAAGTGTTGTAAAAGTAACAACGAATCGTCAATAATCACTTTTAGGTCAATATATATATATATATATATATATATATATATATATTTTGTAATCAGTTTTTTAAGTAGAATATTTCTGCAGTCTAGTTTTGTTAATTAAAATAGGTCTAGTGTAGAATGAATTTATAGTAATCTAAATATCTGAATATCAATAGGTAAGCTTATAATATAATAGAAACAGGAAAAATAAGTATTTGCTTTAAGAATTCTTTTTCATTGTTTTTATTTTTAAATAAAAACTGTGACCGGTTAGGATGTGACCGCGAACCGTGGGCCCGGGTTGAAATCCTAATTGGGACAAGTTAACTGGTTGAGATTTGTCAGGGTTTTTCCTTCAAACCCATTAACAGCAAATGTCCGGTAATTTTCGGCGTTGCACCCTAGATTCATTACTCTAGCATTATGATCTTCACTTCAGTCAGATGCTAGATAACCATAGCAGTTGATAAAGCGTCCTAAAATAACCAATTTTATTTTAAAAAGCAATAAAAGCTCACATGGGATTAAAAGGGGGAAAGGAACTGGTGAATATACCGTATTGGTGTCACTAAAGAAGTTCCAACCTGTCTTGGGATAGTTGACTAACAATAACATGGAATTAAAGTACAACGTGCGAATAAACGATTACTATAAAATAGGCATAAATGATTATAGTATCATAATTTGCTCTCAACTGCTCTCTGATATATTGCAAACTCTTGGTTGCAATCCTAGTTGGTCTGCGTTTACCGTACTGGTCGTTGGATATGAGGTTCGGGAGTTCAAATTGCATCGAGGCCGATGAATTATTTTAATGGGCAATAAAATCCTAAGCATGGTTTCGTTCGGGAGGGGGTAAAACTTTGGGTTCCGTTTCTTAAATTTACGGCATATAATCCATATTTCATACTAGTTGAGAGTATGCGAAGGCATTTCTTTCCCCTTTTACTTGTCCTGAGTCTGTCAGAGACAGAGTGGTAGCTGTTACCCCGTCCCAAGATGTACATACAAATATATATATATATATATATATATATATATATATATATATATATATATATATATATATATTAAATAAAGTACGTAAGTGAATATAAAATACAGCCACACAGATGTTTGACATTACATGTTTGAGTATATTTTAATGATGTTCTTACAATATTTTCAACTAATAATTAATTAAATTAAGGAATATGCTACTAGAGCTAAATGGCAGCAGTGAGCAGTATGGAATTAAGATAAATGCCACAAGATGAAGACCATGGTCATAGGAAGAAAAGCAAAGAAGGTAAATTTGCGAATTCTAAATAAGGCAGTGGAGCAAGTGAATAGCTTCAAATACTTGGAGTGTACTTAAGCAGTAATATGAGCTGCTGCCAAGAAGTAAAAAGGAGAATAGTAATGCCAAAGGAACCTTTTAATAGAAAAAGGAGCATCTTCTGCGGACCTCTGGAGAAAGAACTAAGGAAAAGACTATTGAAGTGCTTTGTGTGGAGTGTTGCATTGTATGGTGCAGAAACATGGACATTACGATGAAGTGAAGAGAAACGACTAGAATCATTAGAAATGTGGATATGGAGAAGAATGGTACGTGTGAAATGGACAGACAGAATAAGAAGCGAAGCTGTGTTGGAAAGAGTGGGTGAAAAAAGAATGATGCTTAAACTGATCAGAAAGAAGAAAAGGAATTAGTTGAGAAGGTTCCAATGGAAGGAATGGTGAACGGAAGAAGAGTTCGGGGCAGAAGAAGATATCAGATAATAGACGACATTAAGATATATGGATCATATGAGGAGACAAAGAGGAAGGCAGAAAATATGAAATATTGGATAATGCTGGGTTTGCAGTGAAAGACTTGCTCTTGGGCAGAACACTATGAATGAATGACACAGTGCAGATTGTCCCTTTATGTAGCAGTGAAGAAAATATTATGTTCTACTCTCAATAGCTTTTTAATACGCCAATTGATATAAACAGCAATAAAAAATAAATAAAAATGCTTGTTATTGACTTTCCAAATATAGATTATCGGTAAACATTTTCAATAATAAATTTTGTCACTGTGTTGAAAGTTACTTAGTCAAACGTTATCGAGCGAGTTGGCTCATGCGTATCGTATGGGACTCGCATTCGGGAGGTCCGTGATTGGATTCCCGAACCGACCAAACCGACCAACCTGACTACGGTTTTCTACAGTACTTAGGTAAATTCTGGGTTGGCATTTTCATTGCCACGGTCCATTTTCCCTTCCCCTTCCGCGTAGGAAAGTAATTTAGATTTTATATCTTATCATTCACCTTTCTCATCTCATTCAATAGCCATATTCAGGTCAAGACTCATGTCTTCATCCGTTTACGGGAGGGGGCGTACTCTCTACAACCTTTTCTGAGTTCCCAGCCTTCCGCAATATCTCTGCCAGAATTCATTTCTTAAGAGCACTTGACACCTTGGCACCTTGGAAGGGCCGTTGGAATGGATCCTGTGCTGCTTGGTCACCTTGGATGTATGAACTTTTAGCGGGGGTTGGTAGGAGGCTCCCATTGGGTGAGCCGGTGGGCTGGTACACCCTCATCCTCATTCATCCATACACTTCGGGGTGCACAATAGACCTTAGTATGGTCGACGTGCAAAGGATCGTCCTAACCCGCCCGTAGCCACCGTGACCTAACCTAACCTAACCTAAACTAACCTAACCTAGTCAAACGTTTGTGAGATGGACAGTAGCATCTTCCCCTTCATTGTTGGTAGAGAGTGTGAATCGAGGGAAAGACCTATCAACCAAACTGAAACGGGGGATTAAATGAAACTTTTTGCTGATAGAGGGCTCCTGGCAAAATTCGTTGGCCATTTCTCACCCAAGTAGAATATTAACGGTGAATGATATCTACAGTTGAAAGCGTCGTTAAATAAAATACTACAACTACAACTGGTATAACAACTGCAATTGCTACTACTGTAACTACAGCTACAACTACAACTGCTACTAATACAGCTAAAACAACTACAACCATTACAACTACATTTACAACAGCTACTACTACTACAGTTACAGCTACAACAATTACAACTATTACAACTAAAACTATACTAAGGGCAGAAGAAATCGGCGGGTCTGGCGAACCCTTACTTGTCTACCCCGACTCCTTTACCCCTCAGAACCTGCTTGGTGTATGGTCCTGTCCCAAAAAACTACATTGATACTTTTTCACTGCAGGAAAACTTAGAAAATAATTAAAATAATAAGTGATTTGTAGTAATTACAAATAGGGCCTACGTTCTTTACTCAATATTATCATTATAATATTTCGCAAGTTAAGCCATTTCACAAATGTAATAAAGTGTAATGTAAACCTAATATAAATCAAATATTTAGCATTACACAAATACTTTGTATTTATGTATTTTCAGAATGCTGTGTTGAAACAGTAATAATTACTAAATAATGTTTATGCAGTATACTTACCAACTTTATAAATCACGATAAAATTAAAAATTAAAGTACAAAATATTAATGTATGTTTACTGATTGTGGAATATGTATATTATTATAACATGAAAGAGTTTCGTAATGAAAGCACACTTACGAATGGCTTAGCTTAATAAAATAAATAACATAATAAGTATGACACAAAAAATATTCGTTTTATAAATTGGGCACTCAGCACTATTCTGATTCTATGTAGTGAATTTCATTCAGTCTTGTTTATGCGTCTGTATTATTGATGTCCATCAACAATTGAATGCAAGAAGTGTTCAAACAGCAAATATTCACTGAAAAAAAGTTGATAAAATAGTCCCCAGTGACAGTTATATCTACTCAAGTTAATGTATTATTGACAAGTTATTAAAGAATATTTCATTTTATGATCCCAATCATATTTTATTCCCAAACGTAATGTATTTCACATAATTACAACTAACACTGGAGCTCCTAAAAATTTAGCAGTAAAGAATATACAGTATGTAGTAGACTACAATATAATACTCCATTTGACAGAGATATAATTAGCATATCAATTAAGAAATTTACCTTATTGCGTGAACAAATTATAAAAAAATTACATTAACTTAATATTGGTCTTCAACAATCTAAATAATGAAACAATTTACCATTGTTAATGTCTTAAATAAACAACTTCATATAACATAAAATAAAATGTTACAATACCTGAAAAAATATTAGTAATTTAAATGTAAAATTAGGCTCCATAGAATCATTGTTTTACTGCTATTCTTCTCCCTATTGCACAAATTCTCTGGACCGATCGTAAAGAAGCGCCACTGGCCTTTGACAGTGACTGTCTGCATTGATGACAGGACATGTTTAATGTCCTCACAGTTCTTTCAAGAAACAGTGAAATTGATAAATAACACCTTTAGTAAGACTTCTGATATCAGGGCCCGACTGAAACATGATAGCGATTACAGTACTCGGATGATTAGTAGCTGTTTAAAAATACTATTTATTATGAGATATATTGTATCTACGAGCAAACTGTAGCACAGTAGTCTCACAGACAAGCACTTGTCAATAACTAACATTCGAACGGAGAGTCGGAAAAATCTCTTTGTTCAGGTCATAAACCGCTAGAGAAAATGTGGAGTGAGTTGTTTCCGTACCGAACCAAAAACCCGCCTATTGATACTGCCTGTACTATTGTACAAGAACTATAATAACTACAACTACAACTGCTACAACTACAATTATAACAGCTACTACTACAGCACCTACAGCTACTATTACAGGTACTACTATTACAACTACAACAATAACTAGAGCCACTAGTGTAGCTCATTCAGCTGCCGAGGTTTTCCACAACCGCAAGGCGAATGTCAGATAATCCATGGCGAATCCTCGGCCTCATCTCGCCAAATACCATCTCGCTGTCACCAATCTCAGACGTTAAATGACCTAGCAGTTGATATAGCGTTGTTAAATAACCATGTAAAAAACAACTATAGCTACAACTACTTAAGGCATAGGAACTACAATTAGATTACTAAAACAACCATAACTACCACAACTACAACTATGACAACAACTACATCTAGTAGGCTACAACAACTACTACAACCACAATAACAACTAATAAAATAATTGAAACTACTAAAACCACTGCAATTACAATAAAGACAAAATACAACAACTGGAAATACAACTACTACAATAAGTACTACTACTATAACTACAACAAGTTCTAGAACTGAACTACTACTACTGCTACACAAACTACAACTGCTGCAACAACTACTACAATAATAACTATTACAACTACTGCTACAATTACAACTACAACTACTACTGCTACTAGAGGGATCTGAGACTCAAGCGCTAGTACATGGGTCTTCTGTCTAGGCGTCCCGGGTTAGAGCCCCGTTGTGATGGAATTTGTGGTGGATAAAGCAGAAGTTGCAGAGGTTTATTTCGAGATACTCCCGTTTTCCATCTTGTGATATTTTCATTTATCACCTGCAACTTCAATTGTAAAAATAGACTGGGATGAAGTCCTAGGGGTAATATGCCTATTGATTTCTGACTCTCATATAATAGGAAGAGCTTGAGACTCTAAACATTGAGGCTTATTAGATACTCGTCTGAGTAGAGGACCCAGCTCTGTTAGGGCTGGAGCAGGATGAACAATCGTGGCATGTATAAAGCGCACATTGGGCCAAAGTAAGAAACAGTCCCACATACGGTCCTTTGGAAGCCAAGCCAATTCGAGCTACTACTATTACAGCTGCTATTATTAAGCTTACTGTCTCCGTTGTAAGCACTTACTGCTGTCTATTAGATAACTTGACGATAACTCACGCCTTCGAGTTCTTTCTTTCATTTAGCGTCAAATTAAGTGATCGGATTATTTTCTATGTAAGAGTAAAAAACTTAATCAACTGAAAGTCCCTATGGTGGCTGAGTGGTCCAGATCAGTGGTTTCCTAACTGTGATCCGGGAAGTGACTGAAAAGAGAAGTAAATAAAATAAATGTGACAAGATCTCAAGGTTGTAAATTTATGCTACCATAAACTATCTTTAAGTGAGTATTGGACAGAAATAATAACTCGCTTCAAATGTACGAATCAACGGACATGGCTAGATTGACAATTTTACCATTAATATTTATGCTCTATACCGCTCCGGTATTATCTTAAGAATTAAACAAACGTTCAAGTGCAACAATATCTACTGCGTCCTTCATCCTTATACCATAGTAGGAGAAAAATGCTGCCCTGCCTAAAAAAGTCTTGACCGAAACGGTGATAATAATTAAATGTATCAAATTATGGTTTAAGAATAGAAAGCTATTTAAAATGATGTGTAATGAAATGGGGAGTCTACATACGTCTTACTTCTGCAGAATTGAATCATGATTACGCCCCTCCAATAAGGTCAGCTGTGCTGAAATGCAATCACTGATGTTAGGAGGTGATCAGTATATTGTTTAACACAGGATGGTGTACATTTTGAACACTTACTATGAAGAGAGTACGCACATAAATAACATACAGCATTCCTCAGAAGATACCATTTTTTTGCTTTGTGAGTAAACAATAAAAGTTAGAAAAAGTTTCAGTAAAAGTTGTTTCTTTTTAAAAGTAGTTTCCAATGTTACCTTCAATGACCCATGTTCTCATTTGAAATTTCGAAGTTGATCACAGGTACCCCTACTTCCAGTTTGTTACGAGAAATGGTACTACCATCAATCTATTTTTTACATAGATTTTGGTTATCAATTTTTTTTAAGAACAACCAGTATGACATAGTCTTCGAGAAAAAAAAAGTTGATACGGGTGGTCTGAAACATCTGGTGTGCATGCATGCATGCATGCATACATACATACATACATACATACATACATACATACATACATACATACATACATACATACATACATACATACATTATATATGAGCAATTCCACGAGTGACTAACTGACATTTACAGTACATTTTGACAACAAAATGTTTGCCTAAATTGCTTAATAGGTTGAAATTAAAATGTGTCACCGCATGATTTGATAGAGGACTTATTTTAGTTGGTTATTTAGCGACGCTGTATCAACTGCTAGCTTATTTAGCGTTGATGAATTGGTGATAGCGAGATGGTATTTGGCGAGATGAGGACGAGGATTCGCCATAGATTACGTGGCATTCATCTGTCAAGTTAAATAAAAGAACTTCTAGAGTACTACATTATCCAGGCGCGTTCCTAACAATCCGCCAATAATCGCCTTAGCTATTACGATATGGTGACGTTGGTCACAGTTTATATTGTCCATAATACCCATGGCTGTTATGTATGTTCACAATAACTGGCTGTTCTCCCTGAAGTCTTTTCAATGTGTCTCTTTTCTTGCCATTTATACTATCCTTGCTTCTTCAGACGCAATTTATATTCACGTTGACTTCCTACCGCGGATTTTACCATACATTGCTCCACTTAACACAGTTCATGTGTAAGTTCATCAAGGTCTCCCAAGCAACTGTGTACGTGGTGAGAAAGAACAGCATAACCGAGAGCGCGACATGTCAGTCAGTTACGGTGCTGCAGCTGAAAATGTTTAGAAAAAAGTTTTCTAATTTTTTTTGTTAGTGATGTAGTGATAACGTAGAATCTTAAATGAAATTTTAATATGTCAATTATTGTGCTGCGTGGAAGAGTTTTTGTATGTTTATTGCGAATGAATGACCGTAACTTAAAGTACAAATAATTATAATGTTATAATGTTTTAAGTTACTTAGAACATTAGGATACTCCAACTATTTTCATATTTAGTTCAAGGAAAGATCAAAATATGGTATACAAAAAAGGACTGAAATAAAACAAATTTATGTGTCCAAATTGTGATATAAAATATACATTTCCTTTCTGTCATTTTTAAGTGTTTGCAATATGACAAGATCTGCAGCAAGTTATAAACTAAAACAAAGAGTATTTGAAACATTAGTTAATGGAATAAGTCAACTGAAACTATAAAGAAACATATTTCTTCAACAAAAATATTCCCATGTTATTTTAAAAAAATTCACATCGATATGACATTTTCATGGAATCGCTCATATATTTTATATTGCTATTAGTGGAGTATGTCCCGCGCCGTGGTGTCGCGGTCTAAGGCATTCCGCCTAGGACTCGCTTTACGGAATGCTCGCTGGTTCGAGTCCTCATGGGGGAAGAAATTTTCTCATGAAATTCCGTCAGTGTATGGGACCGGTGCCCACCCAGCATCGTGATGCACTTGGGGAGCTACGATAGGTAGCGAAATCCGGTTGCGAATACCAGCTATAACGGCTGGGGGGATCATCGTGCTAACCACACGATATCTCCATTCTGGTTGGATGATTGTCCACCTCTACTTCGATATGTGGACGTGAGGCCAGCAGCCGGCTGGTCGGTCTACGCCCTTCACGGGCTGTAGCGCCACGGATTATTATTATTATTATTATTATTATTATTATTATTATTATTATTATTATTATTATTATTATTATTATTAGTGGAGTATAAGTATTTTAGCTATTTCTGTCATATTATTGTCTGTAAAAAGAAACGTTAATAGCGTTTTTATTCTGAATATGATGTCTTTCGTTCTTTCTTTCTTTCTTTCTTTCTTTCTTTCTTTCTTTCTTTCTTTCTTTCTTTTTTCTTTCTTTCGTGTCAACGCGCGGATAATAACAACTACGGTCTTATTCCTAAAATGTATAAGCAGCCATTGCTGCCTTCAGTCGATAGAAAAACGACCCGTTATTTCGGACCTGCAATTTTACTTCAGCTATTTACTGAATGAATTATAATTTGTCATAACAAACTCATCAGTAGGTTTGCTCATTTTTCTATCTAATTATACGATGTATATCGATGAAGTATTGTGATTTTGCAAATATATATATATATATATATATATATATATATATATATCTTCATCGGGAGTGCCAACCAAAAGTGTACCTTTATTATTATCGTTCAAATAAATTATTATTATTATTATTATTATTATTATTATTATTATTATTATTATTATTATTATTATTATTATATAAATTTCCACAGAAACATAAGTTTCCAGTATCCCTGGTACCCAATAAATAGTTCTGGTCATGCTGTCTGTATCTGTCTGTCTCTGTGTAAGTTACAGCGATTTATTCTAATTCACTTCTTCGGATTTTATCCATAATCAATATCTACGAGTCCATTTCCCCAGGAATACGAAATATAATTTTAGTAAAAAAAATTAATGACTTCTGTTTCAAATTAAGAAAGCACAATGTCTGTCTAATCTAAATAATCTCTAGCGATGGAAATTTTGTATTACGTACGGTATATTATGTAAGGTGGAAATAATGCGGTGTGCTTCGAAAATTATATTCTACGACAAATTATTTTATCAATTCTGTCTTCACAGCTAATTTAGTTCAGAAACATACAAGATTAAATATGTACAACATTTTGACAGGTCCTACTTTAGTCTATGGATCATAAGCCTGGAAAATGTTCAACTTGTAACTACCAACGAAATGAAATTCATGAAAAATGGCGCGATACACACGTTGGGTTAGAAAATGAAATGCAGACATTTTGGAAGAATTGATCGTCCAACCTACATTAAATTTTCTTCAAATCTATAGAGTTACTTGGAAACAGCATGTTGAGACAATGCCAACAGAAAGATGGCCAAAGGCATTGCTACATTACCACCCTTCTGATCTGTTGGAAGATCATTAAAAAGATGGTATAAGACCAGTGAGACCGCAACAGACCACTAGTTCTAGTGCTTGAATTGGATGATGATGATGATGATGCTGATGACGACAAATTATTATGTGCAGAATTGTTTCTAGTTTGCAAGTTAAGACTAAGATTTTTTATTCCGTCCTATCAGAGATTACTGTATATTTTTTGTAGAGCCACCAATGTAGCTCAGTTGGCGGACTCGCTAGCCTGCTGATCCGGAGCTGCACTCGGGCTTGGGTTGGGTCACCGTTTGGGCTGAATAACTGGTTGGGTTTTTTCCAAAGTTTTCCCCAACCGTAGGACGAATACCAAGTGATTTATGGCGAATTCTCGGCCCCCTTCATCGCGCCAAAATATAGTGATCTTGTAAAATTTTGACTTGTTTGACATCTTAAAGCTTCAGTGCCAATGCAAAATTTATGGAATACAATAAATGAAATGGAAATAGGTATAATCGGTAAACCAAAAAAATGAATAGCGAGCATTATTTTTGTGTAATTCTCTATTTTCTTAGTCAATTGTGGGTCTCTTGACAATCTCCGTTGTTGCGCACGAGTTAGTTTTCACTGGAGAAAAGTTCAAATGGCAATGTAGGAATATTCTTAGGAACCCATTATAAAGTCCCAATTTGTGATCTAGTCTAGTTGTCATCGTGCCGCCGTTGTATCTGACGTCCGCTGTTTTACACGTTGAAGAGGATGATGGACCTTAAGGCAACCAGCTAGTGATTAGGGGCCAAAAATCCGATCTTTTATTTTGTGTTTAAAAAAAAGCACAAAACTTTCTGTTTAAAACAATATAAATATTGGGGAAGTTTTTCTGCAGCTAAGCTCTTTAAATGGCCTATTTAAATTTGGCGGTGCATGTAATTCATATATCCTTCTTTTTTTTTTAATACAGTTTTCCATAAGTTGACATTTTTTTAAACTTAAGTGTATTTTTTCTGAAAGTACTGAATCAATGTACACGAAATTTTTATAGTGCTTTCTGCAGCCTGTGTTCTACACAGTAGACCTACGGGTTTAAGAATATCATACACATAACACGAAAAAAAATATATATGCATGGAAAGAAATGGCTAAAAATGTCAAAAGTTCAATATTTAACTAAATTTTGCTCTAAAATTTACAATATACATTACTATATAACTTAAAAAAAAAAATACTAGATATATAGGCTAAGTGAAGATTGTAGCAAGTAATGTGCACCTGAAGAATGAGGTACATTTAGAAAATTGGAAAAACAGGTTATCAGTTAGGGCCTTTCTTTTGCACTTGGATACGAAACTGATTAGTTGTATTTTATACCACTGAATTCAAAATGATTGGTTGTATGAGCATGAAAAGTTTTATTCCGCTCTGAGCACTAAAAGCCTAGAAATATTGAACAAAACTTTTGTATTGAAATGTTTTAATCGCACAGGTATCACTACTCACTACCTTTAAAGAGCGAAAAAATCCTGAGTATGTCTTCCTCCATGAGGAAAGTAAGCAGAGTAGAAGAGTGCAGGCAAATTTTGATAGCTACTTCTCTTTAATCTTGAATTTTGACTCTGAATAACCTCTACATATGTAAACGTCACTAAATGAAATAAGTTTCTATTACTACTAACAATAAACCACTTGTATATTTAACAGAGAGATCGTAATATACCAGTAGGTCTAATACGCAAAGAAAATCATTATTATTATGATGCTGCTGCTGCTGTTGATGATGATGTATATTTAAAATTGAGATCACCGTTAAAAAAATTAAAAATGATTGAAATACACGAATAGGTATTTCATGTGATTTTGTGCAAAATTGCGTAAGTATATTCGAACCGTGTAATCTTAATGAAGTCAAATATCTTGTTTTTGACATTATACAAATTGTTTGTAATGTAGTAAGCGAAAAATTATCAACTTATTTGCTCACATAGGAAATTAATTAATTTATGTATGCATCTTAAGTGACAGTTCAAAGAAGTAAATCTGAGGTATGGGGAAGTATGTGTCATCTTTGTTACACCGACTTTGTAGTCATTAGTTTCTTCCTATATCTGTCCTTGTTATTAATTTTGTCTCCGATTTATAATTACTGTATTCAACATGCGCTTGGGAAAACAGCCGTCTTCCATCCTGTTTTTATGCTGGACACATTTGCTTCCACTGTCATGTTTTTATGTTGGAACCATTTACCTCTAGCCAACTAGCTATTCTTAAACCATTATCCTTTGTAACTTAAGCAGCTTTTTGCCTGTAGAAATTAGCATAGGCCCTATTATCTTGGTTTTGTTCGATATTATAGGCAATCTGATTCTACAGTCAGTCTTATTCTTGTGGATAACCACTTACTGCTATATATTTTACTTCCTTTATTTTGGATTCTTAAATAATATTGCACATCCGACTTCCTTCCTGAAGATTTATTTCTTCCTTGATCTCGCGACTACAGTACATTCATTTCTTGATTGATAATGGTAATTTTGAGGACATTTAATTGCATAAACTTGAATAAATGTCGATTTCAGTGTTAATATACGATTCAGATAGTACTTGATTTAATTTCCAAAGAACCTATTTTCATTATTATTATTATTATTATTATTATTATTATTATTATTATTATTATTATTATTATTATTATTATTATTATTAGCTATCAGTTCTGCTGATATGCATGCTGGATCAATAAAAAAAACTTGTGTGATAGATTAATTGACATTTCTGATAAGAAGTCATTGATATCGACCCACATGTGTTCGATTAACCCGTGACTTTGTCACATTGACCTGCTGGCCTTGACATATCGCCGACTCATTGGTCAGCAATTCACTTACTGTAATAGCGAATGTCAGCTCCATTTTTCGCGATACAAAATCTTGTGGGCACATTTATTGGTTTTGTATAAGAATTATCTGCATTTCCGAGAATTTCCGCTCCATCTACAGAATGCTTTATGTTTTTATCTGCAGTAGGAATTCCGATGCTCATTTTTGACCCGTATTTAAGATGAGTAATAAATCACTTCCACAATTCAAACTAGTAATGAATGCTTTGTCAGATGCAATTTTAATGTCGAATAATACGTTGTCCAGAGCTATGCTGACCGTACGTCATGGAAGTCATTGTGAGTGCCCTCGTGTCAATTTATTTTATTTCAGTAGGTTATTTTACGACGCTTTATCAACATCTAAGGTTATTTAGCGTCTGAATGAGATGAAGGTGATAATGCCGGTGAAATGAGTCCGGGGTCCAACACCGAAAGTTACCCAGCATTTGCTCATATTGGGTTGAGGGAAAACCCCGGAAAAAACCTCAACCAGGTAACTTGCCCCGACCGGGAATCGAACCCGGGCCACCTGGTTTCGCAGCTAGACGCGCTGACCGTTACTCCACAGGTGTGGACCCCTCGTGTCAAGGATAGGATATAGTAAACTCCATCAGAGATACAAAATTCTTGTAGAAAAAGAGAGAGACAGGGAATTCTAGATTGCCATCTAGCGCAAATAATGGTCCACATTATTGTGCGGTATATGAGTACACAATTCTGAGATCATGTAAGCAGCTGAAGGACAATTCAATCACAAGAATGTATGTCGTATGATGCCATTCCATCTTTTACAGTCTTCAGTGAAGTGCTGTGATAGATCTGAATTAGTCCAAAAGGAAATGTTCAATAATTAAATTCTTGTCCATTCACTCTAACCAGGTCCTGCTCTAACAAAGAGATTTAACGTCATGTGAGTTTTATCGTGTCTCCATCTAATGTTGTTTGTAAGAAAATAAAAGTGCTGGTTTAGGGAAGTTCCCGTTAAGAGTACAGAATATGATCAGTAGATAAAACCACCATGCACTGTCTGTCTGTGAACTGTCATTAAATTTATCGTTGTGTACTCAAAGAAGCAATTCTTGATTCATATTCTTACATCTTGAAAAAACTATAATATAACAGGCATATAACAATCCGAGATGGAAGAAATTTAGTTGCAATGCTATGGGTTAGATCATGAGAAAAATAAGTACGCATATGTTGATAAATTCATATCTCATTTCTCGATTGCGGTTAAACAGTAAACTGGGAGTTGTTTGATGTTTCTGTTATATAATATTCCTTGATCATCTTTTCTAAACTCTTGCAGATAAATTTTACAACGAAATTAGCAAAGGCAGCGGCACTTCGGGGTAAGTACTTCACCTGGCACATTCTTACATATTTTGTGATGCTTGCGGACGTATTTATGGAGGCATTTTGAGTTCCATTCAAGAAGCGTTTCACCGATACGTGTTATTATTATGTTAATTATAAATTATACTAAAAGGACTCAGTTATTACGATAACGTAGAGGCTGCAGAGATACGGATGTACTCGTAATAAAATGACTAATGACTTAAGGCTTGATAGGATAAGAACGATATTTATTATGAGGCTAATGAATAAACAATCCAGGCCAGTTTCGATCACTGGCCAGATCGTGATGGAATTTGTGGTGGACAAAGCAGACGTTGCAGAGGGATTTTCTCGAGATACTTCCGTTTTCTTCTATCATTCCACCAACACTTTCCACATCCCCCTCATTTAATCTATCATCTGCAATAATAAAAATAGCCTGAGGTGAAATATTGGTGGTAGTACGGGTTTCCAATGCTGATATAGAAAGGGCTTAGGCTCCGGACCGTTGGGGCTTATCAGGCTACTCGTATGCGGACGGAACCTGGTTGTATCAGGAGCTGAGGCAGGATAACTTACGTGTCAGCCGAGGATGACACTAAGGACTCCTGGCTTACCTAGCTACTCCTCTGCGCAGAGGAAACTGGTTATGAGGCGGGATGGCCCACCTGTCGTAATCGGATTCATGATGCCACACAAGCCACCTTTGACTTGGACAATCATCGCACATATAGGGCGCCAAACTAAGCATATCACATGCATTACAGAAGCAATAATATATCTTTGATTCATTCCATCCTCATTGTTAGAAACATTCTGAACCAATATTATACACTATTTACAAACAGAGAACCTCCCTCGTTAACGCTGATTTACTGGTTAAAACATGCAAAAGACAAGGGTCACACATCCTATCTTTATGTCATATGAGATATGGAAGGGTGATAAATCTTCACTTCCCTGCTAGAAATCGAACCCGGGTCTGCTGAAATTGTAGTTCTGAATGCCAACACTGAAAAGTACTGCTTTTATTTCCACATGTTTACACGGCTACCTTAATAAGGAAATCTTACGCAACGGGAACTAATCTACTTTCCCCATTAATTTTGTTATGTTCCTGCTGTTGACATACATACTAAATCTGGACTAGATTAGATTCAAAACAATGCAGAAAAAAAAATCCAAAATTCGACACTCTTTACCTTAAACTAGAATATCTCTAACTCTAGACACATAGTGATCAAGGAAACTGTTGGATATTATTTTATTGCAAACTTATGAAGAATGTGAAAATTTATTTTTGTGCAGAAGAAAAAATATTGCATATTTCTTCATAAGGTTCCAATAAACTAGCATGTAACAATTTTTTGAGCAAAAATAACAAATACTTACAACATATTTAATAAGTTCGCAATAAATTAATATGCAACAATTATTTCTTTTAACAGTGTACATAAACTATGTTCAATGCAGTTTGCAAATTGATGGGGTGAGAATGATATATTCCTAGGGCACAAAGACAAAACTTTAGAGGAGAGCGTATTGAAGGTTTAGGGTCCAATGCTATTAGGTGCGGTATCAATTATTTAGCGTGTATTTCTCTTATTTGTTGAGTAAATTTTATCATATTTTTGTAATAGATGCCTTATAATAATTATTATGTTTAAGAGATAAACTCGCACAATTGGTTTTGGTGAAAGTATGGCTTTGGACTACCTCATTGTCTCCCTTCAATTATTTGAAACTCATTCCTTTATCGGCTAACTGCGTTAGGAGGCGTATTCTTCTAACTGCTGATGATTTAAAAGGAGAAGTCTCCGAGAGAGTGAGGAGCAGTGATAAATTTTCTTATCAGCTCGACGTGAATAGGTTCTACCGATGTTCCTGACATCTGTTGTCCTTATTCATGATATTTATTAATGCATTGTTTAAAATCAAAATTGGATGTGTGTTTACTATTTCTCGCTAAGAATAGTACCCACAACTCACGGTTACATTTCCAATATATAGGTATATCGTAAACAATACTAATTAATCACTTTCCTGCATGTGCAATATATAATTCGATATGAAAGGTTTTTTCAGCAAAGAGTTGGAGTTTATCAATTTTACACTACACTTCCTCAAGCCTTGGCCGTGATACTTCCTACAATAATTGAATCGGTCGGAGCTGAAAGACAATAAGTCAAATTTGAACATTTTTATTTTATTTACCATTATGAACTATTTAAGCAAGACCTATCGATCGGCGTAAGAAAGAATTACGTCAGTTTCTCCTTGTATGTACAAGTAACTGTAGCTGCTCTTTCCGATTCCCGCCAATCCTGCGACCTTGTTTCTTTTTAGTGGGTTATTTTGCGACATTGTATCAGCATCTCAGGTTGTTAGCGTATGAATGAAATGAAGGGGATAATGTCATGAAATTAAAGTGATAATGTAGGTGAAATGAGTGTAGGGTTCAGCATCGATAGTTACCCAGCATTTAATCATATTGGGTTGAGGGAAAATTCCGGAAAAAATCTCAACCAGTCAACTTGCCCCGAACGGAATTCGAACCTTGTTTTGCGGTCAGACGCGCTAACCGTTACTCCACAGATGTGGACCCGTGGCCTTGTGATATCACTGTTTTAGTCAATACGAGTCATAAGTGTTACAACAATCCCTTCATTGAATGTACGTCGTATTTATGTTACAAATAAATATAACTAAAATATCATATAATATTGAATTATGTAGAGCATTTATGAAGTTTAAGCAGCAACCACGGAACTGAAAAGATTAAGTTAGTTTTTCTAAATATATTTTTTTATTGTGTATGAAGCATTGACTTTGTCTTTCTGTCGTGACACACATAGGCTAGGGAATTATTCTACAGCTTAACATAACACTCAATAAATTTATTCACAATATAATGTTTTTTCCTTCTCCTGAAAAGTTGCGAAAACTGACTTCATGCCTTTCAGCACCGACCGATTCAATTATACCACCAACAAAACCAATGCTTAAAAATAAACCATAGTCTGTCTTTCAGAAATCAATTTTGTTTCAACAATGAATAAATGTGGATATGTTTCGAATCGTTAAAGACTATTATGCCGAATGCCGATGTACTTTAGTACTGTTAGTACTTTAATATTCCTTAGTCTTCGGTAGTGAACAGTAGTAACTCGAGTTTCGTAAATCACAAGTACAAACTGAGTGAACCTGAACCGCGTAAAAATTAATTGGATCACAGTATGAAAAGAATGCTAACGCAAAGCAAGAAAAAATAGGGTGTTAATTGTAAAGCGTAAGAAGTTACACAGTTTTTTTCTACATCATTGTACGACAACAGAAAAAATTTAGGATACCACGCTGCTGTTGTTACGACAGATTCTAATACAGAACTAACGCAAAAAAGTGAATGTAGACAGACAGTGTAGTGATACGGATGACAGTAACAGTAAAGCTTGGGTCACACTGTGCAGGTTTACAAGCCAGTGTTGCCAACTCAGAACTCCATTTACCGCTGCAAAAGGTTTAAAAAAAACCGCTAAACCGTAGTTTAAAAACGCCAGATTTTTCTTAACACATCACTTCCAAATTTGAAATACATATTATACAGTTTTAGAAACTGAAGAATTTTATATAAATATAGATTCAATTATGGAAAGTGTGTGTCACTTTGTAGGCTCTGTGTTCTATGCAAAATCGTCTTCATATTCGTACAGAGTTTTACGTGGCATATTTCTTCAAAACTGAATGAAGTATATCAAGAATATTATATTGGAACTTCGGAAATAATCACATTTATAATCACACCAGTCGGTTCAAAATCTGATTTCACACTGAGCTGGAGACGCGCCTGCCAACAATGAGTCTGGTTTTAAGTTTTAAATATGTCTGTGTTACATAAAGTATAATGCGGAATAATACAGTAAATAATATATCATATATCATATATCATAGGGTAAATTAGGGTCTATTGGACAGTCGGGCATGTTGGACACTTTGTACTTTAACGTGTTACCTCGCCACTTGTGGGCACCACATTCTGGTGCCCACAAGTGGCGAGGTAACACGTTAAAGTACAAAGTGTCCAACATGCCCGACTGTTCAATAGACCCTAATTTACCCTATATCATAAATAAAAATAATAATTCAGTTCATTAACTATTCTTTGTGACTGAATACATCAATTCATTTATAGAAACATTAAAAGTTTAACGAATACGGCATACCTAATTTGTATACAACAACAATGGATGAGGCAGGAAATGGACGTAGTTACTGAGCTAACATAAAACGTTGATATTTTATACTCGCATAATTAAAAAGTGTGATAATACCAAAGTCTAGTATATACTTTCGTGACTGTATATATTAGACTGTGATAATACCATACTAAATCCTGCTTTATGATAACTAACACTGTTGTCTGCAAGTACATATAAAAACAATTATAACATCCTTACACAAAAAAAAACTAAAATATATATTCCCTCTGCCGGAATTGTCAAAAAACTTTAAATGAATAGCTAGCCGCTGAAGGTAACATTCTGCAGCTGACCATAGTCATGAAAACACCAGATTTAGCTACAAAACCGCTGACTTGGCAACACTGTTACAAGCAGCAACTTGTAGTTTGAGCGTAGCAGCCGTCCAGCAGCATAGTGTGAAAACCTACTGCTTCTTACCAGCTGGCGAATAATATCGCTCATTTGCGATAAGAGTGGCACAACTCAAAAAGTGGTAATTTTACAAGAGAAGCATTTTAAAATGTTCATATTTTTTAAAATCAAATTGTAGGCACATGCTTTTTCCAAACGGAATGCAATTTTGCACATGTATTATATTTCTAGTGTTGTAGCATATAGTACCATAATTATTATTTAATTTCAATAATTTCAACAATTACTTTAAGTTGTGTCGTTCTTTTTTTAAATAAATATGTGTCCGTTTTTAGTTATGACAGTGAGAATATTTACCTGACGTACAATAATTGTACAATTATTGCAATTGTACAATAACTGCACAATTATTGTGTTTGTAGAAAAGTAATTTTTCGATAAAGTAATGCAATGTATTAATTTATTGGCATGTCATTACACAATAATATTATAAGGATGCTCTGTGACATTCATTAATAAATTTAAATTTTAACAAAAATGTTATTGTATTGACAAACGAATATAATAACTTTTTATGAAAATAATACTTTATAATTAACAGTATAATTTAAAGACTATTTTTAAATACACGACTATGAATTATATTAGAAAAAATTATATAATAGTAACAATCTAGATTGATTGAAAAAGCATTATACAAAATCTAAAATTCTTTACACAAAATTATTTTAGAAATAAATTGCTCAGTAAATATGAACTACAGCACAACACTTTGAATACAGTTCACAATACCTGTCTACACTTTCAGAGATTCAAAGAATTCTTTATAGAAGCTTGGAATGTGATTCGGTTCAATCAGATCTAGTAAATCTGCTTTTTTTCCTCTCACTTATATCTATTTTTTCATTATATACTTGTGGCAATTCTGGAATCTCGGTTTTGGTTTTACTTCTTGAAGAACATTTTTTTTAGCTGTACTTCTTGAAATTCTTCGTCGAAATAGAATGTTTTGTAGAAAAATGACAATGGATGACTTTGATGCACTGTCAAAACCTTTACTTCATTGATTTTCCTCGTGTTCCTGAAGTAATTTGCGTTCTTGTAACTTGTTCCTAGATTCTTGATATTGAAAAAGTCCTTACGGGATATTTCTTTAGTTTTGTAGGTCCGTCCTGTTTTCTTTGCAGCTTTAACAATAGAGACAAAATGATGTGGAGTGTAAATCGGACCACTTTTGGACACGCGTTTTACTTCGCCCTCGATATTGAAATGGCACTATCGTCTTCGTCCTGAGTGTGTCCAGTTATCAACAATTTATGGATAATGGATTTAAGATTTGGAATTTGAATACAGTGAACATGTACAGATGGATCATGAACCTTAGAACAGAAGTCCTCAGCAATGATCAGTATAGAAAATTATGTTTATGTCTTCAGCCGACATTTTTTATTTTTCTTCAAGAAGTTAAGTACACAGATCCTATTTCATTGACACCTCTTTCTGCTTCTCTCACATGCCAAATGAAACAGGTGACATCAGTTGTTTTCAAGTCGAAAATGTTAAATTAAAAACATTCTATTTAGAATCTGCATCAGCATCATTTACACTAGCCTGCTTACTTTCTGTAAATAACAGGCGGATCATTATTCATGTTACATACGGTATTTTAAACTTTATTTCATTTACAGGGACACTGTTATTTCTTTTAAATTTTTAATCAAGGCATTAATACTATTCATCTTGATAAAATATGCGGTATATTATTGAACAAACCTTCGAGTTGTGTCTGAGTAACCGGCTGCCAGACATCATTTTCTAAAAATTTTGTTTTGACAGCTTTAGAATTAGATAGGAACGTAATTGACTCATTTCTGTGTAAAAAAATTACGACCCCTATTAAAAAATAAAGGTAAAACGTTATTATACTTTTCAAATAGACAGACACAACATTAAATAATTATTAAATTAAAATAGTTTTAATCATAAATACCGTTACAATATTAAATGTAAGCTTATTGAAGATAAGGGAAGTTAAATAAGTATTTTTACTTATCTAAAATAATGACACAACGCAGAATAATTCCTTGCCGCTGAAAAAAAATTATTCAATGAAAAGACACAACACAAATTCTGTCACTCTTCATGAAAAGATTTAAACGTTTCAGTTTGAATGCTTCGTAGCAACTAAAATTAAGTCTTTGTTGTTGTAATGATTTTGTTAGATTAAAACAATTTAATAAAGACACATCTGGCATCTGGGGGAAAGATAATGTAATCATGTATTTGTCGTTATTCATGATAAAAATATATTACATTCGGAGTTTATTTTTGTAAGAATCTCAAAAATGAAAAATTTTGAGTTGTGCCTCTCTTATCGCAAATGAGCGATATACCATCGGATGATGTAGTAAGTAGCGCGTGTTTAACTTTACCAATCACCAGCTCGTCATGTGAATCACCAGCCTACTGTGAAACGCCTTTCGAAGGCAGTGGCTGTTTTAGCTCCACGTGGTTCTTTTTCGAGTCCAATTTGATTAATAAAGACTGCAAAATTTACTGTGCCGTAGAATTTAAGAAAAAAAGAAAGTACTAATTACTGAAGTAAAAATTAAACGTAGAATAATATGATAAAGGGATGAAATTATTGGATATTGAAACATTTTATGTTACAATAAGAAAACTATTTACAAAGAGAACAGAACAAATACCGGCACTACATTTAAAGTGTTTAAATGTTCCCAATGAGAGGAACGGTTTCTTTCTGTTAAAAAACTGGCAAAAGTGCCAAATGCTTAGTATGTGGACACTCTGTTAGAGTGAAAAAGAAAAAAATATATATGACTTTGAGCTACACTAGGCATGCTCAGACATAATAATAACACTGTTGGAGATGTGCATATAGAAATTTCAAAGCAATCCGTTGTCAATGAAAGTTGTTTCAGAAAAGTAAATGATTGTTTCAATTATTTCCCTGCTTATTGTAAAATACAGAAAGCAAAACGTATAAGAAAATACAAAAAGCAAAATCATAATTGTATTTCGTTGTGTAAATAATATAAATATATTGCTATCTAATTAAAATGACAATTGAAATGAAGTAATTAAATATTGTTGTCAAAAACAGAAACGAAAACGCATAAAGCAAGACATATTTTTGTTTAGATAATGTAAATGTATTATAAATACAACACTTTTAACTTTAAATTTTACAATATTGAAAATACTCTTGTCAATCACACTAGGACAGTGATTCTTAATCTTTTTTGAGTCATGGATCCCTTCGAAAATATGGTGAAAGCTCCCCTCTCCACAAAAATGTAAAAAAGTGAGAAACAATTTTAGTTACGCGTTTGCGTTTTACAGTACATTGAAATAATATATTGAATTAACATGTTTATGTTATAATAATTTGACTTTTCATAATCACATATTTAATATAACAAATAATGCTTTCAAAAATCTGGAATTCATTATTAGAAATTCAAAAAATTTACGAAACACTTCGACTTCGACACTCCTTTTTAATTGTCATGTTCACTTTAAATTGGAATATACCTCAGTAATTTGGTTACCCACTTGTAAATCACACAGATATCGAATTGAAAAAAAAATCTAAAACGATTCTCACGATATCTTAATTAAAAAAACATCAAACAAAATTTCGTACAACAATCTACCGGGAACGATGAATTGCCACAAAATTGCGGTTGGGTCAGTGTGAGACATGTGAATTGCCACGAGCCATATGTGAATTGCCACACAGCCATAAGTGAATTGCCACAAAGCCAAAGCTGATACATTTGTGGTACACGAAAAAAAATCACTTACTCATTTTATACGTCGTTTTCAGGAATAAAATCTTCGCCTTTATTTGTCTTTATGGTCATTGTCACTTCTTGTACCTCTCGTCTTGTTTTAGGCAAAGCGGTATGTACAGCTGATCTGGCAAAATGTATATTTTGCCTAATAAGTTCAAGATCCGTTGTTGTCAACTCACGTTCATTGTCATGATTTGCCAATTCAACACCGAATGATTTTTTAAGGTTTTACAGATAAGTTTTCTATTGCTTTTCTTTCGCAAGTATTGTTTATTTCTTATCGATTCAATTTTACCTCGGCTATGTTCGTATGATTATAAGTAAAATCACACTTAACCATGCCACATAATTCTTCAGTTAACCCCGTTATGTAAACGTTCTCTCTGCAGCTTTTTTGGACACACCACCATGCATTTTTGTTACTTTTAGATACATAATAAACATAAAATTTAAAATTGTTGATCACTAAAAGTTGTTAACTTTTTTCACTGTAAATCAAATACATTGCCATGACTAAGCAGGGTAGAACAGACAGTGATACAAAACATAAGTAACTTGATCGACACAGGTATCAACCATAAAATTTACCGCAGGAAGTTTTGTGGCAATTAACATATCTCGCAGATATGAACTCTAAAATTGACCGCAGGTAATTTTGTGGCAATTATCATATGTCGATCTTATAATATCTTTACCTGTTCAAGTTTTGTGGCAATTCACTCGGACCCAATCTACTTGCTGAATTTAATTTAATGTCATTTGCCAGTCGTAGATTACTTGCTGAGCAACTTCTATGGTATGAAATATTCAACGCTACTGGATAATAGCGAAATATTATCACAAATACAGATTTACGCTAGAACATCACATTCAAGAAATCGTAAATTGTTACATTATAAAAAACTAAACACTTCAGCACATAAAAATTCACCAATATTAAAAGTGTGTTCAAAATTCAATTAAATACATAAAACATGGAATCTAGATTTCTTACATGAAATATAAACATTTTCTTATTAATATAATAATAATAATAATAATAATAATAATAATGATTTATTTTAGCTGGCAGAGTTAAGGCCGTAAGGCCTTCTCTTCCACACAACCAGCAAAAAGTGTATATACATATGCATGAACTTACAAAGAATTCAACAATTTGATTTAGATGAGAGTTACATGTATACAAGAGTTATTTACGAATTAAACAACAAAATACTATGAACTATTAATTAAACACTGAAATAAACTGGGTAGCAGAATTAAACTAAAATACATAGAATGTTAATATATTTCAAATTATATTAAATAATAGAAAGAGATTATTATGAGACAATTTTGAAAATGCAGCGCAATCAGGATGATGTCTAAAGAAAAAAAGCAACAGTGTAGTCAGTAATATTTTAAATCAGTATGATTGGAGTGAAATGCTAATAAGGTTATCTTTTAAGCTGTTCTTAAAGGTGTTTGTTGTCTTGCAGCCCCTAATACTTTGTGACAAGGAATTCCATTGACGCGAGGTGGATATTGTAAAAGATGAGGAATAACAAGATGTTCTATGAAGAGGTATATTTAGCGTGCCACAGATAAGTGATCTGGTATTTACGTCGTGGTTAGAGTATAGATAAGAGAAACGAGACGAAAGGTAATTTGGTGTTGAGGTGTGCAGAATTCGAAAGAGTAAAGACAAAGAGTGTAAAGTTCTGCGTTCTTTAAGTCGGAGCCACGAGAGACTTGCGAAGGACGGTGATATGTGATCATATCGTCGGATGTTGCACACGTATCTGATGCACATATTCTGAGCTCGCTGTAACTTGACTGACAGTTCAGAACTTAGATCACTTAACAAAACGTCACAATAATCGAAGTGCGGCATTACTAGGGTTTGTACTAGGGTAAGTTTTAGTTGCTGGGGCAAGAAGTTTCTCAAGCGACTCAAAGAGTGAAAGGAGGAACAGATTTTCTTTATCGTTTCTTTAACTTGAAAATTCCAACTTAGATTATTATCAAAAAAGAAGCCAAGATTTTTTACGACAGATGAATAAGGGATTAGCGTGTTGTTAAGGGTAACAACTGAAAGATTACTGTTATTAAGGGAGTTAACTACACGCTTATGTCCAATAATTATGGCTTGAGTCTTACTTGGGTTAAGTGCGAGTCCGAAATTGGCCGCCCAAGTGGAGACAGTGGCTAGGTCACAATTTAACTTGTCAATCGATTCATTGATCGTATTGGGTCTGGAATGTATGTAAAGTTGTAGGTCGTCGGCATAGAGGTGATATCGGCAATACTGTAAGTTCTTTGATACGTCATTAATGTAGATAGAGAAAAGTAGTGGTCCTAATACGGAGCCCTGCGGCATTCCCGCCTTTGTGTATCGCCATTGGGAGAATTGATTATCAAGTGAAACACACTGTTGGTGGTCCCGTAGGTAGGAGTCCATCCAGCTCAAGGTATTGTCTGATAAGTGCAAAGTTTTCATCTTTGCAAGAAGCAAGTCGATATCAACAGAACCAAAGGCATTGCTGAAATCGAGAAGAGTTAGTGCCGTTACTTCACCCCTATCCATAGCTTCACGGATGTCCTCGGTCACTTTAAGTAGGGCTGTAGTAGTGCTGTGTCCATGCCTAAAACCCGATTGATAGTCATCGAGGAGTTTGTGTTCGTCGAGATAGTTCGTAAGTTGTCCGTGTACAATATGTTCTAATGCTTTTGAAAGAGTGGGAAGAATTGATATCGGTCTGTATTGGTTTACTGTAGAAGGTGTGTTAGATTTAGGTAAAGGTTTCACTAATGCCATTTTCCAGAGTGAGGGGTAGGACCCAGTCATAATAGATGCATTGAATATATGGGTGACGGTCGGCAGAATCACATCTATTATTTTATACAGGAGAGTGATATTTATATTGTCTACACCTTGGGCTTTAGATTTCATACATCGCAGCGTCTTCATTACGTCAGTCGGGTTAATGTATTTAAAGAAGAATTTATCCCATACAGGTTGGGGGCAAGATCTGAGAAATTCAAGAGTCTCTTTTTTATGTAATGGTTCAGGTGGAGCAGTGACGAAATGTTCATTTAGGCTATTGAGTGACAAGTTGATGTTATCTACCCGAGGCTTTGCTTTTGTTAGACCCAGGTTATTAAGGTTACGCCACAATTCTTTCGCACTGACCGAAGGTATAGTAAGGGAATGTGCATGGCGTAATTTAGCATTTCTTACTGCTTGATTACATTTATTTCTTAAAACTTTGTAAGTATTAAAATCTAATTCGTCCTTGCTCCGTCTGTATTTACGATAAGCAGTGTCTCTGTCTGTCATGAGTAATTTTATGGCATCGCACATCCAAGGCGCAGGGCGTCTACCAACTCGTCTGGTTTTCAAGGGTGCGTGTTTATCGTATAACTGGATTACTAGGTCGTTAAATTTTTCGATTTTGTCGTCAATGTCTGGTAAATTCCACACTTCAGTCCAAGGCAGGCTAAGTGCATCGTTGATTAATTTATCATGCTCAATATGCTTCAAGTCACGGTATGATGTGATGTGAGGTTTATATTTTGGACAATACAAGGAATATTCTAGAAAGATTATGTCGTGTGCTGAGATACCCGGCGCTGGTAGTTGTCCATTCGTTAATGCTAACTGAGGATTAGTCGTGGCAATAATGTCAAGAAGTGTCTCCGATTCCTGGGTGTGGTGGGTAGCTGCGGAAGGAAGGATGGATATATTGTAAGACTCAAACATGTTCTTCAGTTGAACTGTAGCGTAATTACTTGAATTTAATAAGTTTGTATTGAAATCGCCTAAAATAACAGTATGGTCATAGTGAGGCACAAGATTAAGCAAAGGTGTTTCAAGATCACTTAAGAATCCTGATTTAGGGGGTTTGTATACAACTCCAAGGAGGCACTTTTTGTTGCTTGCACCGACTTCGATGAATAGATATTCAGGATGTTCTAAGACTTCATTCGAAGACTGGTAGACAATTTTAAACGGTAAGTCCGATCGCACATATATCGCAACACCACCTCCGCGTTTACCAATTCGGTCATTTCTACAGAGGGTGTAATTATCTAAACTTACTAGAGAAGATGATAGGGAAGGCTTCAACCACGTTTCAGAGATAAGAATAGCGTGAAGAGACAAAGGAGAGAAAATAGACTGAACTTCATTGAAATGACAGAGAAGGCTTTGAGAATTTATGTGGGCTACTTTTAAAGTGTTAGGATGCGAGCTGAAAGACGATTTTAACAGGGCACTGGTCGAAGTAGCAGGTAGTGGGTTAGGGGTGGCTGGGGTGGGTGGGGGTGAGGCTGTGGAAGGGAATTCAGAAAAGTGAAAGTCGTTTGTGTGAGGGGCTGCAGACCTACCTATTTATTACTCTGTAATTTGCCATTTATAGCTACATTGTACATCGTTTTTTTTATTTACTTGATTATTTAACGACGATGTATCAACTTCGAGGTTATTTAGCGTCAATGCAATTGATGATACCTAGATGATACTTGGCGAGACGAGGCCGAGGATTCGCCATTGATTACCTGGCATTTGCCTTACGGGTGGGGAAAACATCGGAAAAAACCCAACCAGAAAATCAGCCCAAGCGGGAATCGAACCCGCGCCCGAGCGCAAATCCTGATCGGACTTTTGGTTATGATATCTATATTTATCCATTCTTTATTCCTTTTTACGTTGTATTTTTCATTTAAATGTGTATCTGTGTCTTTTATTTACGTAGTATGTATTTGTTTGTTTTGTTTTGTTTTGTTTTTTTCATTTTTCATTTGTATTTACACTTGTACCTTGCATTTGTATCTGTTTTTATCTATTTTTTATGTTATCTCCAATTTTATGTTGTAAGCAAATATTTGTACTGTCTATTGTAATTGGGGCTTTGCCTTGTTATAGACATAGGCCTAAGTGAATAAATAAATAAACAAATGAATAAATAAGTACATAAATAAATAAATAAATAAATAAATAAATAAATAAATAAATAAATAAATAAATAAATAAATAAATAAATAAATAAGAGAATAAGTAAATAAATAAATAAATTCTTATGTGACTTTCACGGACCCCCTGAAGACCACCTAAGAATCTCCAAGGGGTCTATGAACCCAGGTTATGAACACTTTCACCAAGAGATTAGCGACTGAGTGGCCGCCACAAAAATCCTCTCTTGGCCAATACATGCCCACCTCGCCCAGGGCACGCACGATTCCTGACAAGCGTCAGCACGTGTGAGTTAGAATTTTATAATCAGTGATTTTGAAGTTGGTAAGATGCTATATTAAAACTACGCAGGAAGAACTTTGTATAGCAAATATGACGAACTACAGTTTATTTTCACAAAATTTGAGAACAAAAACTGCGCAAAATGTACATTTTTTTTTCGCTCGATGATTAAAAATACATCAACACGAGTAAGCACGCATTCATTCATTCATTCATTCATTCATTCATTCATTCATTCATTCATTCATTCATTCATTCACTAATTCATTCATTCATTCATTCATTCATTCATTCATAGTGTTCTGCCTAAGGGCAGGTCTTTCACTGCAACTCATCATTCTCCAATCTTTCATCTTTTCTGTCTTCCTCTTTGTCTCTGCATACGAACCATATATCTTAAAACCTATTTAGAGATCCATTGTCCTTTCTTTCTTTCTTTCTTTCTTTCTTTCTTTCTTTCTTTCTTTCTTTCTTTCTTTCTTTCTTTCTTTCTTTCTTTCTTTCTTTCGGGCTGGTTTTATGTAACGAAACACTTTTTTTACTTTATCCTAGATCTGAGGCGGAAAATAAAGCGGGAATTCTCTAATCCGGAGGAAGCTATTGCTTATATGGAAACATTTACTGAATCAGACTTTCAACATGTCTGTCTTGATAGTGAAGACTGTATTTTACTCATTATATTTCCTCCAATTCTGTATGAAATAGCTGATAACGAAGATGCTGATGATGATCTAATTCAAATTCCTCAACAGCCTAGTGGTGGAACTGATGATATTTCAGGAACTATAGAACTGATAGGAACAGAACCAAGACGATGACGGAAATACTCAAAATACCCAACATCCTAATACGAGTGACATACCGAGAAAACTTAAACTCCTAATACTGACAAAGTGATGATTTCCGATCGTGTTCCGTAATTATCTGAATTTAATCAGAATATAACATTACCCAAATGGGAGAAAATTAAATATAGCTGTCCAAAATATTTTATGACATCAGAACCTATGCCTAATACCATAAAAAAATATTTTTGAATATTTGGCAAACGAAAGTATCCCCGACTTATTCATATTTATGACAGAAGATATCGTAGATCATATTCTAGAACAGAACCGAACTCGGGACCCACTATTTGCTTATGTTCCGCAGAGATTACTCTCTGCTTTAAGATGAAAGAGTAATGGAACGGAGAAAAATTCTCTCCGGCGCCGGGATTTGAACCCGGGTTTTCAGCTCTACGTGCTGATGCTTTATCCACTAAGCCACACCGGATACCCATCCCGGCGTCGGACAGAATCATCTCAGTTTAAGTTTCAACTCTTGGGTTCCCTCAAGTGGCCGCCCTCTGCACTACGTCATAGATGTCTATGAACGTAGGACTCAAGTCCACACATGTGCTGAGGTGCACTCGTTATGAGTGACTAGTTGGCCGGGATCCGACGGAATAAGCGCCGTCTTAAATCACGAAGTGATTTACGCATATCATATACGAGTATATTATTTTTATGTACCGAAGTACATATGATATTTCCATGCAGATATTCTGCGTCATCATACGATGAAAGAGTAATGGAACGGAGAAAAATTCTCTCCGGCTCCGGGATTTGAACCCGGGTTTTCAGCTCTACTCTTTACTCTTTCATCGCATGGAAATATCATATGTACTTCGGTACATTAAATAATATATACTCTCTGCTTTGTAAAATTTGCTATTTGTAATTGCTAGAATGAATTTGTTGTGGAGTTTTTTGAACTTATAGGCTTGCTACACACTATTTATTAAGTAATATGGCACCAAAACCTAGGACTGGCCCACAATCGAATAAAAATGTCTTCTGGATGTTAGATATGACAAATTAGAACATATGATTGGAAAGAATCCCTCTGGAAAACAGCTACTCTGCGGATGGTGCCACAAGGGGAAACCAACTACAATTTGTATAAAATGTAAAAGAGGTCTCTGTTAAGTGTTTTGAAACATACCATAAACTGTGAGTGGCTAAAAGTGTGAAAAGTAAAATATGAGACATGTCCGTCCTTTTTTGTACTAGGAATTCGTGTCCGGACTTTTTGTCACAACCAGAACGTACCATGGGCTTTTCGTCACAGTGTATTAAAATGTCACGCGGACATTATGTCACAATATTAATATTGTCACAGATACAGTAGGCCTACGTCACACTAAAAATTATGTCACATGAACATTATGTCACGATATTTAGATTGCCATTATATGTATATTGTCAATATAGTACGCAAGAAAGTAAATGACTTCTATGGCAATAAAAAACGAAATGCTTTTTATGGTAACATAAGCAAAATTCAAGTTAAAAAAATTTAAAATTCGTGCAGTTAAATTTCTAAATGGCAGATGGAACAAAATTCATATTTACCTACAGCGGAAGGGGTAAGAAATTAATTTATATGTACATGAACCTTAGGCTTGTGAAAAATGGTGTGCGATGAAGATATGTTGATAAACATGGATGTGCTGCAATAATTACGTCAAATGATGAGAATGGAGCGTCAGTGCTATCAGAAACATATCCATGAACCTGATGCTGCAATGCTGCTCAACTTAAAGAAGAAATTAAGACTACAGCTCTGCGGAAACTAATTAATCGATTGTTCGAAATGCGATGAAAACAGGAGCTTACTACAACTGCGAACACTTGGGCACAATTTTGCAGGTGCATTCTGAACTGCCTTACGAATATTTTTTAAATATCTAATACTCGAAATAGATTTAGCCTATCTGTTTCTTTACAAATTTCAATAAAGTGATATACGCCATATAAAAATGCTGCACATAGGACATACGAGTAAATTCTGCTGTGACGTCAAACTCCCATGACAAAGTAGACATAAATATAACATTCTTGTCCTTATGACAATAATTCCCATGTGACATAATATCCCAGTGACAAAAAATCTGTGACAAGAAGTCCATTGTACTTTTTATCTGTGACAAAAGTCCGGTAATCCTAGGAATTTGGTGCTGTTGTACTCTATTATCAGTATTTTATAACACACACACACGCTCGCACGCACACGAACACACACAGATATATATATATATATATATATATATATATATATATATATATATATATATATATATAATTTGAACTGGTAATGGAAACTATGGGAAAACGGCTGAACGGATTTTAATGAATTTCATTTCATTTAATTTCATTTTGAAGCTTGATATCCAAGGTATTTCAGAAAAATAGTAACTTTCAGTGAATTTTCCTACATAATTTTCCTATTTTCCAAAATCCGTCTTTTGTCAGTTTTGAGAACTAATTGCATTTCACAATAAAACAAAACACATATTGCAATAAACAATAGGCTATTACACGAAGGCCATGATCTGCAAGGATTGCTCACATATTTAGAGTTCATATGGCTCAAAGTCTTCCACATCATAATGCCAATATGTCGATCTTCATTTGTGTAATTTTTTGATAACGTATAAAAATAATTTACAGGTCTGATTCTCTGGTCTGTAGTTTTCCGAGTGCAGCTGTGTATGGGATATTGTATAAAACTTAAGAATGTTTGATTACATTATTACCATTAAAAATGAAATATTACTATAGTTAATGCAATTATACATATAATGCTGTATTGATGATATGAAAGTGAAACTTTTTGGGGTTTTATATAAGTAGGCGCAGAGGAAGATTATTTTATATTAGATCTTCATTTCTATAATTCACTGAGTAACGGCTCATATAAACTAGGCTAAAATTTCTGTCGTTATTATACAAATTTAAATTACATGAATATATATTTTGCCTGTAAATGTATATACGAAGAACAGAGAGATTGAGAGAGAGAAAAAAAAAGAAAGAGGAAGTAGGAATTGTATTTTGTATATTATTTATTTGAGCCGTTCAGAGCAAAAATGGTTTAAGTCAAAATTGACTTACACCACTTCTGCTTTGAACGGCTCATATATATATATATATATATATATATATATATATATATATTGTTATTAAAAATGAAATACTTTTATACGTATTAATCAAGTGGTGTGGGTCTTTTTCATATATTTAATGGCGGTGTGATATAGATATTTATATGTCTGATTCTATAATTATTCTTGGTAGTAACTGAGTCATGCTTTCTATTTTAGCTCCGTCTTTAAACTACATCAAAATTAATTTCATATATCTTTGGTTTAATCGATTAGATTTGTGATCGCTGCCAAACTTATTTTGTTGTAGGGAAAATAGCAGGCCATTTCACTTCTTGCTACCGTGATGAGTAAGTTTATTTCCCGCAACCAGCAACGAATGAAACACTGAAACTGCTAACGATTTACGATGAAGAATTTTATTTAGGGCGCATTAAGATTCTACAACTCTGACATATCAGTCACCTCATTTTACGCATCTCAGCAATAGATTCCTCACAACATCCTATATTACTGAAAATATACGGGATAACATTCATTGCTACACAAATTAATTCAGCAGTATTTGGTAGATCAGTATTGTATGGAGGAAGTGCAAAAACTACAATTCCTAAGGAAAGACGAAAACGTTTTACTTACTGATAAAATGAGAGGCCTACAAGATTTTGTAGTCTCTTGATCACCTCAGCAAGATCTCTTAGTGGGAAAAAGTGATTCTGTGCTCTACATTTCAGGATAGTACACGAAACATGCAGCAGCTATACCAAGATGGTAAGTCTTTTGTTCAAAGCATGACAAACCTCACATTTTTTTAACTTTCACCTACAATTCACAATGACCTGAAACAGCTACTGCATTACTCCCACATGAAAAACTCGCTGATCGTCCTGACATTGTTACTTGCGATTTCGCATTGAAACTCAAGAACTGAAACGGATATGTTGAAGGAAAAGTATTTATCATAAATTTAGAGGGAGTATGTTTCACTATTGGGGAAGCAAATAATTTTCAAAATGTCTGGTATTCTTCATTGAAAATAAATCTGAAGAATTTTTATTTGAACTTATTATGGATTTAGTTTGCAGCATTTGCTGCACAAGCCACTAGTATAATATAATTATGTGTTTTCTTCATTGATTCAATTATTACGCATTATACATATATATATATATATATATATATATATATATATATATATATGTAATTGAAATGTGTGATGTTATGCTGAAAAATGTTATTATAACTCTATAGGCCTATTTATTATAACTTATGATCCCAATGTCCTATACATATAGGACAGTCTTTTTCGCTCCACTCATACTGTATGTGAAATTTGGAATTTTTCTGTTTTTCTGTCCTACTATAACCTAAACAATCAAATTTACATACATTAAAAATCGCTTTTAATTTTATCATCATATTCTGGGTCTAAATGGGTTAATGTCTATCATCTAATATCTTCTTCTGCCCCGAAGTCTTCTCCCGTTCATCATTCCTTACATGCATTCTTCAGTAGGCAGTTCAGCCAGTGACCCAACCAATTCCTTTTCCTCTTCCTGATCAGTTTCAATATCATTCTATCTTCAACCACTCTTTCCAATACAGCTTCATTTATAATTCTGTCTGTCCATTTCACACGTTCCGTTCTTCTCCATTTCCAAATTTCAAATGCTTCTATTCGATTCCCTTCACTTCGTCGTAATATTCATGTTTCTGCCTCATACAATGCTACACTCCATACAAAGCACTTCACTAGTATCTTTCTGAGTTCGTAGTAGAATATATAACTTATTAAATTATTTCCATGAAAATAATTTATTATGCCCCATAGAAAATTGTGTAAAACATGTGTCATGTATTTACGCGGCAAACCCTGCTGACACCACAGGAAAAGTTATGTAAACACAACAAAACCGTTGCTAGCAGCGGCTGGTAAACCAGCCTAGTGTTACCCAGGTTTAAGTGTGACGATACCAATAATGACCAGAGCTACGAAGTTGGTACCAAAACAGTTGTGTGAGCTTGGACTGTAGTTCTATCGAATGAAAAGTAGTAGCGCAGCTCTCAATGTCAATGAACCAGAATGACAATATGTACAGTCGGATGGTAACCGAAGTTGTACTCCAATCGTCCACGGCCTTGAAAGAAGAAAATAATAAACGAATAATATAAAAAACAATGATTTGTAATTATAACTTCGTAACTTCCAAAGTAAAATAATTTATTCATATACATAAAAATCACGTACCGAGTATGCAATAAAATGATTATATCCACATTATAACAAATAACAGTGTACATTTTATTTCATGAAAAGAAATACTCCTTTTATATTCAGAAAAAGGAACAATGTATCTGTAGCCTACTCTGAAAATATTCGCTCTACGTCAAAAACGCTACTGTAACAAATCTGAAATATGATACAGTATTTCTTACTACCATCTCGTGAACAACTACTTTGTAAATGTAATAGTGTATCTCGTATGTGGCACATAATATTAAACCCATAATAATTGTTCTCAAGAACATTTATCATTTATATTGTAATGACAGCTAGGAAATTCATATCGTAATTCCGATGTTGAACTTGAACTGTGACGCAACCGAATGCATAGCAGCACGAGACGTCAACATATAACAGAGAATAATCCGAAAAAAAAAATAAACGTGCTACATACTCCTGTTTGCATAATAACAAATGAGTTTACTTTTTTTGTAATCATGCCTAATATTAACATTACGTAAATAGTATAATAACAGAATAACTTGCTTTGTTCAGAATCTAAAATATTAGTATAAATTAACTGTATTCTTCAAACTATTTACGAATGTACACAGCTCCACAAAATGATACTGTGCGTTGTTTATGTGAACTGTACTCAACTGAAATCTATTGTTTAAGTACGAACCTCCTACCTATGAGAATGACAGTGTATGTGATTTGAACGGTTATGAAAATAATGAGTTTATTAAACCATGTTCTCGCTAAATGGATTATAAACGATGCAACGCGAGACTACATTCTAAGGCATGGAGCAACACAAAACATTGATGCAACTTTGAGCGCACAAGGCCACAGTACTCGGATATTGCCAGATACTTCTCGCGATCAATATTCAGCCGAACTCCAATAAATGAAGAAACACAGTCTAGATCGTGGTCAGTGTTTTCTAAGAGTGAATGCTTAGTTTATTCTGTTTTCTGTACGCTCTTCGGAAAGACATCTACCTCAGAAACAGAAGGTTATAATGACTAGAAGAATGCAAATCAGTGTATGAAGAACATTAAAATTCCTGTGAACATAAATGTGCAATCACAATAATGTTTGGTACAAAAAAATACGTTAGAAATAATTGATAAGACTTTGCTATTTCGAACAGAAGAGTAAAATTAGGTATTGGAAGGAAATTCAAAAAGCGTATAGGCCTAGTAGCAATAAAATCCCTTGAAAAATTTGGTTCGATTGCACGATTCGACCCATTTCTCTTTGAACATATAAAGAGATATGGCAATAAAGGTACTAACACAACATCGTATTTGTCATCACAATTTTTTATGAGCTCATTAAAATAATGTCCCCTGAGGTTGTAAATTTTATAGTGAATGAAATAAAAGCATTTAAGTATTTTTCTCCCAATTTTAGATTCAACTCCCAACATTGCACATACAGATCAATTAGCATTCATCATTCGATACTTAATTGGTTTCTGACAAACAAATATTTTTATAACTCTGGGATTTTATTTGTGTTAATGCCTCTAAAACATCCAAAGAAAAAGATAAATTTTGCAAGTTTGAATCAGGGTGTAAAAAAGATGGAACCTTGTTATTATTATTATTATTATTATTATTATTATTATTATTATTATTATTATTATTAAGCTGCGGATTTTTAGGCACTAAAACAGTTTAAATAGGCAGGCAAAATAGGCATTCAAAATTCTAGAATAAGCATTTAAAAAGTTACTAACAATTTCTAATTCTTGATGGCTAACACGATCATAGCGTAGCATTATACACTAGATTCTATAGTAATGCCATTATGGCAGTGAATAACTAAATATTCCTCCAAATGTTGTAATGAAAACTGATTCCTGTTGTCTGTAAGAATGTTCTTAAATTGGCAGAAACTCCTCTCCACTTCACATGACCTGATGGGGCAATACTTCAGGGATTCAATATCAGCTGGGGACCAAACCAGTGGGAAAGCAGTAACGTCAATGTCATTTGCAACCAGTGCTTCTGCCACCAATAACACGTGCTCCCAACCAGGATTTCTTTTCACAATTTTGAAATACTTATTTCTCATTGCTTCTTCCACACTGCTTGGTATTTCTTTAAGAATGATTTCTACTTTCTTCATAACTTGCACAGCACTGTGGAGTGGAAAACTACTCGTTTCCAGTTTCGTTATATAAACAGGCAGCTTTTCAAAGTTTGCTTTTATAAAAGCAAGATCAGATTTTAGCTTTGGGTTTGCCAGGATAATATTTGCCTCTCCTATGCTTGCCTCAAATTTTACAGACTCACCGAACTATATATTGCACTCAGATAATTTTTTCTTAATGTGGACTCTTTAGCGATAATCTTGTTGGTGTATTTGCATAGAAAGTTCCTGAGGTGCACATTATCTAGCTTCCTCCAGAACATAATATGCTCTTGATGACTTTTGCTTTGGCATATCTCCACTTATATTTCACATATTACAGCAGAAAACTCAACTCCATACTCAACTCACAACTCACAAGACGGATACACAGTTTAAAACAACTACCCTAGTCAACTAACACCAATGATTCACGCGGCTTTCGAAATACATTTTCTCTTATTAGTAGAATTTAAATTATTCGATTTCTCCGCTCTCTGGTGGGAGTAAGACTTAACACACAAATTATCGATAGTTGTATGGCATCACTGCCCTCTGTTGGACAAAAAAGAAACAAATTACAGATTCAAAAAAATATTTATAGAATAGTCAATAAATTCAAATATAATATATAATACGGATATTTAGGCACCTTTTAGGCAGTTATAAGCAAATAGGCAATTACTAGTGAAATAGGCAATTATAGCACTACAAAATTCGCATATAATACTCACAATGCCTTAAAATGGATATGTAACCTAAAAGCTTGCGTCTTTAGGTTGAGGATTAAAATAGGCATATAGGCATAAATCCACAGCTTAATTATTGTTATTATTATTATTATTATTATTATTATTATTAGCTAGTATTAATGATAGATTGCGTAAACAGAATTATGATAGTAGAGAGTGCTGAAGTATCAATTTGGTATACAGAGTGAATCAAAAGTCTGGAACCATACAAATATCTTCCATAAGCTTGATTTTCGATTACTATAGGTGTTACCAGTATTTGTAAGACCAAATGCTCTACCAGTGACACAGTCGATTGTAGCCCTCAGCTATTTCAGAAGTCGCCATTTTGGATGCAACTTTGAAATTTTAAATGGAAAGGAGCTCATGCAGGTACTCAAAATAATGTGAAATTTTCTGAGAATGTGGAAAGAACATTTTTTAGCATTTCCGGGGTGACTTTAGCACAGTCTTCAATGATACGGTTCTTTAAATGTTCCACATTCTCAATTTCCTCTTCATATACCAAGCTCTTTATGTAACCCCAAAAGAAAAATCAAGAGGTGTTAAATCTGGAGACTTGGCCGACCATTTTACTGGTCCACGCCGACCAATCCAATGTCTAGGGAACTGTTCGTCCAGTCTCCTGCAACATTTCTGTGGCTTAATCCATGAGAATACAGAATGATATCAATTCTTCTCTCTTTCGATAATGTCATCACAAAAATCGAGAAATTTATTTCAAGAAAGCTTCAAATAATCACAACAATACATTGAAACTGTCACAGGTTAACCAAACAGTAAAGCAGGAAAAGTTAATTACCAGAGTTACATAAAAAATACCTTTTCAGTAGCCTTCTTAGTACTGTACCATGGTACAAAATATCTGTAGATGCAGTAATAATGTTTGTGTCATTATGACAATGATCTTTAAATAACTTGAAAACAATTAGAGATATCTCAAAACGGATTGCACCATTGATTTTTTCAGAAAATTTTACATGATTTTGAGTACCTATATTCCCCACTTTCCATTTAAAATTTCGAAGTTGCATCCAAAATGACGGCTTTTGAGATAGCTGAGAGCTAGAATGGAATGTGTCGCTGGTAGAGCATTTGGTCTTATAAATATTGATAATGATAATCGAAAATCAAGCATATGGAAGATATTTATATGGTTCCAGACTTTTGATTCACCCTGTAGTGATCTAATAGGTATATCATCACTGATAGTGTTCACAACGGATATTTCTCTTGCAAGCTGAGCAGGGACAATCTTTGTCTTGAACACCGTGTCCTCTCCTCCGATGAGCAAGACGATACGGTTCGCGGAACCAGGATACAGTAGCTGCATGCAATGACTCAGAAGATGGCTTCTCGCCAAAATAATCAGGGTTCAATCCCCAGTGAGATAGTTGATAATAAGTTGTGATCTTTTGTGTGAAAGCCATTTTACTTGCTCATCGCACGGAATGTAAAGATATATTGTAATACAGCAATATTACAAAAACTCGATTTTGTGATTTTTGCGGAAATAAAAGTTTACAGCATTATACCCGTAGATAACGAAAACAGCTCTTTGAATATACTGTCAATATACAGTCCGCCTGACCGTTCTTGAGTTTTGTGGAAACACCGTCGTTTTTAAATAAAGTGTCTTCTCGTATTTCTTTCATTTATACCGTTTTTTAAATCTGTTCGCAACACTCGCTCCGAGTGCCAAAAAAAACCCCCTGATATTTTCATTTGTTACGCGAACAGTAATGGATCCTAAGGTACTTGTTCATGATACAATTTAAATTATTACCCACAGCGTCGAGTTGCACAAGAAAAGTTGAGTTTGAGACTGTAAACAACCGTGCACCTTTAAAGCTTGCATTTGCCACTCGCATTTAGAGCAATTTTTAAGTTGCACGCAATTTCAGAAGTGGCATCGTGTACAAGTTAGATAATTTTTGTTGCCAAATTTCATCATGTCAGAGTCCTTGAGTACCGCACATGTTTGGTGAACGGGATGGTTTGTGTCAAGGTTATTGTCTTATTTTCAACAAAACGTAATAAAATTTAATCTAGTACCTTATGTGTGTTTTCAGTATTTACAAATAATTTCCTATATTTCTCAGGTTATAATTTTACATTTCTGAGAAAGCGCAACGAATGGCTATGAAATATTATAAAGATATTAGTTTTTGTATAGAATCGAAAGAATATTTGTGGAAAGTTGAGTCAGGAGACAGTCTCAATAATCAGAAAATGGAAACATGATATTAGCGAAATTTGACTTGTGATTAATGTCACAACACATTAAACGAAAAGTTCCTAAGTTAAGTTCACAATGTTCACAAACGAAACAAATAGAATGAAATTCACAAAGTCAGAAAGAGGCACAAAAGAAGATTGTAAAAGTAAGTGGGAGATCTTTGATGTCTGACACGTGATAATCTTTGTTTTTAAATAGTCTCCTTTAAAAGCTTCATAAATAGTTTTATATATCTAGGATATGAAATAGTGCACTTTGATAAGCGAAACAGATACATTAGTAACTGATAGTAAAGACTATCACTTACGAGACAATTCGGGTACTGGTAACACATATTAATTAGCGCAAAGAAATACAAATATTTGTTTATATGCATAAAGCAATGCATTTTGGTATAGGAAACACACACAGTAGGTTGGAATCCGTACAGACAAAACCAAATCGATTCAATAGAAAAGGTCCAACGCAAGGCAGCAAAATATGTCAAAATGGGGAAGGGACATGGTGAGGAGATAGTAAAAGGTTTAGGGTGGGAACCTCTCAAATCAAGGCGACGAAAAACCAGACTCACCGCATTGTTTAAGGATCAAATGGGACACAAAGCATGGACCGATATCAATGCTAGATTAGCAACACCATCATACTTAGGTAGGACTGATCATATTAGGAAGTTTAAATGTAGAAAACAAAGAACGGACGTGGCAAAATTTTCCTTTGTTAACCGCACACCAGTAGACTGGAACAGCTTATCTGCGGCAATCTTTCAGGGTGGTCCTCTTAAAATCAATACATTTAAGGAAAAGTTGAGAAGATCAGACTGACAATGTAATTGGAGGTGCAGTGTAATTATTTAAGTTGTGTCATGTAACTAATTGAGTTGATATAATTAATTAAGTTGATATGTAATTAATTAAGATGATATGTAATTTAGTTGATATGTAAATAAATTAGGATGATATGTAATTAATTATGATGATATGAATTAAGTTGGTATGTAATTAATTAAGGTAATATGTAATTATTTAAATTGGTAATAGTTGGGTGAAATAGAAGTACTTATAAGTTAGATTTACTTTTGCTTATCGTAGGCGTTATTATATAATAGTTTTTATTTATAGTCCTAGGTTTATTGAATCTAATATTTATAGATTTACGTTTATTTTATTTTATTTTATTTCATTTCTGTAATTGTAATTATTGTATATTATATATCACTCTCACCGGGTGTATACCCAAATGTAGTGTTAATAAATAAATAAATACATACATACATACATACATACATACATACATACATACATACATACATACATACATACATACATACATACATACATACATACATACATACATACATACATACATACATACATACATACATACATACATATAAACAATTTCTGTGTAATTACTAGACGTGCGGATTATGACATGGATTTTTTCATATGTTTGCGTTTTGTATTAATGACGTATATTTTCTCAACAGATACTCGAAACTATTTCCTCATATTAGTACAAAAATGTTTATAGAATGCTTTGTCTTTCCCACTCATGGAGGCTATGTAGCAGACATTCTATTAGTCCCCCTTTAGAGGAGGGGCACGACATAGGCCACATTGGTAGGCCCATTGCACTACCCGGAATGGAATGGTGTGCATGCCTTAAGGCCCCCTGCGTTGAAGATTCCCTAGCGGGAACCATTGAACTTCCCTGCAGTCTATAGAATCCTTTTGCTTTTCCGCTTAGGCATCACCTCGATACCTTAACCAGGTTCCATGAGCTACCATGGACACAGGGGAGAGCCCACGGCACATATCGTTACCACCAGCGACTAATAATTACAAGTCCACAGCAAGCAAGCCGAAATATGGGAAAGGAATTGAGATAATTTATGAAGGAGGGAAAGTGTGATTATTATGGCGAAATGAGTCCGAGGTCCAACGTGGAAAGTTACCCAGAAATTATGCTTGAATTGGTTGAGGGAAAACCTCGGAAAATCCAACCTCAACGAAGTAACATTGTTCCAACCAGAATTTTAACCAGAGGCCGGTCTTTTCAAGGCTAGACATGCAATTACTCCACAAAGGTGAACCTAGCAGGCACTCAACAACTGACCAAGATATATTGTTCATTGCCGCCCTCACATAAGCCCGCCATTGGGCCCTATCCTGAGCAAGATTAATCCAGTCTCTACCATCATATCCCACCTCCCTCAAATCCATTTTAATATTATTTTCCATCTATGTCTCGGCCTCCCCAAAGGTCTTTTTCCCTCCGGCCTCCCAACTAACACGCTATATGCATTTCTGGATTCGCCCATATGTTCTACATGCCCTGCCCATCTCAAATGTCTGGATTTAATGTTCCTAATTATGTCAGGTGAAGAATACACTGCCTGCAACTCTGCGATGTGTAACTTTCTCCATTCTCCTGCAGCTTCATCCCTCTTAGCTCCAAATATTTTCGTAAGAACCTTATTCTCAAACACCCTTAATCTCTTTTCCTCTCTCAAATTGAGAGTCCAAGTTTCACAGCCATACAAAACAACCGGTAATATAACTGTTTTATAAATTCTAACTTTCAGATTTTTTCACAGCAGACTAGATGACAAAAGCTTCTCAACCGAATAATAAAGGCATTTCCCATATTTATTCTGCGTTTAATTGCCTCCCGAGTGCACCACGTAAGATTCAAAATCCAAAAACTATTAAATGCAACATTTTTGTACTCTTGCCATTTTTTATGTTCAGTAACTACGAATATTGCGAATTCCGTACAATTATTGACTTACATGTAAACATGAGGGACAACTTTTGTTGCGGAATCAAAAACTGAAAGGTTGGGGTGGAAGATGTAATTATATTGCTCACAGGGACTCTTTATTTCTTGGGCGAATGTACAACGAATTGTTTTAAATTATTAGGCGGTTTTTTTTTCACATTCAGTATTTACGAGTCACTTCATCTTGGGAATGATGAACATGAAATATAATAATTTTAGTAACAAATTAATTAAGACGCATATCAAAAGCACTCAATGACAATCCAGTTCAAGATTCGGCACACAATTTTGTTTGCAACTTTTTGTATTATGTAAAATTAACTGAGCAGTAAGACCGTAAAGTTAGCATCAACGGAAAATGTTTCGCTGAGAGAAATTAATTATTATCTACAAAGAATTATTTCTACTTTTTCTATATGAATGTTTATATTGAACCCTCCGGAAGCTGAAGGTAAGTCATAGCCAGAGGATTATCGGTTCACTATAAAATTATTCGTTCTATGTGGATGCATCACTACAGGGAGGTTTAATATAGTAAGATAGTATTTTATAACTTTTTAAATGTCTATTTACCTGAATAGAAAAAATGATATAATATGTGGTCTATATAGTTGCTTTTCCACGTTTGCTTAAAATAGCTATAGGTATATTATACGTACATTATGTATATACACAATACAATATCAATTGATGAATTTGGTAATATTACACCTGTTAAACCTCCAATAGTAAATAAGAAGACAAATCCTAATCATAAACAAGGAGGTCTGTAAGATAATATTCTGATCCATATACAGTGGTTAGTCAACTAAAAATTTTAATTTCTGTTGGTACTGCAATAATTATAGTAGCTGATGTAAAATATGCTCCTGTGTCAACATCTATTCTTACCGTAAGTATATGGTGACATCCTATTACAAAGCCTAATAAACCAATTGCTAGTATAACAAAGATTATTCCTAGATTTCCGAGTGCTTCCTTCTTCCCTCTTTCATGACAGATAATATGAGAAATTATTCCAAATCCTGGTAAGATTAGAATATATAATTCTGAATGTAAATTGAAATAACTAAAGTAAAATATCATATTTTTTTAAAATAAGTTATATATAAAAAAAAAGAATACCTTTCGTGTGCAATTCGGAAAACAAAAGTTCACATTCTTATTTTGGTGTAGGGTGAAGTTTGGTAATATTGTGATAGTGATAATATTATAATATACTTCTTGAGATTTTTTTTACAATTTTACTGAGCTAGAGAAGGACCGGTTTTGTGCAGAAACTTGTCCACGAACCTTCTCTTAATATGTTGACGCAAAAAACCGATCTTTCTCTCGCTCAGCAAAATTGTAAAAAATTATCAAAAGGAACTATCATAATATTATTGGTATCACAATATTACCAACCTTTACTCTATATGAAATAACTTCTTTTTTGTGATAGATGTCGTCATGCACAGGGTGACTCACGACTAATGACTCACACTTTAGGAATCAGTTCTACAGGGCATTTTGAGCTTAAATATCATATGGACATACATAGGTCCGTTTGTCAACCGTTAAGGACTTACAGTTGAGTGAATTCTACGAAGAAAGCAGTGATGTTAAACAAAACTGAGAATTATTCATTTAAAATACACAGAAATATTAATTTAAAAAACTGTATTAATCATAAAATAAAACATAATTCATTTTGGAAGCAGATTTTCAAATAACCCTCCTTCTACTTCAATGCATTTGACTGCAAAGATGTGAATGGCGCGCGTAGCGTTCCATACCACGGCACTGCTGTCCCTGGTGACTGCAGCTAATAATCACCAAACCTATCTTCACCTTCACCCCAGTACTTCACGTCACAGTGCAACTCACCGTTTAGTTTACGTTCCAATGTTTGTATTACGATGCAAGCAACTCCAAAGCCTGATTCACAGTACGACGTTTGGATTTTTACGAATAACTTTCAAACTAATGATAAACGAATCCGTGTTCATATGACATTTTATCCTAAAAATGGCCTATAAAACTGATTCTTAAAGCGCGAGACATTAGTCGCGAATCACTCTGTATATTAGCTCATATTAAAATTTTACTTCTTAGTTACTTATTTTATGCATTTTTATACTTAATCTTGTGAAGTTAAGCCCATCAGGCATTCTCTATTACGCCACAAGAAATTAATAATAAAAGAAAAAAACAAGCAGACAAGCAGCTAGCAGAAGTGTACGAGAAAAATAAGTAAAAATAGAAATTCAAATTAACATAACTACAAAAGTGTGGAGGGAAAAACTATAATTACAGAGATAAAATCACAATAGGTGCAAATAAAAATATGGTAGTATACAATATTAACTGTCTATAAAATATAATTTTATTTAATAATACGTTTTAAGCAGTATTATTATCTGAGTTAATATTATACTACGTAACTCCAGATATGCAAAATTTCTGTTTAACAAAGGAGAAATAGAATTCTTAAGAAGGACATCTCTTCACTGATATGCTCTCGGTTGAACTCAATCAGATGGTTTTGTTAATGTGCATTCACTGGTTAAACGATAGCTAATGTAGTAATTTTTCTTTCCGATGAAACACTGTCGGGAAATCTGGACATTTTCTTAACATTTGAAGAAATGGCAATCTTACATCCGTCTATTAATTAATTTATTTCATCATTTACATTTAAGTTATTTATTCGTTCGTTTGTTTGATTATTTACGTAGTCATAATCTTCGCACCACATTTCAAACTGCTAATTTTGGGGCCATTTTAGCCTTCGAAATAATGAACGCACATTTTAAGTTTTACAAAGTTGTTGAAAGATATTTTATATCACAGACTATAATAATAATAATAATAATAATAATAATAATAATAATAATAATAATAATAATAACAATAATAATAATAATAATAATAATAATAATAATAATAATAATAATAATAATAATAATAATAATAATATCTCCGAGTGAACAATATTTAAAAATATAAATGGGCTTATTCAGATTCATGTTTTCTTTTAAAAGGGATTACGGGTTTGAAGAATGGGAAACTCTGCTAGTTGCTTGTAAAATGTGAACTACATAGTTCTTCATTTAGCCAAAATGAGGATCTATCATTTCCGGGGCTAAGTATCGGAATTTCATAATCTTTCATTTGACACAGAAGGTATTAAAATGTCAGTGTCATTGTCCGAAACATGCACTTGTAGGCTGCAGGCTATATGAGTACACCGTGACCTACTTGATTTTCACATTTTGATGGCGGCATTTGCCGAACACAAAAATTACTTGATTTATGGGAGATGATTATTACAAACACTTGTTCACCCGGAACAAGACCCGACTAATTTTTTTCCGCATTTACTCAAATTTTTAAACATTTATATTTTTATAATATGTTAATGAATTTAAATGTTTCACTTTTCTTTGAATTACAAAAATATGCTCAAAATTAAAGTTAAAAGACTTCCGAATTTTTCCGGAAAGTTAGATTTTCATCTCTTACATCGCTCAACAGGAAAATTTCCTCCTCTCTTGTAATTAAAAATTACTATAAAATGCATATTTGTTGAGCTATTACGTAATACTTTTGTTGATAGACTAAAATAATCCGTTTAATGACATAGGCCTGCTAACTTCTGAGTAAAAAGTGCACACTAAAATTAATTTTTAAACTTTCGTTAGTCCATTACAGCATTCAAATAATGACGTAAATTTCAACACAAGCAGTGAAATGGTATTAGCATTATTATTATAAGTTATTCTAAAGTTTACATTTAAGGGAGTACTACTTTCGAAAACATGTCTTGTAATTGGTTGGTTGATTGATTCATTGACTGATTGATTATTCTAATTGAAGAAAATTGCTAGGAAAAGTATAAGAGTTAAGTATATTTTCCGAACATTTTCTCGTGAATAATTCACTTTAGTCCAAAAAAAGACCAGCAGTGAGAAAAAGAATAGCTAAACAGAAAAGCATTACAAATAAGATCAACTACACATCTCGCTGTATTTATTTTGAAAGCTGAGTGACGTCAATGGAAGGGCGTGCGCTCGTGTATGACAAACAAAACACACTGATCATATACCTCATCCATGTAATTGATATGCTATATCTACAGTGTAGGAATCAATGTAATGCATGTGAAGTATAGTACGCACCAACGAATTGCAATCTAACAATCACTATCGCTGTAGATTATACCGAAAGAGGATATTACATCTCCTAGTATAAAAGTCCTCCTAAGTAGGCCTATATATCATTTTACTAAAATATATACTAGCCTATATCTTCGAATATTGCTGTATTAGCTCACCAGGAACTTTCTCCTTTCTACTTCATTTTTTCTATTCAGCCGTGCTACACACATGATATGAGTCGTGAGTCTATTAATTTTAGCGAGTATACTTTGTCACCTGGCAATGTGTAAGAGAAGGCCCTATGACCTTAACTCTGCCAGTATAAATAAATAAATAAATAAATAAATAAATAAATAATAGATTACTGTACGGTATTTACACTAATGTATAATAACTACACAGATTTGTGTATGCGTGTTCTTTGAAGTGCTCACAAATGCGCAATGGTGATTGTCGGCACCTTGACACTAGGTCATGATCAGAAATTTTATTAGCTATATCTATTAGTAGTAATGAATATACGACAATATATAGTAATATTTTTACCGAATTCAAATAAAAAAATTAAAGAAAGTTTAAAATAACAAAATATATAACATGATTATAATTACCTACTAAACTAATACACCTATAATTAAAATACTAGTATACTCAGCCAAAAAACTAAAGCAAAACTATCTATTCTATACTCGACATTAAAATCCGAAACAAATTCAAATTTGTTTCATAACTTCTACCGAATGACTGTACTGTTTCTAATTTAAATATGTAACTACGCTTCAAATTATTACAAATAATTATTAAATTTTAAATTAAGTCGTATACTAATTTGATTAATCTTCTTATTTCGTATTTGCTATTTCGACTCAATGACTTCTGTTACATTAAATTTAAATGGAGCAATGGCGAAATTAATGCGAAAAGGAAGCTTAACACTCGGAGAAATCTGTCACAAAAATTATTTCTCCGTCGTAAACGTCCTACAACTGGCACTTCACAGTACTACACTATCATGCCACGTACCTGCCGGTAGACCAGGCGGCTATCAGGATCGGCTACTGACAGCGGAGCGCCGCTCTCTGCCGATATATACCAGCCGCCTAGTCTGGCCTTACTCGGTTCTGGGCGGACCTTCACCACGAGCCATCCGGAAGTCCAAACCCTGTCCTTCCATCTGCCATCGTTCCTGTATTCCTTTCCTTCTTCCTTCCCGTCTTTCTCTTTCTCTCTGTCTTTTTGTTTGTCCTCACTTCCATTCCCCTTATCATTCTTAATTTTCCTTTCTATCTTCCCTGCTTTCTTTCTTTCGAAGTTTCACTTCTGTTTACTTTCTTTTATTTCCCACCACACTTAGTACTGTTTGCTTTCAGTTTCCCTTACTTCAATCCTTTAATTTCTTATAACTTATTCCTTCTGTCCTTTATTTTCTTTCTTTCTCTAATTTTTTTCATGCCGTTTCTTATTTCATTTTGGTTTTTTCTTCCTACGTTATTTTCATATTTACTAGATCACTCATTTCCTTCATTTGTTGCAACATATTTTTTCTCTGTCTTTATTTTTCTCTCTTTCCAGTTCTTTCCTTCATCTTCTTCTTTATCTAGTCTATTTGTAACTATTTTCATTTTAGACATTTCGCTATGTAGTAAAGATGCCGAAAACTATCGAAAGACTTGTAAAACTGTCCATGAAATTTTATCTTCCGCCATCACAGTTACATTAATTTATTATAATTACCATATCATTCAAAACAGTAACACATTAGTTTAATGACATCACCTTGCTGCTTTGTAAAACGTGTGTACAGTATCTAAGCGTATTGAAAACTCGGAATGATCTCGCAGCTTTCTTTCATAATGAATACAGTCAAAAGTTAGATCTGAAATAGTATTTGTTTAGTACAGGGACCGTCAAGTGACTACACTCTCGTGCGTACGTACAAACCCTCAAGCCCTGACGTACGGCTGCGGGCAAGGGTAGCTGCTTCCACAGTGGCGGAGCTAAGAACTTGTATGTGAACCAAATTTGTGATAAGAATGTAAATTAATTTCAGCTTTTAATTGAAGCACGCTTTCACTGTTAATTGCACTATACTGAAAAACAGTACTCTATACAATTTTGTACAGTTAACTATATACGAAACAAATTTTTGCATGTTTGCACAATAATGAAACAAAACAAAATATACACTTTTATGCAGATTAATATACTGTTTGTCTTCTTCTCATTGCTATACAATTCAATTAACAAAATAAAACAACAGTACAAACGTTGTTATTCAAATACAATTCTCTAATAGTAGTACTTTTTCTTAAACATCAAAGATCCGCTGCGATTTTTGCAGTTTTCTGTTAGTAAGCAGCTATTTAATTCTCGTAGCTATTGTTTTAGTACCAGCCAATCGCAAACATGCTTTCAATTGTTCATCACTTAGTTGTTTCTGTGACGTGACTTTGTAAACTTCATTAAACAAAACAGTGTTTCGCATACGTAGGTTGTCCCGAACATTTACAACGTTCTTGCAGCAAGATTGTACTGTTTAGGAAACCTTTCTCGTGGAAAACAAGTATAGAAATGGTTAATACTTCTTCTGTTTTGATACTTATCTTTTAGCTCAATATCGCTTTGTAAATCAAGTATTTCTAATTGTAGTTCAGCAGGAATATCCAGGACACTCACTGAAAAAGATATTGCAAATATCTTAAATTGTTGTTCAAGATCTGTAATATCCTCAAATCTACGTTCGAAACTTCGCACAATTGTTGCATTATTCTTATATATTCTTTCATGTCCAAGGCTTCTAACAGGTTTCCCATGTACATCCATAAATAAGGCAGTTTCATTTCTAAGTGCGAGAAAACGTTCCAGAATTTTTCGACTTCACCACCTTACCTCGGTATGGTAGAGTAAATCCCCATACTGTTAATACCATCAAGCAGTGGCCTGAAGTCCCTATGATTGAGTCCTTTAGACCTTATGAAATTAATTGTTCGCATAACAACATCCATTACATTGCTAAGGTTCATGTTTTTAGCACATAAATATTCCTGGTGCAAAATGCAGTGCACCGGTGCCCCCAAGCGACCTCGATAGGTTCCACCACTGATAGACTGCAGTGTACAAGTGTACTGCCCGCAGTGGAAGCCGTAAGTAGGCCTGTACGCCCTCTCGCGATCTTGACTCGACTTGGCGGAGCCTGGTTTAGTACCACAATGAAATGTAAAGGTTTCCAAATAATTTTACGAATGAAAAATAAATCTTTCCTGAACATTGTGAAGTAAAGTTATTTTGTCACACATTTAATGATATAGGCCTATCAACTGTCACCCTAGAAACAGAATTATATTACTATTAATGTTAAAAAATTGATCCGTGACAGTGGATTCTAATCTCTCACAATATAAACATAAATCTTTACTACAAAACTGATCTAAACCCAAAACAACTTTTGTCAGGATATCAGAAATATTATTATGTTTAGTTTGGAGTTATACACAATTTTGTGACAAAAGTATGGTTTTATGTACACATTAATCACGTACTCTAAGTTTTTAACGTAGACTGTTTATGTGAGCACCTATTCGGGAAAAGCGTCTGTTATCATTTTTGTATGCAGGTACTCCGCGCTCATCTTGTTCTTTAGTGACAGCTCGGCAACGCAACCCCCATAAAATGTCATTCCTCTTTAGCGGTAACGGACAGATGTAACTCGCAACATAGCATCCATTTATAGTTTTTTGCCAAGGGACAGTTATTTCACTGCAAACCCAGCATTCTTCAATCTTCTCACTTTCCTGTCATCTTCTTCGTCTTCGCATACCATCCATTTATCTTAATGTTGTCTATAATCTGATACCTTCTTCTACCCTATACTTTCTATTTTCCTATTCATCATTCCATCCAGTCTCTCCTTCAATATATTCCTATGTGATTTCTCCTTAGTCAGTGACCTAGTCAATTTCTTTTTCTCTTCTTTTTAAGTTTTAGCATTATTCTTTCTTCACCCACTCTTTCTAGCACAGCTTCATTTCTTATTTTCTCTGTCCATTTCACACGCTTCTTCTCCATACACGCTTCTTTCCCATACCCACATTTCAAATACTTCTAGCCGTTTTCCTTCATTGCGTCGTAACGTCTATGTATGTTTCTGTCTCATACAATGCCACACTCCACACAAAGCATGTCTCTAGTCTCTTCCTTAGTTATTTTTCCAGAGGTCTACAGAAATGCTCTTTTCCCTGTTAAAAGCTTCCTTTGCTATTGTTATACATCATTTTACTTCTGGCAGTAACTCATATGACTATTTATAGTATACCTCAAATATATGAAGCTGTCCACTTGTTTCAATACCTTATTTCGTATTCACACGTTAACTTATTTATGTTTCTTCAGATAATCATGCTTCGTCTTGTTTGCATTTACATTCTTCAACTCATATTGTTCACAGCTGCCATTTACTTCCAGTAACATATCCCATAGTATCATCTCCTCTTCTGTTAACAACGCCAGTTTATTAACAAATCATGAGTATTTTGTTCTTCTTCCTCCTACTCTCACTCCTCCAATGTTGAACAGGGTAAATAATAAATGCAACTTACCGTATAGGTTATAAGTGTAATATGTCTTAATAATTCAACTTGCATTAATTAACTAATCAATCAAACAATCATCCATTTAAAATGCAAAACGATCTACAATTTGATCTTTAATTTATTTCATACACATCATAACCTACAAACTTCCAAATCCGTACAATCACAAAACAACCAACCACTTAAACGTTTAACGCAATTAAATGGATTTTACAAATCCTCTCTTAATTCTTTGTTGAAATATATTTCACTATTATTTGCCTTAAAAATTATAGAGAAGGGATGTAAACATCTAGAATAAAAAAGTGATATGATGTGAGGTACAATTAATCACAAATTTTACTTAAAATTGGAAGAAAACTATATTGTGTAAGATAGAGAAGGGATTTTAACATCAAGAGTGAAAAAGTGATATGATATGACGTACAATTGAACACAAATTGTATTTAAATTTGGAAGAAAACTATAATGTGTAAAAAGATAGAGACGGGATTTAAAGATAAAGAATGAAAAAGTATAATGATGTGACGTGCAATTTAACACAAATTTTATTTAAAATTGGAAGAAAACTATATAATGTGTAAAAAGATAGAGAAGGGATTTAAATAAAACTTCACATACAGTATTTCTCTCGAGTGTACCTGCACACATCTAGTTAATGTTTGTTTTTCTTTGCTATTCTTTATTGGCTTCTCCTTGTCATAGATTTAGGTTAAAAAACAAAAACCTATTAAAATGTTGACTTCATGACTATTCTACCCTCCTCTGACGTATACATTTTTGTTGTACTGTGTAGTGTTTTCAATCTTCACATGAATTTCTCACTTTCCTTCGTGCTTTGATCTTATTATACTCCCATTCTGAAATACATGTCTCACTTCTGTGATCTTCATTTATCTGTTTTTTTTTTAGCTCTGGAAATAGGCATTAACTTATGCTCGTCCGACACCTTACTGCACATCGGTCTTTATTCCTCAGTATGCCAAATTTCGGAACAAAATATTGAAGTCAATTTCAAGCTTACATTAGTCTATGTTATAAACAAAGCTGGAAATAGACGGAAAAAATTAGGAAGCGTTCTGTCTAGTTGTCTCTCCGCCGATAGATGTAATTATCTAAGACACAAAACTATATTAATTGCCATTAACTAGCGTTGATGATGTGCCAAACATTGTGATTAATTCTGATTGAGATCTTATGTCTCTTTATTTTCCTCCATATCCACTAATTCTTATTATAGGCCTATAATACTTGGCGGAAGTAAGAATTTCTTCTGCATAATACTGAATTTGTACAACGATAAACCCGATTTATATTCATGCAAGCATATCCTGTGTATTATTTTAATTTCTATTTTGTGAAACTGTTGATAAGTGTGAGTAAAATTATTATGTCATCATTATGGATATGGTTCGTTTCAGGTAACCATATTCTTTCAATTTAGTAAAGAACAACACATAAATAAGCAATACTACTTGCATTAAAAATCAGACATAACATTTACACACTCAGTTTTTTTTCTTCTCTTTTCCATTTTTAATTTGTAATTACACTTGTATCTGTTTACCTTTTTTTTCATGCTATATGCAATTCTATGTTTTTTTATCTGTATTGTCTATTGTAATTGGGCTTTGCCCTGTTATGGACATAAATAGATAGATAAATAAATAATATTATAACTTTTACTTCTATTTTCACCCACTACCAGACAATAATGTGACTTTTATTCTTAATGATTCACCCTACAACAATGTGTATTCCACTCAACACAGCAGTCGTTATTGCACTCCACACAGCGACAATGCCAATTAACATGTATTATTGAGAAGAACAACAATGTACTCCTAATTTCAACTAATGTTCACAAAGCACTATGTACAGAACAAAACCGTCAGTTCTCAGTTCACAGTTCGTTCGCCTTGGCTAGTTCTCCTAGCTCACTCACTCAAGTTCAGTGTACGTTGAACCCAAGCCTTCCAGATACTGTTCACTACACACCGAACCCAAACCTCCGGACACGTCGCGCTCACCTGGATATTGCCACAGTTACAGACTCACTCAAGTTCACTGCATATCGAACCCCGGTCTTCCAGCTACGGTCCACGGCACGTCGAACTCCGGTCTTCCCAATCGGGGTCTTCCTCGCGTCGAACCCCGGTCTCGAAGACTGGCTTCCTTGCTCGCTCGAAGACTCCATGTAGACTGACTTCCGAAGACTAACTCGAACTCAGGTCCACCTCGCAGCTGTCCAAGACTTGAAGGCTGACTGGGGACTAACTAACTCTCTCGCAGCCAGTGTTGCCAACACATAAATTATAATCCCGTCAGTAAAACACCTGGAAATCCGTCAGAATCCGTCAAAATTAAAAAAAGGACCGACACAATATACCTAATTATATATAAATAAAAAAGCAAATTTTAACACAACTTACCAATCTTGATTAAAGTAATAATTTATCCACATCATCTGCCTCTAGTTCTGCAGTTGATGTGCTGGGTTGGTCTACGCTGCGGTACGCTGCCATTGTGCCAATTTGGTTGAGAACATCGTCTGGTAGGGTATAGTCATGACAGCATTTTTTTACACGCTTAAGTCCAGCACGCACAGTTAGAATCGAATTCACCATATTGGTTTTAAGTCTATTTCTAAGGGAAGTTTTCACAATGTTGAGCATACTAAATGCTCTCTCCACGTCAGCATTCGACCACAGTAAAACCAAGTCTGAGAGTTCTTGAAATGGATTTTGAGAACTTGCATCCTTATATGACGCGATCTCATGCCAAAATTCAATTGTGTTGGTAACATTTTGCCATTGAACAGTGGTTAATTTAGATCAATGAAAATCAATTTTTGTTATTACATTTCCAGTTAACCCTAATTCTTTAGCTAATGGGATTATACTCTCTTTAACTACTCTCAAACACTGTTCTGGTGCAATTAAAGACACTTTTTGCAAAACCTGTACATTCCTCGGCAGTCGCCGTTGGAGTTCGTCTGCTAAGCAAAACAGAAAATTTTCGCACCTATTGCGAAACACTTTTTCATTATCAGGGCTGATTTTATTGTCCTTTTTCAAATTAGTTAATAAAATTTCTACTTCATGGCCAAGATAAATATTAGGGGACTTGTATTTTCTAACTTCCATGGTTAGCAGATCTCCCCTATAACCAGGCATAACAATTCGTCTATTAATACCTACAATGAGTAGAATTAAATCTTTAAGAAGCTTCGAAGGATCTGCTGTACTTGACTGGAATGACTTATTGACTTTCTGACATTCTTCTAGATATGGTTTAAGAAATACAAGATAGAGTTTATTGATGACGTCACAGTACATACCAAATAAGAGTTCAGCTGTGTAGCACTTATTTTGAAGTCTAGATGTTTCAAAATGTGTCTGTAATTCAAGCCATTGATTTAGTATGCGATTGACAGCAACTTCAATCGATAGCCACCTTGTATTTGACTGCTGTACAATTTTAAGGGGATCGGCTCCATCATTTATTGCTTGGAATAAAAACCTATATGTGATCTGTCGAGAAGATGACTTTGAAAACCAAGAATAAGTTTCAGATATTAAAAATTCAACATTTCTTGGCAACATTTCTGCAGCAGAAGACACAGCTAACTGAACTGAGTGACAAACACATGGAATCAATACAAGATTACTGACTTCCTGCTTCAGTTTCTGATAGACCCCATTGTTAATGCCTACCATTACTGACGCATTGTCGGTCCCCACGCCTCTCATTTGTTTAATGTCTAATCCGTAGTCTGAAAGTAATGACTTTATTGCACTCACAATACAATCTGCATTTCCCTGTTCTAGTTCAACAATTCCAAGAAAAGTGGATACAATTGTATGTTGTTATTTCGAATAATATACAATGCACACAGCCAGTAGTTTTATGACAGAAATATCTGTCGATTCGTCAATAAGAAGACTAAAGTGGCCACGATCAATATCGCTCTGTAGTTCTGATTTAAAATGTTGGAAAAGAATATTCCTAATCAAACCACTACACTTTGTGCGGTGAAGTCTTAAAAGAGAAGCATGGTCAGCACCTTTGAAGAATCTCTTGGTAAGCTCGGAAAGATGATCAACAGACCTTATTGAGCAATGGTTAATTACAAAAAGTGAAAGAGCAGCCTCAGCAGCTGCACATTCGTACGTATGTTTGACTGGTATAAATTGCAATTTTGACTGGCGCGAAGTTGAAAATGGTTCTGATGCTTTTAAATGTTTCTTAGTTCTTCCATGATCGAGTAAATCTGACAATCGCACATTCAGACTGCATTGACAATACTTGCACCGCGCAATACTAGGGTCTCCAGGCACCTCCAACAGCCAATCCTTCACTCTTTCATCACTTAACCACTCTTTTCTAAATTTTCTAGTATAGCTCTTATCTATCTTTTCTGACATGTTAAATCTGTCAATAAAACATTCACAAAGTAGTACAGACACTAATAATCGTTTCACCTTAAAAAAATACACATTCACAAAGCAGTACAGACACTAATAATCGTTTCACCTTAAAAAAAAATACAATGTAGGTAACGCGATATAGAAACAAACGTAAACTTACGGGGCACACTACATTCCACTACACAGAACGCACACAGAATAATTACTTACACTGATGCAATGAGCTCCATCTCAAGATTCTGGACACGTGAGTCACCGATTCGTTTTATTAGAATGTTTGTTTAATTTTTTTAACCAATGCCAGCTATGTGTCCACTTGCTGCAGGCCTGATAAAGACAGCTTCTGTTGGGAGCGAGGTCTTATCTGGGATACACTTTTGTTATGCCGACCTTCCACCTCACATTCCAATACACGGTAGTAATCGTGTCTTCAAGTCGCAGGAAATTTGCAACGTTCATACTCGGCGTAACCGTCAATCTCTGACTTCATTACGAGGAAATTTGAAACGGAAGATTCCTTAACATGGTACGGTACAGACAGGGCTATTCAAAGAAAAAGTAAGATTCCCCAAAAATTAAATAATTGAAAATGACAGCAGCTAAAAAAAGTCCAAAGCCGCCGATGTAAATCGTAATTTCCGCCAGGAAATCCGTCACTGGATATTGCAGGTATTAAAGGTTTTATTATCCATGCTGCAAATAACTCTGTTTCGAAAATGAAGAGAAACGAGGACTTAGTTCAAACTGGATTCTTTCTTGCAAATCTAGCGTTCAGCTAACGCTCCCTGTGAAGTAGAATTGAATAATTTCAGGGGAAAAATTGTTCTGAGGCCAGGTATCGATCCCGGGACCTTTGGCACTAAAGCTCTAACAACTGAGTTACCCAGTAACTTCAAACGACATCATCTCAATTTTCCCTTTATATCCACATAACTCGAGTAGGCTGACAAGACGCCAGAAACCCACATGGAGTGCACACAAACTCTGTGTAACTTGAAATTGTGGTTTACCTGAAAGCTTGATTTGCATAATATAATTATACGTTACTGTAAGTACATTAACAGAAAATCACAATTTCTAGACACACAGAGTTTGTGAGCACTGCATGTGGGTTTCTGGTGTCTTCTCAGTCCACTTGAGTTATGTGGATATAAAGGGAAAATTGAGACGTTGTCGGGTGAAATTCCTGGGTAGTTCAGTCGTTAGAACCAAAGGTCTCAGGATCGGTACCAGGATCCCGAACACTTTCTCCCTTGAAATTAGGGATTCTTTCCTGTACATGAGCATACACAGAAAAAGGACGGGAGTTCGCACACTACCCCAGGAAATCCGCCTGCGAGCTCCAAAAAGATGCAAAATAGACGTAGAGGAAATTCAAAGAACACATCATGAAACGGGCCACAAGGCAAGATGCACCGTGTGTGACGGAAAGAAAGACTTAAAAACAAAAACATTCTGTAATAAATGGGTGAAACCCATGTGCCTGAAGCATAATGAAACATATCTGCAGTAGCCACTATGGAAATAAGATTGGAGTGTTTCACAATATTAGCTCAGACGAATGGACAGTTTATTGTTGTTTTTTGTAGACCAACATATTTTTTATTCAATTCTATTAGTTCAAGTATATTGGTTCTGTGTAATATTAAAGAATATATTACATTTCTTCCATATTTTAGTCTTCAAACTTGAATATAATAAGGGGGTCTAATGACACCCCACATTACCTTTATGTTAGGAAATTTCATGTTACCATTCCAAGGTTAAGATTACTTAAAAATTCACGTAAGCACTAGCATTTGCTGCACATTTTTCCAGACGTGGCTGAACGTTCTGTACTGCCCTTACAAACATACAATTTGGCACCCGACCAAACTCCTCTCCAGTTATCGCTTCTAAAACAATCACATCCCGAGGTTTTCTACCTTTAAGGTATTCTCACAGAAAAAAGTTCAACGGTGTTAAATCTGGGCTTCTTGCAGACCACTCGACATTCCCACGGTGCCCGATGACCCGTCCAGGAAACTCATTGGTAAGCCATTCTACTGTAGTGTCTTCAATTCACTGAGAATAAAGTTAAATTACAGCTGCATTTGTGCTTCAAATGATATGGAACACAGTACATTAGCGGTGGAATGGGTCACGTAACTTGACCCAGTAGAATAAAATGTTGGATGTAAAATGTATGTCGCCCTGTATTTTAATAATAAAAGTTTCTTTCTTAAATTTCCTAATCATTTATTCTGTAGCATTCCACAGAAGAAACCAATTCATTTAAATTTTGTTCTGCTTTCCTTTCACAAATGTTGCATTAAATCCAAAATATTAAAACATGTTTTTGTTTCATTACTGTATCACTCATTACTATTTTAACTCTCATTGTTTTTCACTGTAAAATTTGAACGATATTTTTATTGTTATTTAATTTATTTACTGCATGTTTAATTTCATATTTTGATCATGTCGTAACACCTGATCATCATTGAATAATAAAGTCGTTGAATCCATTCCCTTAGCAAAATATTTCGCGAATGTGGTCACCAATGTGCAAAATTTAAGGGGAGATTAATTACTCAATAGTATCGCCAATGTTAATTTTGCTGAGTTACTGACCCATTATGTCAGGAATTACCAGGAAAAACTGCATAATTAAGATATATGGCTCATATGCGGAGAGGAAGAGAAGGCAGAAAATAGGAAAGACTGCAGAATGCTGGATTTGCAGTGAAAGACCTGCCCTATGAACACTATGAATGAATGAATATATCAAGATATACTGAAGACGTCATACTGACATTTTTAAAGGTTAAAGATACGATTTTAAGCAAACTGGCGCAGATTATAGAGAAATACAAGTTATAAAATGGTTTGATTTTATGAAAGTAATGTTGATTTTATTTTGTTAATTTTTGTATAATTTTTTTTTCTGATTACACTAACATCTTCTTCTTGTAATATTTGCAGTAAGATATCTTCAGTATTTCCTGAAATAATAAGTTACTAATTAGGCAAATTTAACATTGGCAGATAGTAGGGTAATAATCCCTTCTTAATAAAAATTTACTCACGTTCTTGAATAGACGTGGTATTGTTTTACTTGTTTTTAGATTTTCATAGTAAAATTTGAAATAATTTTGGTATTGAAATGTTACATCTGAGTTACAAACACTATGTGACTTGAATCTATATAAAAATAACTCGTACTTTCTGTACAATACACTTCTAAGACATAGTTTTCTTTATCAAAACAAATCATATTACGGACAGAATTGAAGAAATATAATTATGTACGTAATTATTATAAGAATTTAGAGCGTAATTATTGTAGAAATTTGAACACATATATAGGCCACATATTTTGCATACACGGAAATGAAATTGTTCCTGTTCTTTTTTTTTTTAATTACGCAACAGAATGATTTCATGTTATGTTCATCAATGTTTAAATTATCTCATGCAATTTTTTTTCATCGGCTCTATTTCTAATCACCTACCCAAGCTTGAAATTAATTACCTTAATATCTTTTCGTCTTGCATTAATTTTTTTAACTTTCTCCTAATGTCGTTCATGTTTACAGTCGTTATTTTTGTAGTTGGTTATTTAACGACGCTGCATCAAATACTACACTATTTAGAGTCGATGATATTGGTAATAGAGAGATGATATTTCACGAGATGACGCCGAGGTTTTACCATAGATAATCTGACATTCGCTTTACGTTTAGAGAAAACCTCGGACAAAACCTAACGAGACAATCAGACCAAGCGGAAAACCAACCCGTGCCCGAGCGCAACTCTGGATATGGAGGCAAGCGCCTTAGCTAACTGAGCAACGCCGGTGGCTATAGCCGTTATTTATACCAAACAATCCACAACAGGTGTTTCAGACACACACATGCATATGCACATGTACATAAAAAGAGAGACTGTATGAAACATATAAGGTGTTGCATGTAAAAATATAATATGATTAAGATTTATCATGATTAATAAACCATGTACAAAAAGATAGTGAAACTAACGGATTATTATAGGGCCGTGTTTAGTAGCGAGCTGGACTCCATAGTCCTGATCATGACGTAATCGCGATAAGCTAGATGTATTCTGAACATACTGCAGTAATTGATACTAGCGTACAAAAACATTTACTGACTAAATATTTTACTCTATATCTGCAGCACAAATCTATTAGAATTCCGATAAGGAGAACAAGACTACGCTCTATGGATGTAGTGGCAAGTCTTTATTTATGTTTATAAGCTCATTCCCAAGTGTTGTGTACTGCACTCTTCCTTACGACGTTATTGAACTTTAAACAACATAGCCTATCCCAGTTGAATACTGTGTGAATTAGCACTTAAATGCCATTTTTTTCTGCGCAAGGCCAGGTCTTTCAATGCAAACCCAACAATCTCAAATGTTCACTACTTTCTGCCTTCCTCTTAGCCTCCGCATATGATCCATGTATCTCAATATTGTCTATCATCTAATATCTTGTTCTACCTCGAACTTTTCTTCCGTTCACTATTCCTTCCAGTGCATCCTTTAGTATGCAGTTCCTTCTTAGTCAGTGGCCCAGCCAATTCCTTTTTCTCTTCCTGATCAGTTTAAGCATTATTCTTTCTTCATCCCGTCCTTCCAGCACAGCTTCATTTATTATTCTGTATGTCCATTTCACACGTTCCATTGTTCTCCATATCCGTATTTCAAATGCTTCTAGTCTCTTCTCTTCACTTCCTCGTAATGTCCATGTTTCTGCCTCATACAGTGTCATACTCCACACAAAGCACTTCACTAGTCTCTTCTTTAAGATACCCATTTTTCTATTAAAAGCTTTTTTTGCCATTGCTATCCTCCTCTTGACTTCCTGACAACAGCTCATATTACTGCTTATAGTACACCCACGAATATTTATATACAATAGTCTAACATATACAAATGTTATTACGCTCACATAAAACATAAAACAATGTGCTTTTCTCTCCAAAGGCATAGTTAAGAGAGATTTATCACTAGCACTAGCACTTTCATTCCACTACCACCACCACCATCATCATTACCACTTTAATGATCTCCACTTACTCGAATTATTTCGTCCATAGTAGACTCTCACTGTTAAAGAGGCAGATGGCAAGTTTGGAGTTACTCGCTCCCTGAACCATTTGTCGAAGCTGGTGGAGTTGATTTTTTGGTGGTGGTCACCAGTAGTTGAGCCACCTTTATAAATGAGAAGACCATCATCAAGAAATTTTGTTTCGAAACCTATATCTACTATTATAAGCGTTTTGGACTTGTTTCCTGCTTTTCTTTTCTGTCACCATTTTTGGAAAGTCAAATCGTTGTCTATCGATGACTCATAGAGATAATTTGTCTTTTTTCTGCTCTAAAACTTTTAACTTTGTGATATTCCTGCAACGCCAATAAATAATGTCCGGTCGTTCTCGAAAGAGTCTTCGATCCTGTAATATCTTCCGCAGAAAGACATTACAATATTTTGCAATTTCTCTCCTCCCTCTAAACGCAAACTGTGACGTTGCATAGAGGCAGAGATTTAGATAATAAAAGATCTGTACAGACCATGAAGCGGTAATATTTTTGAACGGATAATACAGAATGTTATCATAGGTCAGTATATCGCAAGCATAGGTCGCGAGGTTAGCTTCCCCTAGCCCCATTTCTGCGCTCTCGGAAGTAGCTACTAAATGTGGCCCTACAATACCATTTTTGTAGAGAAAACATTTTTTATTTTTTAAACACTACACTTTAACTTGTACCTGTCGCTTTGGTGGTGAAGGATCCTAACCAACAAAATTTTTATTTTTGACTTAAAAACATTTATAGAGTCAGTCTAGATTTTACATTAGTTAAAGATAATATGCGATTAATTTAAAAATTAAAGAGATATTTGAATTTTGTGAAAAGCCATGCCACTATTACTGAGTTGTGAATAGACTTAAGTGTCTTACATCCATTCACAGTTCCATTGGAAGGGAAAATGCTGGAACGTTTGTACGGTTGTGAAGCGTCTTAATCCACCTGCAAGTTTATTAGATCCATTCACAGTTTCATTTGAACAAGAATGCTCGAAAGATTGTGAATTGTGAAGAAATTTAAACCACATAAAGTGCTTAAATTATTTTATTTGTAATTTCTGGTAGCTTAGGAATTTGGACTTGTGGCAGCACTGTTTCATTAATTTTTGTGTACTGACCCATCAAAATAAACTTCTAGTAAAACTGATATAAATCCTGACTTTGAAAAAAGTAATGATGAATTATTTGGGGATATTAGTGACGATGGTCGGACATATCATCCAGAAGGGGAGGATAAAGAAACAACTTCTGAAGATAATTTAGAATCACCAGCAGACTCTGATGGATAGAAGATAACAGAACAAGTTGAGAAAAATCAGATAAGCGAGAGGAATGAAGACATAACAGAGGACAGCAATTTAACTAAGAAAAGGAAACGAAATCTAACAACATGGAAACATAATGTTAAAAAAATTACAAATATCGGTACAGTAGAGACAGATAAAGAGGCAAAAAACCCCTAACACACAATAAAACAGAGAGTGCGTAAAATATAAGGTTTCATAATATAAAGGCACTACCAGTAGTATCATTCACATTACTGCCGATGTTCTGCTAAAATGAAGTACCTTGCTTCTGGCTTATCCGAAAACATGCTATGCAGTGACTATAAAGAATAGTGTGAAGAACTTGGCATAACTGCTAAAAAGGCTAATTATTATAAAAAATCACCACTGAATTTAATTATTGTTTTCACAGGCCGAAAAAGGATCCATGTGATTTCTGTACGCTTTTTAACAACAAAGATAAGGCAATGTAACAAGAACTTCAGGAAAAAATGGATCTGCATGTGGCTAGGAAACAGGAATATAAAGAAGCTAATAAAAGAAGAGCTAAATGTGAAAGTTCATTTTCCTGTTTAGGTTATTTTATGTATTATTATTAATTGTAATTACTGTGTTAAATTGTATTGTGTATATAATTGTATTGTGTATTTTTTTCATTGTAGTTGGTTATTTAACGACGCTGTATCAACTACTAGATTATTTAGCGTCGATGAGATTGGTGATAGCGAGATGATATTTGGCGAGATGAGGCCGAGGATTCGGCCATAGATTACCTTGCATTCACATTACGGTTGGGGAAAACCTCGGAAAAAATCCAACCAGCTAATCAGCCCAACCGGGGATCGAACCCGAGCCCGAACGCAACTTCAGACCGGCAGGCAAGCGCCTTAACCGACTGAGCCACGCCGGTAGCTGTGTATTGTGTATTGTATAATTGTATTTGTATTATATAATTGTATTGTGTATTGTAATTTGATTGTGTATCGGGTGCTTGCCACTTCAGTGTAAATAAATAAATACACACATACAAAAAAAACAATGTGTATGTAAAAAATTCTTGTCACACCAGTGTTGAATATCGGAAAATTATATTACATACAGAAATTGAAAACTTTTAATTTCACTACATATAATTTGGGCAACTCTGAGACTGTAAATTTTACGTGTCATGAAGGTGTTGGATCAAGAAGATCCTCAGAAATAGCAATGTGTCTTTGGGAAATTTTAAGAAATCTTCATCCAGCAGTACAAGAAACGACTATCTATTTGAATACATCATCAGGACAAAACCGTAACCGTATAAATGTGGCTATGTTTCTGCGTTCTGTAACAATGTTACCTGTCAACGTGATTAATCAAACATTTATGGACTCTGGTCATTCTGAAATGGAATGTGATAGTGCCTATTCTGCCATTGAAGATAGAAAAAAGATTGATATTTTTACCCCAGATAAATGGTATTCTATTGCCCGAACAGGCAAAACACAAAACCCTTTCTATAGGGTAGTTAAAATGGACTTCGCTGATTTATTTGATTTTAAGAGCTTTTCTGCTCGACTGATAACTAATAAGAAGTATGAGGATGAAGGTACCCTAAACTGGTTGAAGGTAAAATGGTTGCAATACAACCCGCATATTTGTCAAAGAAAGATTGAGTGACCTAGAATTTCGAACCATCACAGTAAAAAAGATACCTAAACGAAGCGAAACAAATTTTTTTACGAGTGATAACAGCATACTCTACACAGAATCTTGCCAATTGAGAAAAGGAACAGCATCCCAAAATTATATCATTCATTTTATTAATCCTTAAAACCGAAGGATGCAACATCTACAACAGCAACGTCATCAGGAGAAGATGACATATAATTAATGCTTTGTATCATTTCTTCAATATAGTATTAACCTTTTCACGCTTGTGTACATCACTTTTTAAACAGCAGTTTATCCTAATTTAAGAAGTATAGTATCTAGGCCTATAGTATAAGTGTAAATTCTTAATTTGGAAACATTTCTATGCTACGTGAAGATATCTGACATTAATTTAATTTTAGGTTTTAAATGAGGTTGAGGATCCCTTGAATAATAACTTAGAACGGTTTTTTGTTTGTCTTGTGCTGCAAATAAAAATTGAGGCCAGAAAGGATTAATTCACTGAATTTTCCGTAATTGATAATTTTTAAACAAAATATATGTGCTTAGCATCATCTACAATACTTTTGTTTCATATCAGATTTGGGTTATGTCCTTTCATCATTTTAAGTTAGTTAATTCCTCATTCCTAAATATGGTGAAAGGTTCTAAGCCTAAGCCATATTATAAAATTTAAGTTAGAAATTAATATATTTTAATTAAATCAAACATAGTATAGTATTCCTATTAATTGTGTGATACCATATAATTCATTTCAATTTCCAATTTACTCTGTTAAATAATGTAGTATTTCTGATTGTACAAAAATTTAAATTCGCTTTTTCTCGAAACTTGCTCAATGTGGTATAGAACCATTCACTACCAAAGCTATGTATACGCTATTTATTTACTTTATGACCCCGATTGGAAAATGCTGGATTTGTAGTGAAAAACCTGCCCTACAGCAGGAAACCATGAATGAAAAGGTCGGTTTACTTACACTTAATACACGCTTTCTTAAATATATTTTACATTTGTTTTAACTTGTTAATCTCTTTTTCATTCGCTTTTGTCGTAATTTCCAAAGCAATAAGTTCGTAGAGATAATTTGTTAATATATTAAATAAAACACTAGCTGCTATCTATACCAGGATCGCTAGTGAAACCAGTCATACACAGGACAAAGAGTGTGGTTACTTTCGAATCTTTTAAATTCTGTAATCAATTCTGAATTTACACCAAAACCAACATTTTAAATAGCATACAAATTTATTTGGAATAGAGGTTTTGCTAGTCAAGCTGTGCATGAGCTGCTTTGTGTCATATCGCAAATGCGTGTTTTCAGATGTTGACGGCAATGAGAGTGTCTGCGTCTGTGTGACGTCGCTTATCAGTACCATGACACCAAGTTCACGACATCGGCAGCATTATAAGGTAACAGCATCTTCCGCATACGTTAAAAACTTCCTGTAGGATTAGAACTATGGTCGAAATATAGTATGATTAGAACCTTGGCGGAAATAGAACGATATCCTTGGCGGAGGGACACAATAGAACGATAAAAATATAAGCTAATTCATAGATAGTAACACATTCTTATCATGTACATACAAATGCGCCCACACGCATAAACTAGACAAATACATATCTTTGTTTTAGGGAAGACTTGCCACTGAACCTGAGACCAAATACTTTACAATGATAATACCGGAAAGTTCACGATAAAAGTGGTGAATGACTCGCCAGTGCTATCTAGCGGCAGGGATTGTAGGCAGCGAGAATGATGTGATGAATAGCGCGTTGAACTGTGATATGAGCTTTGTTCTTCAACAAACACAAGATATCCTAAGGATTATTCTCATTATAGTTGCAGCCTACACAATGTCAGTTAAATGTGGAAATGTTTGTTCTATGTTTTGTAAAAATATGCTTATCAAAATATACTAGATCTTTCTTCACATTTCCAAAAGATAGAGATTGGGAGTAGTCATATAAACACCAGTACAATGTTACTTTTCTGTTACAAAATGATGATGATGATGATGATGATGATGATGATGATGATGATGATGATTACTACTACTACTACTACTGCTACTACTACTACTACTACTACTACTACTACTACTACTATTATTACTACTACTTCTACTTCCGGTACTAAGTTATTTGCTTTTGTCTTTTAGGTGTGCCATGCTCATATAGGTAAATAAACGCAGGCAGACGTTTTAGTTAATGAGGTTTAATAGGGTGCATCAGCTACTATCGCTATTTGCGTCCTTATCTAAACTTCTTTAAAAACAAAACACAAACAATATCATAAGTAAAATGCGAGCACTAACTAAAAACACTGTCAACAGTTCTAGACGAAACGTTTAAAATTAGAGGAATATAATATATTATGTACAAAATTCACAAAATATATTCAGATCACTTTTGATTATCGGACTTCAATAACCATAATTCGAAACATTAGGGGTAAGTAAAAATAGAGTGCAGGCCTAATAAATTGGAAAAATATTCCGAAGTTTCAAATCAGTCGTAGGACTGTTAATTTTTAATACTCTGTTTTTAATAACAGACTGAAGATAATAGTTATTCCTTCATAGAACTTAACAGCTCCTTCTTCCGAAAATATGAGTGAAAATCAAACACAATTAAAGGATCGCGAAGGTCCCAAATAAACATATTAGAGCTTGCATCGAGGAAGGTGCGGGTTTTCTGATATTAGACGGAAACGACAGACCATACTACTCCATCGTGTAATTAGATAGTGCATTAGCAATGACATATTCTCATGTTAACTGAAACAGTTACTAAACTGCATAAATCTACTTTACATTGTTCATATAAAACACAATTTCTTTATAGTTTCTCCGTATAAAAAATTGAAAATCTTTAATTTTTTATCCAAATAGTGTATCTTGGGATGCGTAACATAAAAATGTGAATTGTTGATTTTGTGAAGAAAGTGGACTCATGTTTTTTCATAATAAGTGATTCAGGTAGTTATTCGGACAAATAATTTGCCTAGTCCTATATTTTAAAGGTATTATTAATATTTCACTAAATTAAAATCATTTTTTACCACGTAAGAAATCCTAAAAGATAAAAACTAGCTCAAGCGGAAATGACAGCTCTAATCAGAGCAAGTCCAAATGCCGATTTAATTAAAATTGTTAAAGATGATGAATTCATTAGTCACAAGAGTGCTTAAAAAGGACATAGGGAAACGATATTCCAGTTATGATAAAAGTTTTGCCGCAACATTCCATTAATGTTCACCTCAAGACAAAAGATTTCTAAGAAGAAAATTATGTTTACCAACAGTTACTGTAGATCTCTCAAAAATTGATTTCATGAATTTAGTATAGGCCCGGTATTAATTGCACTATTCTACAATTAATTATTAAAAATAAAATCCGATATTTTACCATTGAATGAAAAAGTTGTTAACTATTATTGTTGGAGACAAAATCTCTGAAGGAAAACATGACTTATAATGCTAAAACAGACACTTTGAGGGATTCATTGCATTAGGTATAGATAGGCATAATCAACAAACTTCAACTGACGTAAAAATTTCAGAAGTATCCTTTGCAAACCAACCACTGGTTTTCAGTATTCGAAGAATGTGCAAAATTTTAAAGCAAACTACGTATAAGCTATTTTCTATCAAAACATACAATGCCTGCAGAAATTTTAAAATCACAACTGCTTAATATATCCCTAAAGCAGCGACTGTGCCAGTATCTTCACTGACAAATATTTTAATGTGCTAATAAAAATGTTACATCAAAAATAAAATGGTTAACCATTAGCCAAGGAACGAAATACGCGATGTATGAAAGTTTCTAAAGTCATGCACAACTAAAATCAAAATTACATTTGAAAATACGATAATTGTGTTATTTCATTTCTATTCCAATAACTTCGTAACTTCTTATTAATTTAAAATGTTGTGAATCTTGTGACTCTAAATAAAACTATTGCTTTGCATTTTTTATTGACATCAGATGAACACCTCTCCGTTTTTCCTCATGTAACCTAGCACGCCGCAATGAGTGTATAAACAATCCAAGCCGCTAGATAGCAGCACAGTCACTTTTCGCCGCCGCTTGCAATGCTAAACAAGTAAGCTTTCCAGTATTATTGTTATAGAGTATTTGCTGAGACTTATTGTGTGTGTTCTGTAAATGATTTTGTTGTCGAACAATCGTGCTCTTGTACAAATACCGTACCGTGAACTTAATCTGGGTTATGGTAATCACGAAAATGAAATAGAATAAATTATGGACAAAATGAGTCCAAGTTTCAACACCGATGAAATTTTGACAGATATTGTGCAGACACATGAATTTAATATCTTTTTAAGATATTATAAGAATCCGATGGGATTTGTAATTTTTAATCATGTTTATATAGCTTAAAATCTCCTAAAAACTAAATTTTCACAAACTTAATCTTTGGGTCGAAAATTGAAACAAATGATAGATACCGGTGTAGACACAAGCATTAAACACTTTCTGAAAGAATTAGCACAATCGGTTGGAATTCATAGATTTTATTAACGTTTATACAAATCGCGTTATCAACTCGTGAAACGAAAGGTTTTCCCCAATTGGAAGTCACACACTAACAAACTTACGTTTCTCTGCATGGGACCATGAAACTTTAGACAGATATTTGTGAAGACGTGAAATTAACTTATTTAAAAAAAAAATAGAAAAATCAGATGGGATTTGTAATTTTTATTCATGTTTATATAGGATAAAATCTCGCAAAAACTAAATTTTTACAAACTTTTTCTTTGGATCAAATATCGAAACCAATGATAGATATCGGTGTAGACACACGTATTAAACATTTTCTGAAAGAAATAACAGAATCTGTTGAAATTTATAGGTTTTTATTAACATTTATACAAATCGCTTTTCTAGCTCGTGAGAAGATTTTCCCAATTTGAAGTCATACACACACAAACTTATATTTTCCTGCATGCAACCATGAAGATTTTGGCATATATGTGTGCAGACACATGAATTTAAAGTTTTCGTAAAATATTATAAGGATCCGATGCGATTTGTAGTTTTTATTCATCTTCACATAGCTCAAAATCTAGCAAAACTAAATGTTTGCAATCTTTTTCTTTTTGAAAATCGAAAGCAATGATAGATACTAGTGTAGATACACATACTGAATACATTATCAAAGAATTAGCATAATCGTTTGGAATTTATCGATATTATTAAGGTTTTTAGAAATCGCGTTTTCAGCTCATGAAACGAACGATTTTCCCAATTGAAAGTCAATCACTAACAAACTTAAGTTTCTCTGCATGCGAACATGAAAGTTATGACAGATATGTGTGGAGACACATGAATTTAACCTTTTTACAAAGAATTAAAAATGTCCGATGAGATTTGTAATTTTTTTATTCATGTTTATATAGCTTATATTGCCTCAAAAAATGAATTTTCTGAAACATTTTCTTGGGGTCGGAAATCGAAACCAATGAGAGATACACACCCGTATTAAGCACTCTCTGAAAGAATTAGCAAAAGGAGTTGGAATTAATAGGTTTAAATTAACGTTTATCCAAAACGCTTTTTCAGTTCGCGTATCGAACCATTATTCCAGTTGGAAGTCAAACAATAAGTAATTAATATTTCTCTGCTTACGACCATGAAACGTTTGAGAGATATCTGTGCAGACACATGAATTCAATATTTTTTTAAATATATAGTTAGAATCCAATGGGACTTGTAATTTTTATTGGTTTGTATAATTTAAAGTCTCGCAAAAACTAAATTTTTACAACATTTCCTTTGGATCGAAAATCAAAAGCAATATTAGATACCGGTGTGGACACACTCTTTAAACACATTCTGAAAGAATTAACCCAATTGGTGAGAGTTTGTAGGTTTTGTTAACGTTTATAGAAATCGCGTTTCCATCTAGTGAAACAAACGATTTTCTCAATTGGAAGTCATAGACACACAAATTTATATTTCTCTGCATGTGACCATGAAACTTTTGACAGATATGTGTGCAGACACAGGAATTTAACGTTTTATTTTTAAGTTTTTATAAGATTCCGACAGGATTTGTAATTTTTATTGATGTTTTTATAGCTTAAAATGTAGTAAATCTAAATATTTACAAACTTTTCCTTTAGGTAGAAAATCGAAACCAATGATAGATACCGGTGTAGACAAACGTATTAACATTCTGAAAGAATTTGCACAATTGGCAGGAATTTATAGACTTTATTAACGTTTATACAAATCGCGTTTTCAGTTCGTGAAGCGAACGATTTCCTCAATCGGAAGTCACACACTTACAAACTTATGTTTCTCTGCATGCGACCATGAAACTTTTGACAGATAGGTGTGGAGACACATGAATTTACTATTTTTTTAACTAGAAATATTCGATGGGTTTTGTAAATTCTTTCATGATTACATAACTTACAAGCTCGCAAAATCTAAATTTTTACACATTTTTCCTTTGGTAGAAAATCGAAAGCAATGATAAACACCGGTATATACACGTATTAAACACTGTCTGAAAGAGATAGGATAATCGGTTCGAATTTATAGGTTTTAGTAACGTTTATAAAAATCTCGTTTTCAGCTGGTGAAGCGATCAATTTTCCCAATTGGAACTCATACACTAACAAACCAATATTTCTGTGAATGCCACCGTGAACCTTTTGACAGATATGTGTGCAAACACATAAATGTAATGTTTTTGTAAAATATAATAAGAAACCGATGGGATTTAAAAATTTTTTTCATGTTTATACATTTTAAACCTCGCAAAAATTAAAAATTAAAAAAAGTCTTTTTTGGGTTGAAAATCGAAACCTGTGATATACATGGTGTGTCTAAAAAGTTCGGAGATTGGTGTCATATCTGAACGGCAACTTGGCGCATGTGCTTGCGCATGCGCATGGTTCTTCAGAGACTTCGGGAGAATCGATACACAGCATGCAATGCATGTGACTGGCAGTGTAAACAGACTGCGACCAGTTGAACGTAGTCAGTGTGAGAGGAAGTGTCACAGCGCAATGGAGCAACGTGTAAACATCAAGTTCTGCTACTGCAACGGAGACACATGGAAAGTTGGTAGAGGTGTACGGGAGGGAAGCCGTGAGCAGAAAATGTGTTTACGAATGGTTTAAACGCTTCCGTGAAGGGAAGGAAACAATTGAGGATGAGCCACGTTCAGGTCGGCCATCGACAAGCAGAACCCCAGAAATGATCGAGAAAGTGCGACAAATGCTGGCACAAGATCGGCGACTGACTCTAAGATTGATTGCGGTGGAATTGGACATTAGCAAGGACACCATCGTCCGCGATGATTTGGGTAAGCGGAAGATCTGCTCCCGATTTGTGCCGCACAAGCTCATAGACGAGCAGAAAGCAAAACGGAATGGAAACTTCTGGTGATTTCATTTCCATGTGTGACCAGGATCCATTGCTTCTGAAAACCATCGTCACGGGAGATGAGACCTGGTGCTACCAGTTCGATTCGGAATCAAAACGGCAATCGAAGTCATGGTGTTCACCGACTTCCCCGCGACCAAAAAAAGCCGTCCGCAAAAATCCAAGGTGAAAACACTGTTGATCGCCTTCTTCGACAACAACGGCATTATCCACAAGGAATGTGTCCCTGCAGGTCAAACCATTAATGCGTATCCGGCGGTTTCGGCCAGAGTTGCAGAGGACTGGAAAATGGATGCTGCTCCATGACAATGCCCCTGCACACTGTGCGATCCGTGTGCGCCAATTCCTGGCTCAGAAGACGGTAACTGTTCTTGAACACCCTCCGTACTCCCCTGATTTGGCCGCCTTCAAGCGGGGAAACAGGAAGAAGTCCGCAGAATCCAGATCAGGGGAGTACAGAGGGTGTTCAAGAACAGTTACCATCTTCTGAGCCAGGAATTGGAAAAGTTCGGTGAATGCTATCAGAAAACAAACGAAACAAAGATACAAACAAATTTTCTTTATTGCTCTTCAAAATAGTCGCCATCCGCTACAACACACTTTTGACAACGTTCGTACAGCTTCTGGAAACTATCAGCAAAGGCCTCCTGTGGAATCGATCGCATAACGGCTGTCACACGATCTTTGATGGCATTCACGTCTGCAAAACGTTCACCTTTCATGGCCGCCTTCAAGCGGGGAGACAGGAAGAAGTCCGCAGGAGCCAGATCAGGGGAGTACGGAGGGTGTTCAAGAACAGTTACCATCTTCTGAGCCAGGAATTGGTGCATACGGATCGCACAGTGTGCAGGGGCATTGTCATGGAGCAGCATCCATTTTCCAGTCCTCTGCAACTCTGGCCGAACCCGCCGGATACGCTGTAGCAATCGGTTCAAAACGGACTGGTAAAATGCAGCATTAATGGTTTGGCCTGCAGGAACAAATTCCTTGTGGATAATGCCGTTGTTGTCGAAGAAGGCGATCAACAGTGTTTTCACCTTGGATTTTTGCGGACGGCTTTTTTTGGTCGCGGGGAAGTCGGTGAACACCATGACTTCGATTGCCGTTTTGATTCCGGATCGAACTGGTAGCACCAGGTCTCATCTCCCGTGACGATGGTTTTCAGAAGAAATGGATCCTGGTCACACATGGAAATGAAATCACCAGAAGTTTCCATTCCGTTTTGCTTTCTGCTCGTCTATGAGCTTGTGCGGCACAAATCGGGAGCAGATCTTCCGCTTACCCAAATCATCGCGGACGATGGTGTCCTTGCTAATGTCCAATTCCTCCGTAATCAATCTTAGAGTCAGTCGCCGATCTTGTGCCAGCATTTGTCGCACTTTCTCGATCATTTCTGGGGTTCTGCTTGTCGATGGCCGACCTGAACGTGGCTCATCCTCAATTGTTTCCTTCCCTTCACGGAAGCGTTTAAACCATTCGTAAACACATTTTCTGCTCACGGCTTCCCTCCCGTACACCTCTACCAACTTTCCATGTGTCTCCGTTGCAGTAGCAGAACTTGATGTTTACACGTTGCTCCATTGCGCTGTGACACTTCCTCTCACACTGACTACGTTCAACTGGTCGCAGTCTGTTTACACTGCCAGTCACATGAATTGCATGCTGTGTATCGATTCTCCCGAAGTCTCTGAAGAACCATGCGCATGCGCAAGCACATGCGCCAAGTTGCCGTTCAGATATGACACCATTCACCGAACTTTTTAGACACACCACGTATACCGGTGTAGACGCACGTATGAAACACTTTCTGAAAGAGTTAGCACAATCGGTTGGAATTTATAGTATTTATTAGCGTTTATACAAATCGCGTTTTCAGCTCGTGAAACGAACGATTTTTCCTATTGGAAATCATACGCTAACAAACGCATGCTTTTCTACACTCGACAATGAGAGTTTTGACAGATACTGTATGTGTGGAGGCACAGGAATTTAACATTTGTTTAAAGAATTAGAAATATCCAATGGGATTTGTAATTTCTATTGAAGTTTACATAGATTAAAATGTCAAAGAACTTAAATTTCACAGTTTTTTACTTGAGTCGAAAATCGAAACAAATGATAAATACGGTGTAGACACACGTACTAACACTGTCTGAAAGAAACAGCATCATCGTTTGGAATTTATAGATATTATTAACTTCATACAAATCTCGTTTTTATATGCTTTTCTGCATGCGACAATGAAAGTTTTGAGAGATATATGTGAAGATACGAGAATATAATATTTCTCACAACATTAGAAGTATCCGATGGTATTTGTAATTTTTATTCATGTTTATATTCCTTAAGGTCCCGCAAAAACTAATATTTTCTATACATAAAAAATTGAAACCAATGATTGATAACGGTGGAGACACGAATATTAAATACTTCCCGAAAAAATTAGCACAATAGGTTGGAATTTATAGAATTTATTAACATATATTTAAATCGCGTTCAGCTCGCGAAAAAAAAAAATCCCATTTGGAAGAACTTATTTCTTTCTGCATGAGACCATGAAACGTTTGACAGATATGTGTGCAGACACATGAATTTTATTTATTTTTTTTTTAGAGGAATCCAATGGTATTTGCTATTTTTATTCATGTTTATATGCCTTAAAATTTCGCAAAATCTAAATTGTTACAAACTTCTTCTTTGGGTCGAAAATTGAAACCAATGATTGATTACGGTGTAGACACGCGTATTAAACACTTTCTGAAAGAATTAGCACAATCGGTTGGAAATTATTGATTTTATTAACATTTATACAAATCGCGTTTTTAGTACGTGAAACGAAAGATTTTCCCAATTGGAAGTCTACAATATCAAACTTATATATGTTTCTGCATGCGACCATGACTCCTTTGACAGACATGTGTGCAGGCACATGAATTTAATATAAAAAAAAGAAGATAGGAGAATCCGATAGTATTTGTAAATTTTATTCATGTACATATGTCTAAAAATTCCACAAAATCTACATTTTTACAAATCTTTCTTTGGGTGAAAAATCTTAATCAATGACAGATAACGGTGTAGACACGCCTATTGAACGCTTTCTGAAAGAGCACAATCAGTTGGAATTTATTAATTTTATTAACATTTATAAAAATCCGGTTTTTATCTCGTCAAACGAAATATTTTCCAATTGGAAGTCTGCATTAAGAAATTTAAGTTTTTCTGCATGCAACCATGAAACTTTCGAAAGATATATGTGCTGAAAGACGAATTGAACTGTTTTTAAATTAGTAAAAACCGTGGTATTTGTAACATTTATTCATGTTTACAGTATATGCCTTAAATTTCCGCAAAAAATTAATATTTACAAACATTTTCTCTCGGTCGGAAATCGAAGCCAATGGCAGATAACGATGTAGACACGCGTATTAAATACTTTCTGAAAGAATAATCACATCGGTTAGAGTTTTTAGATTTTATTAATGTTTACACAAATCGCGTTTTTAGTTCATGGAACGAACGAGTTTCTCAATTGGAAGTAATACACTAACAAACTTATGTTTTTCTTCATGCGACCATGAAACTTTTGACAGATAGTGTCCAGACACACGAATTTCATATCTTTTTAAGGATCAGAAGAATTCGATGATATTTGTAATTTTTATTCTTGTTTATGTACCTTAAAATCCCGCAAATATAAATTTTTACAATTTTTTTTCTGGGTCGAAATTCAAAACCAATGATAGATAATGATGTGGACAGGCGTATTAAACACTTTTGAAAGAATTAGCACAATCGGTTAAAATTTATAAATTTTATTAACGTTTGTAAGATTCGCGTTTGTATCATGTGAATGGAAGAATTCTCCCAGTTGGAAGTCATGCACTAACAAACTTATGCTTTCCTGCATGCAACCATGAAACTTTTGACAGATATGTATGCAGACAAACGAATTTAATATTTTGTTTGTGAAATTAGAAGAATCCGATGGTATTTGATATATTAATTCATGTATATATGCCTCAAATTCCCGCAAAAAATAATTTTTACAAATTTTTCTTAGGGACGAAAATCGAAACCAGTGATAGATAACGAATTAGACACGCGTATTAGGCACTTTCTGAAAGAATTATCACAGTCAATTGGAACTTGTAGATTTTATTGCCGTTTATACAAATAGCGATTTTTAAGTCGTAAAACGAAAGATTTTCCCAATTCCAATTCATATTCTAACCAACTTATATTTTTCTGCATGCCACCATGAAACTATTAACAGATATATGTGCAGACACAAGAATTTTTGTTTTTTTTTTTTTATTAGAAGAATCCGATTGTATTGGTAATTTTAAATTACATTGATGTGCCTTAAAATCCCAAAGAATCTAAATGTAGAAACTTCTTTGGGTCGAAATCGAAACCCATGATAGATAACGGGGTATTAAACACTTTCTCAAATAAATTAGCACAATTTGTTATAATTTATGGATTTTATTAACGTTTTTACAAATGGGGTTTTAAATCGTGAATCGAACGATTTTCCCAATTGCAAGTCATAGAGTAAGAAACTTATAATTTTCCTGCATGCGACCATGAAGCTTTTGACAGATACGTGTGCAGACACAGGCATTTAATATGTTTTAAAAATCGGAAGAATCTTATGTTATTTGTAATTTTTTTAAGGTAGCGGAAGGAATAGATAAACGGTTTGAATGTGCTATTAAACGTTTGTTAAACATTGGGTAAGAAGGTGGTTATTTTAAGAATACCATGAAGGAGAACATGCAAGAAGCGGTGAGTGACATTAGAACTTGTTTTACAACAATGAAAAGCATGATGAAGAATAAATATAAGGAAAACAATAAGTCTGAACAGGAGGTTGTAGAATGTAAGACCGGAGCTACGCAAGGGGAAGACGATGGTTACACTTGGGGACAGGTGACGCCATCTAGCACTGACAAAACGAAAGAAGCCACAAGTAGCAGCGCACGCCTGCCGGCACCTGTCGGAGCCGACCTGAACAAGGATGAGAGCCGCGCCGAGTCTGCAACACTTGCGTCTAGTTCAAGAAGAGTAGAAATAGAAGAGAGGGGGTCAATCGTATCTATTCCCTGTTAATCGCTGTTAATTCTATGGCACTGCCACGATGAGCGCTAACATCGCCTCTTACCAACATTCCGTCACTGATTTTAAACTCTTGGAAATGGAGAATGAACTTGGGTGCTCTTGGTTTAAGTTGTTAGTCCTGGAACAATTTCTTGCCGTATTTCAAGAACTGAAGAAGACATATTGAATTTTCTTGCCTAGGCGAGGGAAGGATGGCCGGACGAATTAAATGCGAATATCCATACTGCGGAAGTAAGAAGAGTAGTCACCACTCGAAATGTTTCTTCAAAATACCTGGGATAGTGAGAGGTGAGTTTTCATTTACAATATATAGCAATGTTATCACTTATAACTAATTTGATATACTTGTAAATTTTGCTAGCCACGTGCATCATTTTAAATTATATAGGTTAGGTTATCAGATATTAATTCATACACACATATACAGAATTTGTAACATCTAGTTACATATTAACAGACTTTTATTATTATTTCTATTGATAGAATATATATATATATATATATATATATATATATATATATATATATATATATATATAAGATGCATTTTTTGTTTTTATTTTTGAAGCTTTTTATACAGTGCAGGAGAAACTTTGCTGTTTTGCGCATCACACACGGGAGAAAAAAAGTTATTTCAAACACTGAATATAACCAATAAAATTGCAGCAAACCACGTCGTGTCGTGTGCAGCTTGGTACCGGAGTTTCAATATTCCAATAGAAAAAAATAGAGTAATAGACCCTTTCCTTGAATATTCCCCGCGTGGTATTACTTGAGACTTTTACATATTTATAACATTTATTATAAAAATAATATTAATATTCATAATAATAAATTGCAATAATAATAATAATAATAATAATAATAATAATAATAATAATAATAATACAAATCTACTTATGATATAATTAAATGTTATATAGGCTATACTGTATATGTGTATGAAATTACCGTAAGCACAGGAACGTGACTTCGTGGCACTTTATAAAATCACTCTAATAGCCTATAAAGTGAAAGGGAGCAGCTGCAGTGAGCTATGATGATGTAGCTTATACTTAAACCATTTTATGACATATTTTATCCACCTATATTTTATTTTATTTTTTGTTTCGCCTACATTGTATTTTTACAAATGTTGTCTTTAAATACGAATTTTTTCCTGGACCAAAATTAGGCCTACAATAGAAATGATGAGATAATTAGTATTTTAACGTGAAGCTGACTGGAGGAGTTTTTTTTTTAATTTTTCTTGGTTCTCAAAGTGATTTTATTAAGTGCCATGAAATGGTTTTCCTGTGCTCATAATTTATATTTATTTTACATTTTATTTCAATTTTTTTCAGATGCAAGGCATGCCTAGAAGCATTGGGCATATAAGATCTGATGGTTAAAGAGCCCAACAAACTGCACAACAGCTTTCGGGAGCCATACCTTGCAAAGTTGAAGCTATCTCCAATGGTCAAAGTAACTTACTTAAGTAACTGCAAGCCTTTTATATTATGCAATTTCAGTGCTTCATATCTATACCTATAAATTCTGTCGTAATTGCAATTGTGAATGAATACATAAAGAAAAGCCATTCACACAAATAGTGAAGTATCAGGCTAAGTAGATCCCATAATTAAAGCTTTGGGGCGAATAATGGTCTGTATTGCAATCAGCTAACTGAGCAGGAGGAACGAAAATGTTACATCGTCATTCCACTCATAAATAATTTACTATTGGACGGGCAACATACACCGTTATTCCATCAATATGTTTTGTACACTAAGCAAAGTATAGATTGTATGTTACTGAAAGTCATATTACACATCGGACAAGTTTGTAACATTATGAACAGAATAATAATGAAGACAATGACAAACACAGTTTTTAAATGTTGACTATAAGAGAGTAACACATTTTAAACAATTCCTTTCTGACATCAAGAGCAAGCTGTGAGCACATCTTGAAAGAATTTCCGCAAATCTGTTCCTGAAACGAAATAACTTGATAACATTCTAAGATAAAGTATAATGGCAAAAATTGTAACATAAACCATTATTCGGCCCAACGCTTCAATTGTAACCTCTATCCTTGGTGGTACAGGACTACTTACTCTTGCTGTCAGTTCATAATTGTAACCATTTGGTTGTTTTATTTTGTACGGGAAGAAACAGAAGACCCCCGCCAGAGAGGCTGGTGACCCCCCAAGAGAGGAGAGGCAGTGAGAAGAGGCTGGGGAGCCCCCAAGAATGCAAACCACGGCCACACCGATAGTAACACTGAAGAGGAGGAAAATTTGCAGTCTTCGAGTACAACTGCATCATCTGAGAGGAAGAGTCCTCAAGACCACACAGAGAGATCTGAAGATTGACATTGCCCTTGCAACTTTAAGGAAGAAGGTTCCCGGGCCATTATATGAATTGGTAAAAAATTGTGTCTCCTCAAGTGCAAGGTATGTACAGAGAGTTCGGTGGTCACCGGAATTGAAACCAAAGGCTCTTAATATTTATTTACAGAGCCCAAGTGCCTATAGAATGATTAGGAAGTTATTAAATTTCCCTTCTAAGGCTACATTGCTTAGAGTTTTGCGAAAGTATACCACTGATGTTGGTTTTAGTGACAAATTATTCGACATATTAAGGAATGCCTGTAGTAAGATGACTCACACTGACAAAGTAGGTTGCCTTATGTGGGATGAAATATCTTTAAAAACAGTGTTGACAAGCAATAAATGTCTGCAGCAACTAAATGGCTTAATGTCCGTGTTGCACTATTGAACATATACCAGGAGTAGCAGAATTTGCTAAGAAGTAATTCATTACCTGCTTGTAATAAAGACATAGACCACTCACCATAGACACAAGCATCTGATTTGCAGGTTTACCTGACAAGTGTTTTTCAAATCTTTGAAACCCACCAACAAAATCATCATTATTGTTACAAGCCAAGCTGATTTTAGTGGTATTTCATCGCATATGAGACAGCACAGCTCATCTATGACACTCATTTTGTCACAAGCATATTTTAGCTTATCCAGTATTTTCTCACAAAACCCAACATCATTTGTATATAAGGCAAACTTTCGTAGAAGAGTGGCTTTACAAGGAATACTCAATAATTTTCTAACAATTCTGTTTCACTTGTACTGTGTAAGTAGATGTTAAGGGCTTTACATTTGAATTCTGTTAACCAGGGACATTCCTGTACAAATCATGAACCAGAGGATTGTCTGCAGGATTGTATATGTAAAATAATATTAACATTACTTTTCAAATACAACTTTATCTTCGCTGGCACTCCTCTTCTTCATGTCAACGAGAACTGCAGATGTGAGAAGTTTTGCACCTAATGTGCTTGTGAAACTGGATGCAGAAAAGTGATGTGCACATTTACTGATACTGTAGTATTGTGGCCAAATGAGTATGTTTTCTTTGTGTATTTTTGATTTAAGATTTTGCATGTTTAATTTTAGTTGCTATTTATTGCTATTTTGTATTGTTCTTGTATTTTTGTTACATTATGTTTCTTGTTATGATTTGGTATTTTTCTCAAACAAAAGGAACCTAAATTAACTACAATGCGAAGTAACTCAAGGCAGTAATAATTTTTTTTTCCTTGAAATAACATCATAATATCAAACACAGGACCGATGTTGTTGGCATATTTCAACAAAGCCTGTGAAATGTACTGTAGACTCTATTTACCATAATCGCAATGTTGGAACATAAAGTTATTGTATTCTGCACTAGCATTTAGAATATTTTCATATTAAATGACAAATTATGCCATTGAGGAAATAAATACAGTAGTAGGTGCTACATATACGTTGGAATTCTTAAACCTGTACAACTTAACTGAAATCAACAAATGCTGAGTTTTTGGTAATAAACCCATTAACTCTCTTACTCTACTCTAATATTCCCCACAGGCAGCTTAAAATTTCATGTTGAAGTTTACAGACAAACTGGCATAATGCCATTAAATATTAATTTTTATTGTTTTAATTTTATGTTTATCATGTACTGTGTATGATTTTATGTCTTCAGTTTGTTATATTTGTGTTTCTCAGAGAAATGGAACTTAAATTAACTAACTACAACACTAATGTTCGTAATGTTTGAACACAAAGTTACACTAGCGAATACAATATTTTCCAATATTCCCCACATATAGTCCAAAATGTAATGTAGAAGTTCATGAACAAACTGACATATGTCATTAAGTGTTAATCTTAAAAAAAAAATATTTGTGCATGATTGCCTTCAATGTAACCAGAAGACTTTACACATTATAGCTACTTATTTGGAGACAATAAGAACACAGCATTGTAGACACCAATTTCTACTAAGGGTGATTTGAAATTATTTTCCTTACAACACAATAATAACTAATGGTAGTATATCTGAAAATATCAGAAAATTAAGCGGTTAGCTGACCTCAAAGAGCAGAGATTACTTCATTAATAAATATGTAGAGTGTTAAGAATGTTTAGGTATGATTTTTTTCTTTGTGTAACATTTACTACTATGTTGTTAATATTATATATATATATATATATATATATATATATATATATATATAGTACCTATCGTGAGCTCACGATCTTTTCTCTATTACGGTAAAACATCAGTTAATTTCAATAAAGATCTTTGTGTTTATGTACAAAATGAAATATTGTTAATAAATAAATCTGATACATTCCAACATAACAGATTTGCTTGGTCATGTCTAAATCATTTCCAATTTCACAGTCCATTTCCTATCTCTACTACTCTACTTCATGAGATATCTCGTTCTGAAAACACTTATGGTATTGTAATTTACAAAAAAAGGTTTCTGGCTAAAGATCTTAAAACAAAAAAAAAAAAAAACAAAAAAAAAAAAAAAGAAAGGAATTGTAATAGGGATGGTTACATTTCAAACATTCATGTTAATATGAATGTAACGGGGATGTGCAAAGAAGTATTTTGAAATTCCCGCTATTTCCGGTGCAGGAAGTCGTTTGAAAATACCGCCATTTTTGTGCATGTGGCGCTCCACTGCTGGTAAAAAGAAGCTTCTTGACAGATTACACTTACAGTGCATGAGGGTTAAGTTGGCGTGATTTCTACTATCCTTGTCTGCGGTCCTTGTCTATCGACTGTCAACAGATGTAAGGGGGGAAAGGTTTTCTTTTGTAGAATTCTTGGAATTCCCTTCCCTCCTTCTCCCTTGGCCCTTCTAGAACACACTTTTGCAAATCCAATTAGTGGGTCTCTCAGTGGCGTCTTGGCGTTGTTCGAGTTCATTTATTTAGTAGTGTTTAGTGAATAGTGAAGTAAGTGTGTGTCTCGTTGTGTCAATATAATATAATATAATATAATATAATATAATATAATATAATATAATATAATATAATATAATATACAATAATTCACAATTTAAACAAAATGTTTTCGGAATTGCATGGTTTCCCTGTTATCTTAAACATTGTAATGTGTGTTGTGCTCTTGTTTTTAATAATCATGGTAGGCAATATGGGAAAACGAGGGAAAGCCTTGAAGTCGGACAGTATGAACATGGTTATTAATGTACACAAATTCTTTACTGAAGAATATGAGGCACTGAAACGCGGAAAGCAAACAATATCTGTGTCGAGTGTTATCGAAAGAACTGCTGCAGCGACAGGTATATCGTCTCGTAGTGTTAGCAGGATTTTAAAAAAAACAAAGGGAGGCACTAGAAAGTGGAAGTGTTCTGCGAACTCCAGGAAAGAAACGCCCAAACAGGACCCCTCAGAAAACTGCAATTGACTCATTTTCTGCCGCCGCTATAAGACGAGTAATTTATTCTTTGTATCGGACTGATTTTTTGCCTAGTTTGAAGGATATAAATGACGCATTAATTAAGGAAAGCTTATTCACTGGAAGCATATGGAGTTTGAGAGAAATTCTTAAAAAAATGAAATTTAGGTATGTTAAAAATACTCAAGGCAGAAAATTTTTAATGGAAAGGTCAGATGTTATTTTAAAGAGATTTAAATTCTTAAGAAAAATGAAAGAATTACGCGCCACTGGACGCGCCGTTGTTTATCTAGACGAAACTTGGGTTAATGTGAACCATACGAAAAGCAAAGTTTGGAAAAGCGATGATCACGAAATTGACTTCCCACTTCAAACCCCAATAGGAAAAGGTCAACGGTTTATTATTTTACACGCCGGATGTTCGACAGGTTTCATTCCAAACGCGCTTCTAACTTTCAAATCTAAATCAACTAAAGACTACCACGAGGAGATGGACAGCACTGTATTTAAGAACTGGTTCATTAATCAATTATTACCAAACATTCCTCTCAATAGCATCATTGTAATGGACAATGCCCCCTATCATTCAACAGAACTCAATAAGGCACCAATTTCATCAACACCGAAATCTGAAATGCAGTCCTGGCTTCGTAACAATAACATTGAATTTGATTTACGATCCACGAAACCTGTATTATATGAACTTGTAAAAACTAAAAAAGATAATTTCAAAACATACGAAATCGACCAAATTGCGACAATGCACTCCCATACTGTAGTGAGACAGCCACCATACCATTGTGATTTAAACGCGATCGAATTAATATGGGGGCAGGTTAAAAATGACGTTGCGAAGCGTAATATTTCGTTCAAAAGTAAAGATGTGAAATTGTTGTTTGAGAGCGCTCTTGCAAAAGTGACGGAAGATAATTGGAGAAAGGCCTGTGAACACGTGGAAAAAGTCGAACAATTTTATTGGGAGAAGGACGGACTAGTAGACGAAATTAGCGATCGATTCGTAATAAATTTGGATGACACGGACACGGACGAGGAACTTTCTGGCGGAGAGGAGTCAGAATTTGAAGAGGAAGAGAGTGCCGCCGCTGCTAACTCCTGGTCGCTGGAAGGAGTGTCGACCATACCGCCGTCACCATAAATGAGGGTAGAGAGAGATGGTGAGTATTCTTTCTCTTTCTAAAAGGGACTAGACAAGTAAATCTTCATGGACTGTAATCCGCCTCTTGAGCCCCTCTCTTCTATTCTACTCCTCTTGGTCTAGTTCCTCCACTTGAGTAAGTAGTTAGTATTTCACTCGCCAGGTGGCAGTGGTGTTACAGTTTTCGCAGAGTCCGTGGATATACAGAGTAGCGCAATCACCGAGTCGGCCGCCATTGTTAGTCCTTTTCAACACGCTAGGGATAGGAATATTTGAAGTAAAACTCAGATATTTTTAATTTGAAGGGCAAAAACGTCTAAAGGATCTTCTCACATTATAGAACATTATTGTCAGTCAACATACTAATGTATAAAAACTTCATTTAATAATTATTACAGCATAAATACGCATTTAAGTGTTCAATATACTCCTTCATAAACTTCACAGTTGTAGGTAATACAGCAATATGAACTTAATAAATTACAAGTAACAAATGAAAACAACAATTTTGCAAATAAAAAACAATAAATCTAAACATTTCCAACTGCATTCCTCGTGCAAACTCTCCGGCTTCCGCATATAAGGGCACACTATACCGAAATTTCTCGAAGTTTATTAGTTTTAACAATTCACAACAGTGAAACCAATAACTACCATACTTACGAAGCTTGATTTACCAAATTTTGATCACTTGTATATCTGCTTATTAGTGATAAGTGTACAAAATTGCATCCGCCTATGTTACGTGGTTCGCAATTTATTAATTATTTTATTAAAATATTGAACCGCTTTATATAAAAAGTCGCTTGCACTACAATTGACATTATTCTTAAGTGATTTTCACTTATATGGCTCCTTACATACATGGAATCAAAGCTTACTATAAGGTTTTGCTGTAAAATTCATAAGTAAATTGCTAGAATTTTTTATTAAATAAAAAAATTAAGTCATAAAAGTTCCTAGTAATTTACCCTTCCGCTGTACAGAAAATTCCAATAGTAATGTTTGTTCCAATGTATATAAAGAATCTTATAAGTGAATATCAATGAAAAATAATGTAAATTGTGACGCAAGGGTCTTTTTGTATAAAACAATACAATATTATTCTATTAAGTTATTAATAAAATGCAAACCACTTATTATAGAGAGACAAAATTTTCTACATGTGTTATTATTAACCAGATATACTAGTGATAAACATTTAGTGAATTTAGCTTTAAAAATATGGAAGTTAGTAATTTCAGTATAATGTCTCCAAGGATACACTGACGTGAGGTTTTGTCATTTTGGTCAAAAAAATGGTTTCTTTGTTTTTACCTTTAAAAATTCATTTTTGGTCTAAAGATGCCCTCGGCCAATTTTCATGATCATACGACCAGTCTATCAGCTATTTAGGGTCACATTTTTAAAAGGCTGCGGGCTCTGACTGTTAATTTAAATGCTCCGTCCACGCTCTCCATTATGAATTCTGCTACCATTTTGCAAATTACGCTCTATTTTATACATTATTTATAATATTAGATTTCCGATTGAGCAAGTGTAACTTCTCGAAATATTTCTTCATGGAATCCAACAGGTGTTAGGCCTACTTCAGAGGCTGCTTTCCTTTAAAAAATTTTTTATTGGGTTATTTTACGACGCTGTATCAACATCTAGGTTATTTAGCGTCTGAATGATATGAAGGTGATAATGCCGGTGAAATGAGTCCGTGGTCCAGCACCGAAAGTTACCCAGCATTTGCTCGTATTGGGTTGAGGGAAAACCCCGGAAGAAACCTCAACCAGGTAACTTGCCCCGACCGGGATTCGAACCCGGGCCACCTGGTTTCGCAGCCAGACGCGCTGGCCGTTACTCCACAGGTGTGGACTCCTTTAAAAAACATTCAGTTACAAAGAGAGAGCACAGCTCTTGTCTAAAGGAAATTCCGCTCGTTGCTAGGTGCCATAACGTGTTTCCATGCTTGGTTTTTGTTTGTGATACAAGAAATATTTGCAAGTTTCTAACAGTTTTATTATTAGTGTTATAATAGTATCTACAGTATATAGTAATTTGTAAGTAATATTTATCTATTATAGTGTTTTCATAAGTTTACATAGTTTTTTTAGTTACCGTTATTTATTAGTGTAGGTTAGGTGTGCACAGCGTGGTAGTGTATATAAGGGTAAGTTCTGTACATAATATGCTAGGTCTATAAGTTTCAAAATGCCTAGAAAATAAAAAAGACAGATACCTGGTTCATTATTATCGTCGAAAACTTTGAAGTGAATTTTCTCCACTTTAATTTACTGTAAATTTTGCATTGCTAAAATTCTACTCTTTCTACAGATTTCGTACTACGTGCATAATTTTTTGTAGAGATTTTTCTTAATTTATTTATTTTATGTCGTTTTAGCTTAGGAAGTCATTTCGCCAAAATACATAAACAATTCTTACAGTTTACATAGAGTTTACTGTATTAGAATAATGATTAGAGGTTTTTGAATATGTTCTTAACAAAACTTACTATCAGGATTATACCTAACACTCATATTTTTTGTTGTTGTTGTTTAGTCAAATGTTCGAAGACATGTTTGAATCTCATAAGTACCACCAACACTCATGAGACAACTAGGCCAGGAGATAATGGGGTAGGGTGGCCAGTTCCTTCCTCCCTCCAATGCATACTTCGCCGCTTAGCTACATATTCCACTAATCAGACTTCAGATGCAAACAAACAATTGTTCTTCCTCGGACATATATCGTCAAGTGAGATGTACTGCCTGATAATATATATGCATATCAGCCAGAATGTTAATAAAAAGGTATTTTAATACTATTTTTTTACGCTCGAGTTGAATTTTTTTCTGTTTTTACACTTTTAGTGCATTAAATATTTTTAATTATTTTTTTTTTAGTAAAATAAAAGGAAAATTGTATACTAAGTTTTGTTTCTGAAGGTCTGACAAGTATGTAGACAAAAATTCTGGCCATAATAGTAGCAATTTTTGAAAACCTAAATTTACACAATTTAAAATTACAAATTAAAAGTATAAAATTTCAGAGATCTACCTAGAATAGTTTAGAAAATTGAAATTTCACATCAGTCTAACCTTAATAGGGTTTCTAGTTTCTACAGTCTCTGCATTTTTCAATCGAGCCAAACAATACAATCTTGTCTCAAGAATGAATTCAGAAGTTCACAAATATATTATGTCATTCTTGCAAATAGCAAATAGGATTAAATTCAGAAATGCTTGATTTGAAAGGGAGAACATGGTAAAAATTTGATACTGATCCTAATTGGTACGTGATTTTCATTTGTTTTATGTAGAAATATCATTGCTGAAACAATTTAAATTCTAGGTTAGTTTTATAAAAATATTTTGGGGACCAATTTTTGAAAAAATAAATATCAAAATACCGTCATTCATTAATCTCACAATGTATGCTCGCTTAGGTAGCGGATCGTTCCTTTTTATATTTATAATCACTTCTTTCCTTTTTCCTTATTTCTTTCACCTTGTCACAGTGAAAACAAATGTGCGCTTTTTTCAGTTCTCTGTGAACAGTTCTGAACACAGCAGCATTGCATTTTTTCGCACTTCAATTACATTATTTCCCTATACAACTGTATACTGCATAGCGCGCGCTGGACTAACAATGGCGGATTTGTCGGCATTTGCCGGCTCAAACGATTGCGGTACTCTGGATATCCACGGACTCTGAGTTTTCGTATTAATAGAATCTTTTGACGCTAGATGGGAGTACATGTAGGGCTCTGACACGAGCCCCTACCACGCTGTGGCGGAGATCTGAGAAATATGTTCCCAAATTGAAGGAGCAGAAAGCCGCCATTTGTTTGTAAGAAAACGCGCGGGATTTCGAAACCCTATTTGAATACGTGTTGTATTGCGTATCCGAAAGCTAAACGTTTTTGTTTAAAGGAACAATACTTCCTTTGCGATATATCTTTAATAACGTGTGTCTCCTGTCAGAAGAGTTGCTAGGTTTTCTGCGAGGGAAATCGGGATATCAGAAGCAAACTTAAGACATTATATTTATCATCACTTTATCAAAGAGATTTATAGTTGTTTTCTGCAAAGTAGTATTCGCGTGCTTTTAATGTAATATTCGCCTCCCTGAGAAACACTAAAATACAAAAGACACACAGTAGGCTACAGTGAATACTACAGGCTAATCGTTTTTTTCTTTTATTAACCATGAATATGTTTTAACCATTCGCTACTAAATTAACTTTGCAACTTTTTCGGAACCGGTACTGCAACAGTACATCGACGATGAGTACATGTTTAAACATAGTTCACTGCACTACAAAACGCAGCAATTGTATGTGTCTGTTATTAGTGTAAAATACAATATCAAAACGCTTTCTTTCTTTTTTTTTTTTTTTTTTTTTTTTTTGGCACTCAACGCACCTAAAATACACAATGTTGATTACTTGCGAGAATAGCAACTAGGTACCGAAACGGATTAATGAACAATGTGGTAGAACTAGGGGAACTATTATCTTGCGAGTAGAGTTACCTTACGGCAATCAGCTGGGTTACCTCACAGACTTACTAAATTTCCGCGGGTTACCTCTATGTTTACAATGTAACCATCTGAGTCAATATATAAATAAAAATATCGGATAATAGGAAATGCAGACTAACTTGTTTAAATTGCGTTCTAGGCTATTATCCCTCAAATCGGGATTTTTATCAATCTCGATCCGCTTTATCGGGATTCAACCAGGCTGTCAGACTTGCATCATTTTCATAGGAACTCCGAATGTGAATATTCATAACCAAGGTTAATAATGTCTACTTTTTAATTTAATCTGTAGGTTAAACTGTTGTATAAAATCAAAAAGCATTATTATTATTAATATTATTATTATTATTATTATTATTATTATTAGTAGTAGTAGTAGTAGTAGTAGTAGTAGTTGTTGTTGTTGTTGTTGTAGTAGTAGCAAGTAGCAGCAGCAGCAGCAGTAGCAGTAGTATAAAAAACTGTTTCATTAAACCGTAACTAAGACAAGAGTTACTTTCAATCAGGGATATTAAAAAATTAACTTTTTGTAGTTTATACAGTTTCTGTTGGGTTGTCCAAAGTAACGATGGTGTGAAAATTCCTTCCTCTAACAGGCTATGTGGCCTAATACTTGTTCTGGGAGTTGAATTTGAAATGTGTTATGCCATTACTTAATGAGTGGATAGTACATGCAGTATTAATGAACATGTTTCAGCTTTTAGGCTCTGAAATTTGTTTATATATATTTTTTAAACAGGATCTATTTCTACCGTCCCGCGCCGTGGCGTGGTGGTCTAAGGCATACTGCCTAGGACTCGCATTACGGAATGCGCGCTGGTTCGAGTCCTCATGGGGAAGAAATTTTGTCATGAAATTTCGGCCAATGTATGGGACCGGTGCCCATCCAGAATCGTGATGCACTTGGGGAGTTACGATAGGTAGCAAAATCCGGTTGCGATAGCCAGCTGTAAAGGCTGGGGGGATCATCGTGCTAACCACACGATACCTCTATTCGGGTCGGATGATCGTCCACCTCTGCTTCGGCATGTGGGCGTGAGGCCAGCAGCCGGCTGGTCGGTCTGGGGCCTTCACGGACTGTAGCGCCACGGATTATTATTATTATTATTATTATTATTATTATTATTATTATTATTATTATTATTATTATTATTATTAATTCTGTATCTTCGAATTCGACGAATAATTTTATTATTCGTGTATGCACTGAAGCAACAGCTGTTTGAAGAAAGGGAAGGATATGGAGTGGATGAAGGACAATAACAATGTATACGGTAATAACGTAGTTTGAGAGGTAACAACTATCTTCGAAATGAGTTGAAACACTGAATGATTCATTGTAGGGTAGAAATTCTCTCTGCGGATTGCACCTATCCATTTTCGGTTAAGGGAATCTTTACTCAGAGGAAATCTGAAGCACAAACAGCCGTATAAGTACAATAGTTTGTATTCTGTAACATAATACGGGCCAAAAATATTGTAGAAATTAAAGATTAACTAATCAGTGAAATGTAACATTCCTTCCTTCTTTATCTTTACATCTGTGTGCATTGCTGCAATTAAAAATAGCACACGAACTAAACCTGTACTTATTCATCTCAACCAAGCAAATGGCCGCCCGTCGGCTGTTCAATTTGGGAGCATAACACTAGCGCCAGTGAGCGGTCTAGCGGTTATTTAGTAAGTCTATGCTCTGACAGCGATCTCAATATTATAGTATAGACACAGTCTAATACATACAGTCGCGCAACTCATACGTATAAAATATGCCAACATTTGACAGCTGGCGCGACAGTAGCCCTCTAGCGGCAAGCAAGTTTAAAGTGTGCACACGACATATGATAACACATCAGAAAACGGGTTTTGCGTAATTTATTTTATATTTTTATGCTATACAGTAAGTGTATATGGTTCTTATTAATTTTACTTTAGAATTCTAGAAGAATTTCACACGCAGTTAATCTACAAGTTTCAGAAGCTGGGAATCAACGTAATTCTTTCTGCTCCTTATAACTGAATCATGGCCCTGATCACGTATCATGGTTTGAAATAATATAATTGTTTGTACGTGGACGGTTAATTCAGTTCATTCCTAAATATATTTATGAACCATTGAAACTCTATATTTCCTGTGAGAAGAGTCAAAATTATAGGGCATATCTCGTAGGGTACATCGCGTTGTGAACTCCTCTTCCTATTTCCTGAGAAATTAACTATTTTCCATACCGCAAATTGGGGTAAACTCGGCCGCTGAGGTAAACTTAAAAATAAAAAAGGGGAAGATTTAAACCTTAATTTGACAGACATTGATTTATGAAGTTCATTATTTTTCCATTTTTTTATTATTATTTTGAGTCAATAATAGTGCTGATGTTATGGTTTAAATTTCTGTGGAAAGTTTACCGTATTTTACATTACATTTCCAGTTTTCACACATAAGCTTAATTTTAACTTACCCTACCTATATAATACGTAATTTACATGCACTTACTGTTATTATGACGTAGGTGAGAACAATTGAATACACAATTTTGTTGAAAAAATTGTAACTTCAATTAACTCAGAAAATGTAGGCCTAATTTTATTTTCAGAGCAGAAGTGATGTAAGTCAAAAATGGGTAATGAGGGTTAAAGTAAACATTCTGTAAAATACAGCGCAAAGTAGCAGTTAATATTGAATTTATTTAAACTATTAGTAGTCAGTGAATAGCACGAAGGATATATTAATTGCTACTTTGCGCTATATTTTACAGAATTTTTACTTTAAACCTCATTACCTAATTTTCACTTATATCACTTCTGCTCCGAACGGCTCAAATAATCACTGGTAATGTAAAATCAACACCAATAACAGTCATGCAAATTATTACAGAAAAGATTGCTTTTTATATTAAATTTAAAAAGGCTCTTTTATTTCTTGAGAACCTAATAAGTCTGCCACATGAATCTACACCAACACATCAGAAATTCATCGACACAGTCTGGATTTATTCAAGAAGTGAATATTTTGCAAAAGGGTTATAATATGCCATGAATTCTTGAAAAATTAACACCATAATCCCTACTTGAATGCAATATAACATTCAACTTTTGAAAAATATAAAGAAAAAAAAAAACACGAATACAAAAATTATGGAATTACTTGCATTAAAAACTGTAGATACATTATCCAAAATCGGAATGGTTACACATTTACACTCTCTGCAAAACAATAATATACTGTAACAGGTATTTACTTTTTTTTTATTTAAACTCTCCTTCCTGACATACTAGGTAACTGATAACTAATAAATGTTTTATAGAACACAATTCGTAGGCTACCTACAGCGTGGATTATAGGTTATGACTGAGTTATGATTTTCTCTTGGTCTTTAGGGAATCTGAAGAACGACAAATTCGGAGATTTAAACTTGTTGTTGCTGCAATTTTCGTCATTGCACACATTGCCTTTATTCCGACGCATGATTAAAACGTTATTATAACATCTCGCATACCTTTAAAGCACGTGCTAACTGTATCAACCCTATGACCAGTGCCTTGCCTGCCGCTTGAGCGCCAGTGTCGTGAATGTTGGCAAAAAAAGTGTTGAAGTTTGCGACTGTATATATTAGACTGTGGTATAGAGCTCAATGGGCTCTGAGTTCTTCATTCACGACTGGCCTACGCCTGTGTTCATTACACAACAGAGTGGGCCATGAAAATTATAGCTCTATATAATTTGCGGGTGCTCGTGTAAAGGGTGTTAAGTCAAATTGTAAGGTATGTAAACTTCTCTGTTTTGGCACTAAACAAAACACCTTTGTCACAAAATACGGAGTACTGTAGCTGCATCATGGATGCAAGAATGATTTAACCCCTTTAACACAAGAAAAAAGTAATTCTGGAGAGTTGAAATCTGTACTTATCCCAGTTTATCGAAATCATACTTAAACCCCTTTACACGAGCACCCGCGAATTATGCCTTCACTGAAATCAGACATACTCCTTAGGATTGGTATTTAATTTTAATAATTAATATCTTGGAAATTTCAAGCTCATAGGGAACTTGCACTCTAAATATTCAGTGGAATACCAGGGACGTCTTAAATGAAAAAAAAAATACTAATTGATCTTATTTCCCATTCCGAATGTCATATCCTAATAATAATAATAATAATAATAATAATAATAATAATAATAATAATAATAATAATAATAATAATAATAGAAACTTGTTAAAACTAGGGTTGCCATAATGAAGAAACAAAAGGCAAGTACATGATTCATGAGTCAATTTGATCGACAAGAGGAAACGTACGAATTTATAAGAAACTTTTAAATATCATTATTTTTTATTATTATTTTTCATAGACGCTAGTACATTAATATCACTTGTTTACTTAATATGGACGGGGCTGCCCACTTCAGTAATATATTTTACCTTATCTAACACCTTATTATTTGACATGCAATTTACATTATTACCATTTATTTTAGCACCACACCATTCATGTCTGTACATCACCGTCACAGAACCACTCATACTTCTCAGAACTGTAAAAAGAAGAAAGGAACTTTGTTCGTTTGTAAATGAGTTTGTGAAACTAGCTGTAATTTACATTTACCATATTATACTCTATCTGTAGATGCGTTTACTAACTTAAGTGATAATCTGTTCCTTTCTTCTATCCACTGAGCATTCATCAAAGAAAATTATCTTTGAACGTTGACATTATATCCACGTAGAGAAAAATAACAATTCTACAATTTTCAGCAGTTCTAAGTAAATCACAGAAATACAATTGGGACAAAAATTTACCGAGATTTCGTGTGAAATCATATCTTTAGAAATTTCCTCTTTGTTGTGCAGTAGAAAAAAAAATTAAGTTTTATCACTTGGTCAAATAGAAGGCTCTCAATGAGTTCCTAAGTCGTATTATCTTCAATCCACTTGAGTATTTATTTCAACAAATCTTACAAATTATTGCAATTTTCCAGGTTTCTGTCCAGCTTTGTTCAAAATCGTGGACATCCGTCTTTGCGGACCAGACTTCTCTTTACACTATAAAACCATGGACTGTGCGCGAAATCCGCGGTATATGGCAGCTCTTTGTTACAACCTAATTCCAATTAAATTTAACGCATTTTGTCAGTCCTATTCATCAGATATATCACATGATTATAAAGGGATATATATGTCTTTAATAAATTCACAAAAACATACAAGTAAGCTCTTGAAGGATGTTTAATTTATATTCAAACAGTATAATTTATTATAAACAATAAATGCATAATTATATCCCTTGCAGTGGCAGCTCGTGATAAAATATTACGTGTGTTCACAATTTTGTGTTCCAAAACCGAAAATAATTTGAAATAGTACGTTTAGCTTAATATGAAATGTCATGATTCCAATGTTTCACTATCGAAAAAAACGTATATAAATTCAAAACATATTATTATTATTATTATTATTATTATTATTAGTCTATTATTACTATTATTATTATTATTATTATTATTATTATTATTATTATTATTATTATAAAACCGAGTCTTTTTATTTCCAATTTTTCCTGGTAAGTCAGTTTACCCAGTTCTTTACTGTTCAAAATTGCTTGAACAGAGTTCATTGTTTACGTTTGTTAAAAATTAATACATACCACAGTGCCGTTATACAAAAGCGTTTGTTCAGTTATATATTTTGGTTCACAACGCACTGATACACTATAGCCTATACCAGTACTATAAACCAGTGGCGGCTGATTGACTGAGGCAAGTGAGGCCGGGCCTCAGTCACTTGGCTTAACTGAAATCAAATTTTGTGTTTTCATATAATATATTAGTTATTTGAAAGAAAGCATATATCGCTGTAGAAGCATTTGAAAACTTTGATGTATATAGAACTGTTTTTCAGTAAAATTTGTTCCTGAGGCCGGGATCGTTCGTGCAGGGTCTCGCTTGTGATGTATATAGACCTGTTTTGCAGTAAAATTTGTTCCTGAGGCCAGAATCGTTCGTGCCGGGTCTCGCTTAATGCATTTCATGTCCTTTCGCGGGCTTTGAATTTGCGCTTAAAACGTTGTAGCTGAGGCACAATTCGTCTGGCCTGGTCAGATTTCACTCGTCCCATCCTTGGGCCGGCCTCAAGCGTAGAGTGGGGTGGGAATAGCAGTGGTGACTTGTCTTCCTAACTAGGCCATAAATAACAAAATTCCAGCTCTTTGGCAGGCAGAGACCCACTCGATTCTCTCCCCTTATGTCTCAGTTTATGACATATAAGCGAGGGTGTAGTACAGTAGTGAATGTGGGCCAATGTTGTTATGTATTTCGGGAAAATATAAACAGAAACAAATGAGAGAAGTAATGCTGGTGCAGTTAATTCATTATTAGAGTGTCCTTTTTTGAGAAGAAATAATACTGAAAGAAAGGAAGTTTTAAATAATGAGAGAGACTACCGAGATACCTACGACAACGCTGATAATTTTTCTCACACATAATCTTAAAACGCGAGTTTCTATTACATCCTGGTATGGGCAACATAAATGGTTATGTGGTAATGTGATGCAAAATAAACTTCTCTTGGCCTTGTTTGTTGCTGTCAAACAAAAAAAAAAAAAAAATAAAAAGAAAAGAAAGAAAGGGGGATTTCAACACATATGGGTTGCTTCATCACACTGAAACAATCACTGAAACTCAGAGCATAACAGCTTATTTGGTGAGTGAAATTATTATTTTTCATTGATAATAGTAAGAATAGACTAATAATAATAATAATAATAATAATAATAATAATAATAATAATAATAATACAGTAATAATGAGATTAATAATATAATAACAATAATAATTAATATCATAAACAAACATTTCCTATCGGAGGCAATTAAACTAGTTGCATCTGGCCTCACCGAGGATTTCGATCACCGGCCGCTGCTGCTATAAACCCATTTGCATAGATTGATTACTATAAATACATGCCAGTAGATGTTATTCTTAAATATTATGCACTACCATAGAGATACTTCAATTCATACCACTATCACATTTAGCTACCACGTGTTTGAAAGCCAAACCATGGATAAATATTTACCAAAATATGCTATTTTGCTAACACTAAAGTATAGTAACTCACAAACTACACTCTCTTAGCAGCACTGTACACACACACACACAAAGTAAACGCTTCCACAATGAGAAATGCTGACTCTACAGGCTAAAATACAGATTATTAAAATTCCTTCTCGAGATATAACATGTGAACGATAAGCATCGATGCACCCGATATCTGTGGGATAGATTCACTATTCACTTAACGCTTTGTGCTCTTGATGAATCATAAGCGTCCAGCGAAAGACAATTTTTTCGCGCGCATGCGTGTAATTCCTGTAACACCCTTGAAAAGAGCACGGCTTGTACGTGAACGCATGTTGCCAAGTTTACATAAGAAGTTTATGCAAGATGCGGGAAGTTTAAAATACTCGATTCTCATATTATACATCCTCACTACGTCAATACGGTATTAAATAATAAAAATAGTCGTGCATTAGTAGAAACAAGGTGTTCACGTGCTCTTGTGCTCTTATTGGCGCACCGCCACTTATCCCTTGTTTTTTGTTTAGTCAACTGTCCGAAGACAGGTCTGAACCTCACAAGTGATGCCAAAAAGGCACCACATATGAAGCAACTAAGCAAGGAGAAAATGTGTAGAGTGGCTAATTATATTCTTTAATTGTTGTCTTTTTTAATTGTTCATTAGTGTTTCTTTCCAGAATTCATCAGATTGTTAAAGGATAAATTTTACATAAAGGGATCCTATTTTTACACAAGTAGAATCTAATTCATGAGATTCATATCTTTAAATATTGTTCCTCTCCAATGAAGTGTTGCTATGAGACTGTATTGCATTGTACAATTTTTGGAAACATAACTTTTCGGCGTCGTGTTAATTCTTCTGATTCTTTATGTTTGTCGGAGGTAGATGAGATTTTGTTTTGAAAAATTTGAGAATTTGTTGGGGAATCGACATTTTCAGGCCAATGTTTGACCTCATAACATGGTATATTATGTTAAATCATAATATTTCAGGAAATTAGAATAGGCTACCGGACATTTTGTCATCAGAATTATGGTTTTTTCTTCTGTTTGCAATTACTTGATTTTGATTAGTACAATAATCATACTCCCTGTCGGACAGCTTCTAATTAATATTTCTTGCCAATTACACTGGTCAACAGCAAAATTGCGACATGAGTGGTATATACAATTTTTGATTAATTGGGCACCCCTTACGACGAAACTGTTACTGAAAGTTGCCAGTTGCTTCGTATTTTTATAGTATGGCATATACTTATGACAGGAAGTTGTAACTAGATAAGAATGTAGAGGAATATAGGGGATGAATAAACACACTTAGAAGGATGAACTGGGTTTACCTTAGGTTTGTTATTGTGAGGAAGGGACTAAGATAAACATACAAAACAAGAATTCATTTACAGTAGATCTCCTCAGTGCCTGAAAAGTGTTTCGGAGTGCAGATGTGATTTACTAACAGATAAAACTCAAGTAAAAACTTCGTCTTAAAACGCTACAAAGAAATTTGTGACATAGTGTAAAATTAATTTATAATAGTAAATAGGTAGTAAATAAATAATAAATAATAATGATAAAATTTTACGTGTTGTTAACAATGCCACGTAATTGTATAAATGATCCTAACAGTTTTTGTTACATTTGCGGCGAAGTGGTGTTTGCTGTGCAGCGGAGAAATATCACTCCTGTTATAAAAACAGCTTACAATCTTTATTTTGGTGAATTCTGCAAATTAGGAGACCAAAATAAGAGTTGGGCTCCACATATCTATTGTATGACTTGCTACACAAATCTTCTGGATTGGTTGAATCACAGGAGACCTTCGATGCCTTTTGCCATTCCAGTTATTTGGTTGGAGCCAAGAAATCACACTGACGACTGTCTAATTTTGTATGGTACCACCACTCCGAGGAATGACGAATTATAAAAAGAAGACCATTGTATATCCCAACATACATTCTGCTACTCGTCCTGTACCCCATAGTGATGAGCTACCTGTTCCTACACTCCCTGAATCATATTCCATAGATTCGGAGGAAGAGCCTTGTGATCCAGAACCATCCACATCTACAGATCCTGACTTTGCACCTGATGTTAAATCTGAACATCACAAAATTAGCCAAAATGAACTAAACGATTTAGTGAGAGACCTGGAACTTTCTAAAGCCAAGGCAGAGCTGTTAGCCAACAGATTCCAACAATGGAACTATCTTGCCGAAAATGTGAAAGTGACATTTTTTCGTGACCGTCAGAAACATCTTGAGAAATATTTTTCTGTGGAAAGTGATTTAGTGTTTTGTAGTGATGTTAGTGGCTTATTGAGTGCTCTGAACATTAATCACATTTCTGATCAGTGGCGGTTGTTTATAGATGCCTCAAAATTAAGTCTCAAAGCTGTATTACTCCATAATGGCAATCAGTTGCCGTCAATTCCTATTGGCTATTCAGTGCATATGAAAGAATCATATGACAGCCTGAAACTCCTTCTTGAATCAATTCATTATAACACTTATCAATGGAAAATATGTGCAGACTTCAAAGTAATTGCAATATTAACTGGACTCCAACTAGGCTACACTAAACACTGTTGTTTCATATGCGAATGGAACAGTAGAGATAGAGCTTCTCATTTCATTAAAAAGGAATGGCCTTTACGTCAAACTATGGAAACTGGAAAAATGAATATTAAGCATGAACTTCTGGTAGAATCTGAGAACATTTTAATTCTTCCACTACATATAAAACTTGGTCTCATCAAAAACTTTGCTAAAAAGTTGGACCGAAATGGACCGGCATTCAAATACCTAGTTTCAAAATTTCCTAAAATGAGTGAGGCCAAGTTAAAGGAAGGAGTTTTTGTTTGCCCACAGATTCGCCAACTTCACCAAGATGAGATATTTGAATACCTTTTAAATGATGTTGAGAAAGAGGCATGGATTTCTTTCAGAGAAGTCGTAAATAATTTTTTGGGAAACACACGAGCTGAAAACTATGAGGACCTTGTTACGAATTTGCTGTCTTCTTATTACAAAATGGGATGCAACATGTCCCTTAAATTACACTTTTTACACACCCATCTGAATTGTTTTCCTGAAAGTTGTGGGGAAGTAAGCGATGAACATGGGGAACGTTTCCACCAACAAATATCATTAATGGAAAAACGTTACCAGGGAAAGTGGAGTGCAAGAATGCTTGCTGACTACTGCTGGACAGACATCAGGGATACTCCTCAACTCGACGACAAGACGGAAGCAAAGAGAAAGCACATTTAGAAAAGGTAAACGATGTTTTACAAGACATCAGACAGATTTTCATAGAAAAAATGACTATCGAATTTTTCTTAATATCACTCTGAAACCAGAACCAACCTAGCATTTTTGTTGTCATATTCGTGTTCAGCATAGTGTGATCCTTTAGAAAAGTGAGGTTTCATTCATGTCGCAAACAAAAAGTCAAAATTTGTTGTCCAGTGTTATTTAACTTTTAACATATTTACTGACTGTTCCTTAGGGAATAGAGTGTAAAGCAACAAGACTTAATAAAACAATACACATCTCTATTTTTCGTCTTTAGTTTTGCCGCCATCTAACGTCAAAAGAGTCTATTAATACGAAAACTGTAACACCACTGCCACCTGAGGAGTGAAATACTAACTACTTACTCAAGTGGAAGCTTTTGATAGGTCATTACAGAGGTCATTCTGTAGGTCATATTAATAAATCCATATTCTCATAGCTAGCAGTGCATCATAACTGCGGAATCCCGGCCAAATAAGTCACTCAATTGAGTGCACTCGTAGTATAATGGCAGTTGACACTAGACATATATGTCAATATATATGCCTGACTTGGAGTCAGGCCACAAAGGGAAACACTGAAGGAGAAAGGTTCGATCCGTGCTGTGGATTGAATTCGGCGTAGCTCAGTGGTCAGAGCGCTTGGTACGTAGAACCAAGGACCAAGTCATGTGGGAACAAAAGATCACGTGGGTGGGTGCAGTGTTCTCGTTTTCCTAAGAGATCATTTCCCAATCCCACTTTCGTAAAAAGGTTCTGGTTGCGTGTTAGTAGCTAGCTGTAGTGTGCGCGAAAAATGCTGCAAGGTTGTGAATTTTCTTGTAATTGTTAATTTATGCAATTATTCAACAATGAATGGAAGTGAAAACATATTATACTTGGGACAATTTAGGAAACTCATTTTACAAGAACAGATTATTGCAATAGAAAAGAGAAAGTTAATTCCAACTCTATCTGGACTTGTATGTATGTATGTATGTATGTATGTATGTATGTATGTATGTATGTATGTATGTATGTATGTATGTATGCATGCATGCATGCATGCATGTATGTATGTATGTATGTATGTATGTATGTATGTATGTATGTATGTATGTATGTATGTATGTATGTATGTATGTACGTACGTACGTACGTATGTATGTACGTACGTATGTATGTATGTATGTATGTATGTATGCTAATTTGTATCATGTTTCTTTCAAGAAGGTGTCACTTTATGCTGTTAACTTCTTTCCTCCTCTTAAGAAATATACAGGAGCCGCCACTGGTTTCCCTATCTACCTACCTACTTGCATACCCAGCTATCTACCTACCCACCTATCTATCTATTTACTTATCTACTTACCTACCTACCTTTCTGCCTAACTACCTTCCTACTTAAGTACCTACCTAACTATCTATTATTCTTTGAACTGGAGAGGTATCATGATGCGTGACCAAACTGGGTGCAAAGGACTTAGGGGGATTAAATTCTTGTCGAAAGGCTAGATGCCAATTGCTTTGAATCCACTTGTGATGTTATTTAATGTCACGAATTGACTTAAAACTGTAGCAAACATTTTATAAAACACGTCATTCGACATTTATGTGTCCAGCTCTTTGTCCCATAACTAGAGAAGTTGCCGATTCCAATAATATTCAAAATATATCCTTGGGATGGAGTTCACAGGCCATGTTGCTTGGCAGGCAGAAAAACGTTATCCCGTTTTCTTTTTCAGCATCAACAATAAACTGGAGATGTCATGGTGCGATGATCTACCATTAAAAATCAAGAAAGTTAGACCTACAGGTTTGCACTTCGCAAAGTGGTTGAGTCATTTCAGAAAAACTTCTGTTATCATGGTTCCTTTAGCGGCCATCTCAGTTATCGAACCAAGTGATAGTCCATTTTTTATAAGTTGGATTGGGCCTCTGACCTTTGAATATAACCTTAGAAAATGTCACATTGCCGAAAGCACTTGCACAGACAACAATTGTCACATTTTCTGCACTTTCTGGGCAACGAGATGCACACGTTTTGTCTCCTTCAAGAGAATGGCTGACTCCTTTTTTTTATCTACATTAGAAAAGGTTCTGTGGTTTTTTCTTTATTTACAGTGAAATAAGAACTTAACTGAGTATGAAAATAGTCATTCACTATCATACTGCTCAGGTTTTGAGCTTTAGGTGGATTCATTAACTGAGCTTTCCATTTTGAAAGCCGTCGATGTCGCTTCAAAAAATTTCGGTACCATTCTTTGCCCTTACATATCCAAAACTGGAAAAAGATGCCAGCCAAGTTGTAAGACCTACGTGTTTAATTTCATGGGCTTTATTTCCTCCTCTGTCATTTCGCGCCAGTTTTATGATGTGCTCATATGTTCTTTAGCGAAAGTTTCACGGTAACCCCAAACTTCTTTATGTTTACATGATAAAATTCATTTCATATTATATTAATAATACACAGTAAATTCGATTAAATATGTATTTCAATTTAGCAAAATTTTATAATGAAAGCAGAAATATAATCATGGAGCTTTGTTGCCGCCAGTCAGTTACACACACGAATGAGAATCTAATGTCTTTTACTTCACTCGAGTGCCACAAGAAATGCTGTATTGTACAAAAGTATATAACTAATGACAAAACTAAGTAGAGTGGACCTTATAATATGCTGAGCCTTATTACCCCCAGTTACCTTATGTTATTAACAGCAAGTGTACGTAAATTATTAATTTATAAAAAGCAGAAGAAGTTGAAACAAGTCCTATTTGTGGAACCTGGAAGTATAGTGTAAAGTCGGGTTAACTTGACCACAAGAAAAATCATATCAGTCCTATTTATGGCTTGAAATAATAAAAAATAGTTAAGAAAGGGAGAATAATTACCTTCAAAAATTATACGTGCATATGATATCATTACTGAACTCTTTTCGCTTTAGTCAAGTTTTTTTGTACGGCACTAAAAATAATTCATTTTAGGTGGACGGTTGGGAGTACCTATAACCTTTCCACAGTGCGATGTAGAATTAATCTAATCTAGCCACTGTTACCAACATTCGTATGTATGTATGTATGTATGTATGTATGTATGTATGTATGTATGTATGTATGTATGTATGTATGCATGTATGTATGTATGTATGTATGTATGTATGTATGTATGTATGTATGTATGTATGTATGCTAATTTGTATCATGTTTCTTTCAAGAAGGTGTCACTTTATGCTGTTAACTTCTTTCCTCCTCTTAAGAAATATACAGGAGCCGCCACTGGTTTCCCTATCTACCTACCTACTTGCATACCCAGCTATCTACCTACCCACCTATCTATCTATTTACTTATCTACTTACCTACCTACCTTTCTGCCTAACTACCTTCCTACTTAAGTACCTACCTAACTATCTATTATTCTTTGAACTGGAGAGGTATCATGATGCGTGACCAAACTGGGTGCAAAGGACTTAGGGGGATTAAATTCTTGTCGAAAGGCTAGATGCCAATTGCTTTGAATCCACTTGTGATGTTATTTAATGTCACGAATTGACTTAAAACTGTAGCAAACATTTTATAAAACACGTCATTCGACATTTATGTGTCCAGCTCTTTGTCCCATAACTAGAGAAGTTGCCGATTCCAATAATATTCAAAATATATCCTTGGGATGGAGTTCACAGGCCATGTTGCTTGGCAGGCAGAAAAACGTTATCCCGTTTTCTTTTTCAGCATCAACAATAAACTGGAGATGTCATGGTGCGATGATCTACCATTAAAAATCAAGAAAGTTAGACCTACAGGTTTGCACTTCGCAAAGTGGTTGAGTCATTTCAGAAAAACTTCTGTTATCATGGTTCCTTTAGCGGCCATCTCAGTTATCGAACCAAGTGATAGTCCATTTTTTATAAGTTGGATTGGGCCTCTGACCTTTGAATATAACCTTAGAAAATGTCACATTGCCGAAAGCACTTGCACAGACAACAATTGTCACATTTTCTGCACTTTCTGGGCAACGAGATGCACACGTTTTGTCTCCTTCAAGAGAATGGCTGACTCCTTTTTTTTATCTACATTAGAAAAGGTTCTGTGGTTTTTTCTTTATTTACAGTGAAATAAGAACTTAACTGAGTATGAAAATAGTCATTCACTATCATACTGCTCAGGTTTTGAGCTTTAGGTGGATTCATTAACTGAGCTTTCCATTTTGAAAGCCGTCGATGTCGCTTCAAAAAATTTCGGTACCATTCTTTGCCCTTACATATCCAAAACTGGAAAAAGATGCCAGCCAAGTTGTAAGGCCTACGTGTTTAATTTCATGGGCTTTATTTCCTCCTCTGTCATTTCGCGCCAGTTTTATGATGTGCTCATATGTTCTTTAGCGAAAGTTTCACGGTAACCCCAAACTTCTTTATGTTTACATGATAAAATTCATTTCATATTATATTAATAATACACAGTAAATTCGATTAAATATGTATTTCAATTTAGCAAAATTTTATAATGAAAGCAGAAATATAATCATGGAGCTTTGTTGCCGCCAGTCAGTTACACACACGAATGAGAATCTAATGTCTTTTACTTCACTCGAGTGCCACAAGAAATGCTGTATTGTACAAAAGTATATAACTAATGACAAAACTAAGTAGAGTGGACCTTATAATATGCTGAGCCTTATTACCCCCAGTTACCTTATGTTATTAACAGCAAGTGTACGTAAATTATTAATTTATAAAAAGCAGAAGAAGTTGAAACAAGTCCTATTTGTGGAACCTGGAAGTATAGTGTAAAGTCGGGTTAACTTGACCACAAGAAAAATCATATCAGTCCTATTTATGGCTTGAAATAATAAAAAATAGTTAAGAAAGGGAGAATAATTACCTTCAAAAATTATACGTGCATATGATATCATTACTGAACTCTTTTCGCTTTAGTCAAGTTTTTTTGTACGGCACTAAAAATAATTCATTTTAGGTGGACGGTTGGGAGTACCTATAACCTTTCCACAGTGCGATGTAGAATTAATCTAATCTAGCCACTGTTACCAACATTCGTATGTATGTATGTATGTATGTATGTATGTATGTATGTATGTATGTATGTATGTATGTATGTATGTATGTATGCATGTATGCATGTATGTATGTATGTATGTATGTATGTATGTATGTATGTATGTATGTATGTATGTATGTATTTTTTTATTGAGAACATCAACTGCATGCCCCAATACATAGTAATATTACATGTATTATACTACATAATTTACATGTGTAATTACAATATTAGATTAGATTAGATTAGATTTATTTATTTAACCTGGTAGAGATAAGGCCGTCAGGCCTTCTCTGCCCCTCTACCAGGGGATTACAACTATAACATGAACAATAAGATTACAATTAATATTAAATTTACAATTACAATTACAATAAAAATTAAAGTACGACAAGAATACCTGATTAATGAAAGCTAGACATTTTATCGTAGAAGTTAAGAACAAAGAATATTTTTGTATTTACTAAATTACAAATTAAACCTACAATAACAAAATTCTATAGTGATGAAATTACCGGATATTGAGATATTTTGTGGTAGATTAAAAGAACTATTTACAAGAAACCATGTCTGAACGAGTCTCAATTACTGACCAAGTGCCTAGTAAGTTTGCGTTTGAATTGAATTTTATTTCGACAGTCCCTGATGCTAGCACGTAACGAATTCCAGAGTCTTGGCAGGGCTATTGTGAAAGAGGATGAGTATGAGGAGGTGCGATGGGATGGTATTGTTAGTATTGTTTCATGGCGAGAGCGTGTGTTCAGATTGTGGTGGGAAGAAAGGTAAGTGAAGCGAGACGACAGGTACGAAGGAATAGAAGAGTTCAAGATTTCGAAGAGAAAGAGAAGTGAATGTAAATTTCTTTTCTTATCTAGTTTAAGCCAACCTATTGCTTCCAGGGATGGGGTAATATGATCATATTTACGAACATTGCTTACAAAACGTACACACAAATTATGAGCACGTTGAAGTTTCATTTTGTTGTCGCTGGAAAGGTCAGTCAGTAAAATGTCAGCATAGTCAAAATGGGGAAATACAAGTGTCTGCACAAGGGATTTTTTTAAGCAAGAGGGAAGATGAACATTTATCCTTTTTAGCACATGAATAATAGAATATACTTTTCTGCAGGTTTCTGTGATTTGCATGTCCCAGTTGAGATTATTATCCATGTGAATGCCAAGATTTTTTACCGAAGAACTGAAAGGGATATGCACTGTACTTACTTTAACGGGGGAAATGTCGAGGTGCTTTACAGCGTCGGTTTGCCGTTTGTGTCCTAATATGATTGCTTGGGTCTTTCCAGGATTGATATTAAGATGGAATTTCTTTGTCCATGTCACAATCGAGTCAATGTCTTTGTTCAATTTATCTATAGCGTCATTTATTCGATCTAAGCGGGAAGAGATGTAGCATTGAAGGTCGTCAGCATACAAGTGATAGTTACAATGCCTTACATGAGATGTAATATCACTGACATATATCGTGAACAACAATGGTCCGAGTACCGAACCCTGTGGTATACCTGATGTTATGTTAAACCAGGAAGAGCTTCGATTCCCGGATACAACACATTGTTGTCTTTCCCGTAAGTAGGATTCGAACCAACTCACAGCAGTCTCTGACAAATGCAGATTTCTCAATTTATGGATGAGCAGGTCGAAATTTACAGAGTTGAAAGCTTTGCTAAGGTCAAGAAGTGTTAGTATTGTTACTTTATTAGAGTCGATTGCTTCACGAATGTCTTCTGTCACTTTAAGTAGAGCAGTGCTTGTGTTGTGTCCAGCTCTGAAACCTGACTGATACTTGTCGAATAGTTTGTGTTCGTTCATGTAGTTAGTAATTTGTCTGTGTACGATTCTTTCCAGTGCTTTTGATATGGCTGGCAGGATACTGATTGGTCTATAGTCGTTCGGGTCGGTGGGAACTTTGACTTTTGGAAGAGGAAGAACGAAAGCTTGCTTCCATATTTTAGGGAAAGTTGAAGTGATTAAGGAACTATTGAATATGTGTGCAATTGTAGGTATTACTATGTCTTGTATTTTCTGTATGAGTAATATGCTAATGTTGTCTGGCCCTTGAGCTTTCGTCTTGATGCGTCGGATGGCTTTCATTACGTCAATAGGAGTGACGTCAGTAAAATAGAATTTGTCTCGAGCTGCCACAATATGCTTTTTCATAATATGAGAGTTGAATTTACACCTCACCTTAACTAAATTTAATCCTATACTTATAAGACTGAAATTTCTATATACATGCCTGGGTTAATTTACATTTAAAATTACAATAATGTGTCATACTTTGCTTATAATAACTGTTCCTGATGATTATCTTACATGTTTCCATAATATGAAAATAAAGTAGGCCTAAGTCTTATCTGAGTTAATTTTTATCATATAGCCTACATAAAAACTTGAAATATTTATTTTATACCTAAAGTGAGCCGTATGTGCAATTTTATTATTTTTTACCATTAGATTATATTTGTTTGTAAGACCGACTACCTGAATTTTATATCTGCTTAACCATATCTTTTCTTATATTCTATATTTACAGTTTGTTTATCATATTACTTCATAATTGATTCCATTATTGTGTATCTACAAGTTAATTGAGTATATATATTTACAAAATGGTCTCAAATGAAAAGTTATGAGCTGTCGGTTGCTAACTGGCCAAGTCCCTCCATTTATTTGTATCTCTGATATTAAAACTGATCTCTGCTGTCGTGTGTCCGGACATTCATAGATTAGATGATTTACAGTTTGCCGGATGTTGTTACATGTACATCTTGGATCCTCTATGATCTGAAATCTATGTAGGTATTCTTTCGTTTTTCCAAGGCCCGAGATGATTGCTGTCAAGTACGGTGTAAGGGGTAGTTTTATCTTAAGTCTTTCTTTGATGGAAGGGAAAAAGGATTTCGAAAGAGCCCCTTTGTTTGCACTGCTCCATCTGTTCTGCCATTGATGATATCCTGTTTCTTGTATCTTAGTTTTAATTGTTAATTTTGGAATTTTATTATAAATGCTCTGTAGTTCTTCATCTTCAGCAGCTGCTTTTGCCAGTTTGTCCACCAACTCGTTGCTCATAATGCCTACATGGGCTTTCACACATGTGAAATGAATTTTCCATTGATTTTTTTCCAAAGATCTGATTGTGGTCAAGATGTCCTCTACTATTTTGTTGTGTTTCTTGTTGTTTTCCAATATGGCTAGGGTTACTTTATTATCTGAATATACGACTGCAGTCTTTCCTTCCTTTGGCAAGTCAGTGAGAGATCGAAGTTCCTCAAGAGCTTTCAGTATAGCTATCTGTTCCGCCTGGTTGTTGGAACACTTTCCATCTAGCCTATATTTTAACTGTCGAATGAGTGTGTCATGATGAAATATCACTGCTGCTGCTCCCACCTTCTCTCCTGTTTTGCTGCCGTCCGTGTATACTTGTAAATTATAATCTGCTTCAGCCTCAGTTTCTTTGATTTGTAGAGTCTCTGCCGGATGCCTCCAGTCTCCAGGTTTCAAAGGCGCGTCGTATTCCCTCTGTCCATGTGTATATTTGTAAAGTTGAATTTGTCCATGAATTTCTATGTCGATTGGTTGAATGCCAGCTATAACACAGGAAGCATCGTATGAGATTGTCCTATAAGCCTTTGTGATTTTTATATTGAACAATCTCTGAATTCTCTGAAATTTCCTCAAGTTTTTCTGGTTTTGTAAGGCTTCTCTCCACACAGGCGCTCCGTATGTCAAAATAGGTTCTATTGTACCTCTGTATATCGTATGCAGCGCTTTATTCCCTAGTCCCCAAGTAAGTTTAGCTGTTTTAGATAAGGCATGTCTTAGGTTTATAGCTCTTTTATGTATTTGGTCAATAAGATAGTCGAATCTGACATTTTTGTCAATCCAAAAGCCAAGATATTTCAGTTCATCAACCTGTTCTAAAGGTTTATTATTGAGGTAGATGTTGACTATCTCATTCCTTATATTCTTCTTTCTTCTTATTAATAATACTTTTGATTTTGTGTCATTAAACTTAATTTTGGATTCCTTAGCCCATTTAATTTTTTTAATGTCTTGGTTTGCAAAATTTTCAGCACCCAGTGCATTCTTCCCCTTTGTCATGATTAACAAGTCGTCTGCGAAAGCAATAACTTCTGTCCTGTGGGTGAAGTTCATATTAAGCAAAGAGTTGTATAGGACATTCCAGAAGCCTGGTCCGCAGCAAGAACCTTGGGGGCAACCTTTCATTCTTCTTTCTCTGATCTATATTGATTAGTACATAGGCTTGCTGTTCTGTTCTGGAAGTGATCCTGTGACAAGTTGTATAAATTCTTGGGGCAGTCTAATTGTCTAAGTTTGTCCAGGATACTAGGCCTCCACGCGGCGTCAAATGCTCCTTGGACATCGAGGCTTATTAAAATAATATACCTATATAAGCGTACATTTTTTGCACAAATCGTTTCATTGCTATTGCTGCATCTATCGTACTTTTCTGGGGCATGAATCCATACTGTCGCTTGTTGAATAAGTTTCTTGAATGTATGTGATGGAGAATTCTTTCTATCATCAATTCTTCCAAAACTTTTCCACTGACATTTAATATACTAATAGGCCTATATTTTGATATACAATCACTTCCTTCTTTGCTAGGTTTGATAATTGGAATTATTATTGAGCGCTTCAATTGGTTTGGGAAGGTGCCTTTCTGAAGACACACGTTGTAGACTGCGGTAAAGAAGAGAGGGAAGAGCCGGAATGCCCTTAGGAGAATATCACTTGTTACTTTATCTTCTCCTGGAGATTTGTTAGGATTAAAACTTCTTATCACTGCCAGAATCTCTGCCTGCGTAAAGTCCACGCCATTTGCTGTTTCGATAGGTTCCGTAGTTTGTTTCCTTAATTATTTGTGCTTTTCACTGTCGTCATGTTCGCTGTCATCCGAGACAAAGTGAGCCATCATATTCTATTGTGCTTGCTGTGTCGGTATTGTAAGTTCCATCGTTCTTTCGGAGTGTAGTAAGTGAACTTTGTCCTCTTAATTTATTAGCTGCTAATTTATGCACGATATTCCATGGATTGGATTCTTCCGTATTGGTACAGAATTGTTTCCATGATTTGATTTTCTCCATATTTATTTTTGACTGGTATTGTCGACTACCTTCTAGGTACTTTACTTAAGTTTTCTTTCCTGTCGCAGTTGCTCGTTGTTTTGTGTCCTTTGATATCGCCTCCTAAGTGCGTTCACCTTCTTTCGAAGCACAGTTAATTCCGGTGTCCACCACGGAACAGATTTGCCGCTATGCTTCACTGCTATTCCCATACTTATTCTAAAAGATCATTTACATGAATCACGCAATTTTGTAATTTGTTAAATAGTAGTTCCGTATCTTCATAAGATTTCATCTTGTTGGCTAGTTCTTCGTCTAACTGTTTAGCGTTAGTTTCACACCCGAAGAATGTTGTGGTAAGCTGTGTTGCTAGTAGGCGATCAAATTGTTCATAATTTTCTTCTTTAGCTATATATCTTGCTCTGTGGTAGATGCTTGTCTTGCCTCGGTTCACTTCGCCTATCTTGAAAGATATTTTCCTGTGGTCGGAACAGCTCTCTTCCTCCGCTATGTTCCAATCCGTTATGTGCCTAGGAGTATGTTATTTGTGATTGTTAAATCAATCCAACTTCTGCCTCTTTCCGTCTCATATGATGGTATTTCCGTATTTTCTTTCAGTATGTGCAAGGTGTTAATGGTAAGGAATTCTTCAAAAAGCCTTCCACGCTCATTGTTTATGTCGTCATACCATAGCTTATTTCTAGCATTCGTGTCAGCAAGAATTAGTAACCCATTTCCCTTAATGTGTGTGAAAAATTCTTCCAACTTTCCTAATATCTTCCTCTATGTTTGAAACTCTATGAAAAAACATGCTTGAGGCAAAAAATACTTTCTTCTTGTAATTAACTTCAACGACTAGGCAATCTTCATAAGAGATTTGCCTGATTGTTGTAACGTCAATATCTTTGTTATTGACAATTACCGCTGCCCTCTTTCTTCTATTGCCACTTGTATATGTCCTCATTGTTTTCGACATTCCTGCCAATTCATTATTAATAGTGTATGATTCCTGAATGAATGTTATGTCAATGCCCTGATTTTTAATAAGCTGCACCAAATTGCTAGTCTCTGTTCTCGAATGTTGCAGATTAATCTGGAAACACGCGAGTCTATGGTAATCCATTCTAATAGTCAGTGTTTAGTTGGTACCGTTTAAGTACTGTTTGATTGCAAGGACAATCTTTGTCTAGCGCAGAGTGGTTCTCATTCATGCTGTTGTCTCTGTTATATTTATTGTATTTGACACAATTTATACATTTGTATTTCTCTTTTTTCCCCTGGCTCTCCTTTAATGTGTGATTTCCAGTGCAATTCGGGCATGCTTAAATTCCCTTGCAATCTTGGGCACGATGATTGAACTTGCAGCACTTGTAACAGCGGGTGACATTTATGTAATCATGCCAATTACACATATTCCAAGCAACCTTTAGTTTTTTCCCTAGTATTTGTTTTCTTAATTCAGAAATAATTTCAACCACAAGGTTCTTGCATTTTTTCCTATCTTGAAATTCAAATTTTGGTTTCAGATCTCTCTTATTGTTAAGTTCTTCATTCAGTGTGGTTAGAGCTTCTACTGCATTTTCCACTGTTATATCATCGGGTACATTGAATATAATAATGTTTGGATTTCTTTTTTTGCACGTGTTGACTTCCAATTCTTCTCCGCATTTTTCATTAATGTTTTTGCAAATAATGTCAGCTTCAGATTTATTGCCTGATTCTACCAATAATTGACCATTATTGAGGCTTTTAAATGAATTAATGCCTACCTTAAGCTCAATAGGATTCACTTTCGTTTTGAGCAGCGTTTTCATATACTCAATGCTCTGGTTGTTTTTGCTTTTAACCAGTAGTTTGAATGACTTTGGCTGATTTACTTGCTGTATTCTGCCCACTACTGCCGAGTAGTTCATCTTCTGTGTAGCAGGTGGTACCACAACAGAGGAGTCTGATATGGAGCCTTGAAGCATCGGAAATCTATTAACAGACGACGTTGCTGATGCAACCCAGTTCTTCCGTGATCGGTGAGGTTTCTGTATATTCTTCAACTTGCTACGCAGATTGTTTCACTCATTGTCTTTATCAGTCAGCTCACTTTTCAACATGGACACCGATTTTCTTAATTTGCTTACTGCTTTCACAATATCCTGCTTCAAGTCTTGGCGTAAATTTTTACTAACCTCAGTCACATTTATCAGCATCTCGAAGGCCTTTTCCATGGACTGCTCGACATCCGTATGTATGTATGTATGTATGTATGTATGTATGTATGTATGTATGTATGTATGTATGTATGTATGTATGTATGTATGTATGTATGTATGTATGTATGTATTATGTATGTATGTATGTATGTATGTATGTATGTATGTATGTATGTATTTTAATATCAGTTGAACAGCATGTCCCATTACAATAAAAGTTATACTACATGCCTTGCTACCTATATGTTTACAATATATTATGCATCGTTTCTGTCATTCTCTAGGCGTATGTAGGTTTGTTTTTTTGTTGTGAAAATTTGAGTCTTTCACTATATCTAGTGCCTACTCTTATCTATCCTAGATAAAATTATCTTAAATTTATAGCATTGACATAGTTTATGAATGTATGTGCATGTTCTTGCATTAGTTTACGCTTTGTGAAAGTCCACTTGCCAGTTTTCCTTTACATTTCCCGCTGGAACGCTAGTCTTTCTTTGTTCATTTTCGGGCACTCGATAAGGAGGTGGTCGACGGTCTGTTCCTCTACTCCACGCGTACAAGGCGGGTTGTCCCTCAGCTTGAATTTGTATAAGTAAGCACTGGTTTTTCCATATCCAGTTAGGAAAGTTGTGACTTTTCCATCAAGTGGAATGTTAACACGTAACCTCTGTTTTACACTGGGGAAAAAATATTTTGTCACTGCACCAGTTTTCGTGTTTTGCCACTCACTTTCCCACTTAACCACCTTTCTTCTTGAAGTTCTCGCATGATGTCGCCAACTGGTATTCTGTCGAAGGTCACTGGTAACTCGTTGCTGCTTGCTGCCTGCTTTGCCAAGTGTTCGGCCAGCTCGTTCCCCGCAAGTCCAATGTATGCCTTGACCCATGCGAAGTGAATAGTCCAGTTTAATGTTTCCAGTTTTCTTATCTGTTTTCTGATTTGTTCTATCAAATGGTGATGGTTGTTGAAATTTCGTAAGGAATCGAGTGTAATTCTGCTGTCGGTATGAATGGCTGCTGATTTTCGAACAACCTGCAGTTGTTGGAGTAATTCGAGCTGTTCTAGGGCTTTGTGAATTGCGTACTATTCCGCTTGGTTGTTCGAGCACCGTCTGCGTAGTTTATATTGTAGCTGGTGGACTAATTCTTGATCCATGAATATGGCGACACCTGAGCCAACTCCCTAGTCGCCCTTGCTGCCATCGGTGTAGATGTCTACTTTGTAGGTTTGATGACTTGATTTATCTTTAACCAGGATTTCATCTGCTGGATGCGGCCATGTAGTGTAATGCTCTACTTTGTCAATCTTAATTCCCTCCTGGATTCTTGTCGTGTTTTCATATGCTGTCGCTAGCTCCTGAATCTCTATACCTATGGGTGTGTTCTTTGTTAGGATGCATAATGCTTCGGATAACGTGGTTCGAAAGGCCTTTGCTATTTTTATATTTATGAGTCTCTGGACTCTCTGTAGTTTCAGTTTGTTGTCTTTTGTTGGTGCCTTCAACCCACACTGGTGCCCCATATGTCAAAATCGGCAGCACTGCCTCTTTACATATTATTCTCATAACATCACTATTTAGGCCCCAGTTTATTTTAGCAGATTTGGACAGTCCGTGAATAAGGTTAAAGCATATTTGGCTGACGTATTCTACATGCTGTGTGAAGTTAAATTTCTTGTCAAAAATTATACCCAAGTACTTTAAATTTTCTGTCTGCTGTAACTGTTTATTTTTTAGATATATCTTGACTTCCCGTTCAATCACTGGTCTTCTCTTTGATATTACTAGCAGTTTTGCTTTCTGCTCATTGAAGGTGATTTTGTTTTCTCGAGCCCAGCTTGATACTTTCTGGAGTTCGATATTGGCGTAATTTTCTAGTTCTAGAGCACTGCACCCTTTAATAACCAACATTACATCGTCTGAAAGCGCAGTAACCTTTGTATTCTTAATACATTTCAGATTCAGAAGTGAATTATACTGTATGTCCGCTGCAGGAACCTTGTAGACATCCTTTGCTGTTAGTTCTGTATGGATAGACAGCTTGCTGAGAATGTAGCGTTCGTTTCACTGAAGTAGCTTCTGGAGAGATAGTAGAGATTCCTTGGGCATTTGAAGTCTCTTAATGAAGTCAGGATGCTGGGCCACCATGCGGCGTCATATGCTCCTTTGACATATAGGCTGATAAGGACAGCAATCCGACTTTTAGTTAGGGTTTCTAGGAGTAATTCTTTCAGGTACATCGCCGCATTGACAGAGCTAATTTGTGGTGTGAATCCAAATTGATTGTTATTCGTAAGATTATTGTTATGTATGCGATGCATTATCCGTTGTATTAGAAGCTTCTCTTACACCTTGGTTGCTACATTGAGTAGGCTGATAGGCCTATATTTACTTACATCGTCACAGTTTCCTCTGCCCGGTTTAATTATCGGTACAATTTTTGCATGTTTCCATACACTGGGGAAACAACTTGTCCTTAGACACCCCTTATATCTATCTGTGGTGAGTCTCAGTACTAGTGTGAACACTAGACGAAGGATTTGTGCCGTGATTCCATTATCTCCTGGAGCTTTGTTTGTGTCCATATTTTCTATTACTGATTCTACTTCTTCTCTTGTAGTCCACATCTGTGGAGTAACGGTCAGCGCGTCTGGCCGCGAAACCAGGTGGCCCGGGTTGTATTCCCGGTCGGGGCAAGTTACCTGGTTGAGTTTTTTTTCGGGGTTTTCCCTCAACCCAATATGAGCAAATGCTGGGTAACTTTCGGTGCTGGACCCCGGACTCATTTCACCGGCATTATCATCTTCATTTCATTCAGACGCTAAATAACCTAGATGTTGATACAGCGTCGTAAAATAACCCAATAAAATAAAAAATTCTTCTCTTTTAAACGGAGTATCATCCTGTGTATCTAGTTCTTTCGTTACTTCATGTCTGATTTGTCTGTGGTATTCATTTTTTTCTTTTTCTTCATCAACCGGCGCAAATGATTCCATCATGAAATTTAGAGTCTGAGCCAAGTCTCTGGTGTACTGATCATCGGGTTTCCTTATGGTTGATAGGGTGCAGTTTTGTGGCATCTTCCCAGATGCAAGCCTGTAAACTGAGTTCCAAGGATTGGCTGATATGGTAACGTTGCAATAGTGTCTCCAGGACTCATACTTTGTCCTTTTAATTGATGATCCATATCTTTTCTTCTCTTGGATGTACTGTTGTTTTCGCAGTTCTCTCTCGTCATTGGTTTTAACTTTCTGATATCTTCTTCTCATAGCCGTTGTTTTTTTCCTCATGATCGTCAACTCCTGTGACCACCATGGAACTGGTTTGTGGTCCTTTATTTTAGTTGCAGGTTTGCAGATCCTAAAGGATTTGTTGTATGCCGCAGTTATAGCTCCTTCAAATTTTTATACCAGTATCTCAATATCCTTTTCGACAGATGCTATGTCTTGGAGAATTTCATCCAGCTTTCTCATCTCGTTGCTTGCATTCTGTACTCCAAATCTGAGTTTAACCTCTTCTGTACAATTATTATCAAATTTCTTGTAATTATCTGCCTGAACTACGTATCGTGTCCCAAGGAAGTTATACGATTTGACTTGGTTGTTTCTATATTCTGTGCTGAATGTAATCGTCCTGTGGTCAGAACAATTTTCCTCGTTTACGCAACTCCAGTTATTTATAAATTTCAGTATATTGTTCTTTATTACTATTAAATCCACGTTGCTGGAACCTGTAGGTGACTCAAAACTTGTAATTTCTGTGTTGTTGTTTATATTATGAAGATTGTTGGTTATTATAAATTCTGCGAGCATTTCCCCTCTCTTGTTTGTTATTTTGTCATTCCAAGTCTTGAACCTTGCATTGCTATCCATGGTCAGTATTAAACCTATCTTCGTTGAAGTCGAGATAGCTGCTTGCAGCAATGAAGTTTAGATTGCCTCGAGTGATTGCTATAACTACATTATCTTCGTTTGAATATTGGTTTACTAAATAGCATCTGTCTGTTTGTTAGTGATCACAATTGCTGCCCTCTTTTTACTGTTTCCAGACTAAAAATTTTATGTTTGCGAGATATGCCTGTTACTTGGTTATTATATAAATATGGTTCTTGTATGAAAACTAAGTCTATGCTGTTCTTTGCAATTAGTTGATCAAGATTGAACGCCGCTGCTTTGCAATGCTTCAAGTTAATCTGCGTGCAGCTTAGTGTTGTTGTAATTAATGCAGTTCACGCATCTCATTTCATTATCTTGTACTGTGCAGTCTTTCGAATTATGATTTCCTGCACATCGAACACATGTCTCCTCGTCTCTACAATCGTGTGCTTTATGAAAGTAATGACATTTGTAACATCGATTAACTTTAAGGTAGTCTTCAGCGCAGCAGATGAGCCAACCTATCGTCAGTTTTGTGTGTAGCAGTTGCTTTCTTATCTGAGAGTTAACAGTCAGAACCAAGTTGCGTAATTTCTTCCTCTTTGTCATTATGAACTTAGGTTTCAGATCTCCTGTCTTGAGTTCCAATCCTGGATTTTGCGAAATAATGATTTCCTCCGTGTTATCCAATGTCACTTCTTCTGGGATGTTGTAGACCACTAAGCTAGGATGAAATACTTTGGGGATTTTTGCTTCCAAATGTTCGCTACACTTTTCATTGATGGCTGTGATTAGCCTCTCTATTTCCTCTTTGCTACTTGCTTCGACCATTACTCTGCCATCTCTTAAAGATTTCATTGCACTTTTACGTTGGTTGGATTGACGTTTGTCTTTATTACCTCCTTTATATCCTCACCCATCTGATCTCTTTTCGATTTAATAAACACTTTATATCGCTTCTCTTTTTTTCCAGCATCCGTGACTATTTCGGAGAACAGCTTCCGTACTTGGCTACCATTTGCCACCTCTCATTGAATCCCATTTGCTCCATTCATGTTTCCACCCAGGGATGGCAGCACTTCTCTGCCAGTTGTTCATGTACCTAGCCTATCACTATTTTGTAACTCCGCATCCAATTTCTGAACTTCGCTACACAATTTATTATTCTTTGGATCCTTAAGTGCTAGATCATTATCTAGTTTCACAAATACATTCCTGATCGTACTAACTGATTCAAAGATTTGTTTCTTGAGTTCTTTCTTCAGATTTTTACTTAATTCAGTTAAACTCACTAGTATTTGAAGAGCATCTTCCAGGTACTCCGTTGTATCCGCCAACATATCCTCGTGTCTCTGTGTGTGTGAATGTCGATCCTACATAAGTGATCAGTCCTACTCCGTTCTGCTTTCTTCCCTATCTTTAAGGGGGTCTCTCTCTCTCTCTCTCTCTCTCTCTATCTCCGCCGCCCGCGTTCATCCACTCTATACTGTGACGCATGGGTACAGTTTCTCCCCGAACCAGAGCCTTCTGGTGCCACTTACGAATAGGCAAGATTTCGTTATCACAGTGACCATGAGATAACTATTTTATTACATAATTGAAACAAGATTTGTAACACCATCACTGTAAATTATGCCATACTAACATTCTCACTTGGTCCACAAACACTAAATTACAGATTTTGAATAAGTTTATAACCACTACTGAGATACTACAATATAAAAGTACTTACAAGGAGCCACCTCAGCAAACATAGTGTACATCTACTGACGCCATCTTGGTATGTATACATGTATGTATGTATGTATGTATGTATGTATGTATGTATGTATGTATGTATGTATGTATGTATGTATGTATGTATGTATGTATGTATGTATGTATGCATGTATGTATGTATGTACGTACGTATGTACGTATGTATGTATGTATGCATGCATGTATGTATGTACGTACGTACGTATGTATGCACATAAATGTTTGTAACAGCTATAACAATATCTGTACGTAATGTATATGTGAGTGTACATGTACCGGTATGTTGTCACAAGTTATAGATATTCGTGATTCAATGATTAAATAATTATTCTTGCGTATTAATGTTCCTTCTCAGTTGTCCTCTTTTACTTCCTTCAAAATAGGCTAAGAGTAACGATCGAGTACGTGATATGTTGTCTTGTAATTCATCCGTTATCTCAGTTTAGCCATGACGTTCATTCTTGACCGTGCTGCCGTCTAAGGTAAGTCAATTCCACCACTACAATCTATTTTCACAAGTCAGTGATACATTGTCGTATATTCAGTCGTTATCACAGTTCAGCCATGACTTTCATTCTTGACCATGCTCCCGTCTAATGTAAGTCACTTCCATCACTACAATTTATTGAATTTTTACAAACCTTTTAGACTGTCGGAGAGAATCAATGTATTGGGAGGAATCAGACGTCATTTTCAAAAACACACACATATACTTTTTTTATTTGTTATTCTTCAACGCAAATTTACCATATTATTGTGAATAAATATTGAAAAGTAGATTGAAATTGGTGAAATACTGTAGTTTGTTCTCGATAAAAAACTTTAATTCTGGATAAAAATGTATACAAAAATTAAAACAACGTTACATTTAAGTAAGGATATCTAAAAAAAAAAAAAAAAAAAAAAAAAAAAAAAAAAAAAAAAAAAAAAAAAAAAAAAAAAAACCGTGGAAGTACAGGTAAAAATTTTGCATCACGTTTGAGAGTAATGAAATTTTTATTTTCTGCGAGTTTTATAATAATAGCTGCAATAGTTGTATTCTAGAATTAATGTTTATTGCTTAAATTTATTAATTAAAAATTCTGCATTTTCATTAATCCAATTTTCATGCAAAATGATCTCAATAGTAGTAATTTTTATGCATAATATAATTTTGTCCTCATTCTTAATACAGAGATGGGGGCACGGCATGTCCCTATCGCTTGGTCCGAAGGTTGTGGGTTCGAGTCCCGCCTCGGGCATGGGTGTTGTGTTTGTATTAGTGTAAGTAAAATAAAGGAAACAAACGAAAACAGAAAACAAAATAGATAACTTCGGTAAACGGCCTCTGGCCGGTCTAAATTAAAAAAAAAAACACTAAGAAATGAGAAATTCTGCCATGTGATTAATATATTGGTACTTTAAAGCAACATTGTTTTAATTTACCTTTAAGTTTTGCCAAGAATTAAGATCTTCATTGTAATCAAACTAGTTAACCAACTACAATACTTTTCAACATTTATTCACTCTATGATGCTAAATGTACATGACAAATTGCATGCAGATATCTTTGATATTTTGAGAGAAAATAATAAAAAGTATGTTTGTTGAAAATGTAGAAAATTCACATCTGGGTCACCTTGAGTAAAATTGTTTTCTACTCCATTTATTTGTATATGAACTATAGGATAGACGTGGGTTAACATCTACCTTGTTCTGTTACATTATAATACTATTCTTTAATAGTGTGTAATGAAATAAGCACTGATGGCACTTGAATTTTTATGACCTTTATTTGTAGATGCATTTAGAAAATTGTAGAAAGTGTCGACTAGATTCAAACAAACTCCAAGATATTCTTTGTTAACTGTACGTTTTGTAATAAGATTTCTTGTTGCCATAAACTGTAAAGCTAGTGAAATTCATCGCCAACTGAGTGAAATTTATGGACCAGACGTAATGAGTGAAGGTGGTGTAGAAAATGGTGACGTATGTTCAAAAATGGGGAACCAATGCCCATAATGAAGAGAAGAGTGATCGATTGAGTATCGTGAATGCAGATCTGTTTCGTTTGGTTTACGAAAGGGTTAGAGCAAGGTTCACCATGCCGGAGCTAAATGAGAATTTTCCATAGATTAGTCGTCGTCTTCTGTACAAAGTGATTACCGAAGATTTGGACTACCGGAAACTTTCTGCCATATGGCTGCTTAAACTCCTTTCTGAGGGACAAAAGGATCAGGGTATGGGAGCAGCACTGTCCTTTCTTGAGCGTTACGAAAGAGAAGGTGATGCTTTTCTCGATCAGATTATGACAGGACATGAGACTTGGGTGCGGTATGTGAATGCAGAAACAAAGCTTCAATCAATGCAGTGGGACCATACTCACTCCCCGAAAAAAAAAAACCCACAAAATGTCGTCAAACACTTTCCACGAGGCAACTGTCTTCTGGGACGGAAAAGGAATTTTGCTAGTGGAGTTCTTGGAGAAGAATGCCACAATTAACGCTGAGCGTTACTGTAACACACTAACAAACTTAAAAAGGACCATTCAAAACAAACATGGCATATTGAGCTCTGGGATGATTTTCCTGCATGACAACGCCTGGGCCCATACAGCGCGTCGTACTGCGACCAAACTGCAAGAGTTCAACTGGGAAGTATCGGATCATCCTTCCTATAGCCCAGATTTGGCGCCTAGCGATTACCATCTCTTCATGCACATGAAGACGTGGCTTGGCTCGAAGAGCTTTGACGATGACGAAGAGTTGAAAACCAACGTCGTAGGTTGGCTTCAGTCGCAAAAGCCGAATTTTTCGATTGCGGAATTTCAAATCTCGTCAAACGCTACGACAAGTGTCTCAGTGTGACTGGAAAAATAAACTAGAGTGTATGCTTCCAAACGTATTGCAACCCTATTCTGTAACGTCATTCACAGGTTTGTAAAAAAAATTAACGGAAGTTACTTTATGAGTACCCCTCATATAATTATCTTTATGACAGGGAACTTCAGCAGAATTTTACTTTTCATCGCATTTTAATGTTCGTCACTCGTGATTTGTAATTACGCATTTATATAATCATTAGACTTGTAATTACTGTGATACTGCCAAAATGTTATTTTGATACTTTAGGGGATGTGCACGTTTGCATCAACCCTAATATCGAGGAACCCAGTTTAGATCTTGTCGTTTGTGTACAACAATTATTTGTAGTCGCTTTAACTACAATGGCCATATTGCGACGTTGCTATAGGAGTGATATTTTGCCTGACGTTCGGCGTTCTCTCTAATCCGGAGACATCTGACACCCAGACTCGGAGTGCTCTCTCACAAACACGACATCCACATCGCCGGCTGAACCAAGTCCGCACAGTGCTAGCTGTGCAGAAGATATGACTGGACCCAAATAGAAGCTATCACTCGTCGCTATCTTGAGGTCATAACGATAACGGAGGAAAAGCAATGCTAATAGAACACAATCGTAAAATACACCAGGATTTATTATTGTGTATCATAAATCAACCAAAGATAAAGAATGACGAGCAAAACAAATATAGACCTATAAATAGGTCATTATACCGGTATTCCTGCAAATATTTAAAGATGTTAGGCCTATGCAGAAACTGTCTTCAGCAATCCTCATCAACTTTGTGAATTAGGTCTATTCATACTATATGTGCATAATTTATCATCTGTACAATTAAATATTTCAATCACCGAGTGAGAAATTTAACTTAATATTGCATATTGTGTGCATCTTGCGGTCGTGACAATAGCGGACGAAAAGCAATACTGATAAAACGCAATAGCAAAACACACTAGGATTTATTACTATAAGCAGGGTGCGAATTAACGGAGGATTCCTCCCTGTTGGAAAGTTATCTCCTTGTCATAAATTCATATGAACATCCCCACCATGGATAACTTCTATCCTCTCACAAAATATAATTATTACTTTTTTATTCTTACAGCCGATGTTTACTCGTGCATTTCATCAGATTAATGTCATCAGCACTAATAATAATAATAATAATATATATATATATATAATTTATTTCAAGAAATAGTCTGCCCAGGCATCCTGGGTTGCCAAAAACACAGAATAACACACATATAAGAATAGTAATGATTACAGTAAGATAGATGAGCCAAATTTAAATGTGAACTAGGAGCTTAAGTTTAAGAAATAATAAATTTGTACATATATTTGTAACAATCACACACTAACGAATAGAAAAGGGGGGGTGGGTATTATGATATTCCGTATAAATGATTTTTCAGAATTGCCACAGACCCTTTAATGGTTGAAGTAATTATTTTTGGAATGATGTCATGGATTCCAAATGTTTTGATAGTGTTTACAGTTGATCGTGGGATGGTGCCCCTCGCTCCGATCATTAAACCATGTACTTCCCAGGTGCCTTCCATCTGATATTTTTCTCGAAAATACGGAATAGTAGGCTCATAAATTTGTTGTTTTTCTTTGTTGACCTCGGATGGTTGGGTCTGGCTCATCTCAAATCTAACAGTTGGGTCCAGTATAAAGCCTTTACTATTAGTCTTGTCTAGAGCCACGATGTCCGCTCTTCTAATTCCGCCGCCTTCAGACGCAACGCAGTGCACCTCTTCATGGACCTCGAAGGATTTGTTTCTAAGGGCTTGTGCTATTAGTTTTCGGATGTTATGATGGCGTGAATTTCTCAGGAGTTCTCCATGCTGACAGGATCCTAGGACGTGTGCTAAGGTTTCAATCTCGTTGCAGTATCTGCAACGGAAACCGTCCAAGGATCTCCCATGAAGACTTCTCACTGGTGCTACGTTAGCATTCATCTTAATTGCGTCCTGTCATTCAGAGGAAGATAGACCCTCCTTAGAAAAAATCCATTTATTTCCGGGAGTATATTCTTGAAATAAAATAACACCTTTTCCTTTATGTGGAAGCGCACACCATTTGTCGTACTCTTGTTTCCTAAGATTTTGTCGTAGTTTATGGACATTGATGTTACTTATATCCAGATCTTCAGGTAGAATTTTTAACTTCCTGGAACATACTTTCTTTTCTGCTGCTATGTTCCTTGTAGAAACGACAAGAGGATTCGAGGTTCTCAATAATGTGTTGCAAATATTGAGATGCTGTAAATATGCTTCCCATTGAGCTTTGAAAAGGCTGAGACCCTTATATTTACGTTCGGTGTACAACATCGCGTCGGGCGTGTCTCCTGGCAAACATAAAATTTCCTTCACCGAACTTTTAATTAACTTATCCACATCTTCGAGAAACCGGTCAGAAAGCTGGTGAAGGGGAGCATTTTGAAGAGGATAAACAAGTATAGGCCAAATATACATATTTAAAACATTGAGTTTTTGTTCTGGTTTCAGAAGATAAGTAGATGTTAAAGCTTGGATCTTATTATTTAAATTATTGATTACTTTGGCAATGTCAAACTTAATTTCATCAGAAAAATTAATCCCAAGGTATTTGATTCGTTCATCTCCATCAATACTATTAACAATTGATCCTCCAAGATTCAATGTCGTACTACTTAATTTTCCTTTCTCGATAACGATGGTTTGAGTTTTAGATTCATTTAGACTTAATCCGATCTGCTGTAATGACCGTTTTGTCATGGTAAATATTTCAGATGCAGCAATTGTACTTTTAGCAACAAGTGCAATATCATCCGCAAATCCTAATGTTACTACATTATTTAGATCCGATACAAGGTCATATCCAAATTCTTCAGCCACACTAGGCTCGGATAATTCATCAAAAATGTGGTCTATGCTGAGATTAAAAAGCATTGGGGAAAGAGGAGCGCCTTGCATAACCCCTTGTTTAAACGGTATGGGTTTTGTTTTATGGATTCCAACCTCTATCTGGGTTTCATTTCCACACTGTAAATTTATAATTAAATCCTGTAATTTTTGGGGAAGGGCAGAATTGTGAATGACAGATTCCAAATGCCGATGTCCAACAGTATCATAAGCTTTATGCACATCAAGAAACAAGATGGTGACATCTTCTTTTTCGATTTTGGCCTTACGAAGAACTGAATTTAATATAGAGGCATTAATCTGTGCACCAGCAGTAGATACAAATCCTCGTTGGTTTTCATTAAATTCTACGTATTGTTGCATTCTTGAACAAAGACACCTCTCCAAAACTCTTCGAATTACTGAACAAATGGTTATAGGTCGATAATTATTTGGGTCCTTTTTTTCTCCACCTTTATATATAAGAACAGTTCTAGCTTTCCGAAAAAAATTAGGTACCCAATTGTGTGATAACATTTTAGTTCCTATTAATGCTAAAATTACTGCAACTTTTTCACATTTAATAGTTCGCATCAATATTTTATCTGGTCCTGCAGAAGTGTCAATCGAAATACCTTGCATAGCTTTAAGAATTTCTTCCTTACTAACAGTATCCAGAAATTTGTTGTTAATATCATCTTTGTCAACTTCAGTAATATGGTTCGGATAATTATCCAAGTGATGGTGGTTTACATTATTAAATTTATTATTAAACGTAGTTTCAATCTCATTTACCGGAATACTTAAAGGACATTTCTTTGGTTCAAATATTCGACGAACTGCTTTCTTTCTTTGGTTATAATATAGGAATTGTGTCACCTGGTAATTGTATTTTTCTAGTCTGACTTGCTTTTCTCGTTTGGATTTCCTTTGCGGATTTGTGGTTTCAGTATAGTGTCTATTATTATTTTTGAAGTCACCACGTCTGCGTGCTAGATAATACCGCGTGGCGGGGTGTTTGGGGCCTGGGAGAAAATGATGAGCAGTACCAAGAAAATCTTTGAAATCTTCCGTATATTTTTGAAAGTTTTCCTCGTCCATATTACTCTGAAAAATTTTAATCCACTCATCCAAATTTTGTTGAAACCCATGAACATCATTTTTGTCTGAAACATTCTCACTCTCGAGATTAGGGAGTGGTATCTCCGGTATATCAAGGGAAACATTCTGATTATTAGAATTATAACTAGAACATAGATTAGTACGAAATTCTTCCGGATGAGCTTTAGCAATATGCTGCTTAACACCTTTGAAAAATTTATTACAATGAGGACAGATGTTAAGTGCAGTTGACCGTATACCATGAGCCACTTTCATGTGCTTATGAATACCCCTTTTATCATACAACTTTTTGCAATAAATACATCCAATTTTATTTTGTGGTAATGATGAATCATTATCATCAGGTTGATTAGTAGCACTAATATGTGTAGAAATATCGTAAGGATTTTCTGCTGCTGCTGGGGTAATATTCAGCGAAGAATCTTCTGATGTGTGACATCTCGAAATGTGGGTATTGATGCCTCGATGAGTAAAAGATTTATCACATAAAGTACAAGTGACAGAAGAAGTGTTAGTAAAATCAAATGGAGTAGACAGAGGGATGTTGGTTGACATCACTGATAAATTAAACTAAAACGCGTAAATAAACTACACAAAAACGAAATAAAACGAATTAATGTTTGTAAGCACTGTTGCTATGTAAAATCAACAAGCCTATAAAGTCACTAGAAAACACACACTGAATTTCTTGAAGATTCACATGATGAAAAACTTTCCTAATATACACATGAACAAACGAAATAAGAAAGTCTTCGGATAATCAAGAATTAATCCAGTTAAGGATATTAATCACATAATAAACGTTTGAAATGAAAGAGCACACATTGATCAAACCATGGCCTTCCAAGTTACAACAACAATAACAATAACAATAATAATAAGAAGAAGAAGAAGAAAAAGAAGAATTTATGTATGATATTCTCTATCTAGGATTCTACCCCCCTCCCAACAGAAATCTTAGTTCCCATCCCGACTAAAAATCATAAAAACAACTAAACATGAGCTAAACGATTAACAAGGATAAAAACAAATACAAATAGTAAAACGTAATCACCTGCATAACGCAAATAATTAAAGATGTAATGCTGAAACTGTTACAGTCCATGAGGATTTACTTGTCTAGTCCCTTTTAGAAAGAGAAAGAATACTCACCATCTCTCTCTACCCTCATTTATGGTGACGGCGATATGGTTAACACTCCTTCCAACCACCACGAGTTAGCAGCGGCGGCACTCTCTTCCTCTTCAAATTCTGACTCCTCTCCGCCAGAAAGTTCCTCGTCCGTGCCCCTGTCGTCCAAATTTATTACGAACCGATCAGTAATTTCATCTACTAGTCCGTCCTTTTCCCAATAAAATTGTTCAACTTTTTCTACGTGTTCACAGGTCTTTCTCCAATTATCTTCCGTCACTTTTGCAAGAGCGCTCTCAAACAACAATTTCACATCTTTACTTTTGAGCGAAATATTACGCTTCGCAACGTCATTTTCAACCTGCCCCCATATTAATTCGTCCGCGTATAAGTCACAAAGGTATGGTGGCTGTCTCACTACAATATGGGAATGCATTGTCGCAATTTGGTCGATTTTGTGTTTTGAAATTGTCTTTTTTTTTTTTACAAGTTCATACAATACAGGTTTCGTGGATCGTAAATCAAATTCAACGTTATTGCTACGAAGCCAGGACTGCAGTTCAGATTTCGACGTTGTTGAAATCGGTGCCTTATTGAGTTCTGTTGAATGATAGGAGGCATTGTCCATAACAATGATATTATTGAGAGGAATGTTTGGTAATCATTGATTAATGAACCAATTCTTAAATACAGTACTGTCCATCTCCTCGTAGTTTCTCTCTCAAACTCCATATGCTTCCAGTGAATAAGTTTTCCTTAATTAAATCGTCATTTATATCCTTCAAACTAGGTAATAAATCAGTCCGATATAAAGAATAAATTACTCGTGTTATAGTGGCGGCAGATAATGAGTCAATTGCAATTTTTTGAGGGGTCCAGTTTGGGCGTTTCTTTCCTGAGTTCGCAGAACATTTCCACTTTCTAGCGCCTCCCTTTGTTTTTTTGTTTTGTTTTGTTTTTGTTTGTTTTTAATCCTGCTAACACTACGATATACCTGTCGCTGCACAGTTCTTTCGATAACACTCGACACAGATATTACTTGCTTTCCACATTTTAGTGCCACATATTCTTCAGTAAAGAATTTGTGTACATTAATAACCATGTTCATACTGTTAGACTTCAAGGCTTTCCCGCGTTTTCCCACATTGCCTACCATGATTATTAAAAACAAGAGCACAACACTCATTACAATGTTTAAGGTAACAGGGAAACCATGCAATTCCGAAAACATTTTGTTTAAATTGTGAATTATGTTGTATTAAATTAATACAACAAGACACACACTTACTCACTACTCACTATTCACAAAATATTACTGAATAAATAAACTCGAACAACGCCAAGTCGCCACTGAGAGATCCTCTAATTGGGTTTGCAAAAGTGTGTTCTAGAAGTGCTAAGGGAGAGGGAGGGAAGAGAATTCCAAGAATTCTGCAAAAGAAAACCTTTTCCCCGTTACATCTGTTGGCGGTCGGTAGACAAGGACCGCAGACAAGGACAGTAGAAATCACGCCAACTTAACCTTCATGCACTGTAGTAAACCTCGTCATCTTTGCTAATTAGGAATAAGGGTATAGGCTATAGTATTTATTAATATAGTACAACTGATAATAATAATTATTTCTTGATTATCTAATTCTACAGATCTCTTTAATACTCTGCGGGGTGGCAGTTCAATTTGGAACAATATTTTTTTCCACGATCGTGTTTTTTGTTGTATTTACAGCTATTGCCGTTAGGTCTTGAAAGTTAGAATTCCCGCATAAACTTTTTTCTAGGGAAACCATTCTTCATAACAATGGAACTGAACAACTGTGTAAAATGCTAGAAGCGTTTAACTTAAAAATTCTTCCCCTTAACCCCAGCCATCACAGAGCTACTACTGAAAACTTACTTACTTACTTACTTACTTAATTATTTACTTACAAATTGCTTTTAAGGAACTCGCATATTCATTGCCGCCTTCAAATAAGCCCGCCATCGGTCCCTATCCTGAGCAAAATTAATCCAGTCTTTATCATCATATTACACCTCTCTCAATTCCATTTTAATATTATCCTCCCATCTATGCCTCGGCCTTCCCAAAGGTCTTTTTCTCTCCGGTCTCCCAGCTAACACTCTGTTGAAATTTGATCGATACCTGGAGACTTGTACTTTTTCAGATTTTCTATCGCAATTTCGACTTCTGAAAGTGTGAGTTCGGATATAAATGTCTCAGCAGTTTTTATTTGAATTTCGTTTGTATTTGGGCTATAATGTACATTTAGTAGTCGCCTAAAATAGTTTTTCCATCTGTTCAGGATTGAATGAGAGTCTGCAAGCAAGTCACCATTCTCATCCTTGATTACGTTACCCATTTCCTGATATCCATTCTTAAATTACTTTATACCCTGATATAAATCTCGAATGTTTTACTAAAACCCTAAGAGATCTAATTATTACAACAATCCTGACAGAATTGTAACATCAGGGCAGTTGCCTGTTCCTGGAATTTCTACACACGACTAAATATTCGCAGAGTATTCTCTTCAATACCCGAAAGCTTCAGTGAAATTCATTACATACAGAGATCTAAAACATGTCGACAACGATCAATTAATTTCCAACGCCATGGAATTTCCATGGCATATTTAACTTAGTCACTGTTGATGAAAAATCGATCACTTTTAGTTTTCCTTGAGAATAGGAATACAATTGCTGACGCCATTCGGAAAAATACAAGGTTACATCTTGCCCATTTCAATGAAAATGTTGCTTAAATAGGACTTTTTCCAGCTTATAATTGATTCAGTGCTGTAGTGAAGCAAACAAGAACTTGGATTTAGGGGCCATGATGAAAGTGTTTCTTCAATAAATTGAGGCAATTTGAAGGACCTACTTGCATTATTAATATCTAGGAGTCCGCTGGAAATTCAAAATCACTACTCTAAAATTAACAGTGTATTCACCGGTGATTCTAAGACCATACAAAATGAAGTCCTAGACTATATATCTGACTACATCAATGACCATGTGAAAAATGAGATTCATAACACAACTTTTTTTGCTGTTGAAGTTGATGATAGCACAGACATTACTCAGACATCACAGTGTTCTATGATAATAAGATATGTAAATTCTGAAGGAATTATTGTTGAACGTTTCCTGGGGTTTCATAGTGTTAGTGCTGATAGATCCTCTGAAGCATTGTTCAACCTTTTGGAAGGGGTTTTATCAGAATTTGGTTGTGAGAACAAATTGGTAGCACAGTGCTATGACGGAGCAAGCTTAATGGCGGGTCACTTAAACGGTCTCTAGAAGAAAGTTAAGGACAAAGCACCTCAATCTGTTTTCGTACATTGTTTAGCCCATCGGTTAAACTTGGTGTTGCAACAGAGTTTAGAATGCAATTCTAAATGTCGCATATTTTTTTGCGAGTATCAGTGGGATTCCGTCATTTTTCCACCATTCATAAAAAAGAACAAGTAATAGATTCACTCTCAGCTAAACGCATACCAACCTTAGCAGAAACTCGCTGGTGTTCTAATTCAAAATTACTCAATGTAATTGTCTGTTTCTTATTTTTATTGTGTAATCATGTAAATCGTATTTATTTATCACTTAACACCAATATGTATCCAACTGTGTTGTTTTTTATTTTTTTATTATTTGTCTTATTTTTTATTGTGTATATTTTATTCAATTGTCGGTTTCTGGTTTAATTATGTGAATCCAACGTACTTGTAATCTAATACTAATATGTATTCTAATGTGTTTATTTTTATTTTTACTGTGTACAGTTTTTATTGAATTATCGGCTTCTGTTTTTGTGTGATTCGCATTTGATTATAACAACATTAATATGTATTCCACTATGTTTATTTTTATTTTATGAGGTAAATTTTTATGTAACTACCTCTTTTGATCTCATTATTTATCTAAATCTTATCAGTATGTAATTACTTATATCCGATCCAGTTCTATGTTCAAACTATGTAAGCAAGTTTTAATCCTGGTTGAGTGTAAGAAAAGGCCTTACGGCCTTAACTCTACCAGGTTAAATAAAGCCATTATTATTATTATTATTATTATTATTATTATTATTATTATTATTATTATTATTATTATTATTATTATTATTATTATAAATTTTCTCAATTTTGAAAATACGATATGCAAAAAATGTTGTACAATACACGTTTGTGAAGTGTATTACAAAATCTCTGAAATTGAAAAACTCGCTCTGCTTGTTTTTCAAACTATTCCTCGATCTTGTAAAACCACTTCCCAACCTTGTATCATATTAGTACACTGTTAAAGTGGTAGGAATGTTAAATTTAGATATAGATTTCGTCACGTACAAAAACATTAACTTATGAACATTTTAGTTATGACGAATTTAAAAAATGTATATCTGTTATAAATAACTTTTTAGTACAGGACTTCAAATATATATGAATAAATAAACATAGAACGTATAATTATTTCAAATTGTTGAAATTCTAATTAGAGTATGATATTTTAGATCATGTTTTATGATTACTTTTATGAGATGGGCTGGAAAATTAAAAACTGATGAAATTGCGTCAGCTTTTCAGTAACTTTCTATAATTGGAATTGCAGAAACACGATTCTATGAAATAGTATAAATCTGTGGTGTTTAACAATAGATAACCATTTACTGACAAGCTCAAGATTTTGCAGTGGAAATATAAAAATAAATTCCAAATGTTCGCTTATTCCTACAAAACACTCCCTTTCATTATCACAGTAAAAATGTACAAATAGTTTTCAGTCATTTTACAATATCCTAATACAAACTATGTAACCAACTTAGTTGCGAAAATATATTCCCGAATCCTTCTTACGTCGATTCCTACAGTTATTTGCAGCACAAGAATGCACTATAATTCCACTTATGGAGTTTTACAGGGTAGTACAAATAAAATAAACTCTATAAACACTATTCGTCCTGTTGTTAGCAGCACTAGAATATAACATGATTTCACGTACTCCACTGAAGACAATTAAAATTAACTATATAAACACTTTTTGTACAGTTGTATGCAGAATAAGAGAACACGATGTTTCATTTTAACACAGAAGTCCGATTAAAATAAACTACCGTATATAAATACTATTTGTACGGTTATATAGCGCACAAGAGTACACCACAATTTCACATATATCACAAGACAACGATTATAGTAAACTAAATAAACATTGTATACATACTCTCAATTGATTAAATTAAAACACACTTTCTCCTCACACATTAAATAATATTAAATAACATTCTATATTATTTTAAATCAACGGGATCGTGATATAAACATGCAGCAGTCACGTATCTCTTGACCTCAAGATGGCGATGCGCGAAAGTGTTCAATTTTGGGTCGAAGAACAGCGCTTGTAGTGAGTCTAGGTTAAACTATAAAACGTGTTTGGGCTGAACACTTAAACCCCGACCGGACTTCAGAGATGCTCTCTCATAAAAATGACATCTGTCGGATTGGCTGAACATTTAAAAGCCGTCGACCTGGTTGGCGAGTTAGTATAGCGCTGGCGCTGCTTAAATGCGACAGGCTCATTTCAGTAGATTTACTGGCATGTAAAAGAACTCCTGCGGGACAAAATTCCGGCACATCCGGCGACGCTGATATAACCTCTGCAGTTGCAAGCGTCGTTAAATAAAACATAAGATTTAAAAAATTGTAAAGCCGAAAGTATCACCGAGGTGCTCTTTCACCAACACGACATCTATCGCGGCTGCTGAATACTTAAACCCCCGACCGAAGCAGCATCTTATCTCCGGGCGGGACATTTCAACTCCCAGTTTTATTTGAACTATTAGTCAGGATTTTTTCATATTCAGAACTACAAGTTAATGTAAGTGATGATACATCGAGTCCAGACAACGATCAAGATTTTCTTTCTGATTTTTTGTATTAACAGAGGAAACGCACTTGTTCATATCAAACACAATGCTATTTTATCAGAGAAATTAATTGCCATAATATACAAAAATTTTTCCAATTTTTTATACGAGTTTGTATGTATGAACTTATTCACACTGTAATGGGTATATACTCGGTGGCAGTGGTAACTAATTACACTCAATAATGACAATAATAAACACAATTAATAAAAATACATTTAATAATAATACTAATAATTAACACTAACAATAATTAATAATAATAATAATAATAATACTAATAATAATAATAATAATAATAATAATAATAGGGAACATCCTAAATTAAATGAAGCACGATCACTTAAAATAACATTTAAAGTAAATCTAATTTGTATCTTAAACCTGAATTCGAACTAAAACCCACGAGTATGATAAGTTCATATCTGCACAAGTACCTTTTAACACTACACTCATTTCGCTGTCAACTCACTCACTGCACTGGAACTACGACACATTTCACTGATTCTATCCTGATTTCACTTACTTACTTACAAATGGCTTTTAAGGAACCCGAAGGTTCATTGCCGCCCTCACATAAGCCCGCCAGTGGTCCCTATCCTGTGCAAGATTAATCCAGTCTCTATCATCATATCCCACCTCCCTCAAATCCATTTTAATATTATCCTCCCATCTACGTCTCGGCCTCCCTAAAGATCTTTTTCCCTCCGGTCTCCCAACTAACACTCTATATGCATTTCTGGATTCGCCCATACGTGCTACATGCCCTGCCCATCTCAAACGTCTGGATTTAATGTTCCTAATTATGTCAGGTGAAGAATACAATGCGTGCAGTTCTGTGTTGTGTAACGTTCTCCATTCTCCTGTAACTTCATCCCGCTTAGCCCCAAATATTTTCCTAAGCACCTTATTCTCAAACACCCTGAACCTATGTTCCTCTCTCAGAGTGAGAGTCCAAGTTTCACAACCATACAGAACAACCGGTAATATAACTGTTTTATAAATTCTAACTTTCAGATTTTTGGACAGCAGACTGGATGATAAGAGCTTGTCAACCGAATAATAACACGCATTTCCCATATTTATTCTGCGTTTAATTTCCTCCCGAGTGTCATTTATATTTGTTACTGTTGCTCCAAGATATTTGAATTTTTCCACCTCTTCGAAGGATAAATCTCCAATTTTTATATTTCCATTTCGTACAATATTCTGGTCACGAGACATAATCATATACTTTGTCTTTTCGGGATTTACTTCCAAACCGATCGCTCTACTTGCTTCAAGTAAAATTTCCGTGTTTTCCCTAATCGTTTGTGTACTTTCTCCTAACATATTCACGTCATCCGCATAGACAAGAAGCTGATGTAACCCGTTCAATTCCAAACCCTGCCTGTTGTCCTGAACTTTCCTCATGGCATATTCTAGAGCGAAGTTAAAAAGTAAAGGTGATAGTGCATCTCCCTGCTTTAGCCCGCAGTGAATTGGAAAAGCATCAGATAGAAACTGACCTATACGGACTCTGCTGTATGTTTCACTGAGACACATTTTAATTAATCGAACTAGTTTCTTGGGAATACCAAATTCAATAAGAATATCATATATTGCTTCCCTCTTAACCGAGTCATAAGCTTTTTTGAAATCTATGAATAACTGATGTACTGTACCCTTATACTCCCATTTTTTCTCCATTATCTGTCGAATACAAAAAATCTGATCAATAGTCGATCTATTACGCCGAAAACCGCACTGATGATCCCCAATAATTTCATCTACGTACGGAGTTAATCTTCTCAAAAGAATATTGGACAGAATTTTGTACGACGTCAACAAAAGTGATATTCCTCGAAAGTTACCACAGTTGGTTTTGTCCCCCTTTTTAAAAATAGGTACAATTATGGACTCCTTCCATTGTTCTGGTACAATTTCCTTTTCCCAAATAGCAAGTACAAGTTTATAAATTTCGCTATATAATGCATTCCCACCCTCTTGTATTAATTCTGCTGGAATTTGATCGATACTTGGAGACTTGTACTTTTTCAGATTTTCTATCGCAATTTCGACTTCTGAAAGCGTGAGTTCGGGTATAAATGGCTCAGCAGTTTGTATTTCAATTTCGTCCCGATCATTTCTATTTGGCCTATGTACATTTAGTAGTTGCGCAAAATAGTTTTTCCATCTGTTTAGGATTGATGGAGAGTCTGCAAGCAAGTCACCATTCTCATCCTTGATCACCTTTACCCTTGGCTGATATCCGTTCTTAAATTCCTTTATACCCTTATATAAATCTCGAATGTTTTTATTCTTACTATTTGTTTCTACCGCATTCAGTTTTTCCTTCACGTAACCTCTCTTTTTATTCCTAAGTGTACGACTTGCTTCCCGACTTTCATTGAAATAATTCTCTCTCTTCTCCTCAACTGGATCCAGTAAGAATTTCAATTTTGCCTGTTTCCTTCTTTCTACTAACATGTAACAATCTTCATCAAACCACGGTTTCTTTTTCTTAGTTTCATAATAACCTTGCTCTGCTCAGCTGCAATTTTGATACTATCTCTGATATTTTCCCACACGCTATTGACATCTAATTCTTTCTCAACTTCGTCGGAACTTTCTAAAGTGGCAAACCTATTCGAAATTTCGACCTGATAATTTTGCTTAGCTTCCTCGTTCTTTAATTTCAAAATATTGAATTTAGTAATATTAACTTGTTGCTCTACTCGCTTGGCTACTGATAATCTTTCTCTTAATTCTCCAATCACCAAATAATGGTCAGAATTACAGTCTGCTCCCCTGAAAGTTCGAATATCTACTATACTAGTATGTCTCCGTTTATCTATCACGATGTGATCTATTTGGTTGTGTGTCAATCCATCTGGAGAAGTTGTACTAACCTTCAAAAACAAGTCACTGTTCAAATACTATGCACTGCCACTATAAACTATAAAGCTTCACTGACAGGAGCACGTTTCACTTACACAACACACTTCACTGACACAACATAATTCTTCACTGATACAAAACTTAAATAACAAAATATCAATTACACCCTTTAAGTACTGTGTGCGGATAGAGTAATGGCGGACAGTGAATAACCACGCGAGTGAGGCTCTTGACTAAACGGTTATTTTTAGCAGGTGAGTCTGTACACAGGCCAAATATTTTTAGCACAGTTTTATTTCTTTGTACTAAGCTTTTCATTTGTCTTTACATTTCATCAACATGTCTCCCCGTGGCCCAAAAATCGAGGAAATTGAATCTACCGTGCAACGAGTGGTGAAGGACGCGCTAAGGGACATGCTACAAGACGCGGGCATGGTACGAGTTCTCGCCGACACGATCAAGGACGCGGTGACGAGTGCAGTGGTGGTGGAACTCCAGAAAAATCTTGACTTCAACAAAGACTTAATTAGTGACTTCAAAAGTGCTCTGGAGCAAAAAGATCGTCGGATCGAGGAGCTAGAGTACAAACTGGACGATTTAGAACAATATCAGCGACGCCAGTGTCTGCGTATTTTTGGTGTAGGTGAGAACAATGGTGAGGACACCGATGTGTTAGCGATTAGTGTGGCGGAGAAGGTAGGGGTGGACTTGAGTCTGGCCGACATTGATAGAAGTCATAGAGTTGGTAGGAGAGATGAGAATCGACCCAGACCAATAATTGTGAAATTCGCTAGTTATAGGAAGAGAAGTGAGGTCTTCCGAAACAAAAGAAAATTAAAAAATTCTGGTTGGACAATTCGGGAAGACTTGACGAAAACTCGCCACAACATCTTACGCGAAGCGATTACCAAATTTGGACAAACCAACGTGTGGACTCAAGACGGCGTCATCATTGTAAAAAGCGGCGACACGAAAAGAAGGATCACCCGTATGGCTGAGAATCATAATTAGTAAGTCAAGGCAACTCCTCATAAGTTGTTTGTTATATTAAGAAAGTAATAGTTTAATAATTTAATACTAATTATTTAATTATTGTAGTAATATTATATTTAGTTGCATTACATTACCTCAGTAAATTTAGTCTATTTTTAGTTAGGTTGGCACTATTGCCTATATCGTCCCGCTTTCTGTGGCATGCCCTCAGGCTGATGGCTCGTCTAGCCTCCCCGACCCTCCTCACTGTCGACAACCTGGTCCCACAACTCTATCCACTTGTCTGTCATCCTCCCCAACCCCTCTATTGTCTACCTCTCAGCTGTTAAAGCAGTCTTTCTCACCTGACCCCAAATCTTTGAAAATAGCACATTTAAACTGTCAAAGCATTACTCCTCACTTCCAGGAATTCTCTTCTATTTTCACTAATATAGATGTCCAATGTATTCTTGTTAGCGAGACGTGGCTAAAACCCTCGTTGTCTTCCTCACTCGTTCACTTAAACGGCTATACGTTATGTAGAAATGACAGATTATACAAACGAGGGGGTGGAGTTTGCGCATATATTAGGAATGATCTGCACCCTAAAATTATTCTAAAATCACAAGGCGATGCATTACGACCCGAATATTTGTTCGTAGAAATACAAGCAAGTCTTCATAAATGTCTCTTAGCAGTTATTTATAAGCCTCCCAAAGCTGGACATTTATCCGATTTAGAAAGCCCGTTAGCCGATCTTTTACCGCAATATGAACATATCTTACTTATGGGGGATTTCAATATTAATCTTCTGGCTGTCAGATCAAATGGGACTAATCAACTGCGTAATTTGTTCGAAACTTTCAATCTAACAATTCTTCCACTCAATCCTACCCACCACACACCTACTTCTGATACTTTAATTGACCTAATCATTACGAATAATTCTGATAGAATTCTAACCTCAGGACAGTTACCAGTTCCGGGAATATCTGGTCATGATCTTATTTTTGCCGAATACTCTCTTCAGTGCCCAAAAAATACAGCTAAGGTAATTACTTACAGAGATCTAAAAGGCATTGACAACGACCAACTAATTTCTGACGGCCTACAAATGCCATGGCATACTATTTTTAATTTAATTACAGTTGACGAAAAAGTTGCCACCTTTAATGACATGGTAATACAATTATTCGACAAACATGCACCTTTAAAGAAGAGACGTGTCACTCACCGACCTGCCCCATGGCTGAATGACAGTATTCGTAATCTTATGACGTCACGTGACGCTGCTTTCCGGAAGTACAGACACAACAAATCTGCCGAAAACTTTAACAACTACAAAAAACTTAGAAACAAAACCACACAAAGCATTAGGAATGCTAAACGCCGTCACGCCCTGAGTCTCGTCGACCCGTCCATTCCCCCTCGGTGTCTTTGGAATAACTTACGTGATATGGGAGTAGGGAAGAAAGCATCAGAAGCTGAAGTTATAAACATACCGCTTGATAAACTCAATGAATACTTTACCTCACCTCCCACTATACGACCTGAAAAACAGTCAAAACGAAATACAATTAATACTCTCCTAGCTAATCCTCCACCTTCTCGCGAAAAATTTTTCTTCTCGCACATTACTGATTCTGAAGTAAGAAGGGCTCTTAAAAGCATTAAATCTAAAGCACAAGGCACTGATAACATAAGCATAGTCTTTATCAATAAGTTAGTCGATGTCGTGCTTCCCGTAATAACTCATATTTTCAATTCTTCAATTATCACGTCTGTTTATCCGCAACTCTGGAAAACAGCCTTGGTACGCCCACTTCCTAAAGTAAATTCACCTACTTCTGCAAAAGACTATAGGCCAATCTCCATTCTTCCCGTTTTATCTAAAGCTCTGGAACGCATCATTCATAAGCAGTTGTCAGACTACCTAATAGAATTTAATCTTTTAGACCCTTTACAATCAGGATTCAGAAATGGCCATAGCACTTCTACTGCTTTGTTGAATGTTACTGAGGACATACGCACAGCCATGGATAAACGACAGGCTACTGTACTAGTTTTATTGGACTATAGTAAAGCCTTTGATTCTGTTGACTTCGATCTACTATTAACTAAACTACAAACGCTACACCTTTCTGATAGTGCTATCACCTGGATGTACTCCTACCTTACTGGCCGCCAGCAGCGTGTCATATCTAATAATCGTTTCTCTTCCTGGCGTACTGTAGATACAGGAGTTCCTCAGGGATCAGTATTAGGCCCCTTGCTCTTCTCTATTTATATAAATGGAATTTCCAACTCATTTAAGCACTGCAGATATCAAATATATGCAGACGACGTTCAATTGTATATTTCAGCCCGTCCCGACGCACTAAACGATAGCATTAATAGTCTGAATGAAGATCTTGATTCCATCTCTTCCTGGTCTCAACAATTTGGGCTTAACCTAAACGCATGTAAATCACAGGCTATTCTGTTCGCGAACCGTAGATTAATTCCTGAAGTCAACGACCTGAATATTCCGCCTGTGAAACTGAATAAAACAATCATCCCGTTTAGCTCTACCGTCAAAAATCTCGGAGTACATTTCGAATCTAATCTCAATTGGGATACACATATTAAATATACATGTAAGAAGGCATTCTCTATTCTCCATTCACTAAAAAGATTGTATCATTATCCATCTAAATTAAAACAGACGCTGGTACAGACACTCATTCTACCTCACTTCGATTATTGCGACGTTTTGTTCAGTGATCTCAGGATTGATTCCGCTCAGAAACTACAGCGTGTTCATAACGTGTGCGTCCGCTTCATTTGTAATGTTCGATACTATGATCATATCTCACCTTCTTTCAAGAAGTTATCATGGCTTAGGTTACATGAGAGGAGAAATATGCACTCACTTTCTCTCTTATATCGAATTATGCACTCTTCATCCCCCTATTATTTATTCGCTCGATTTCATACTCTCTCTCGCTATCATAATATTAATACTCGATCACAACGCGATAACACGCTAGAAATTCCACTTCACGCATCGTCTCTGTATTCCTCATCCTTCACTGTTGCTACCTCTCGTCACTGGAACTCTCTGCCGCCTGAAGTCAAGGGCTGCCGAACATTGAATTCTTTCAAATCAAAGTTAGAAAATTATCTTATGACGAGTTGCCAAACTAACTTACTATTATGACAAGTGTTGTATTGCATGTTTCCACGTTTTCACATTTTTTTTATGTTCTAATGATATTCAACTTATTTTATATTTTTGTTTTCATATTTTCCGATAATGTTATATCTCTAATGTGATAAGTTGAGCTATATATAATCTTAATTTTCCTTATTGTGTGTACTTAGAAATATTGTATTCACTGTATACTTTGTACTGCACTATTTTATTACTACTACTACTATTATTATTATTATTATTATTATTATTATTATTATTATCATCATTATTACTATTCTTATTTTATTATTATTATTATTATTATTATTATTATTATTATTATTATTATGAATAATTGTCTTTTTTTTTGTATGCCTCATTTATTTTGACCTGCTGTTCACATATTATTATGCTTTTTTCTTTCTTTCTGTATGCTATATATTATGTCCGATTTCTTCTTATTTGTTTTTTTATTTTTTATTATTATTATTATCTTATTCAATTTTGTGCGTAAAATTGTAGTGTAATTTGTAAATTTGTAGTGTTTTTGTAACGCAGTCTTTACTCCTGGTTGAGTGTTAGAGAAGGCCGTATGGCCTTAACTCTGCCAGGTTAAATAAATCATTATTATTATTATTATTATTATTATTATTATTATTATTATTATTATTATTATAATTACCGTCTATTAGTAAAGTCCTTAAGGCTATATTCAGATACATTTTTGGTTGTTGGTAAAGTCTTTAGTAAGTCTGCAGGTAAAGCATTCCAGTCCCTGATAGTACGATTGAGAAAAGAAAACTTTCCAGTGTCCGTCCTCTGTCTTCTTTCTCTCAATTTATATGAGTGGTCGTTCCTTGAAGAGTAATTTGGCGGCTGCAACCTATTTTTTTATTTCTCTCCAGGCAGGCTCACTCTGTATGTTCTGAACAGTGCGCATAATCGAATTCGCGTTCTCCTGTCCGTGAGCGTGTCCCATTTTAATGGTGAATTTTTCCGACAACACTTGAGAGCCCGTTTTTAATCTTTTCCAGTGTCTTAATATGTTCTAGTCTGTAAGGATCCCAACATGCAGCACCATATTCCATTACTGGACGTACTAGTGATTTATATGCAATCTCTTTGGATTTATCAGAGCCTTTACTTAGTACCCTCATCACAAAGTGTAAGGCTCTCCATGCTTTTCCCGCTGTGTCTGTAACGTGTTCCCACCAGCCGAGATCGCTGCTAAATGTTGTTCCGAGGTATTTACATTTGTTAACTTCCGGAATGGTTTCACCCCCTAACGTATACGATGCGATTATTTTATTTCTTTTCCTTGTAAAGCTGATGGCTTTGCTCTTTAGAGAATTTATTTTCATTTTGTTGGTTATTGCCCAATCGTTTATTCTATTGATGTCATTCTGAAGAAGAGTAGTATCTTCATAACTTTTTATTTCCGTGTATACCATACAATCATCCGCGAATAAGCGAACCCTAGACAAGATATTAACTGGCAGATCATTTACAAAAGCCAGGAACAGAAGAGGCCCCAAGACACTCCCCTGTGGGACTCTGGAAGTAATTTCAATTGGGTTCCATAATTCCTCCTCCTGATAATTCCTCCCCCCGTTTAATTTAATTTAAAATTTAAATTTAAATTAATTTAAAATTTACTACCCAGCCGAAATACTACACAGATAGCAAAGAGATAATTTCTTGAATAGTGTCGATTACGAGTTGTAACTCGTATGTTTTAAATCGCTAAAAATTGTATTATCCATGGATGAGGTCCACATAAACGAGTTTCAAATGAACGAGACAGAATATGCGTAGAATCCCATTAGAAGTCGCTATTATATTCTAATATTGCGCCATATTTAAGTGTAGGTACTTGTAAATATAAATTCGTTATTAGGGTTAATGACAATTGATGAATATGTGTTGTTTTAAGTTAATTTGTGCAAAATCTAATGAAACAATGAACTTTTACAAGTGCGTGAAACGTATAAGGAAAGAGAATCACTAATATTCCTGACTAATTGTATAATGTTCTGAGTGTAGGATTGCCATTTTCAGGCAAGAGATTCATTAAGTAAGAGACGAAGACTTTGCAGTGTATGTTTTTCGTTGTAGAGCTCTGGCAAGAGAACACTGATCTTGTGATAAATCACTACATCCATTCTTCAGTCTTTAAGGTACAAAATTTCAAGCTTCGCGATCATTCCATTATCTCATATGCATTAGACGATAGATTATAGCCTCAATGGTTTCTTCTAGGTTTCAGAGAATATCGATATGCAGTGCCTGCTTGACAAATAATCACTATATAGATATATCACAGAAGTGTCATACGTACTAATAACTATATCTACGAAATAGTGTAACTGTGTCCACGCACCATACAAATCATACCTGCCTGCCTAATTAGAGATATCTACTACATTGATCATTCTGACTCTGAATACAACGTATTTCAGTCATAGCACTTACCAATCTCACTCCCTTTCTACAGATAGTCAAGCATATTCTTACATGACCATCAAATACATCGATTCTGAACTTACATATCTCATTTAGGAAGCTATACAGATAACGTAAATACAACTACTGCGTGGTAAGACGAGACCAGTTCACATTTCTCCTATGTAATCGAGAAATCGATACCGAATTGTCCGATGCAGTCATTACAAATTCTGGTAACTAATCATAAATGTTTCATAATTGACAAATAATAATGTGTGGCAACATGCACATTTTTCAGCGCCGTTCCCTGACTAGCTAGAAGGTACTTCGTTAAATATAGGCCTACACAAAAATGTTCATAACCGTCATTATCATCGTCGTCGTCGTCTTCGTCATCAAAGATTAGATCATAGACTCCGTTTAAACATTTAAAGTTGTTACCAATAGGATTTCTCTTGTCTTCCGACTTTACTGGTTTAATGTATTCCTTGTTTTATGCAAAAAAAAATTGTTTCCAAAATTTTTTGCCCACCACTACACTTGTAATGGTTACAATATTCCTTAGTATGTGTGTATGTATGTATGTATGTCCGTATGTACGTACGTACGTACGTATGTATGTATGTATGTATGTATGTATGTATGTATGTATGTATGTATGTATGTATGTATGTATGTATGTATGTATGTATGTATGTATGTATGCATGTATGTATGTATGTATGTGGGTATGTATGTGTGTGCATATGTATGCATGTGGGTATGTATGTGCGTGTATGTATGTATATATGTATGTATGTATGTGCTGTATGTATGTATGTATGTGCGTATGTATGTATGTACAGTATGTATGTCAAAGTATGCATTCATTAACTATGTAGGCTACGTGTAATTGTACATGGAAATATGCATGTAATACATACATGCATGCAGTCAGAAAAGTAAGGTTGTTAGTGAGGCAATCTTTAAGAACTTATTCTTCTGTAGAAATGATGCTACTCCTCATTTTTTTACTTCCTTGGCAATATTTGTTTTTGGACCACATGCATGCATGCAGTCAGAAAAGTAAGGTTGTTAGTGAGGCAATCATTAAGAACTTATTCTTCTGTAGAAATGATGCTACTCCTTATTTTTTTACATCCTTGGCAATATTTGTTTTTGGACCACTTTGTGGTAAGTGGTCGCGTTATTCAGTCGTTATCAAAGTTTAGCCTTGACTCTTTATCCTCGACCATGCTTCTATCCAAGGTAAGTCACTTCCAGTCTAATATCTTTCGAATTGCTTTGCAGAAATTTTAGTGTATCAGAGGAGATAAATATGTTGCGGAAAATTACTTGCGTATTCCATGTAATTTGTATGTGTCTTTTCTACTAGAAATTTAAAATACTGAAAGGAATTTTGTGTTAATATCTACCTTTTACTTTTCATTTTTTATTTTATTAAATAGGCACTTGAAATGTAATGAGGATTATTTAGAAATGAATTTTATAAACGGCACAAAATATCTGCTACTTTCGAGAAGGCCCCAAGATATTCCTAATAATCAGTTCAACTGATTTCCTTCCGTTGCCACATGATTCTCAAAATTCTAATAACTTGAATTCCTGAATATAAGTGTTGGATTATCTTACGTTCATTGCGTAGAAGGCTATATTAAAAGTAGTTACGGGTATTAATTCCTGTTTATTGTTAGTAAAATAACAAGTACAAAAATAGTCTTAATTCGTCCCTGAAGGAGTAAAAACTCGTGCTCAGGGAGTTATCTAAACACATAATTAACAGAAACAAAGATAATTATTTGACACAAAGTGGGTCAAGAAAAAAAATTAGAGCAATAAATTAACTTCTACAATATAATTTCAATTTTAAGAATTTAAATCATACAAATACATATACATATTAAATCAATATATATTCTTTAAAAATTAAATTCCTAACGCCATTTCTGAAATTTCTGATACTAAAATTTTCCAAATTTGGATATTTTTCAATTACTTTATTATACGACCTTGGACCAAAGTAGGTACCATGGCTACGAGCTGTGCTCGTGAAACACTTTGGTTCCTCTAATCGTATAAAATCGAATCTTTTAGTTCCATATTTATGATGATACAATTTGAATTTATTACGATTTTTATGTATGAAGTTTAATACGGCAATATAATAAATATGTTTAATTTTCAAAATATTAAATTCAGTAAACAAAAGCTCGGATGAGTAATCAATTGGTTTATTAAGGCATATTTTAATTATTCTTTTCTGAATAAGTATTAGTGGAGTGATTAGAATTACAAGCATTTCCCCATCCTAAAATTCCATATTGGGGAATGGATTGAAATAAGGCTAAATAAATGAGACGTAAAATATTAACTGGTAAATATGGCCGAAGTATAACAAAGATATAAATTGTTTTACATAATCTATTGCATAAATATGTAATATGTCTGTTCAATCGTAATGCCTAAATACTTAACTTCTGAGGATTCGGTTAATATGGGACATTCACAATATTGAGAAGAACAATCAGAATGATGAATTTTGAGCCTAAAAGATGATTGAGGAGATTTAATACAACTGGACCTTAGTGAAAACGGAACAATTGTTTTTTTACGTGTTTAAGGAAAGTGCGTTTGAATCACACCACTCTTTAATTACCTATAATCCATTATTCGCATTAATGTAAGTGCCTTTCCAAGATTTTTCACAAAAAAGAATTACGGTATCATCCGCATATGAATATATAACTCCATTATATTTGCGTAAATCAGTCAATAACAAATCATTTATATAAGTCAAGAATAAAACTGGACCAAGAACAGTGCCATGAGGGACCCCTACTTTTATGTTTTGAGTAAAACTAAATTCATTATCAATTTTAGTTACATGATTTCTATTATTCAAATATGATTTAAATGAACTTTGAACATGATCATTAATGCCTAACAAGTTTAATTTCTCTAATAAAATATCATAGTTAACGGTATCAAATGCTTTTCGAATATCCAAAAATATATCCAAGCATTTATTCCCTCGGTGTAACTCACATATGATTTTGTTTGTAACACATGAAATAGCATCATCTGTGTCAAGTTTATTTCGAAAACCGAATTGATTTGAAGAAAGTACGTTGTATTTGTCCAAATAATTTAATAGACGGCATTTAAGCATTTTTCTAAGATTCAGATATACATGAGAATAAAGATATTGGTCGGTAATTGTTCATGCACTTTTTATCTTTTGATCTGAAAATAGGGACAATTATAGCACATTTTAATTTATCTGCACATTTAGCATATAAGAAGCAAAAATTAAATACATGAACAAATGGTTTAGCCAAGAAAATACTGAACAATTTAAATATTTTGTAGGATATAGCATCTTCGCCAGGGCTTATGTTATTTATTAATGAGGAAACATGTTTAATTATTTTATTTTCTGTTACAAAAACATAGAAGACTATAGTTGTTTCATATTATTACAAAAATTACCACTCCTCCTAGTTCTTATACTAGAAGCAATTTCAACGCCAAAATTTGAAAAATAATTATTAAACTCCTGAGCTATTTCAAATTTGTCCATAATTAATACACCATCTTTATTATACAATTCCGTAACATCATCTTTCACTTTCTGCCGTTTTATTATTGACACCTGTTTTTTTTTTATTATTCATTTCCTTTCTTATTCCTTACTTATGTTTCTTCCTGTTTTTAGTTAACCTTCCTTCTCATAGATGGCGTTGTTCTATCCGCCATTTTAGGTCTGATTTTTCCTTTTCATAGGTGGCGTTCTATCCGCCATTTTAGGTCTTATTCTTTTTATGTATAAGGAAGGAGTTTATTTATCACGTGATATGGGTTTTTGATTTTCATTGCCTCGGTCCTCATTATTAATTAATGAGCATCCATTTTCTGGAATGAACGATTGACGCGAGTGACAGTCTTGGGTCGACGCTCGGAGAGAATGGTTGTGGGACAGCCATTGAGAGCTGCCCCCCCCCCCAGCGGTGGCTTGTGATGGAATCACGGATAACCTGGTCTGGGCAGAGACGTGAACTGCTGCAAGTTGGGACTCGATCTGGGATGGTCGCTAACAACATGTGGAAGCGTGGCCGTGCTGTGAGGTATTGGAATTCTTTGTTGATGGTGGCATGATGGTTGGAGGGTGACCATTGTTTATTGCTTTCGAGACTGGCCTACCTGCGATTGTAACAGGTTTTTCAACATAAGTAATTGTATGTTTCTTTTAATTAATATAAGTATATTTGCGTTCATACAGAGTATTACGTAATTTACATTTATTTAAAAGAGTCGGCTGGCATTCGTCAGTTGTATATTTCCTATTAGTTGTTCTTTCTTTTATGTTGGTACTTTCTGCCACATTCAAGAAGGATAGGATTGTAAATCAGTTACCTTATACTTATAATCTGTTATTACAGATTATGTGGCTCTTATATGTAATGGCGAATGTCAGTTGAGCGTAGATTATTTGGCAAGCCAGTCCCGAAGGATCAGTAGATATATAGTTGGCTTAATTTCAGCTGCATCCATTTTATTTATATTCTTATTATCGGAAGTGTAATCTAATAAATGTTACCAGATAGTTTATTACTTGTGCTAAGTGTTTCATTTGTTCCATCTCACCCATGAGACTATCGACCCTATTGTATGGTTGGCGGCAGGGTAAAATTATAATTAATACTAATAATTAAAATTAAACAGAGGCAGGTCGTTTCAACTTTCGGTTCTAAGTTAGTTGCCTCTCTAATTGTTTGCCAAAATTGTTTAGGATCACTTCGATTCTTTTCCAGTTTTTCAGAATAATAGCTAATTTTCCTGTATTTTTTAACATTTGTTAGAATATTTCGATATTTTTTTTTGTAGGCCTATTTATATTTAAGTTGGTTTGAATGGTTCTTTATGTATTTTTAGCAAGTTTTTTCTCTAGATCGTATAGACTTCTCGATACCAACTGTGGTCCAAGGCTTTATTTTTTATATTTAGGGGAAACAGTTTACAGCAGAACGCCGGAGAGAGCAGTCGCGTGTGCACAACTCGCTAACACAGTACAAAGGCTATTGGCCTGAGGAAGAAGCGAAGAATACAGTGGGAGAAGATGGAACAGTGGTTACAGAAAGAGAAATCAGAAAATGATAAAGTAAGTGAATTAAGTAGAGAGTAAAGGAATAATAATGCAGGCTTGATTCAAGTAGAATTAGAAATGAAGAACCTGGTTTTAGAAAACTTATGACTAAAGGTAGAAAACATCAGTGAAAAGATAGAAGAGTTGAGGGCAGAGAATAACATATTAAAGAAGAAGATGAGTGACTACGATCTCAAGATGAGGAAAAATAACCTAATAATTTTCGGAGTCGAAGAAATGGGCCGGGAAAAAGGGATGGATACCTTGGAGAAAGTGAGAGATTTATGTGAAATGGTCTTTAATATCGAGTTGAGAGAAGAACATGTCGACCATTCGTACAGGTTAGGGAACGGGACCAAAAGACCTATCTTCTTGAGCTTTGGGAATACAAAAGTAAGGGAAGCTATTCTGAATAACCTAGGACGGCTCTGTGGTTCAGGAGTGAAAGTGGAAAAAGATATGCCATTTGAAGTAAGAAATAGAAGAAAACAGTTACTACCTTATATGAAAGCAGCGAGGGCGAAGGGTCACTTTGCTAAAATGTACGAGAGTAAACTGAAAGTGAACGGAAAATGGTATGATCTGGAGTTTTGCCTGAGGAATCAAGATCATCCAGAATTTGGACTAACGAGAAGAACGAAAGAGGACAGTGGACATATTTCAACTTTGCAGAAGGAAGCAACGAGAAGGCAACAGAGATGCGGATAATAACGGAACAAGAAACACGGGCGCTAGAAAAAAGGCGAGTGGTGATAAAAAGAGAAACCAAGAGTCAGGAAATGATAGGGCAGAAAGTAGTGAAAAGAATAAGGGTGCGAGTGTAAGTGGAAATTTAGTATGTGAAAGTGAAAGCGTGAGGGAAAAAAATAAAACAGGAATAGAAGAAGAAATAAAGGATATGGCAGAGATATTTGATACGTTTAAAAAAATGTGGATGTGATCAAAAAGTGCAAATAAAGTGAAACTGGAAAAGATCGAGAAGTATAGGGGAGAGAGAAAGTGTATAAGCAGACGCGTAGAATAAATATAAGTAGTCTATTTATAGGAAGTGTGAATAGTGACATTGGATTAAGTGTAAGCAGAATAGTGGGAAAGTGAAAGTGAGCGCAAATAGGAATGAGAGAAAATAGTGAGAAAGGGTTAATGGAAGTGAACAAGTGACAGCATAAAATTAGTACTAACATTTGAACGTTGGAACAGTAAATGAATATAAGAGAAATATAGGAGAAAAGGTCAAAGAACAAATAGGACAAATAATTAAATGTATGGGTGCTGAGCAATATGATAATTTATAGAGATAAATTGAATTGGAGATTTTAGTGAATAGTAGTTGGGGGATAAAGGGGGTGTGAAAGTAGTATAGAATATTAGATATATTAGGATTAAGGAACAAATAGAGAATAGCAAATTAAATATAGGAGAAATACTGAAGGGGAGTTTGACCAAATAAGAAAAAAGGTACATAGTGTAATTGGGAGTATTGGTGTAGACGTGTACTGCAAATAATGTGTTATTGTAATAATATGTTAATGGTGGCACCGGATACAAGAAATGTGAGGTACACCATTACATGTAAAGAAGTGCTCTGACGAAATATATCATATATCATATCATATCATATCATATCATATCATATCATATCATATCATATCATATCATATCATATCATATCATATCATATCATATCATATCATATCATATCATATCATATCATATCATATCATATCATATCATATCATATCATATCATTTAGGGGAAACCCGGGAAAAGCGGATAAGCTAAGAATAAACAATGCCACACGCTATATTTTGGTGCTCCCGAAATAAAAATTTTATGACTTTGGTTGTGACACATGTTGTCCACATATCTACAAAACAGCCATTCGTTTCTCGTACCTACCGAGAGTGATATGATTTGAGAAAGAAATTATAGTTAATTATTCGCTTTGCCCGGGTACACGGCCAAAGCGAATAATTAACCCGAGCAAAGTGAATATACCTATAACATTTCCACTTTTCTATTTAATTTCTATTCACTGATAATAAAATTTAATCAACACATAAACACGATATTAATGAGGTATATGAGACTATAAGGAATGTTATTGCAGCCCTTTACACCACGTTAGATTAGTACAAAATACAAATTTGAACAAGTCGACGTATCACTGGCACTGAAGACTTGGATTTATTCTGCTTTTCCTCCTGACCATAAGTTACTTCTCTTTTAACGTTTTTAATGTGTATAGATGTAAGATCATCAGAGCGCTGACATTTTCTTCGTTTAACTCGTATCTTCGAGCATCCACTTTTGGCACTGGTCTAAATCAAGAGAACTGACTTGGGTTCTCCTACTGACGATGTTGAGGGTTTTGGTGTAACCGGAACTGAAAATCTGAGTGTGATTGATGTATTGAATTTTTCGTCAATCTCTGAAGATGCCGACATCACAGATGTGGTTGATTCTGAGTGAGCATTAACTGTTTTTTTCAGCCGCTGAAGAAGCTGGCACCGCAGAATTTGTTAAATCTGAGCCAGCTATAATTTCGCTGGTTTCTGTTTCAAGCTGGCAATCTGTAAGTTCATCTGGAGCAAAATCTTCATCAACAAACGCATTATGGTTGTATGGCCAGATAGCAGAACCACTGATTGGAAGATCGTATTTCTTCAAGTGCTTTTTTCAAGGCTTCTTCAGACCATTTGGCTTGCTCCGTCTTCCTCTTGAAAAATTAAACCATCTGAAAACACATTATGACTTTTTTAAGTAAAAATTAAGAGCAGCGTTGCTGAGTTATAATTTAATTAGTGTGACTTAATGCCTCCACTATGTAAAATGATCTAACATGCTTTATTACAATAGGCAAATACATACAAAAATACAGCTGACACTTATATAGTCAAATAAAGGTGGCAGGGCAAAGTGGATAACTTATCCGCTTTGCCCTATTCACTTTGCCCGCAGACGCCACTTCCCTTTTCATTTAATTTTATACAAACATAAACGTCAATAATCTTCTTCGTAAGTACGGCATTTTAGAACTAATTCTATCGCCTATATATTACTATCACATAACAAAAGTTAGTGTAGTACTGTATGTTGTACATATATTTCTCTTACCTTGAAATATTTTAAGAAAACAGTCAATTTTCTTCAAACACACGCTGACTTCTTCTCTTACTACCTAGAATGACGACAAGTCAGTTCCAACAGCAAAATCTGGTACGGATTCAGATAGCAGAAAGCGCTACCTGTTGGCGTTTCTAAGAAACAGGCATTATTCTCTTTCCCGGGTTATTCGTTTTGCCCGGGTCTCCCCTAATAGATTGTTTAATAAATTTATTCGTAGTATTTTTACTAATAACATTATTCAAAATTTCATAAAAATTATTAAGACTAGTATCAAGATTCTCGCACTTAATAACATTACCCCTAGTTTCATTTTTTATGTCAGATAACATATTTTCACATGTATATAAATCATATTGCATGAAAGTAGAGCTATTAATGAAGTTAATGAGACCAAACGTACAATAATGATCTGTCAATGCACTACAATAGACTCCAGAATAAAAATTGAGAAATTTAATACAACTTTTTAAAAAATATGATCAAGACATAATAATGGATAACTGTCTAGTGACTGCATTTCAACATTTACTAAAACCAAATTCCTGTAGAATATCCATATATTTGTGGCCAAAATTGTCTAAACATTTTTCTAAGATTTGAATATTAACATCACCAATGAGAATATGTGTTTTATCATCTTTATACTTTTGTAAATGACGTTCTAAATCATGTAAAAATTAATTTTTGCATAAGTTAGGGGATCTATAAATAGCCGTTAATTCAAAGGACATATTATTGAATTTAAATTTAAAATGTAAACTAATACAGTTCACTTATCTGCATCAATTAATGCGACATCAATATTGTTTCTGAAGCACACCACTAAACCATCACATTTATTATATTTTCAAGGTTTAACAAATATTCTATACCCATTAATGTCAAAACCTAAATCATTATAATTAAGCTATGTTTCTGAAAGTGTAATAATATCAAAAGTAAAAGAAAACTGTTGTAACAGTACACAGAATTCGGAGTAGTTTTTTATTAATGCTACGGATATTTAAATGAAATAATTTTAAATTGGAATAGGAACCATTGTTAATTTAATTGCAACAAGAATATAAATCATAAAATATTTTAGAAGGGCCGTTGTTAATGTAATAACTTTCAAGGAAGTTAAAAACGTTATTGTTGTTATGATCCATGAGGATAGTTATATTATAATATTACACGCAACTAGGCCTAATTCAAATGTAGAGAAAAAATGAATTCTAATTCACAAGTTACCCAAATCGTTGTAATGTATAATTCTACTCAGTGAATTATTTTCATCCTTCTTTATGACAATTTTACAGTCTTTTATCCAAATAAATTTGTATCCTTTTTCTCTGGCAACCTCCCTAGTTTTATTGAAAAGACTTCTTGTTGTAGGAGTTAAGTGAGCCCCTGCGATGACCATAGCAAGTTGGAAGTGTTGGGAGAGTTTCTGTATATTTAAATGAAATAATTTTAAATTGGAATAGGAACCATTGTTAATTTAATTGCAACAAGAATATAAATCATAAAATATTTTAGAAGGGCCGTTGTTAATGTAATAACTTTCAAGGAAGTTAAAAACGTTATTGTTGTTATGATCCATGAGGATAGTTATATTATAATATTACACGCAACTAGGCCTAATTCAAATGTAGAGAAAAAAGGAATTCTAATTCACAAGTTATCCAAATCGTTGTAATGTATCATTCTACTCAATGAACTATTTTCATCCTTCTTTATGACAATTTTACAGTCTTTTATCCAAATAAATTTGTATCTTTTTTCTCTGGCAACCTCCCTAGTTTTATTGAAAAGACTTCTTGTTGTAGGAGTTAAGTGATCCCCTGCGATGACCATACCAGGTTGGAAGTGTTGGGAGAGTTTCTGTAGTGGTATCCCAAAGCCGTCACTGTGTTTCTGTGATTCCTTTAAAAAATTTAAGCCATGAATCACGACTGGATCTCTTGCAGAAACGAACAACTATCGGTTGCACTTTACTTTTCTGAGGTGGAAGTCTATGAGCAACACTAACATCTTGACCAAAATTTTCTCCACCCGTGACTTTCGAGATAATATTAATAACTTCATACAGTGATTCCGATTTTTTTTTTTACTGGAAATCCATATATCATTACATTTTAATTGTGAGAATATTGTTCATTTCATTTAGTCTGAATCTAAGTACATTGTTCTCTCCTTTCAATGAATTATTATCTTTCTTAATTTCCTTCAATTCTTCTTTTATTTTACTCATTTCAGCGCAAAAAGTGTCGAACTTATCTGACATAAATTGAATTGATTGTTTAAGATCATTTACTTCTGTCCGAATGACGCAACTAAATTCTACGAACATAGCTATTCTTCAAAATATTGTACGAGTGGGGCTACTTCCGTCATTGACTTCTAGCAGAATGTGGTGCCCACAAGTGGCGTGACAACACGTTAAAGTACAGAGTGTCCAACATGCCCCACTGTCCAACAGACCCTAGTTTACCCTATTTAATTTGAACTGTGGCAGATAATTTTATGAAAACTATACGTCCTGTGAGATTGTGTGATGTCTCAGTCGAAAGCTAATAATATTAATATCTAGAGAAAATCTAAATGGTTTGTAGCGAAGTTCATAAAAAGCTTTAAATTTAAAAACAATATGTGCGTCTATCGCAGCAAAGCGTATATCGTAGTACATCTTGCAGTTCATTCAGTATTGTTGTGCAGAGGGCCGTGATTTACGTACTGGCTTTAAATTTAAATGCACTTTATAATTATTTGGGATATTAATACAGCTGTGTTAGGTTTGTGAAGGTCATGAATGGTGTCAGTAATGTGCCCCACATTGTGTATAGGAAAAACTATTGTTCAAATAATGAAATTTCAAACAATAAAACGTCGAGTTTCCTTAAAACGATAAGAAATGTAGTTATCGATGCCTTCTCTACATGCAAAATGTTGGCGTCACAATATCATGCTTTTCGAGACCTCGATAATAATGGTTTGCAGTGGCGCCAACTTATATGGGCCCGTGGGGCCTGAGCCTACCCAATAATTTATTATTATTATTATTATTATTATTATGACTTAAGAGATTTATTTATTTTAACTTATACCTCAAGATTGAGCCCACCCAATGTTTTCCAGAAGTTGGCGCCACTGATGTTTTGTTCATATTTCAATTGTCACGTATTTTTTTCGTGTTTCAATCACCGCCGTCTGGATCGCTTCGCCTAGCGTCTCGTTGTTAACTGCCTGCTCTATTCTGCCGATTTTGCGTATCATAGATGGCAGCAGCTAACACCTCCTTCACGCAATCACGTACAGTACAAGAGTTGTATGAATTATCCGGTAACACATAAAAATTTAAACTTTTTTGTTTTGAATATTATTTTTACGAGCATGCAAGAAAATTAAATTTTAACTGACACACATTATGTTGGCATAATTCACAGTTTCAGGACCTTCCTAGACAGCGGTTTACTGTAGCACACATATCGGAACACATTTTCTGTTTCTTTTTTTCCGATATTTGCTAACAATGGTCTAACAAATTTCACAATGAGTATTTCGCTAACCATCTTTTGATGACCTGAGACACTACACTTCAGTAAATCACACAAGTATTTATGCATTGTTTTCAGTATGTGGCTCGATTTCTTACACTATGGCACATCAGCTTCAACAAATTCTTGCACATGTTTTATTAGCCCTACAAAGGACTGTTTAGGATAGTGAAGGCCTCCTCTATCTTGATTATGGATTAGTTCCATGAGTGGTGTTGATGAATTTGACATTGAAATGTTGCTAACACATACGTCACAACTTAATCTTTCATCCACCACACGAATCAAATAGCCACAAACCAATGCTTGAGTGAATGTTTTCATCAGGTTTATGAAAACCGTAATTTTAGGCTCTCGAATTATATCCAGAAGGACAGTTACGTAATCTGGAAGAATATTTTCATCAGCAGATTCAGCACTGGAGCTCGTGCTTGGCAAGCTTTCACCACAGTAATTTTGATTTCTGCTAGCAACTTTGGCACTTTTAGAAGAAATCATGATGCCAGATTTTAGCATTCTTTTTATGGCACATGCTGCTGTACGTGCATCTGTAATGTCATTAGCTCCACCTCCCATTCTGACTGCGCTAAATACAGCCTCTACGGGATCTCCAGAAAATCTTCTAGTAAGGACATAAAAGAATCCGTTTTGCAGCAGGAAAGTCACACGCTCTACTGTAGATTTTACTGTAAACAAGAGCGCTTCTACGGTCTCATTGGTTAAGCCCTTCATTTTCGCACGCTTGGATTCAGTTTGAATTTTCATAATATATTCACTGAAATCTTCGTTTAGCCATTGTAGCCTTTCATCAGTTACGGAATAAAAATGAATGCAGTCTTCATTATTTTGTCTAAGATGCTGAGTTCTGTCGCTGATATCATGAAACGTAAAAAATCTGTAAATTGACTTCATAAATTGGATTGATGAATCTGCTTCTGAAAAATCGATCTTACAGTTTAACTGGGACTGATTGTTCTTTATGAATTCTATTGTGGCCGTTACATCAGGAGAGAATATCTGAACAGCGGACAGGACATTCATCTTTTCCAAGTTGGTGGGTTCAACATGTTTTTTTTGTTAAATAGCGAACTGGCTTCATAGTCAGATCTCTCTGTAATCGATAAATTTCCTTTGCCGTCTGTGAGTTCTCTATCCAGGAACTGAGACCTGATATTCTTAATTACATGGCAATAATCAAAACTGAAGTAAAGTTTACGATTATGATCGCATGGATGAGGGACACACGTCTTGAGTTCTCCGCCACATATTGCTTAAACATAGAAACATTAGTCCTGTGATTATCTGTCACTAGCCTAAGTACATAGAAACCACAGTCTTCTACAGCATTGATCACTTGCTTAACTAAAAGGTGAAGGTCGGAGCCCTGCAGACCTCTAACTAGGAAATAAGCCGCGGGAATTGTGTAATTTGTAGACAAACCATTTAACACAAAACAGAGTAGCTTGTTTGCTAACACAGGATATTTCGCTATGCTTGCGTCATACACCCTGTCAGCATTGACTGCTCCAATGAATTTATCAATTGTCCTGTCGCATGGAATCCACTTACTTCCTTTGGTATCACCTTGTCTTCTTATGACAGCTAACCATCTTTCTCGAAGTTCTTCGGCCGAGGGAATTTCATGAAATCTTATTCCTACCGAAATAGATTTTCCCTGTTTGGATTTACAAAAAGGCACACAACAATTAACCATTTTCAATCATTACTACGTTTGCGACTATGTAAATCTGTGCTCAAACACCGACATGTATAGATACGCACTGCTATACACCACACCAGCATTGTACTGATATTTGTGCGTTGGGTGGAGCCAATAGCGGAGAATTATGTCAATACATGTGTACGGCGGGTTCCATGTTAAACCATAGCATAGAGCAGGCAGTTAACAACTAGACGCTAGGCGAAGGGATCCAGACGGCGGTGGTTTCAATATACACGTGTTTTTATCTGGTGTTATTAAACAGTAATAGAGTTGTCACGTGTGAATTTAGTTCTTCCTTATTAGTTCATTATTATTAGTGTATCTGGTCGACCAAGAAAACGTGGTAGAACTTTTTAGAAATGTCACTGTATCAAGAACTCATAAACGACTATATAGAAACAATGTTGTGTCCAATGAACGAAAAATGTGGTCTTTGTCAAGCCTTTCATTTTAAGGGAGAGATCGTTAATGGGCTGCCATAATGGTTTAATTTCTTTCCCTGAGCAGAATAGAAATAAAAAAACTCAATGAACTCATGTCAAATGAGTGAAAGCAGCAAAAGATGCGAAATTAAAAATGGTTAGAACTCACAACAGGAACGTTGCCAAACATGATGGTTATGATACCAAAAATGTGGTTTATTCTGAAGTATTAAGACCATTAGTATGAATAACAATTTTTCTAAAACACCATCCTATTTGCAACCAAAGAATAACTCGGAAAAGCTAGAGACAGTTGCAACTTCGTATTCAATGTTCGGTACATGTGTTATTTATTACCATTATTATCATCACCTTCATCATAAGTAGCAGCATTTTATTGTGGTTTTCAATCTCTATCGAGGAGCAGTTGCTACTACAAGCCACTAGTTGTTATTTTAACTCTTGCATATCCTTAAATATCAGTCCTAGGAAAATTTTGCCTAGAATAAAACTTATCGGAAATCATTTTAAAGAAACTTTTGTTATATAACATGTTTCACAAAAATCAATAATAAGCGAGATATTTCGGTTTATTTAATTTAGGACCCCTTATAACCGCCCTTCTAAATAAAGTATTTTGAATGCCATATAGCCTAAAATCTAATTTACAACAAACTTATTTTATATTCCAATTTTCATCGAAATCCGTTCAGCCATTATCGCGTGAAAAGGTAACAAACATCCAGACAGACAGACATACAAACAAAAATTTCAAAAAAGCGATTTTCGGTCTCAGGATGATTAATTACACATGTTAACACCAATTATTTTTGGAAAAGCGAAAATTACCAAAAAAATTTCGTTTACAGATTTATTATTAGTATAGATTTTGTTGATGTTTTTAAAACAATGTTAAGTCATTTAGACTGAATAACAAAATAGACATTATGTTATATTATATTGTACATTGACTTGTCTGAAAATTATTACTACAATGCTTAGTAAGTTCCATTTCAGGTGAACATAATTCCTCATTACATGTATGATTCAACTACTGGTAATTGTGTTAAGGAAAATTATGTGAATCACAAATCGCGAGATGAGAAACATTTTGAAGAAAATATGTAACTTTTAAAATTACTCTCGAACTCTTACAACAAAATACACTGACTCAATTAGTTGTATAAATTAAATACTGGGCATTCTGTTATCAGTGAACCTGTAGAAACTTACCTTAGCTCACAACGAATGATAGACACAAAATGCAGAATCAAATTAAGTTGCCACTATAGTATTATAAACCATTGGCTGAGGGTTCATACAAGTCGAATGTTTCGATGTTAGAGCCTCTCTGATACGTTACTATTTACTGCATAAAGTTCAACTTTGCGTTTGCCTTCGGCACGAGGAAGAGAATAGCGCGCGAACCATAGCCTAATGAAAAGTGCCGTGCAGCGGATTTGGCCTCGGTTGATCACTCAGTACTTGTGGTTTATGAAGTTCTGGACAATTCTACAGTAGCAATTTCGGAAGCTTGGTGGAAAAGGTGGTTGTTGGTTTTACGGCTGCGTCTTCCATCTCTAATGTAACTATCTTCTATGTGGCCAAATATGGGAGGATACTACTTCAGCTGTCTCTCTGAACTGGCAAAAGGCATTTGGAACACTTTCTTATGATACGTAGGGTGGTTGCACCAATGAATGACCGGATACAGTAAATGACCAACTTGTAAAAAATTTGTTTAAAATAGGAATCAGGGCTGCAAAAACTAATCTGAAACTCCGAATTACAGAAGATCAACTATGATTTGAAATATTCTCTCTCAGTGGTCACTCAGAATCGCGTAACTGTGTATAAAATATGACAGTTTTCTTCAAGTGTGCATCAAATGTGCAATCCTGCTTGCACTCCTAATAAGGTAAGACTAATGACAACGATTCATATAGCAGCCTTTTAATGCAATTATTTGTTATTTTTCGTCCATATTAAACAAGGAATTAATTATATAGGTATGTAAATAATGATTTCAATAAAAAAGTTAATTCTAACAACAAAGCTGCATAAAAAACAATAATGGGTCTTCTCCAATGAATGACTACTTTGGTCATTTACTGGTGATATCGTCATATGCGTTATTTTTATTTCTGAGCACGAAATTCAAAATCTATGGCTGTTGTTTCATATGTATATGGCACTGAATGACTGAAAAATGAACTTGTACTAGTAAATGACCATGGTCCAAAGTTGAGTGGTCATTCATTGGAGGCTAGAGACATTTACTAGTTCATATTCAAATGAGTTTAAATTAACAATTGAAATCCTTTAAATTTATTGTTCTGCAAATCAGCCCAAAATGGCGCATGAAGGAAATGAAAAGAAGAAAACATAGGGACGTTTTCAATATAGCGAAGGAGATCTCTATGCATCTGTAGAAGGAACACGTAGAAATCAAATCAGTACCAATACGCTAGCAAAGAGTATAACAATTCCAAAAGCTACTTTAATAAATAAATTACATGGAAAAGTACCATTGGAGCGAAAAATGGGTCCCACATCTACATTAACGAAAGAAGAGGAAGGCCGGTTCGAAAATTGTATTACTGCTGAAGCCAAATTGGAGTTTCCTATGCATCCCGACAAGTTAAAGATTCAGTTCAGAACGTTATGAAAGACATTAAACAAAATAACCCATTTAATGATGGTCGCCCAGGGCAAAAATGGCTGGAATTTTTCTATAAAAAGACATCCTTTTGTGGCAATAAAGAATACAGAAGTTATATTGAGAGCTTTTGATACCATCCAGAACAATCTTCTGGTTCCAAATAATCATGGATTTGTAAATATTCAGAGAAATATTGCAATAAAAGAAGAGACTCATGTAAATTTTTTGGTTCCTAATAATAGTGAATCTGTAGATTCTCATAGAAAAGCAGCAATGAATTTTGAAGAATGTTGTGATGGAAATAATGTGGAGAATGGATGTGTTGAAACTAATTAGATACTGGAAATGGAATCCAGAGTATTATTCCAAGAGATGACCTCGACAAAGAAGTATTATTAATGATATGACTGATGCAGAACCATCTGAGATTGGAAATGTTGAAAGTAATATGGAGATTGGAAATGGGATCCAAAGTATCATTCCAAGCAATAATGTTGATGGAAGTTGTATTAATAAACTAAATACTACAGGACCATCAAATAATGTGACACCAGAAACTGTATGAAAAAGTAATTTGCATTGGCCAAAAATAGAAGAAAATAATGATAATGAAATAATATAAAAAGAACACCTCCTGATGTTCCATTTGCTGTAACTTCTAAAGAGTGGAAACAGTATCATGATAAAAGAAAAATAAAAGATGAGAAGTAAAACGTGAGAAACAAAGTAAAGAAGAAAGATAAACAAAGAAGAAAAAAAGAGAAGGGAAGTACAAAGAAGAGAACTTTGAGACAAACAAAAAAGAAAAAACTGTCTGAGAGCGAAACAGAAATTGACTCAGGTGTAATGTCACTTGTATCTGACACTGATTCAGAAAACATTGACTTTTTGAAAGTAATGTATAGGCCTAGTTCTTAACCTAGTGCTATCACCACATTAGAAGAAGTTATCTATCGAAAAAACTAGTACGTTATTGTAAAATATAAAGGAACATATTTTTCAGGAATAGTGATTAAAACTGATGAAACAGAATCAGAAGTGAAAGTTGTGGAAAGATGTGCACTGGATACTTGGAAGTGGCCAAATGAAATTGACCAAATAGTAGAAACATCGTAACATTGTCGAAAAAATTACTACGCTTACATTAGCATAAAATATTTTATTTATTCCGTGCTTGAAATAAATTTCTAAATTAAAACTATGACTAATTGAACAGCTTACTTTTGATATAGGCAGAAATTATTTGTATACATTTTACTACATTATTCTTACAATGTAGCCTCTTGCGAGTAATTATAAAACAAATTTGTACTGGTAATGGAAAATCAAAACGGTAAAAAGGCCTAGTTATACATTTATATAAAATATTCTTGAATATTAAACAATTTCTCAAGAAATGTATATTTTTATTCCAGTTCTTTAATATTATTGGACCGAAAACCATAATAGTAACCATATAATATATAGTACACAATGATATATCATTGCATATAGAGCCCCAAAACACAGTCTATTTCAATTATTCATCATTTGCCATTTACGGTCATTCACTAGTGCTCATCTGGTCAACTACTAGAACAATATGGTCATTCACTAGTGATTTTTTAATAATAAAAATATGATGCCATAAATTTAACCAATATGAGAGAAAAATTAAAATTTACTCATTAAATGAGTAGTGCGAGTCTTTCGGAACCAGCGAAGCTTCTTACTTATGTCGAATGCCTATTTTTATAAGTGGTTATATTCAAATATTCTTATCAAGGTGCTTAATTGGTCATTCACTAGTGCAACTACCCTAATCTATGGCTATCAATGAATGAAATTGAGATCTAATTTCGTTATGTTCTCTTTTGTACTGTTTACTGATGCCATGAATTAATGCGTCTTTCAAAAGTGCCTACGAAAGATGAAAGAGATAGGGAGGTCTCAGGAAATGAGATTCTTTTCGATTTCAATTCGGCAGTTTCATAATCAGAAGAAATGAAACCCAGCATCAGCACTCTATTTAGTCCAGTAATAGCATCCTCTTCTAATTTATGAAACGCACCCGGTAACAATTATTTACTTTTTCATTAAGACGAAAAATTACTGGACACACACCCCGTTTAATATATACATGTACGGCATTAAAGCTGTAAAAATAATCTCGGTGCAGAATTAAATTTACCATCCGTTATCTAACATCAATAACTTTTATTTAACAACCGTCTGTAACTTATCATATAAAAATATATATCTAAGTACAAGATATATTATTCCACATAACACATAGTGACAAACGATTTCGACTTAAAGAGCGATCTTCAGGTCAAATTGGGATCATTTTTAGAACACATCATTAGACAAACTTTGGTATGAAATGCATGTTGCAAATTGTTATCATAAAAGACTTATTTGAGTAAGCAAGAAGCACAAGTTAATAAACACTGTATAAAAACTCTGAAACAAAATTTAGGAAACCTGAAGTTTTCAAGTTCCAGTTAAATTATTCAACAAGTTTTCAACTAAAGCAATTACTTACTTACCTACTTATGGCTTTCAGAAAACCCGGAGTTTCATTGCCGCCCTCACATAAGCCTACCATCGGTCCCTATCCTGAGCAAGATTGATCTGATCTCTACCATCATATCCCATCGCCCTTAAATCAATTTTAATGTTATCCTCCCATCTACGTCTCGGCCTCCACAAGGGACTTTTTCTTTCCTGCATCCCAACTATAAGGGAACAGCTTACAAAACTCCGTTGACCTGTGCATGTGTCAATCTTAAAGAGTAACACAATATACTATTCCTAATTGTCAACCAATAACAGGAGAAGGTGTTACTCGCGTAGACTTTCAATGAAGTAGAATATTTTCGCATTTTTTGTACTTAATAATAACTCAAAAAGTAGTAGTCAGATACTAATAAGGAAAAAATGACGTTGAAGAGTATTGTTTGCATATTTCTAAGATGTTCGAGTCGCCGTAATATGACAAATGTAAGACTTCTTAATTGAGATATGTTTTATACTAATTGTGGTATGGGAAAAATATATTTTTGAAGTAGAAAATCAATCAACGATAACTTTTTCCTTGAAACGATAAGTGGATAGTTGCAGTGCATGAAATCGTCTTAATACATTATAATTTTTGTTGAAAAAAACCCATATTTGGGCCTAAGAGGGATGAAGTTACAGGATAATGGAGAAAGTTACACAACGCAGTACTGCACCCATTGTATTCTTCACATGACATAATTAGGAACATTAAATCCAGACGTTTGAGATGGGCAGGGCATGTAGGACGTATGGGCGAATCTAAAAATGCATATAGAGTGTTAGTTGGGAGACCGGAGGGAAAAAGACCTTTGGGGAAACCGAGACGTAGATGGGAGGATAATATTAAAATGGATTTGAGGGAGATGGGATATGATGGTAGGGACTGGATTAATCTTGCTCAGGATAGGGACCGATGGCGGGCTTATGTTAGGGCGGCAATGAACGTCCGGGTTCCTTAAAAGCCATTTATAAGTAAGCAAGTGAGTTGAAAAAACCCATGTTAATAGAATTAGTCTACAAGATATTATCACTTGTTAAAGGTTTATATCTGTCTGCTCGCGGTCCGTCACGTACATAAACATTATCTGTCTTCAAAACCAAACAGTGTTTTAAAAATAAGCATTTATTGTTTTGATTGGTTTCAGCTACTTAAAATGTGTAATCAGTTATCTCCAGTACACACAATTGGATTCTTGTAACAAAAATCCCACTTAACGTAAAGGAACGATTCTTCGCCGCTTCAAATATTTTCCTAAGCACCTTATTCTCAAACACCCTTAACTCTTGTTACTCTCTCAAAGTGAGATTACACGTTTCACAACCATACATAACACCTGATAATATAGGCTGTTTTATTAATTCTAACTTTCAGACTTTTTGACAGCAGACTATATGACAAAAACTCCTCAACCGAATAATAACACTCATTTCTCATATTTATTCTACGTTTAATTTCCTCCCGAGTGTCATTTATATTTGTTACTGCTGCTCCAAGGTATTTGAATTTTTTCATCCCTTCAAAGGATAAATTTCAAATTTTTGTATTTCCATTTTGTACAATTTTCTGATCACGAGACATAATCGTATACTTTGTGTTTTCGGGATTTACTTCCAAACCAATCTCTTTACTTACTTCCCGTGTTTTCCCTAATTGTTTGTGGATTTTCTCCTACATACTTACGTCATCGTTTTCGACAATCAGCTGATGTAACCCGTTCAATTCCAAAGCCTCTCTGTTATCCTGGACTTTCCCAGTGACATAATCCAGAGCAAAGTTAAAAAGTAAATGTGATAGTGCATCTCTTTACTTTAGCTCCAGTGAATTGGAAAAGCATTACACAGAAATTGACCTATACGAAATCTGCTTTGCGTTTCACTGAGACACATTTTAATTTATTACTAGAACTAGTTTCTTGTGAATACCAAATTCAATAATAATATTATACAGAACTTCTCTTTTAACCGAGTCATACGCCTTTTTTTTTTTTAATTTATGAATAACTGATGTACTGTGCCCTTATACTCCCGTTCTTTTCCCTAATATCTGCCAAATACAAAAAATCTTATCAATAGTCGATCTATTACGCCTAAAACCACAATGATGATTTCCAATAATAGACTACCAACAGTGACTGTTATTACAACCCTTCAACTTACATAGCTACTGTTGTATTTGACCTAAAACTCACTTGGGAGCAACTTTCAACATTTTTATCCTTCATTATCCTTTCTTCTTCTTCTTTTTCTTCTTCTTCTTCTTCTTCTTCTTCTTCTTCTTCTCAACCGAACAATTATCTGCATTTAATAATTTGATTAATTTCTAACATCTTAATTAGTCCACACCTGTGGAGTAACTGTTAGCGCGTCTGACCTCGAAACCAGGTGCCCTGGGTTCTATTCCCGGTCGGAGCAAGTTACCTGATTGAGTTTTTTTAGGGGCTTTTCCTTAACCCAATATGAGCAAATGCTAGATAACTATCGGTGCTGGACACCGAATTCGTTTCACCGGCATTTTAACCTTCATCTCAATCAGGCACTAAATAACCTAAGATGTTGATAAAGCGTCGTAAAATAACATACTAAAATATATCTTAATTCTAATTGTAATAATTGCCTCGTTTTATCTTTATACTGTATAAAGAATTTATTAATTTGTCCATAGTATATGCTTCTAAAATATTCAAATGAATCTTCAATGGTAACATACAATTTTCATATAATATCATAGTTTGTCTAATGACGTGTTCTTAAATGTTTCCGAATTGACCTGAAGATGACTTTTTAAGTCGAAAACGTTTGTCGTTAGCTATTTTGTGTTATAATATCCCGTGTAATTAGATCCATTTATGTGTAAGTTACAGACGGTTGTTAAATAAAGCTTATTGATGTTATTCATAAACTTATCGGAACCAACATGTCAATAAAAATCCATTATCTAGTTATTTGATAACATTAAGAAACCTAGACATTGAAAAATATTAAAAATATTATTTTGTTAGTATATTACATTCTCTGAAATTCCTTCTTTACAATGGTATACTCACTTCCAAGGAGATATTTTTGTAACATCGCCATATTTAAGATGGGATTTATAAACAATTTTGGAGGTAACCTTGAAAAATAATTTAAAATCATAATTTTTGGGTTTTTACTGCTTTATATTGTCTGAAATTTCCTCTTTTCGACGATATGAAACATTTATACACTACTTTTAAAGAGCTGTTTTTAACGCCCTATCATAGGTAGCTGGAATGTACTAAATATTTTAAGGTAATTTTCCGTAAGCTTGTATTTCCAGTACAAAATGCACATTTTCTCTATTTTTACCCGTCCTAATAGTATCAGGGAACATTCTGAAGTCCCTCTCCCCCACCTCCGTCTACCTCAGATCTGTTAAAGCTGTCATTCTCATCCTCTCCCATTACGCTTAAAGTTGCTCATGTGAATGCACAGAGCTTGTTGTCTCACTACCATGAATTTCTTTCCATCTTCTCACCGCTTGACCTCCATTGCATACTTGTGTCCGAGTCCTGACTTCAACCAACAGTCCCCTCTTCGCTCGTCCATTTGGATGGATATACGCTACTTAGAAATGATAGAACAGGAAAGCGGGGAGTTGGCGTAGCAGCTTATATTAGAAATGATCTCCAACCTAAAATTATTCTACACTTTCCCTCCCAGTATTCAGACCGTCCAGAATTTTTCTTTGTCGAAATTTCCTCCAAATTTAAAAAATGTGTAATCTGCGTTACATACCAACCCCCGAAAATTGGCCATCTCGTTGATCTTGAAAATGCCCTGTTAGATTTAATTCCCCATTATGAACATGTTATTGTTGCCGGCGATTTCAACACTAACCTTCTCTCTACTAATTCAGCAGATGCAATTAAGCTCAAATCAATGTTTAATTCCTGTAACATGACAATACTATCCCTCCTACCAACACATCACACTGCTTCTACTGAGACGCTACTTGACTTAATTGTGACCACTCACCCACAGAGAGTCCTAAGATACGGACAACTACCAATGCCCGGTATCTCAGCTCATGACTTAATTTATGTAGAATACTCGCTTCAGTATCCTAAACGGATATCCAAGATAATATCTTACAGGAACATGAATAACATTGACGAAACTCAATTTACAGCTTACGCTTTAGAAATGCCTTGGAATTCTATTTGGAACTTACATACTGTTGATGAGAAAGTGGAAGCTTTCAATGATATGATACTACAACTATACGACAAACATACACCCGTAAAGACTAGACGAGTATCCAGACTTCCTGCCCCGTGGATGACCAACACAATAAGAGAACTAATAGCAAGAAGGAATGCGGCTTTTCGTACTTATAAGCGTCATAAAACCGCTAATAACTGATAGTATTACAAAAGCCTGAGAAACAGAACGACACAAATAATACGTATTGCCAAAATCCAGCATAGCCACAGACTTATCGAACCTGACACCACAGCAAAGAACTTATGGAAAAACTTACGGACAATGGGCCAAGGTAAACAAAAACCACACACTTGAGACTATTAATATTTCGCTCGACGAATTAATTGACCATTATACTTCATCACCACCCATTTGTCCTGACAGTGTCACAAAATAACAAGTTATAAACGAACTCACATTCCGACCTCCGCCTATACGTGAGAATTTTTTTCTATGTGACGTATCTCCTACAGATGTAATTAAATCTTTAAAACGTATCAAAACAAAAGCACAAGGCACCGACGGTATTACCATAATAATGCTTAATAAAATAATCAACATTATTCTTCCAACTCTTACATATATCTTCAACGCTTCTCTTATCACATCCTCCTACCCTGTACAATGGAAATATGCTCTTGTTCGACCCCTCCCTAAAGTCACTCAGCCTACCACTCCTACCGACTACAGACCAATAAGTAATCTTCGGACATTATCTAAAGCACTAGAACGTATAATCCACAGGCAGCTCACCGAATACCTGGACTCGTATAATCTCCTTGACCCACTCCAGTCTGGTTTCAGACCACATCATACCACCTCTACTGTTCTATTTAAGATCACTGAAGATGCTCGTGAAGCTATGGACAGAGGCGAAGTGACCGTACTATCATTACTGGACTTTTCTCGAGCATTTGAGGCTATCAACATCGATATTCTTATTGCAAAGCTAAAATGTTGCATTTATCAGACACGGCAATCATGTGGATGGAGTTTTACTTTCGCGATCACCATCAATGTGTGTCTCACAATAATCGGTTTTCTTCATAGCGAGACGTGAAGGCAGGAATCCCTCAAGGACCTGTACTAGTGCCTCTACTTTTCGCTATTTACATTAACGATATCTCTACTGTCCTTAAACATTGTCAGCATCATCTCTATGCAGATGATCTTCAGATATGTATACATTCACTTAATGATAGCCTATCAAAATAAAGTCATGATCTTACGTTAGTCAGCAGCTGGGCTAGAAAATGTGGGCTAAACCTTAATCCTTGGAAAACGCAAGTAGCTACAGTAATTCTACTAGGACATCAAATATTACTATATTCCATCAGAATTAATACACTTTTGCCAGTGACTTTAAATAATACTATAATACAATTCAGTACTACCATTAAAAACTTAGGTTTTCATTTCGACTCGAATCTCAGCTGGACTGCACAGGTAAAATGTCTTTAAGAAAACTTTCTCAATCTTGCATTCACTGAAAAGACTGAAAAATTTCTTTCCTTCTAAACTGAAACATATCTTGATACAGACCCTGGTGATGCCTTACTTTGACTATAGCGACGTTTTGTATAGTGATCTTAGTTTTGAATTATCATTGAGGCTTCAGCGAGTTTATAATGCTTGTGTTCGTTTCATTTTTAACAGCCGTGGCTATGATCATGTCTCCGAGTATTTCTTTCAATTATCTTGGCTTCGTTTACGGGAGAGACGTTCAGTTCATTCACTCTGTTTGCTGTATCAGATTTTAAATAATTCCACACCTATTTACCTAGTTCCTCGCTTCACACTTTTAGCATCCCACCACAATCGTGATACACGTTCACAGCATAACCTTGTTCTATCAATTCCATATCATCAGACATCTCTCTACTCTGCCTCCTTCACAATACACACAGCCCGTTCCTGGAATTCCTTGTCACAGGAAATCAGGAGCAGTCGGAATCTAAAATCTTTTAAGTACACTCTACTTAGGAATGTTTTAATTGAACAGAACTAGACTCTTGCAAACGTTCCTAAATAGTCTTAAATGACCAAAGTTGTTATTTTTTCTTCTGTCTCTTTTTTTTCTTTTCCTTTTTTATTATCTTGATATATTACTTAATCATTTATATTTGTGTGTCATTCAGTACGACTTTGCTAATCAACATTTTATGTCTTGTAACCCACATGTATTTTCCTATTAATATATATTAATTGTGTACTATGTCTCAAGTGAATTAATCGTCGAATTTATCTCGAGCGTGCGTGTGTGTGTGTGTGTGTGTGTGTTTGTTTCCTTATGTTATGTAACTGATTTTGATTATGTGTAATTTTCTACTTTATTTTATATTGTCCTTATATTATGTAACCGATCTTGACTATTTGTAATTTTATATTATGTAACTGATCTTGACTATTTGTAATTATCCACTATATTTTATGTAATTTCTAAGGTATTTTCTTTTGTGTTGTTTTGTAATCTAATTTTGTATTTCATGTATATTACTGAAACCTGGTTGAGTGGAAGAGAAGGCCTTATGGCCTTAACTCTGCCAGGCAAAATGAAACTACTACTACTACTACTACTATTACTACTACTACTACTACTACTATTGCTACTACTACTACTACTACTACTACTACTACTACTACTACTACTACTACTACTACTACTACTACTACTACTATAGTGTAACGCACGAGTTCATACAGGAATTTTATGAAATTTAAATTTACAAATGAATTAATCATAAAATAGCAAAAGAATAGTATTCAAATTTGCGTTTTAAGAAAAAAATAATAACTTTAAGATTAAATCATGGTTTTCTAAAAGCTCCGTTAAATTAATGCAATAATTGCCAGAAATGAGCTGTAGAAATTGCATTATAGTATTCCCAATATTTTCCTGAGAAAAGTTGCATTAAAAGCATTAATTTCACTTCAGGTAAGATAGACGAGTCCGAGTTCCCTTAAGTGCCTTAGACTTTCTTCACTTACAAAAATAATAATTTTGTCTTCTAATTTAGGATGAAAGAAGAGCAGCAATCTCTCAACATTTAGACGCCTTGTGTACTTTTTAGCAATAGTGTATCTATAGGACTAGATTTTTCTTGTCGCCAGTATATAGGCCTACTGTCGCCGAGCTTTAAGGAGTTCTGTTTGAATAGATCCAGTTTGCATAAATTTCTTTGCTTTTCCTTTGAATATCCTTGGTATATGTCGCTGAATAATTTGAGACTAACTAGCAATAGTAGTAGTAGACTAACTTCCTAAAAGTATCTTCATCGGATGCAAGAAATCTATTTTATAAATATTCTTTCCATAAAATTTGAAACACAGTAGGGGGGGTGCGTGCAGACTTATTCCATCCTCAACTCCTAATTAATATTATTCGAAATAACATAACTGAAAATGATTCTGAAGCCAATATATTGGATGTCGTGTAAGGTTTTCACAGTTTGCAAGCCTAAATTCATTTCGCATTTTTAAAACGATGAGTAAGGCTAGTTATTTGTATACTGCAATTCCATGTTGGAATGTGAGGACTCAGGATCTAGACGGAATTTTTTTCTGTTATAAAAATGACGAAGTACAGACATAACTGCATAATTCTAATTACAATTTTTTATTACTTTAACATTATTGTATAATCCGATTGTGAGTCTTTGATTACTTTGAAATAAATTAAAAAGAACGAGGTTAGCCGATGCGAATCTTTGATAGTCTAGGCTTAAGGGCCACAAACACCGAAAAAAGTCTATAGAATTATATACGAGTATCATTAATTCGTTATGTTTCAGCAAATCTTTTTAGGGGCTGCAGCGAACGTAAGCTGCATAGCATTGGGGCTCTTCCTAGGCATTCCCGCCGTGATTGTTCCTTCCATGCAGGACTCCCTCCTCGTCACGGATGATCAGGCTTCATGGATAGGTGAGTCAAATCTTAGCAGCAAGTAAAGTTTATCCCATTGCACCTGTCATACTTTAACTAAATCTTACTTCCAACCAAAGAAGATATATTTATAAATGGGAATTCATCAACTTCGCGCAAAACATATTTCTACCTGGTATGAATGCACTAATCCCTCACCATAGCGTCGTGGACTAAGTCTCCATGCCTAGATTTCGCATTACGGAATGCGAGCTGGTTTGATTCCTTTAGGAGAAGAAATTTCTTCATGAAATATCAGCCAATGTATGGGACCAGTGCGCACCCAGCATCATGGTCAATTTGGGAGCCTACGATGAGTAGCAAAATCCTGTTTCTATGACCAAACATAACGGCTAGGAAGGTCATTGTTCTGACACTATACCTCACCTCTGGTTGGATGATTGATCTCTGCTGAGGCATGTAGGCGTGAGGGCAGCAGTCGCTTGGTAGGCCTTGGCCTTCATGGACTGTCTTGCAACAGATTATTATTATTTTTTTATGAACTTTGACGAGCAGATGGTGCAATATGTTGTCGAGATAGCAATGAATGGCGCAAGGTACGCAGACTTCCTAGACATGCTCGGTGTTGTTCCCCTCGAAGTAAGGATAAAAATGTGGCCTGAACAAGATGGTTGTCTATCTCACTTTTCACTCATGGCTCGACAACATGGTGACCAGTTTTTCTCCTGACGTTGAGTTGGACGAGGAGGACAGGTACAGTATCTTCGCCGCTCCGAAATCCTGACTTATCTAAAAATGACTTATTTTTGTGAGGACAATTATTTATAGAAATGATCTACCAATTGCATCCTACAAGAGAAGACAAAATAAAGAGTAAGAGCAGCTTTCAGGTCTCTCAGTAACACTGAAGTCCTTCGAGCAACCCAGGACGTAAGAAAGATGTCACAGCGTTATTAAGCTCATGTTGGTGGGCATTTTGAGCACCTATAAAGAATGTGCTGTGAAAAATAATGTTCATTTAGGTTATGTAGATTGTATTGTAAAATTAGGTATTTTATGTTTTATTATTAATTGTAATTATTGTGTTAAATTGTATTGTTTATTCATATTGTATTGTGTATAAAATTGTATTGTGTATTATATAATTGTATTTATTTATTTATTTATTTATTTATTTATTTATTTATTTATTTATTTATTTATTTATTTATTTATTTATTTATTTATTTATTTAACCTGGTAGAGATAAGGGCGTCAGGCCTTCTCTGCCCCTCTACCAGGAGATTCCAACTATAATATGAAGAATAAAATTACAATTGGTATTAAATTTAAAATTACAATTACAATTAAAATTACAATTAACATTACATTTACAATTACAATTACAATAAAAATAAAAGTACGAAAAGATTACCTCACTAATTAAAGCTAGATAATTTATCATAGAAAAACAAAGAATATTTTATATTTACTGAATTACAAATTTAACCTAGAATAACAAAATTGTATAGTGATGAAATTACTGGATATTGAAATATTTTGTGATAGATTAAGGAAACTATTTACAAGAAATCAATTACTGACCAAGTGCCTAGTAAGTTTGCGTTTGAATTCAATTTTATTTCGACAGTCCCTGATACTAGCAGGCAGCGAATTCCAGAATCTTGGCAGGGCTATTGTGAAAGAGGATGAGTATGAGGAGGTGCTATGGGATGGTATTGTTAGTATTGCTTCATGACGAGAGCGTGTGTCCAGATTATGGTGGGAAGAAAGATAAGTGAAACGAGACGACAGGTACGAAGGAATAGAAGAATTCAAGATTTCGAAGAGAAAGAGGAGAGAATGTAAATGTCTTTCCTTATCTAGTTTAAGCCAACCTATTGCTTCCAGGGATGGGGTAATGTGATCATATTTACGAACATTGCTTACAAAACGTAAACACAAATTATGAGCACGTTGAAGTTTCGTTTTGTTGTCGCTGGAGAGGTCAGTCAGTAAAATGTCAGCATAGTCAAAATACGGTAATACAAGTGTCTGCACAAGGGACTTTTTTTAAGCAAGAGAGGAGATGAACATTCATCCTTTTTAGCACATGGATAATAGAATATATTTTCTGCAGGTTTCTGTGATTTGCAAGTCCCAGTTGAGATTATTATCCATGTGAATGACAAGATTTTTTACTGAAGAACTGAAAGGGATATGCACTGTACTTACTTTAACGGGAAATGCCAAGGTGTTTTACAGCGTCGGTTTGCCGTTTATGTCCTAATATAATTATCTTGTGTCTTTCCAGGATTGATTTTAAGATGGAGTTTCTTTGTCCATGTCACAATCGAGTCAATGTCTTCGTTCAATTTGTCTATAGCGTCATTTACTCGGTCTAAGCGGGAAGAGATGTAGCATTGAAGGTCGTCAGCATACAAATGATAGTTACAATGCCTTAACAAGAGATGTAATATCATTGACATATATTGTGAACAACAATGGTCCGAGTACCGATCCCTGTGGTATACCTGATGTTATGTCAAGCCAGGAGGAGCTTCGATTCTCGGATACAACACAATGTTGTCTTTCCCTTAAGTAAGATTCGAACCAACTCACAGCAGTCTCTGATAAATACAGATTTCTCAATTTATGGGTGAGCAGGTCAAAATTTACAGAGTTGGAAGCTTTGCTAAGGTCAAGAAGTGTTAATATTGTTACTTTATTAGAGTCGATTGCTTCACGAATGTCTTCGGTCACTTTAAGTAGAGCAATGCTTGTGTTGTGTCCAGCTCTGAAACCTGACTGATATTTGTCGAACAGTTTGTGCTCGTTCATGTAGTTAGTAATTTGTCTGTGTACGATTCTGTCCAGTGCTTTTGAAATGGCTGGCAGGATACTTATTGGTCTATAGACGTTCGGGTCGGTGGGAACTTTGACTTTTGGAAGAGGAAGAACGAAAGCTTGCTTCCATATTTTAGGGAAAGTTGAAGTGATTAAGGAACTATTGAATATTTATGCAATCGTAGGTATTACTATGTCTTGTATTTTCTGTATACCGTAAGTATTATGCTAATGTCCGGCCCTTGGGCTTTCGTCTTGATGCGTCGGATGGCTTTCATTACGTCAATAGGAGTGACGTCGGTAAAATAGAATTGTCTCGAGTCGGGGGAACTGAGTCAGGCAAAACTGTGTCTTGTTTCGTTGTGTTGTTTAAGGTCGGGTCCTTTACAAAGTGTTCGTTCAAGCGGTCAAGTGGGATGGGAATGTCTGCTTGTTCACTAGCACTTTCAAGTCCAATAACCTTAAGATTTTTCCATAATTCGGAAGGGGTTGTGTTGGGTTCTATAAGTTTGTAGGAGTATTTCAGTTTAACGTTTCTTATTAGTTGAGTCGTTCTATTTCTTAGGTGTTTATAGGAGTTAAAATATTCGTCGTTTTTGTTGCGGGTGTATTTCCTATAGGCTAAGTCGCGTTCGGACATCAGGCTACGCATTTCAGTCGTCATCCAAGAGGCTGGGTTCCTTCTGGTACGTTTGGTCTTTAATGGTGCGTGTTTGTCATAAAGTTGAAGTATTAATGTATGGAATGTATTGTGTATTGTATAATTATATTGTGTATTGTAATTTTATTGTGTATTATTCATATTGTGTATACCACTGCCACCGGGTGTTTGCCCACTTGCAGTGTAAATAAATAAATAAATAAATACATACATACATACATACATACATACATACATACATACATACATACATACATACATACATACATACATACATACATACATACATACATACATAATATCAGCATACCATATTTACAATTGATTTTTCTGTTTTCTTTGATTGTGATTCATTCAGAGTGTTCTGCCCAAGGGTAAGTCCTTCATTGAAAACCCAGTATTCTAAAGTCTTTTCTATTTTCTGCCTTTCTCTTGGTCTCCGCATATGATCCATATATTTTAATGTCATCCATCAAATCTTCTTCTGCCACGAACTCTTCTCCCGTTCACCGTTCCTTCCAGTAGGCAGTTTCTTCTCAGCCAGTGACCCAACCAATTCCATTTTCTCTTCCTGACCAGTTTCAGCATCATTTCTTCTTCACCCATTCTTTCCAACACAGCTTCATTTCTAATTCTGTCCGTCCATATCACACGCTTCATCCTTCTCCATATCCACATTTCAAATGTTTCAAATCACTTCTCTTCAGTTCGTCGTAATGTTCTTGTTTCTGATACATACAATGCTACACTGCAAACAAAGCATTTCACTGATCACTTCCTTACTTCTTTCTCCAGAGGTTCGCAGAAGATGCTCCTATTTCTATTAAAAGCTTCCTTTGTCATTGCTATTCTCCTTTTGACTTCTAGGTAGCAGCTCATGTTACTGCTTACAGTACATCCTAAATATTTGAAGCTGTCCACTTGGTCTACTGCCTCATTTAGTATTCGCAAGTTTACCTTCTTTATTTTTCTTCCGACAACCATGGTCTTCGTTTGCATTATTTTCATTCAATACTGCTCACAGCTGTCTTTAGGTCCAGTAGCATACCCCTAGTATCGTCTCTTCTTCTGCTAGCAACGCTATATCATCAGCCAATCTTATGCACTTTATTATTGCTCCCTCTACTATCATCCCTCCCATTTTCTGAAAACAGTTGTTCACTAAATCTTCCAAAAAGATGTTGAAAAGGACAGGCGATAAAGTGCATCCTTGTCGTGCTCCACTCCTTATTTCACTTCCTTCAGACATTTCTTCTCCTATCCTTACTTTGACTCGTCGTTTCATATAAAGATTACTGAACAGCCTCCTCTCTTTCCAATCCACACCAATTTTCTTCAGGATTTACATCAGTTTATTCTAATCTACTGTTTCAAAAGTCATTTTAGGTCTACAAATACTACCCATATATACACTTCCTTATTAATTTCGAAGTATCTTTCGCCGATTTGTCGTAGTAGTCCAATTGCATCCCTTCGTACCTTTTCCCTTCCTGAAGCCAAACTTCTCTTCTTCAAACTGTACTTTCATAATCGTCAATTCCGTATTCGCAAGTGAATCTTCGCCGTATGCGATATTAGGCTGATAGTCCTAAACTCGTTATATTTCTTGGCATTATTTTTCTTCGGTATTGGCAGCAACACTGTCTCCGTAAAATTCGGCCATTCGCCTTTCAAATAATATTTCATTTTATAATGATAAAATTTCCTTCTTGTCTTCACCCAAGGAAATACTTAAGTCTCAAGTAATTTCATACCTACATAATTATTTTATGTTTAATTTATATTTCAGGAAATATTACTTTCTTTGTTCTTAAATTATACAATAAATTGTCCGGTCTTTATTAACTAGGTCTTGCTTTAGTACTTTGACTATATTGTAACTGTAAATTTAATATTAATTGTAATTTTAATTTAAATTGCATTCTTGATATTGTAGTTGTAATCTCCTGATAGAGGGGAGAAGAAGGCCTGATGACCTTATTTATACATAAAGAAATAAAGATGGATAGAAAGAAGTAAAGAAATAGAAGGAGAAATAATAAGTAATTAACGGAATAAATAAATAACTATATATATATATATATATATATATATATATATATATATATATATATATAAAGTACCAGTAACTAAATAGGTAACTGAGTAATCTATACTAATAATAAATCTGTAGCCGAAATTTTTCTGGTAATTTTCGATTTTCCAAAAATAATTGGTCCTAACATATATAATTAACCACACTGAAACCGAAAATCGCTTTTTTGAAATTTTTGTTTGTATATCTGTCTGTCTGTATGTTTGTTACCTTTTCACGCGATAATGGCTGAACGGATTTCGATGAAAATTGGAATATAAATTAAGTTCGTTGTAACTTAGATTTTAGGCTATATGGCATTCAAAATACATTATTTAAAAGGGGGGTTATAAGGGGGCATGAATTAAATAAATCGAAATATCTCGCTTATTATTGATTTTTGTGAAAAATATTACGTAAAAAAGTTTCTTTAAAAATAATTTGCGATCAGTTTTATTCCTTGAAAAATTTTGATAGGACTGATATTTAATGAGATAAATGAGTTTTAAAATTAAAATAACTGTCATCTTAAGGCCGTGTAATGAATTAAAAAACAAATGACTTCGTCTATAAGGGGCCTTGGACAGCAACAATCGAAAGCTATGAAAGATAGCCTACAGATAATGTTTCTGCGTTTCTATGAAGTAATATCGGAAGCTAAATTAACCGGTTTATATAATTAATTATTAATTCACCATTGGAAAGTGTAGTTTCTCTAGATGGACATAATGCTATAATGTTATCACAGGAACTTCTAAGTGAATCGAGGACAGGTAAGATTAAAATAGATTCTTATGCACAGAATACTTGATAGGCTATTCTGTATATTCGTTTCCTGTATTTCCTAAACTAATTTTTATGACCAAATGAGTGGTCTCTGGATCAAAATGATGGCATTTTAATTTTTTAATTCAATTTAAATTAAGTAACTTAATAAACGATTTATCCTTCTATCAAACACAAATGTTCCCTGGATCAAATGTCCTATTTTAATTATATAATTAACCCTTCTCTGGGCAACCTACTTTTGTAACGTTGATGGGCAAGGAGGGTCCGTCGGACCCACATTCCATTTTAATACATTGACATAAGAAAATCATTTTATTGTACACAATATTAATCTTCTTTAATAATGATATTATTAAAGTGACCAAAGTATCCATGATAATATACATAAATGATGTAATTGTAGTAGCTTTTTCATGAGATAAAATAAACATGTTTCGTGTATGATCTAAAATTTTTTTAAATTTCGGCGTAAAACTCACAGATATTTACACTAATTTTAGATTTTATCATTTCTAGCACACACACACTCCCACACGTCATTACTCTCACACACTCACAAGTCATCACTCTCACACGTAATCACTCTCACACGCTCACACATTATCACTCACTCTCATACATTATCACTTACACTCTCACATCATTACTCTCATACTCACACGTCATCACTCTCACACATCATTTCTCTCACACACTCACACGTCATCACTCTCACACTCACACGTCATCACTCTCACACGTCATCACTCATCATCATTCTTACAATTTTTACACACATGGGTCACTTCACTGTGCTCATTACACACAGATTGGCCACAATTGTCACAGCTTTTTTTTTTGTTTGCGACTTTTTTCATACTGGTACATATGACACCTTTTAGTGCTCTCCTGTGGTTAGGGCGCGGTTGGTGGAGAGGCCTACTAGCTCTTGGCATGAAAGGAGCAATGGTCATTACAGTTTTTTCTGAAGTCCTACTCTAGGTCTTCTTTCAATTTGAGGTTGGATGAGACTTTCAGCAACAGCTACAAGGAACAACCTCCTATTGTTCTGTTTTCCAAGATTTCACGAAGGATGAAGGCTCATCCACACAACAAATGCAGTAATTCCACATACATCTAAAAGATTCATAAAAATGCAAATGGCCAGCGAATAGTACGTCTCTTGCACGCATAGGAATTCACTAATGATCGAGTGTATCAGTATCTCCTTTTGTGCTATTACAGTGAAGAATAATTTGTGGTTTCTTTTCTTCTTCCGAAATGGTTTGTGTGTGGTGCATTGCAGAAAGAACAACAACTGCCATATTTGGTTTTGGTACATTGAAACCAATGTTACATATTTTGTAAATCCGAAGATGGATGGACACTCTGGTTGTCTTTTATTTGGCTGAAACTCAGGAGAGATGAATATACATATTTTTTGTGTACTGTTCCAACTAAGGTGAGACCATTACTGAGGAGATTCTCAGCGAGTTCTTTGTCAGTAAAGTAGTTATCGCAAGTTACATTTCTATTTGTTCTTTGATAAGGCAGTGTTTCTACAACCCTTCGTCCTACTCCAGAGTGTACCCTTACACAGTTTTCTTTTCCGGTGTATGGCAGACCATTTAGGGGATAGAAGGTTTTGGAGTCACAAATCCACCATACTTTCATGCCATACTTGTCAGGTTTTGATAGCATGTATTCATTGAAAGGACATCTACCACGGAATGGAATAAGTTGCTCATCAACCGTTATATCAGTACAAGGAATATAGGCCTAATATTTTTTTTAAATTCGAATTGACATTTTCCCAGACATCTATAACCAGAGCAAACTTATCCTTCTCACGGCAAATGGTTCTTTTTGTTTTGTCATCAAAGCAAGTAAACGCTAGCAAAGATTTGAATCTCTTGAGACCCATGGTCGCTCTAAATACTGGAACACCATACAAGCTGCTTCACGGAATGTCATAATTAGTGCAATTTGCTTTGAGATGTCCTGCAATTATTAGCAGACCGAAAAATGGCCTCAATTCAGTGTCGTTACAAACTTCCATGGGTGTGCAACATTTCTTTCTAAATACAGTCGCTCAGCCTCTTGATTATTTATCTACGTCACTTATAACTAAATCTGTATATAGATTGAAGGCATCAATAAATTTCCCAGGTGAAAGAGTGATTTATATATTGACCCTTGATAATATTGTGAGCCCTAGCTCTGCCTGTCGGAAAAGGCTGAGAGTTCCACGTGGTGCCATCTTTACCAAAGAAATTAGCAGTTTGAACGAATGCTTCCCCCCATATCCTAGTTCCAGACGGTCGACACTAACCTCTTGTGGATCACATTGGTGATAACTGCTTTTCTCATTGATAGATAGATCCTCATCCCTCATCATCAGGGGTTTCAGGGTCATAATGTGGCTCTAAATGATGATTACTAACTTCTGTTGCTTCAATCTGATGATCAGATTTGCTATTATCGGCGTTATCGTCTGGCTCGTCTTTTCTTAGGTCAGGTTCTCTAAGCAAATCCTGAATGGATTCTTCACACAAGTACTACGCTCAGTCTGCCAGAATATTTGACCTAATTACAACTCTTCAGTATAACAGCATAACTAAGATGCATTCAAATATACTGTAACATCTAAAGACCGTACCTTTGTTTCTTTGACTTTTTTCGGCTTTTCCATAATAATTACTCCCATATAGAAATAAAGTAAAGGTGAGAGATTCAGTCACTCTTTCTCTTATAAACTACACCGTATTATGGCTAGCATAACTTCATACTGACTTATTTATATTTATTATAATGCATAATTGGTCCATTTCTTTTAAATGTCATTGTTGTTGAGCTTCGGAAATATTTTTGCCAACATTCCATTGCCGTCACATTATCACTGAATGGTTGGAAAGAGTGAAACCTCATTACGAAGTGAGAAAAACCAATAAAATATACTATGGTCCAATAGACCCTGCATGCCCGGTTAAGACTTTAAAGAAGTAAAAGTGTTCTAGAACATGTGTGCAAAATATTACAATATTTTCCTTCTCCCTAAATATAAAAAACACGCAAATTAACAAAGTCATGAAATTTCAAGTATGTAGAAATTATAGCTTTAATTTTATTCACAAAAATAGTAGTGCCAGGGCCCGACGGACCCTGGTTGCCCGGATAAGGGTTAAATAGAGACGTAGATGGGAGGATAATATTAAAATGGATTTGAGGGAGGTGGGGTATGATGATAGAGACTGGATTAATCTTGCACAGGATAGGGACCGATGGCGAGCTTATGTGAGAGCGGCAATGAACCTTCGGGTTCCTTAAAAGCCATTTGTAAGTAAGTAATTACTTTATATTTATTTCTAACGGGTGCAGCGGAGCGCACGGGTACTGCTAGTAAGTAAATAAATGAATGGATACCGTATCAGTAGACTTAACCATTTTACAAACCGCCAGCGATGTTACTTCTTGGTTATGCTACCCCTGAATGCGTAACACTGTGTGTTTTCATTTGTACTAGGTTTTCAGCGCCTGCCCACCAAGTGCCCGGGCGACAAAAGTGCAAAAAGCCCGCCGTATGTTGCTCTAAAGCATACCTGCACAAACAGCGCTCAACGAGCGCGTGCGCTCCTTCGGAGCGGGAGAGCCGTGTTTACCGCACGCCAAAACGGAGAGGAAGATACGTCAGAATGACATACACTTGATATAGGTAGAGGAGAGGGAAACGACCACTCAGCTATCTAGTGGAGTTCAGTGTGTATTTTCAGTAACTGTTTCACATTGCTTACCTACTGCTACAGTACAGTATGGAGGAATCTAAAAGACGGAAAAGTGATCATCAGGAAAATTCTTTCAATGTTGCATGGGAAAATGCTTATTTTTTCATAGCTGCTGGAGTAAATACTCAGTCCCTTATCTGCCACAACATTTTGAAGAGTAGAAAGAAACATAACATAATGCGTCATTACGAGTCCAGACATAAAGATACTTACGATTGTTTTGTTGCTGAAGATCGCAGTGAAAAGGTTCAGGAGTTTAAAGCTGCATTATTAACCGAGATAGGTACAGTCGGTATTTATTTTTTATGAATTTTAAATACATTGTCTTATCGGAGGTACTTTCTTAATTACTTCTATGCCCGAGGTTGCGGGTTCGATTCCGAGCCAGGTCGATTACATTTAAGTGTGCTTAAATGCGACAGGCTCATGTCAGTAGATTTACTGGCATGTAAAAGAACTTATGCGGGACAAAATTCCGGCACACGGGCGACGCTGATATAACCTCGGTAGTTGCGAGCGTCGTTAAATAAAACATAACATTTAACATTTTACGATTTACAGCTCGAACTTATTGATCTTCATTGTGACATAAGGGCTAAAGATCGTTTGAATAATACTACTAGCCTGGTTGAGTTTTATAAGACTAAAATAAGCAATAATATCCACGACTACACAGGCTGGTTGTGAAAATGATTGCTATGTTTGGCTCAACATTTATATTTGTGAGCAACTGTTTTCTATAATAAACTTTAGTAAAGGCAGGCATCGAACACCTGTAACTGATGTTTCATTACGATCAGTAGGCTACTGTTCCTTTTAGCTGCCAACAGCATAAAAACTCGTTTTGATGTACTGATAAATAAAAATATAACAAAATGATATTATACATTTAAGTAGCTATAGAATTTCTATTATTTCTGTAAAGTAAATATTTATTTATTAATTAATAATAGTCTAAGATAGTTTTGCAAACATTGAACGGGAATTCATTTCATAAACAGTCGTAATAGTACTTTCTTTTGTGTATATTTTGTACGAGATCACCCCTTCTTCCAGTCCACCGTTATACAGAGCGCAGCTAATATCTACGTTCCGCTCATGAGCTGTGAGCCGGCTCGTAGAGCGCAAACCTTGTGCAGGCCTGCTCTAAAGCAATTCCAAATGAACTCTTCTATGTCGTAATGACTTGCACTGTGTTCAATGTTCCAGCGTCCACTTCCCCATTGGGAATGGCAGTGGGAGGCCTATTCGTCGGACCGGCACTGGGTCGACTGGGGCGCAGGCGCAGCCTAATCTCTTTTAATGTTACAATATTCGTCGGATTTATCCTCATTGCTATGGCTCCTCAAAGGAAAGACTGGTTTTATCATCCAAGTGTACTCGGGTCGATTCTTGTGTGGAGTGAGTGTTGCCCTTATTCAAACGACGTCTGTCGTGTACGTGAGCGAGACCTTACACAAGGATCTGAGAGGCATGGTGCTATCCTGGAACATCTTGGGTAAGAAAGCAACAAACATTCCACATATATAACTGCCCTATATGTCTGCTTTCCACGCTGGAGAGCACGGGTTCAAATCGAGACCAGTCATAATTAATGTCATGAGAAAGGAAATTTCCTCATGAAATTTCAGCCAGTACATGGGATAGATGCACACCCAACATAGAGATGGATTTGGAAAACTGATTTAGGTAGCGAACTCTAGATTCTTAAGCCAGCTATATTGGCTAAGGATATCATCATGCTACTCCCTTACTGGTTGAATGATCGTTCACTTCTGCGGTTAGCTGATGAACCTGAAGCCAACAGTCGGCTGATTGGCCTTGGCTTTCCAAGGGCGACCATATCACGAAAAAAGTTATTGTTTTTAATTTATTTAATATCATCGTTCGCACATATCATCGATTCATCTCATATGGTTCTCTGCGAGTAACGTCGAAAATATCATTTTATCCTACTGGAAAAAATCAGATGTCATATTATCAAGAAACATATCAAAGACATTAAACTTTCTTGGCCGAAAATAATATATGATATCTAAATGAGTGTCCTTCAAATTAAAGGCCTTGTTAACTTATAAAATTAGTTTTTAGCCAGAAAATTGTTATAATGGATCATTTGTACAAACTAGTTTCTTCGAAAACCCAAGTGTTGTGTGATTAATAGAATGCTCGCAATGCACGTTTAAAAGTTGCCGGAGTTTGAGAAGTGACATTACATAACCTAGCTCCGCTAAAATTGTTCGTTGTGTCATGGTCAGTATGACTTCCCTAATTCAAGTAGGGGAGAGGGAGGCAGGTTGGCTCAAATTTTACGTTTCATTTTTTTTCGTAATTTGCATAGCATTTATGAAATCCTCAAAGATGGCCGTTCTACGTGGTTCTTTGACAATGTGGAGAGATATTTGAATTTAGATTTTATCACGATTTAAATTTGAAATTTTGTATTATTTTGAAACGTGCAGGTTGAGTCAACTTACCCCGCCCTGGAGGCAGATTGACACATGGTATGGGTTAAATAGGCTACATGTTAAATAAGAGGAAACTTCATATAAGACTGGATTTTTTTTTAAATTTAGAATTTATTTCTTTACACAGGCAAATGATTCAATATGATGAACGCACATAAATATATCGATGGCTCAGAATGAGACTGTTACAACTCAAAAATAGAGATTTTTCAGTAGAGCCATTTAAAGTTTTCCATTGTATATGGCAAATCAGAGAATCATGGCACAACAATGTGCATTTATGTCCCACTAGGAAATTTTTAGAGTTTTAACACTTTCACATAGCATTGTTCTCAATTCAAGTGTTCAAATGATGGTAATAACTCAAAAAGTGAATTTTTTTAGTTTTAACAGTCTCGTTCTGAGCCATCGATATAAACATGGAGTTAAACATTCAGATAAGAGAAGAACTGAATCCTAGAAAAATAAGGTAGAAAAATTAATTTTGAACTTGTAAATGACTTGTATATCATATTGTCTTATTAAAAATATCTGAGAAGGAGTTTATGCATAGGGCCTACAAAGTTTCTGTTTCCGTCTGTAAAATTTTTATGTGCCATAATTTACACGCCAGGCACCGTCACCTGGTACACATTCTGAGTAAGATTTAACACAATACAGGCAATATGTCTCTCTGTTTTCTTTGTTATTTTTCCTTCTTAAATTATTCTTTGCCTTTCGACTAGCCTTAAGATTTCTTTTTTTTTTCACTACTAAAGTCTCCTCTTGTATTTTTGTTCAATAAAATTCATTATCCTTTTTCAATATCCTCTCCTCTAGTGCTTCCTTAACTGGAGAGTCAGTAAATATCGCAATATACAACTTTTCTCTTATATTCTCATCCGTAGCTTACCTAAAATATCGAGTGGGAGTCTGGAATTGGATATTAAAATATTTGGCAACTTGGCCACACTTCTGTTTTCTAACTTTACAGCACTGACAGCTCGTAGCATCATATTATTAGCAGAAATAGTTCCTTTGTCAGTTTTTTTAAAGTCCTCATTTTCTCAGTCACTGCAACGAACATATTTTTTTATACAGTGTGATTCAAACCACCGCCATTTATTTCGGAAACTAGTGTATTAAAACTTTCGAGACAAAAATATTTGTGACTGAAGCACATGTGAACTTTCACTTGAGCTTGATTTCATCAATCAGCCTTAACAGGAAGTAGGGTCAGTGGCGTATTACTTTAAAATTTCAAATGGGAGTCGGGGTGAAATTGGATACCATTTCATAGAGCTCTTCAAAACAAACAAATTTCAATGGAAACGTTTTTATTAATTCCTACTCTTTCAATGAGAAAACGTACGAAAGGACAATGCCATCAATACTGAGAAATGTTACAATATGAAAATGTAAACAAGACAATTAATGTTAACAGATGTTACTGAAAGACTGGACAATGTCATTAATTTTTATAAATGTTCAAACTCTCTGCAGCTCTGAGCAGCACACACCCTTACTCTTCTTCTAACACTGTCAGTGACACCAAACACTTCGGCGTGGTCAAGTGAGTGGAAGGTCTCTCGGATTCGCTGTTTCATGTCATGTCTTATTGTGGGACGATATTGATAGACGATGTTTTTAACCGTCCCCAAAGATAGAAATACAAAGGATTCAAATCAGGAGATCGTGCTCGCATCTGTTTGTAGTTCGTATGAGATATTTGTAAACACTGTTAAATTTTAGGTATTTATTTTATTAGTCACAAAAGTAATTTCAAAACTAGAAAAATGTACATACGTAGGTACAGAGAAAACAAAACACTTCCTTCTTATTGTGCATTGTTGGGCAACGCCATCTGAGCTTATTATCTGGCTAAGTGCAGTGTACATAAAGACCTGGTAGTAGATACTGTATTACGGTGACTAACGGAAACACTGCTGAGTGAGCAAAGGGGACGGTGTAGTTTACTTGTAATCACCCCTCGACGGTGCTGCCGGCCACCAGGTCAACACTGAGCCAGGTAATTGTGCGTGTGTATTATGGCAACATTAAATGTACATATTTATCTAGTTTACATTTTCTTCTCATAACATTTCTCAGTATTAATGACATCTTTTCGTACGTTTTCTCATTGAAAGAGTAGGAATTGATAAAAACGTTTCCTATGAAAGTTGTTTGTTTTGAAGAGCTTTATCAAATGGTACCCTATTAGGCCCCAAATCCCATTTGAAATTTTAAAGTGATACGCCACTGACCCTACTTCCTGTTAAGGCTGATTAATAAAAGCAAGCTCAAGTGAAAGTTCACATGTGCTTTAGTTATTTTTGTCTAGAAAGTTTTAATGCACTAGTTTCCGAAATAAATGACTTACGAGTGGTCTGAATCATCCTGTATGTACACTCTTAGACAAAAAAATGACCGGGCTCCAGATTCTATGTCCGATTCGGAAGACTTCGGGTGCATTCGTCAGAGCATGATACACACGCGGATGAATTTCTTCTGTCGTAAATGTTTCCGATACTCCACTGCCACCACTATATGTTGATTATATAACATGCTTCTTAAAAAGTCATCGTCTCTCTCGCATAGCATAGTCGGTAGCATTGTGGCTTTATATTCGAAAGGTTTCGAGTTCGAATCTCAGTCTATACTTTGTTTTTTTCATTCTCATTTTTTACTTCTTGTATAATGATAATAACCAGTATTGTGAAATATTTAACAGAAAGTTAATATTTACAAAGGGCAAGTTAGATACATAATAGCAATCTTTTCCCTTGTATCTTGTATTTAAAGAGACTAAACGAAATCTTCTCGGATAAAAATAAACAATAATAAACCTTAAGTAAAAGAAATCCTTCTCGGATAGGAATAAACAGATATTAACCTTTTCTTTGAATTAAACAAAATAAAGAAATACATCTCGGAGACCAATAAACAAAAATCAAAATAGACAAAAAATTCAAGACTGGGTATGTAATCCCTCCGGATCTATAACCACCTGAATTCTACGGGGTATGGATGCGATCAGGCGTCTCAGGTACTGTAGATGTGAAGATACACGATCCCAAGCGTCCTCGATAATGTTCCAGAGTGCATCTTTTGTGGTCGGCCGACGTGGCATTGTATTTATCATCGCGTTCACAGTTTTCTTCACCTCCGACCACTCATTTTCTAGGACATTCAGATCTGGTGAACAGGGAGGCCATTCTATCAGTCTGATATATGGCCTCTCTGAAAACCATCTCATGACCTCGGCACATGTGTGAACACGATGATTAACATGTTGAAATATCTCATCATCATCAGGATGTATCATCCGTACAGAGGGAAGCTTAACATTTTCCAATAAGACCTTGTATTGTTGGGCATTAAGATTTCCGTCGAGCCGCCATAGAACACCCAGACCGTCACTGGACATCCAGCCCCAATATGGAACAGATATACGGCCACTGCGAAAGCGAGTTCCCACATGCGTAGGATAGTATCGGGATCCCCGTGAACGGTAGACATTTGCCTCCCGTAATTGTCAGAGGAAAAAGTACTTCATCTGAAAATATAACCTCATTCCAATCGAAATTAACATTTTACTCTGAAAATGCAAGGCGGAATAATCTGTGGTCATTATTATTATTATTATTATTATTATTATTATTATTATTATTACTACTACTACTACTTATACAAATTATAGTAACTGATCAATATTCCTTATGGAGAGGGGAGAAGATCCAAGAACTGAACATCTTTTTTTAATTCAAGTGTAATTAGGAAGAAGTCTCCGATATTACTGAATGTTTTTGTTTAATTGTTCAACTAATCCAAACTCCTGTGCATGTTAATAAATGAATAATTTGTTTCTAGCTAGAGAAAAAATAAAACGAAACAAACATATATACTTACACGAAGGCGGATACGAACCCAGGTTTTCTGCGTGGGAAGCCAGAGTTTTACCACGGAGCTATGACACATACACAGTTTAAACCGTTGTTTGCCGGTATAAGAGTATGTTCTTGGATCTCGTGGTTTCGTCCTTACTACTCTGATTTTAGTCTTGTGTATCAGGCGCACAGCCGAACGGAGCTTAGAAAAATTTACGCTTCAAGAGTCCGGTCATTTTTTTTTCTAAGAGTGTACAATGAAATAAATGTAACTTATATAATAACAAATTGTATGAATAAGTAAATTATCTATAATTTATATAATTATGTAAAGTAACACAGCGGGGTAGGTTAAATACCGTGCCAATCTGCCACCTTTCAACTGTGCCAACTTTCTTCTGGTGTAGTTATTTATTTTGGGTAAAAAATTACGATTTGGAGTAATGAATGATCGAAATGAAAGTAACATGAAAGAGAGTAAATTAAATGTACTTCCCAATGATGTATTTAAAGTTCACCTAATATTACATATGTGTCCTGTAAAAAAAATCACGAGATGGTGAAAATTTACTTAGGCTATCTTGCTAAAAAAAAAAAAAAAAAAAAAAAAAAAAAAAAAAAAAAAAAAAAAAAAAAAAAACTTCTTGACTCCTTTCTTCTACCGCTTGCCACAAAAGTCTGACGCTTCCGTGGAGCAAGCTTTACAAAGCAGGGATCATATTCTCTGCGTGGTGCTGCAATCTATCGCATAACGACCAAAATAAAACTGGTGCGCCAACGTGCCTCTGTAGCCAACCTGCCTCCACCTCCTCTACTTGGTATTACAATGCAACTTATATTTATTTTCACGAGTTATGGCCGGAATTAGAGTATGAGTTCTCATTTCTAGCACATGAGAGGGCATATTACGAGTATAAGAATATAGAAAGAAAACAGTGAAGTTGCATACCATCAATGAGCCACAGACTTCCGTATCTGCTGTGAATGCGCCCTTTAGCAACTCATCAACATTGCTCCTGATGGTACTGCAGAATTCCTGCACGAAAATATCATACGTACTTCGGTACATCACAATAATTATTGCTCTTGATGTTGTGAAATAGATATGATAAGAGATGTGAGTGAACTCAAGTGCTGAGTAAATTATATTTTAGAATGTCTTTAGGTTAGGAATAGATTCAGACTGTTTAATTATAGAAGAAATATAGGCCCACTGTTTGATGTAAAATTAGAAGTTCTGCCAACGCCTAATATGTCCCTTTTATTTATATTAAAGTAAGGGGGCAAAGGATGATATGTCAGAAATTTTCAAATTTGGAAGCTTCGATTAAAGAAAAAATGAAAATCTAAATTTAAATTCAATATTTCAGGAAATTATATATTAAAGAAGAACACAACACAAAAATAGAAATTGAATCACTCATATACTTTAATGTTGGTATTAATTATAACACATTCAGTGAAAACGCGGGCCCGTTGGGTTACACAAATACGATCATAAACAAAAGAAAACCGCAGCGGTGATGACATCATTGAGCCTGCCTGGTAGTTATTAATTAAATTATTTATTTATTTATTTATTTATTTATTTATTTATTAACTTCTTTGTTTATTTACTTATTTATTTACTTGTTTATTTATTTGTTTGTTTATTTATTTATTTTCGTAGGCCTACTTTTCATTATTTGTTCATTTACTTATTTACTTAATTACTAATTTATTTATTTATTTATTCATTCATTTATTTATATGAAAGTAGACAGGCATAACTGCCCATAAAAGTATCTTCTTAACATTCCTATATTTTACAATACAAAAGAAGAAAATATTAAATATTTAACATAATTAAATAATGTAAAATAAAGGTATATTTGCAGCAGAGTAGTAACATATACAATGAGTAAACTGAATAATCTGAATAATCTAAATATACTGTATATAATGAGAGAGAGAGAGAGAAGTAGCTTCTTAATTACCCAAATTTGCATAAATGTGTTTCTTAAATATAACATCTGTTCCTGAAAATAAATAAATAATTTTCATTGAAATTAACTTATAAATGAACAACATTCAATATATCTGAAGGATCGATTTTGTCAGTATTCTCCTGAGAAATAAAATTATGCATACTGATCTTCTATGTTCGAGGAATTTCATAATAAAGATTGATCTTAGCTGCAATGTTGGTGTCCGAATAGGGCAAGAATTTTTAACGATTGAAATACATCGAGGGTGATTCACAAGGATTTACCGTCCCTTACGGAGCTTATTTCCGAAAATACTGTATTCTGAGCAAAAATGTCATACAAACATTTTGTCCTAATCTCAATATTTTCAGAATTATACTAATTTGAAGTGTTTATAAAATACCATTATTCTTGAGTTTTAAGGGTAAAAGAATATTACACATAAAGTATGAACTATTCAGGAGTATCATTTCTTTAATTAGCTATTACCGGTGCCGGTACGAATTTTTCTCGTATTTAATGGTATAAAAACAAACTGACTAGTCATACTAGTCGAGCAAAATATAATGACGTGGGCGAGACCTCATTCATATTTGATACATATATGATGTTAACAGCTTAAAGAAACTGTTGTTGAATATGGCCATAAAGTCATGTAATATGCGCTCCTGTACATATATGACGTGTCTCGTCTCAAGTGCAGGCAGTAAGGCCGTAACACGATACTACGAGAGGAGTTCGGCCGGCGTCGTGAATCGGGTCCCGGCATAGCTCAGGTGGTTAGAGAGCACTCAGCGCGCACAGCTGAGAGGTCCTGGGTTCGATTCCCGGTGCCGGTACGAATTTTTCTCGTACTTAATGGTATTGTAATGAAGCTAAAAATGTGTTGTGAATTCCATAGTTGTTTCTTACAGAATTTTATTTAGATATTTAACTACAAAATTATATGTTCTTACGCATTTACCACAACAATAATTGATACAAATGACGCCACTCTTGTAAATTCTTTAAGACTGTACATTAGGATGCATAATTAAACTGTAAAGAATCAAGTTCCTAAAATCGTATGATTTGTAACAATGTTTGTAATAAGTGCGTAAGAATGAAGTCACTATTAATTAAAAATTGAAAAATAGAATCTGTACAAAGCAATTAACAACGCATTTTTAGCTTCAGAACACTAGTCAGTTAAGGAAATGATACTTCTGAATAGTTCATTCTCTATTTGTAATATTTTTTTCCCGTAAAACTAAAGAAGAAACGGTATTTTACTAGCAACTTCAAATTAATGTTACTTTGAAAATATTGCGAATAGGACAAATGTTTATATGAAATTTTTGCTCAGAATATCTTCGGAAATAAGCTCTGTAAGTGACGGTAAATTCTCGTGAATCACTCTGTATATTTTAAAAATTTGTTCTGAATAATTTCAACCACTACATGCTATTCGTCTTTGTGTATTGGGTCCCATATGATTGAGGCATAGTCTAATTTTCTTCTAACTAAACTGTTGTATAGTAGAGTCATGGCTGCAGGATCCCTCCGCTGGGCACATGGAATCTTTTGAGACCCAATGACTCTCTTGCAACTTGTTTCAACTCATCTTCCATCTGCAATTATTATGCTCTTTGACATTTCCTTTCGTATTATGTAATATCTGATCATTTTGCAAATATATCACAAACTCATAATTTCTTAAATTTACGCATGTCCATTCCTAGGATGGACGTCAATGGGCACTCTGGGTCTTTGAAGACTCCAATGAAATATTAGTTTTTAAAATTGCAAGTAATAGTTTATTTTGACGAACCTGATCTATTTATAAGAAATAAACATCATAAACGACATAAACATCATGACAACAATTGTAAGAGTTGCTAAGGAGAAATATTACGAAGAAAAATTCAAATATTACGTACGTATAATAAGGATCTAAAAAAATGGCAAACTTTAATGAAGCTACAGACACAACCAAACGTAATAACACTGAAATAAACGTTATATTATCACATAATGATCTACCTACCACATATAACTATGGAGTTGCTAATGAATTTAATAAATATTTTTCAAGAATTGGTCATACAATTGTTAACTCAATATCGCCACACTCCTCAGAATATGAAACTTATGACTTTCATAATTAAAATAATTCATTCTCAATCTTTTTAGTACCGGTAACTAAAAATACAATAATGTCTATGATTAATGAACTAAAAAACAACGTAACACCTAGAATTGGTGAAATTTCGACTTCCTTGATAAAGAAAATCAGTAACTTTATTTCAAAACCACTTTCCAGTATTTTTAATCTATTTATTATACAAGACGTTTTTCCTGAACCATTAAAATGTGCTACTGTAATTCCTCTATATAAATCTAGTCAAAAATAGGACTAAAACAATTATATACCTATATCACTATTATCAATCTTGGCCAAATTTTTTTAGAAATGCATTAAAAAGCGCCTTAACAATAATTTCCAAAAATATGTGACATTATCCGAATTTCAATTTGGATCAGAAATAATGTGGATACTGAAGATGCTATATTAGCAGTCATATCTGACATAACTAAAGCTTTAGATGAAGGAAATAAATGTTCAGGTGTATTTTTAGATTTGAAAAAAGCTTTCGATACTGTTAGTCATCATATTCTTTTAAAAAAGTTTGAGACATTGGAATTAGAGGTATTGTCTTGGACCTGTTTCGATCTTATTTATACGATAGATACCAACATACGAAACTAAATAACGCGATAAGTGAAAAAGAAACTGTCAATATCGACATTAGGCAGGGAATCGTATTGGGTCATGTGTTGTTCAGCATTTATACATATAAATAATTTGTTATTTTTATATTCTAACATTACTAAAGGTAATATTTATTTTTTTGCAGATGATACCGTTGTCATATTTACTGGATGCTGCTGGGAACATGTTTTTAAAAAAGCTAATATCTGCTTAAATTCCTTTAAAAATGGTTATAATTTAATCTTCTAGCACTCAAAAAAAGATAAAAAACAACTTTCATTTCCTTTTCTTTAAACAAAACAGGCCTACCTACAGCGGAAAGCAACTATAACTTAATAATTCATAGCAATAATTGTACAAATATCTATAATATTTGCAATTGTCCTGAACTGGGTCCATCAACCAATGTGAAATATTTAGGTATCGTGATCGATCAAAACTTAAAATAGAATTTTCATTCTAACTACTTATGTCTTAAATTACGTAAAACTCTGTACAAATTTTTTCAACTACGTCCCTTTATGCTTCTCAGTGAGTAGTTTCTTTAACAAAGAAAATGATGGCTTTAAATTTGTCTTTAGCAGATAGTTGTGTATCGAAGACAAAGAAGTGGCTTTCAACCACCGAAATGCTGAGGACTAACTTATCGTCCTGATAAGCATGAGTTCAAACGAATGAAAGACCCGCGTTAACTGACCCCAACTCTGAGACATTCTCAAAGTTAGAGGCGTACGAAGAGCACTGGTAGTATAACGGCATATATTTCTCAGACTTATTAATAACGCTTTATATATTCATTTTATGAAAAAAAAAAAAAACAAAAAACAAAAGTTGTTGGAGATATCTAGCTAAACCTTATGACTGTAGTTTCACAAAAATGTTGTTTCATGTAAAGTGTGTGGCAAAAAAAAAAAAATAAATAACTTTTTAAAGTGACATCCTACATTAAATTTTACATATTTGAAATCTACATTCAATTTTACATACAAACAGAAATTTGACTCAGAATAAATGATGAATACTCTCTTGTAAATGTTCTGGTTCTTTCAAATGTTTTGATAATGTAACGCAGAATAAATATGTGTATTCATATGGAATAGGCCATGAAACAAGCAAAATAATAACATAACTGTTGCAGAAAATGTTTAAAATTATGGTTCTTTCAAATGCTTTGATATGTAACACAAAATAAATGTGTGTTCATATGGAGTAGGCCATGAAACAAACAAAACAATAATATAAATCAACAATGACTCCTTTTTATTCCTGAGTTTAAAACTGTTCATCATGGCAATGCTTTCCGAAAGAGAAAGGATAGAAATCCTAATTATGGTTGGTTATGGTGACAGAAAGAAAAATCAACAAAAGGTACGTAATTTATTTAATGAGGTATACCCAAATAAGAACATAACATAGTCAACACTTTCGAAAATAGTAAAAAAAAATAATGAAACAGGAAGAATAAACCTAAAGCTGGAAGACCAAGATCTATATAATTACACGTGATGAAAATGCCTTTGATATGATGTTATGTATTGAAGAAGATTCTTATAAATCAACTAGACAGGTGGCCCTTGAATATGATGTCAGTCATGTATCAGTAAGGAAATTGTTGAAATCACAGAAATGGCATCCATATAAAATTCATCTTGTGCAAGAGTTAAATGAGGATGATTTTGATAGAATGAATGAATTCTGTGAAACAATGAATGGGATGATAAATCAGACCCCACATTTTGAGAAGTGTATCATATTTTCAGATGAAGCAACTGTCTCCCTATATGGCACTGTCACTCGCCATAACTGTCGGTATTGGTCTCCTCACAACCCTCAATGGGTCCACAAAAAGTCAATGTGGGTAGGTTTAGTGGGAAGTAGGAAAATTGGTCCATTTTTATAGACGGAAATTTGAACTCTGATAAGGATCAACAACTTCTGCATGAAGATGTTTCCCAGCATTCAAATAGTTGTTTTCTGGTGTGTATCAAGGGAATATCTGATTTCAACAAGATGGTGCATCTCCACATTATGGTACAAGAGTAATGTATTTTCTCAATCAAATATTCCCTGATGGATGGATTGGAAGAATAGGACACATTGATCACCTGACCTCAACCCATTTAGTTTCTTTCTGTGGGGTTACTTAAAGTCCAGGGTGTAGACCGAACAGTATTGAAGACCTAAAATTAAGGATTAGTAATCGGATGAAACTCATCACTCCCGAAACTATGAGAAAGTAAATGTACTGCTTTCGTCATAGACTGGGGCATTGTTTGGCCGTGAATAGTTCTCACTTTGAACATTTGTTATAATTTTAAACATCGTCTGAAACAGTTATGTTATCGTTTCGTTTGTTTCATGGCCTGCTCCATATGAATACACACGTGCATTTTGTGTTATATTATCAAAGCATTTGAAAGAACCATAACATTTACAAAGAGAGTATTCATCATTTATGCTGAGTCAAACTTCTATTTTCATTTAAAATTGAATGGAGATTTCAAATATGAGAAGTTTAATATAAGGTGCCATTTAAAAAGATGTTGCTTTTTACCACACTCTGTACATGAATCAATACTTTTGTGAAACCACAGCTATAAGTTTTACTTAGATATCTCCAACAATGTTTGTTTGGTATTTCATGAAAGAGCAAAAGAGGAGAACTCAGAATTAGTATAACTTCGTTACACATACCTCCGAAGATGACAAAAAAATCATCAAAACCCTTAGCACCATCAATATGTACACTCTTTGAACAATCTACTGTTATATATGTAACATCAGAAAATAAACGAATTGAAGTTATAAATCATTGCTTGAAAAACCAATACTTAGAAAATACAATAGGGTAAACTAGGGTGTGTTGGACAGTCGGGCATATTGGACACTCTGTACTTTAACGTGTTACCTCGCCACTTGTGGGCACCACATTCTGCTAGAAGTCAATGACAGAAGTAGCCCCAATCGTGGCTACTTCCGTCATTGACTTCTAGCATAATGTGGTGCCCACAAGTGGCGAGGTAACACGTTAAAGTACAGTGTCCAACATGCCCGACTGTCCAACAGACCCTAGTTTACCCTATTAATATAGTAATTTCTGGATTCCAATTCATGAATAGCATATTGAATATATATTTTGTGTTTTGTTAAAATATATTACACTAGGAATTTGCAATTAGCTATTACTTTATTTCTTTAGGAACACAGCAAAATAATAATAACCACCAGTATAAAATTTGGCGATATCAGTACGTAACGATAATACAACAGTTCGTAACGCACTACTTTTTTCGCCATAACCCATTTAATTTTAAGTATAAGTGAATTTGTTTTTTGAACATGAAAGCTAAAACCTTCATCTCAACTGGATTTTTTAAAATCATTTTCGGACTGTCTTTTAGAGAAATTGAGAAAAGGACATAGTCAACTCTAAACGAGTTTACATTTATATCAGTTCGTAACGACGAATACTGGATTCAAAATGGGACACAAATTTTATTTTTAATTGTCTTTTCTAAATTAACATAACCTCCGATAGGTTCTCTTTTAAACCATGTGGTCAAATTAAATTTATTAAATGTATCATATATTTTAAATAAGATTTTTGATATAAAAATATATTCTGAATGTCAGTAACGCATGGAATCCATTTTATATTATAAATATCTATATATATATAATTTGAATTGGTAATGGAAATTACGGGAAAACGGCTGAATGGATTTTAATGAGTGACCCCTCATTTTCATGCCTGGCATCCAAAGTTTTTCGGAAAAGTAGTAGTTTTCAGTGAAATGTCAATTTTCCTACATAATTTTCCTATTTTCCAAAATCCATCTGTTGTCAGTTTTGAGAACTAATTTTATTCAATCACGGCCGACTTGATTGAATTTCAGAACAAAACACATACTACAACAAACAATAGGCTATTACGCGAAGGCCATGACCTGCAGGATTGCCGAGCTCAATTCAATTTGCTATTAAAAACTGATTCTGCAGTGTATAATTTTCTGAGTACAGCTGTGTATAGGATATTCAAATCTACGAAACTTGAGGTGGTTTGATGACATTATTACCATTAGAAATTAAATATTATTATAGTTAATATTCATGATGCGTCTATTTTTCATTAATTGTACATAATATTGATGCTATATTAGTGACATGAAAGTGAAACGTTTTGAGGTTATGTACGTAAATGTAGAGAATATCTTAATTTAGATCTTCATTTCTATAATTTACTGAGTGACTGCTATATATAACTACAAAACTTAAGTAAGATAATAATATTATTATTAAAAATGAAATATTTTTATACTTGTTAACCCAGTGGGGTTGGGTCTTTTTCATATACTTAATGGCGGTGTAATGTAGATATTGATATGTGTCATTGTCTTCAGTATTGGCTCGGGAGAGCGCAAAAATTACAATTCCTAAGGAAAAATAAAAAGGTATTACTTACTGATAAAATAAGAGGCCTAGAAAATTTTGTAGTCTCCAGATCATTTCAGCAAGATCTCTTAGTAGGATAAAATGATTTTACGCTCTACATTTCAAGTTCTACATGCAGCAGCTATACGAAAATGCTATTGATCGAAAGCTTAGCAAACCTAACATTTTTTTAAACTTTCGTCTACCATCCACAATGACCTGAAATAGCTACTGCTATCGTCCTGACATTGATACTTGCGTTTTCGCGTTGAAACTAAAAAACTGAAGTTGGATAGGTTCAAGAAAAAGTATTTGGCCTGAAAAAATCCATTCAGAGGGAGTATGTTTCATTATTATGGAAGCAAATAACTATCAAAAAGACAAGTATTCTTCATTGAAAATAAATCTGAAAAATTTTTATTTGAACGTCTAACGAACTTAGTTTGCAGCAGCATTTGCTGCACAAGCCACTAGTTATATTTATATTACAACATGGTATAAATGCAATAGCCTTCCCAAATATATTAAAATGTATATGTGGATATTGAAATAATACATAATATACAATGTCATGAACCCTATAACTTATATACGTTAAGTTTTTATAGAATTATGATGTTATTAACTAATTTAATTGATAACTGAATATAAAAACTATCATTATTGTATTGACATCATGCGATTTTTAATGCTTAACTAATATACTGATTAGACCAACATGCTTCAGTTACTTCGTACAGTTAGGCGAATATTTTGCTTCCTTTTATTTCCAAGACTGTCAGCGCTAAGAGACAAGCGCAGTTCTTTATTTTACAAATTTTAGTTTTGTATTTCCTATGGACGTTTCTCCATCTGACCGAATTATTATTATTATTATTATTATTATTATTATTATTATTATTATTATTATTATTATTATTATTATCATAATTTATTGTGTGTTTGTTATTATCATTATTTTATTGATATGAGTATGATTCTATTTGTATTAATATTTAGCTATAGTAGGCCCTAATAGTAGTAGTACAGCTCTCGAGAAAGATTTGAAATTCTCGCAAAACATTTCTGTCAGTCGTTCGCACGCTACCTACAGGTGCTTATAGTGAATCTCTTTGTGTTACATTACGGAAGTTTTGAAAATATTCACTGGTAGCGTTTATAAATGTGTGTATGTGTGTATTTAATTTTGTAGCCTATAGGCCGATGTAGTGTGAGTTCAAGTGTTATAAGTGGCGATACTTGGAAATATGGCTGCAGCTATTAAAAAATAAAAGAGAAGAAGCTTCATAAGCAAACCAAAGCAGTTATGAACAATTTATTGCTGTTTATGTCCAAAGACGATTCAATGGCTGTCATTGTATACGAATGCTTAGCGGAGCGGACATCAATCAAATTGATCTCGTGTTCGATTCCATTTCAAATGAATACTTTTCAAACATAGAATGTATTATAAAACCTACTATAACATTTCTAGACGCTTCGCGAAACATGCAATCTTCTGCCCAGTCTGGAAAATTACATTTACATATGTTAATTTCAGATATAAAGACGTACTAATGGCTTGTGCAGCAAATGCTGCAAACTAAGTTCACGAGACGTTGAAATAAAAATTTTTCAGATTTATTTTCAATGAACAATACAAGACATTTTGAAAGTTATTTTCTTTCATAATAATGAAACTTACTCCCTCTGAATGGTTTTTTATACCTAATATTTTTTCTTGAACCTGTCCACCTTCAGTTTTTGAGTTTCAACGCGAAAACGCAAGTAACAATATCAGGACGATCAAATGTGGATCATGTGGGAGTAAAGAAATAGCTATTTCAGATCATTGTGGATTTTAGGTGAAAGTTTAAAAAGTCAGGTTTGATATGTTTTCGAACAATACACATAGCATCTTGGTATAGCTGCTGGACGTAGAGCTTGAAATGTAGAGGGTAAAATCATTTTATCCTGCTAAGAGATCTTGCTGAAATGATCGGGAGATTACAAAATTTTGTAGGACTCTTTTTTTTATCAGTAAGTAGTACCTTTTGGTCTTTCGTTCGGAACTGTAATTTTTGAATTCCCTCGAGCCAATATTGAAGAGAATGACGCATATAAATATCTACACCACACCGTCATTAAGTATATGAAAAGATCCAACCTCACTTGATTAACAACTATAAAAATATTTGATTTTTAACAATATTATCTTACGTAAATTTTGCAGTTTATATATTATATATATATATATATATATATATATATATATATATATGTAATATATTATACATAATAGCTGTCACTCAGTAAATTATAGAAATGAAGATCTAATTTAAGATATCCTCTACAGCTACCCTAAAATGTTTTTACTTTCATATTATCAATATAGCATTAATATGTATAATTAATGAAAAATAGTCACATCATTGCATTAACTATAATAATATTACATTTCTAATGGTAATAATGTTATCAAACCACCTCAAGTTTTGTAGATTTTAATATCCAATACACAGCTGTACTCAGAAAATTACACAGTACAGAACGAGACCTGTAAATTATTTAGTAAATCTTGAAGATTTAATAACCAATTGAATTTGAGTTCTAAATATGTCAGCAATTCTGCAGGTCATGGCCTTCGTGTAATATTGTAGTATGTGCATTGTTTTATTCTAAAATGAGATAAAATGCAATTAGTTCTCAAAACTGACGAAAGATGGATTTTGGAAAATAGGAAAATTATGTAGGAAAATTGACATTTCACTGAAAACTACTATTTTTCTGAAAAACTTTGGGTTTCAAGCTTCAAAATGAGGGGTTATTTATTAAAATCCGTTCAGCCGTTTTCCCGTAATTTCCATTACCAGTTCAAATTTTATATATATATATATATATATATATATACACAGATGCTAGTACGTATACGAAGATATACACAGACAGAAAATATAAAGCAATTGAACAGATAGTTGGAGAGTTTGGAGGGAACTTCAATTCCTGGAAGACCGTTGTATTAAAAACGATTTTCACGCTGTCGTTTGTCTTCGCGACATGTCTTAATGCCCACCGTTTTTAGGTTAGAGACACAAGGAACTCTAAGATCCATCCGTGTAATGAAGGTAAGCCCTATTGTTGATGAGTTCGAAGACGAATCTCTGGCTACATTTATGAAAAACCCTCTCGTTATCAACAGATAGGCTTCGGAAGACCTAGAAATATCTAAGACGTCCAGTCATTAAATTTTCCAAACAAATAAGTGGCATCCTTACAAACTTCAGTTGGTGTAAGAGTTGGTTGAAAGACTTTCAGACCAGAGCAGAGTAACTTATTTTAATGAGAGATTATGATTTCTCCAACAGCTGGATTTCATTACACGATATTTTGTTCGGTGTCTGTATCTTCACCAATACTGACGTAAACAGAAACAACATCGTTTACTCGAAAGACCAAAATCCTCATTGTGTCCGTGAGCATCATACCTAGATTCGTGGATGTTTAATACGTGATGTGGTATCTTAGAAGATCATTTCACTGGCCATCCTTCCTGGACAATGCTGTTACTGGAGACCGATTCTTAGAGTATTTTGTAGACTAAAATAAGGATGGCAATCTTTTAGATGATGTTCCACTGCAGCTGAAAGCATTTCATGGCTACAGATGGATGGTGCACTTCCCATGTTGTCACCTAATAGTTTCTCGACCTTCACTATTCACAGTGATGGCTTACATGTATGCTGGCCACCACGTCCGCCTGACTACACACCCGTAGATTTCTTTCTATGGGCTTTGTGAAAGCAGAGGTCTATCGCACCAGGCCACATGCCATTGAGGACATCCAAAAAGCAATATTCCTACTTGCAGTGATGTAGTCTAATAAAGCCGCAAATGCCGCGACAGGTACACCACGATTCAAAGCGACGCCTTTACCTCTGCATACGCTCCCAGGGAAGATCAATTAACCTCGAGGGATAAAGTAATTAAACTTCCTTTCTCTTAGTACTTACAAATCTGTATTAATACTAAATAGAGGGAAAGGTAGGAAGGCTAACATAAAAAGTAATAATTGTATTTAATACATGAAAGTGTTAGGTAATAGTTTCATTTTTCACCTTATTAGCAACATTTCATAAATGGTTTCAATTCAAATGAAACTGAACTTTAATTTTATGGTGACTTAATAAGAGAGTTAATGCCAATTAACTGTAGTGTTCGTTAACATCAGAACATATGAAGAAAATGTAACAGTACATAAAAAGGAAATGAACTTCTTCAAAATGCATCCATTATAACACGTGGGAAGATTACAGTGTAACTTAAAGAAATGGACGGCAATTATGGGGCTTTCACACACACACACTCTCTCTCTCTCTCCCTCTCTCTCTCTCTCTATATATATATATACAGTAAATAGAATAAAACTAGGCCTACTGCATTTATAACATATCTGAGTTTTCAAGAGAGCAACTAAAAAAGTTAAGGGTTTTTTTTTAAATAGGAATAGGAATTAATTTTGAGTAGAATCGTAGTCGATAAAAATATAACCTAGTAGGTCAACAATTCTAACTTTTTCAGAACTTGTACATTCTTTGAGCCTCCAAATATTTCCATAAGAATTGCCCTGTCAGCTTTATTCGTAGTATTGTACTCGATATGCAAGAATATCTTCATTCACTGACTTCTTCAATTTCAGCTGTATCTGCAGGGCTTCTGCTGACCTACGTTCTGGACTACATACTCAAAGAAGACTGGCGACTTGTGGCAGGTCTTTGCGCCATCTTTCCTGCGCTTTCTTTCATCATGGCCTGGATCATGATGCCGGAGACACCTGTGTGGCTCGTGGCCAAACAGAGAATCCAGGAAGCAGAACAATCGCTGAGACGTTTCAGAAGAGCGTGCAACGAACGAGAGCTCCAAGGGGAGCTGGACTCTATGATCACGAGCAGTCATGACCAGAGTGTCGGCGCAGACTGGAGGGAGAAATTGTCTTTCCTCAAGCGACCAGAGGCTTACAAACCACTTCTCATTTTCAGCGCCTTCTTCATCTTTCAGCAGTTCTCAGGCACCTACGTATTGTTTATGTACGCACTAACATTAGTCCGGAACATGGGAGTGACGATCGACGGGTATATCGTCACAGTGTTCGTTGGAGTCTCCAGGCTCGCAGTCACCATTATTAACTCTTATTTGTCTAGAAAGCTCGGGCGGAGGTTTCTCTGCAGCACCTCTGGCGTGGGAATGATACTTTCATTGGTAACTCTTGCAGTTACCTCGAGTATGGCACATGTTGAACAGAACCCGATCAGCTGGTTGCAGGTAGTTGCTCTCGTGGTTTACATATTTTTCAGCACCCCAGGATTCATGTCGCTTCCGTTCACTATGATAGGAGAAGTGTTCCCTCTGAAAATTAGAGGTTCCGCTTCTGGATTCTGTTTTTTATTTGGTACAATGTTATATTTTATATCTGCGAAGCTGTTCCCTAAAATGACAAATACTATGGGAATTTCCAACGTGTTCATATTATATACTGCCGTGATTGTTATCGGGACAATCGTTATGTTCTTCTTCCTGCCAGAGACTCAAGGGAAAACTTTAAACGAAATTGAAGAGTCCTTCAAAAGGAAAAACAAGCGTGATGAAGAAACGATACAGAGAGCTGCAGTACCTGGCGTCGCCTAAATGCAGTAAGTATTTATACATCGTAAGCGTTGATATATTTTTCGCTAAATCAGAAATAGCCAGTCCATATACTTGCATGAATATTGCTGAATGTTTACGCGGATATTTCGGATCTATCATACATTTTCTTGTGAAGAACTTTTATACATAGCCTAATGTCTTATCCTATCGCCACATTATTGCAATAAAATGGACTTTGTACAGGTTAGCTACCCGTTGTTTCGTATTATCCCTTCGAATGTAAGTACCGTCAGTATGGGCACGAATTATAGATTAAATTTTGGACATGCCCCAAAATCAGTTGTTACTGGAATTCATTCCAATTCTAATTATCTTTTTTTCTAGGATACTGCTCATACTAAAGGAATATAGGTTTCTGTCGGTTGTTTAACGATGTTGTATCAACTACTAGGTTATTGTGGTATTTATGATATCCTTTACCTGAAGACAAATTTGCCGTGGATAAATAAATGTTTTTCAAATTTTCACCGTAACTTTGTATGCAATCTGTACATTACTTCCTATGTTTTGTTAATAAGTTTGGGAACCAAAATGGGATGGGAAAACATTTTTTACAAGTAGTTTTCTGCTAAAATGTACAGTTTCCCTGGAAAACGATGAGACGATTGAATATTCCTAAGTCTCAGATGTAAGACACTGCGCATGATCGGAGACCAGAGCACTGTTACACAAGATAACGAATATTGAGTTACTTAAATTCAGGCTATTTGATTTGTTACTAGCATCGTTCCGAAATTCACTTCAAAAACTGCAAAAAATAAGATAATATTACGTAAATAAAAGATAAATATATACATAAATCGTGTAGTTAAATCGACAATGGACCTTCATGACTAGATCGACACCTGCACAGAAAGGAAAGCTTTCGTGTCGTTTCAATAGCTCAGACGGTAAGAATTCTGCGTGTTGTGTAGAAGAGTGCGAGTTCGATTCTTAGTCTACACAACGATTTTTTTTGTATAAATAACGTTGAAATAGCTAAGTAACGTTGAAATAGAGTATTACAAAGTCCTGAGATTAAGTGTTAATGATCGCAAACAATACAAAATTATAAGTTATAATATTATGAAAGTTACTCTAATGAATGCATTTATACACACACATATACAATGTGAATGCATATATATTAAAACCTAACAATTAAAATGAAATTAAAAATATATATAATAATAGACAAACTGTTACAAATGTTTAGTGTCCTTAGGCTATGTCATTTGTTGAGTAATTACAATATTTTATTAATAGCTTTCCCATATGTGTAAGAAATGCACAAAACAATTTTTGTTAAAAGTATGGTTTTGGATTATTTGATTCTCACCCCTTCAGTTAATTTTAACTATTTTATGTACGTGTTTGCAATAGTGTTTAATTTAATGTGCATTCAATTTTATTCATGTTATGATTGAATGAAAAGGCACTGTTGCAGTTATTGACTAATTACATATATTAATACTAATTATTAAATGCATCTGTTAAGTAACCAATTGCAGTATCTTTTGCAAAATCTTGAATGTTTAATAATTTCATGTTGTTTGATTTATCCGATAAGCAATTTGTAATACAATGTTAAAATTGAAATATACCGTCTGTACTTATCTACTATACTAGATAAGTATAGACGGTATATTTCAATTTTAACATTGTATTGAATGTTTAAGTTGTCAATAATATTTCTGTACTATATACTATAATACGTTAAAAGAATTTGCAATAGATTTGGGATCCTCTACTTTATAATCATTGGTTTTAATGAAAAAATATTTTCTTTCTTAGGATATCTACAAGTTTAAATTTAATAATATTTCGAATAGGTTTAATTGCATTATCTGAATTTTGTACTTTTCTATTCACATTCGCTCTTTCATAATTTTTGATAAATTACACTGTACTTCTTGCAGTATTTAAGAATAAGAGGATCATTACATTGCAACTCATTACATATAGATTCTTCTTTTTAATACATGAGATTTTGAGTCCCTGCGTTATCTACATGTTTTTACTTTTGAATTTTTTCACAACATTGAGTGGAGTATATCCACTGAAGTGATTATGAAATTAAGTGAAAAATTCAATATATTTACTCTTAATATCAGTAGTACCAGTATCATATATGTTTTTCCAAGATTCATTTTGTAGACATAAATGTAAATAATCACTAGGTACAGCATTTACGCTCCTTTCTTAGTTTTTAAATTAATATTTTGAAATTGTTCAGTGACATTGAAAACACTTAGGATTTGTTTTTCATGTTCGACATGCCATTGATTATAGGTTCTGTCGAATAGGAATTCAGTCTCATTCTGTGTCCAAACATTTATCAATGGCTGTGCTACTTCAGCTTGTATGCTATGGGAAAATGACTCTACGACTAAGGTTTCCAGTTTCGAGGAGTGAATTTAATTTACTTTTACGGAAAAGTTCCGAGAGATAATCTATGTTTATGTCACTACAGATTACAAATTCCATATGAGATTTATAAAGTATTTTCTTTACAAATTCAATGTTCGCTATAAATATTAATAAATGATGTAAGAAATATGAATGATTGTAGTTATAAGTCTGATTTACATTATAAAAAGCAAGAAGTAACAATCCTCGGCAAGATTCGAACTTCCTATGTTTGGTTTTGTCGTCCAACGCACAACCACGGGCCTATTCAATACTTATGTTAATAAGCTACAATTTAGCTGTAGCAATGTGGTGCCATAACTTGGGGTTTGTTTGCTTAACGTAATTAGATTTAATTTGATTAGTTTGGCAACAATTGGACTTCCTGTTATATCCTGTTATTTAGATATTTAATTTAGAGTTGATATATTAACTCTTACTATGCAAGATGCCTCTTATTTCAATAATTCTATATCACGTTAAATAGTCATTGTCTACACTAAACTATTATCGTCATCCCTCATTTCTCATCGTAATGGCAAACCGACGTGACATGAGACAGCGAGTTATAGCTCTAGTTGAGGCTGGATATGGGGCTAGATCTGCTGGCCGTTTGGTCGGTGTTCCTGGAAGTACAGCTGCGAGGCGAGTTCATCGTTACCAAAATTTTGGGGAGGTCGAAAATCGCCCTATTCCTGGGTGTCCGCGGATTTCTTCATTGGACGAGGATGCTCTCTTATTCGAGACAGTTCGACAGGACCCCTTTCTGACTGCTAACGAAATAAGAGCAGCATCTAACTTTCCTGGCTCTTCACAGACTGTGATCAGCAGGTTGGGAACCGCAGTATTAGGAGCCGGAGGGCTGCGCAAATGGAAATATTGGGGGAAGCACAAGCTGTCGACCGTCTTGCCTTCGCTACCAATCGAGGGGATTTCGATTGGAGAAATGTAATTTTCTCCGACGAAACAACCATCTCGAGTGATTATGAAGGTCCTGTCCGTGTCTATCGTGAGGATGGCCTCCGACATGACCGGCGCTATGTGCACCGACGTGAAAGATCGGGGCGCTTTACCATATCGTGTTGAGGGTGGATGTCTTACGATGGACCTGGCGTTATAGAATGCATCGATGACCGGTTTAATGCGGGAACTTACGAGCACATTCTGGAAAATATATTCCTTCCCTCCGCCCGAGAACGTTTTCCCGAAGGAACATTGCTGTTCCAGCAGGATAACCATCCCGTGCACTATGCTGCAAGCATTCAAAGATGGTTTCAAAGGAGACCCGAGATCGAAATCATTAATTGGCCTCCGAAGTCACCTGATTTGAATGTCATCGAAAATTTATGGGCGGAATTGGAAAAGAGAAGGATAGCCACCTATGCCCACCGACGCCCTCGAAATCGAGACGAATTGTGGGATCAAGTTGTTGACACCTGAGAAGATCTCGCCGGGGATCAGAACTTATTCCACAATCTCGTGACATCCATGCCGTATCGACTTAGAGCTGTAATAGAAGCTGATGGCATGTGGACAAGATTTTAAGTTAACAGGTCTCTTTTTGTTTCTTATGATTTTTGTTTGAGGAAGAATACTCTTAACTTCCAAGTAAGATTTATTTTTTTGACGAAGTTCAGCCCACTTGTAAGACCCAGAAATTGGGCATAAATTATTTCATATTTTTAGACAAATTAGACAGTATAGCAACTCTGAACAAATTAATTACACCTCAATAAAAAAAGAAGTTTTAGCCGGGATCGAACACGAGACGTTTCGGTTACACAGTGGAACCGACACGCTACTAAATGAGCTACCGAAACAAGACAGTGACAGCAGCAGTCCAGAATATAGATCCCTTAGCAGGCATTTGCCATTCGGTACAGTGAAGCAATGATATTTTGTGATTCGAGCTATGTTGTGAAATCCTGGCCTTAAATGGCAGTCTTCTTCGTGATCCTTATTCTGGTCCTTGTCCTTGTAACAATTCTTGTACTATTTGTCATGGTATGTATCGTTACGTCGATATCGAGTGAACCGCGCTGTAGAACTTTAACTTCCGACGACCAAGAATCGTCTCATTCTTTGGGTAATTGTACATTCTTCTCTTCTATGAACAATTAGCAGCACACAATTCCAATCTGCTCGCCAACTTGTCTAATGCAATCTGTGACTGAAAAATCGTTTAAATAAAGAGAGAATATCGTATAAATGTTTTTCAATTACTATTCTTTCAATAGTTTAGTAGGAACATAATTATTACTTTTGTGACATTTTAATGGAGGACACTGTAAAACAGGCATGCTTCTTCAACTATCCCTCAGCGACAAACGTACTTAAGTAATAATACACATTCTCTAATATTTGATGTTTAAATATCAGGTTACTTATTACCCTTGACTTATAAAGAAACTGTACGGTGGCATACGGGTGTTTGGGTAATTATTATTGGTGCTTTACTGGTAGCAGACAAGTCAAATTAACGGTTTTGGTTTGATAAAGTGGAATGAATGTGTTGGCTAAGATCTTTAAAGTTGGAGATTGCTACTAACTTAGGCGATTTTGAATATTTTGTAATGGGTTGGGATGAGTAAATAATGAGGATAGGGAGTTTTGTCGGATCAGCTTCATATATTCTGTGAGTTACATTATGCCAAGTGTTTCGTATAGTTGAGTGTTACGAATGCGGTAATTAGCTCCTGTGGTGGGTTTGTAGATTACCCTCTGGAGTCCATCTAGTCGTTAAAGATGACGCGGATATGCTTGGGACCATATGTGGCTACAGTACAGGATGCACGAAAAGAGTAAAGCGTATAAACAGTAGTAGAGTCTTGATCTTGAGTGAAGTGTAGCTCTTGAACACCGGGTATACCTTCATGAATCTCTGAAAGACTCTGTTACGGACGGAAATGATGTGTTGTCGGTATGTGAGTTATTTATCCAAAAATACATCAAGGTACTTCGTTATTGTAACAAATGGTATCTTGTTGTTGAATGGAAAGAGAGTTGTATAAATGGGGGAAGCATTTGGTAAAGACTACAGCCTAAGTCAGGCATGCCAAAACCCTGCACATTGTGCAGTCGCGCACATTGTGCACTTGTCTCTGTGCGGAGAGCAGTTTCTATATCCCTACCTGCAGGGAGTGGATCGGCTTGGACGGGAAAGGGACAGGGCTGTACATTACCTGCAGTAGCAGAACAGCTAAGGTTTCAGTAACACAGATAAGTACGGGTGCTCATTGAGCTGTGATAGTGAATGCGTTACGAGTCCGCAGATATAACGAAGGAGTGAAGTCACGAATCATATAACATAATTGTTGTAATATTTTCCTTAGTCAACAATAATTATTTTAAAATGAAAGGCTTTCATCGTCTCATAATGTGGACCTAATAGTGATGTGAGAATTTAGATCAGTATAATAAAGTTCTCAGAATATGATGTTCGCCAGCGTTTCTTTTTTTTTTTTTACTTGGTTATTTAACGATGCTTTATCAACTACGAGGTTATTTAGCGCCGATGGAATTGGTGATAGCGATATGATATTTGGCGTGATGAGGCCGAGGATTCGCCATAGATTACCTGACATTTGTCTTACGGTTGGGGAAAACCTCAGAAAAAACCCAACCAGGTAATCAGCCCAAGCGGGAATCGAACCCGCCCCTGAGCGCAACTCCTGATCGGCAGGCAAGCGCCTTAACCGACCGAGCCACGCCGGTGGTTCTTATTTCTTGTTTCTTAAGCAGTACTCTCACGGCAAGACAAACGTGACAATAGCGTTATTTTGGGGTCTGTCTAACACAGCCATCAAAGGTTAGACGACTTACAACTTTTATTTGTTAAGCTGATAAGTGATGAGAACATTGAGTGATGAATACATGTGAGGGTCTTTAAGGTTGTAAGGGAAGGAAGAAAGGAACTATTTGTAAGGCGGAAAAATTTTCTGGAAAAATATATAATGGCGAATTTTCCATCTCACGTTACTATATTATGTTAATATACTTACGTTAATAAATCTTTAAACCTGACATAAAGAAAATATCATCGCTTCACTGATAGTGAACTACTCTTGTAACTCATTTCAGTAACGCTCCCAACTTGCTGATACTTGCTCTCAACGTTTTATAAATAAACTATATATAAATTTTAATTCAAGCTTAATTTTTCTAATTTATTAAAAATAATGTGAATTTATATTAATATAAAGCAACGAAATGATTCCAGTGTAAAAGCCTCATAATGTCCTATTGCATGTAATTGGAAGTAAAATATTTTAATTAACATTTGTGCATCATTGGTCCCAATAATGCTTGACGAACAATGAAAGAGTATTACTTTGAAATAATCAGTATCTGCTACGTAAAATGAAATACTGTGTTCGTTTTTTGTTGTTTCGAAATTACTGCAATATTTATATTTTCTTCAAATACTCTATACAAATCATGTAAATAAATTATTCTTTACAAACGACTGCTTTGTGAATTATAACTGAGTAAGTCTATTGTTTCTTGTGTTACAATTATTGTCAAATATAGACATTGACAGTAATTGTGCTTCTTTCCTTCTGCTAAGTGTGTCTACAATGTTCAAATGTCAATTTAATTGAACACTAGAAGCGCAGAATAGATTCTTGTACATCCCTCCGACTAAGAATTGGTAAGAGCAACACGTGAATGATGCAATCTGCAAAGACCGGCGTTCCGCGCACATACACTGCACATTCAGTGTCTGATTTCTGGCATGCCTGGCCTAAGTTATTCCACCACTTATTTTGAGACGCCACTTTGTTGACCATAGAGAGATAGAGTACAAAGCTTCCTATATCTGGAGACATCTAGAGTAAAGGTTACATCCTGTGAGTAGATTACAGTGCCATCTGCGTATAGCCCTTGCTGGCATTTGGAATGTGTTGGTACATCTTGAAAGTAAACACTGAATAGCGTCGGACCTAAGACTGCACACTGAGGCATAACTGCTTCGATGGGATGAAGATTTGAGATGTGTCGTCCATCCCATACTTGGAAGGTTCTGCTATGGAGATAATTGTGAATTTTTAATGTAGGGGAAAGGCTGTCGAGTTTCTATAACAAACAATCGCACAGTGGTCCAAAATCCATATGTAGAAGGACAAAGGAAGGAAAATGACATGTAAAAAAATGAAATAAAACCCTTAAATTATTTTTCCTATATAACTGAGTAACACTCAATTGATTATCTTAATCAGAGGAGGTGGCTGCAGAGCGAGATAAGAAGCCGGTAACATGCCACATTTCGCCACCCAGCATTCTTACTCAGCATGCGCCGTGAGTCTGCCGTTTTCCTTGTGCTGTAACTCTGTTATAAGTGGTCGATTCCATTCATATTTGGTATCAACATGTCAAGTAGTTCTTTAGGTATGTAACACTGTTTTTTTTGTTACATTTAATATTATTATAGTCTGTCAAATTAGCATGAATGGACACGGAACAAAATATAAATACTGTATAACCATTGAGTGCAGACTTTGCTAAGGTAGAGAAAAAATCGCCTTTGTTCCGTACCAAAATGATTTTTTTTCACTTTCTCCAGTATTTACCTCTATTTTAAACCAAGTCTTAAGGTGCGCAGATTTTCGGAAGTAATAAATTATGAGCATTATTCTTCCGAGATGCAGTAGTGCAATTTTTCTCGGTTGCAGTTATTTAAATATCTGTGAACCGAATCTGCTTCCGAAGTACAATTCAGAGAATTCAAGATGACAACTTGTTAATTATGTATTAAATAAGCTTCCCGAGTGCCCAAAAGGTGCAATAGTACCTAAAATATTACCAATTTCCCCCATAAGATAATTCATCGTTGGAGAGCAAGAGGATAAAGAATATGCGTTTTTTTTTTAACGAAATGGACATTGGCTTATTGAGCTACTTATTAAATTAGGTTTTCATCGTCATAGTAATGAAAATTTATAGAAAACGTGCCCCTGCCAAAAAGCTGTAACTGCCCAAGAAAGATTTTCAATTAGGGCCTACAGCAAGTATAAGGTCGAAACAAAGACACTCCAGAGAATTAGAGCATGTATACAAAACAAGTTTAACTACCTATAACTACTGTATAACGTTTTATAAAAATCTGTTAAGACAGAAGAAAAGTTACAAATTTTGTCTAAATGCATCCTCCTGTAAGGGGCACTTCTCCTTGTACCAACGTAAACAGAGTTTTTTCACAAAACAAATGTACTAAGTGTAACTACTGTATAAAATTTCATAAAAATCTGTTAGGACAAAAGTTACTAATTTTGTCTAATTGCACCCACTTATAAGGGATAGTTCCACTTATACCAACGCTATCAGACATTGTATACAAAACATATATGGTACCTGTAAGTACTGTGTAAAATTTCATAAAAATTTGTTGAATAGGAGAAAATTTACTGATTTTGTCTAATTGCGCCCCCTATAAGGGGTAGTTCCTCTCATACCAACGTAATCAGAGCTTGTATACAAAAACATATAAGTTACTTATAACTGCTGTGTAAAATTTCATAAAAATCTGTCCGATAGGAGAAAAGTTACTAATTTTGTCTAATTGCGCCCCCTCCTATAAGGGGTAGTTCCCCTTATACCAACGTAACTAGAGATTGTATACAAAACATGTATGCTACCTGTAACTACTGTGTAAAATTTCATAAAAATCTGTTGGGTAGCTGAAAGGTTATTAGTTTGTCCCGCTAAATTTGCATTCTAGAACACTGCAGTGCACTGTGCCACGTGCCAAACGGTGTCAAAGGCTTGTTGTATGTCTAGAAATGCTACTTTTGTGTGGTGTTGTTTACGTTGGAAACCGTTTTGGATGTATGCAGTGAATCGGTGAATAGCTTCTCTAATACTGTAATAAGACTTAAATCCTAAGTGTGCATGATGGAGACTTTTGAATTTGTTTAAGTAACTGTGAAGTTGTGCTAGTATGAATCGTTCATAAATTTTCCCGAGAAAATCCAAAATACTTATCGGTCTATAATTTGTTGATGCAGTCGGATTTTTTCTTGGTCTCGGTATGGCTATTATGTGCGCCAATTTCAAAGCTGCAGGAAAATGGTTGTTTTGCAGACAGGAGTTGTATATTTTTGTTAGGTGAGTAATAACCCCTTTAGGTAAATGTTTCAACATAAGTAAGTTAGTAATATTAAAGTCGCATGTACCTTAGATAGTTGAAGCAGCAATTTGTCCGAGTGCGGTTTTTAATATTTTTAAATGAGACATAGCTTCGGATTTTAAAATTACCTGATTGTACAAGTATTCATTTTACATAAAACATTACATTATTCACGTAACAAATAGGGGAAAGAAAAAACTCAAGAGGACTGAAAACAAGATACAATGATAAGATTCAATGCACATAGATAGAATGCATAGAATTTACACAGTATAAAACATCCACACACACACACACGCACACGCAAGTCTTGCAAACATATTACATATCGTGGGCTATTACCAAGCACAACCAATCATGTATAAAAAAATTAAGAGTTTTTTTTTTTGCTTTCTCGAAAATCAGAAGCACATCAAATACAAGTAAACAAAATGTATAGTGAGTTTCATGTGTTCACCATAGAACTTTAATAATAATAATAATAATAATAATAATAATAATAATAATAATAATAATAATAATAATAATAATCCATGTATTGTGGGTCCCTATCACCACGGCATGGCGCGTCCTCAGGTTGCGGATAGAGGAGACGGCCTCCAGATATGGAGGGTAGCTGCGAATATATTGAATAAGCAGTCGTGGAAAGCCGATAAGGGGTGGTCCTCCAGCTTGAGGGTTGGGCGAAGGGCTAACAAACCATCACCGTAAAAAACAGCTTGTTACGTATCCCTATAATAAGCCTCGGAATAGGACTGATTCTCTGGCACGACCACAGCAAAGGAATAAGGTTTTGAGATTTGGCACTTGGAACGTAACTAGTCTTTATAGAAAAGGAGGGGTAACATTAGTAGCTAAAGAACTAGCTAGATATAGAATAGACTTCGTGGGAGTACAAGAGGTTAGGTTAGATGGGAATGGCATATCACAAATAGGAGATTACTTGTTGTATTATGGGGAAGGAAACAATAATCACCAATTAGGAACAGGATTCTTTGTTCATAAAAGAATAAAATCAGCAGTAAAAAAGGTCGAATTTATCAGTGACAGGTTATCATATTTAGTACTTAAGGGTAGATGATGCGACATCATAGTTATAAATGCTCATGCCCCTACAGAAGAGAAAGACGACCATATAAAGAATAGCTTCTATGAGGAATTGGAACATACTATTGATCATTTCCCTAGATATCACATGAAAATTTTATTGGGGGATTTCAATGCTAAAGTAGGACGGGAGGATATTTTTAGACCAACTATCGGAAAAGAGAGCCTACACGCAATTAGCAGTGACAATGGAGTTAGATTAGTCAACTTTGCCACATCGAAAAATTTAATTGTCAAAAGTACAACATTCCCCCATAAGGATATACATAAATATACTTGGACTTCTCCAGATGGATTGACACACAACCAAATAGATCACATCTTGATAGATAAACGGAGACATACTAGTATAGTAGATATTCGAACTTTCAGGGGTGCAGACTGTAATTCTGACCATTATTTGGTGATTGGAGAATTAAGAGAAAGATTATCAGTAGCCAAGCGAGTAGAGCAACAAGTTAATATTACTAAATTCAATATTTTGAAATTAAAGAACGAGGAAGCTAAGCAAAATTATCAGGTCGAAATTTCGAATAGGTTTGCCACTTTAGAAAGTTCCGACGAAGTTGAGAAAGAATTAGATGTTAATAGCGTGTGGGAAAATATCAGAGATAGTATCAAAATTGCAGCTGAGCAGAGCATAGGTTATTATGAAACTAAGAAAAAGAAACCGTGGTTTGATGAAGATTGTTGCATGGTAGTAGAAAGAAGGAAACAGGCAAAATTGAAATTCTTACTGGATCCAGTTGAGGAGAAGAGAGATAATTATTTCAATGAAAGACGGGAAGCAAGTCGTACACTTAGGAATAAAAAGAGAGGTTACTTGAAGGAAAAACTGAATGAGGTAGAAACAAATAGTAAGAATAAAAACATTCGAGATTTATATAAGGGTATAAAGGAATTTAAGAACGGATATCAGCCAAGGGTAAACGTGAACAAGGATGAGAATGGTGACTTGCTTGCAGACTCTCCATCAATCCTAAACAGATGGAAAAAACTATTTTGCGCAACTACTAAATGTACATAGGCCAAATAGAAATGATCGGGACGAAATTGAAATACAAACTGCTGAGCCATTTATACCCGAACCCACGCTTTCAGAAGTCGAAATTGCGATAGAAAATCTGAAAAAGTACAAGTCTCCAGGTTTCGATCAAATTCCAGCAGAATTAATACAAGAGGTCGGAAGCGCATTATATAGCGAAATTTATAAACTTGTGCTTGCTATTTGGGAAAAGGAAATTGTACCAGAACAATGGAAGGAGTCCATAATTGTACCTATTTTTAAAAAGTGGGACAAAACCAACTGTGGTAACTTTCGAGGAATATCACTTTTGTTGACGTCGTACAAAATTTTGTCCAATATTCTTTTGAGAAGATTAACTCCGTACGTAGATGAAATTATTGGGGATCATCAGTGCGGTTTTCGGCGTAATAGATCGAATATTGATCAGATTTTTTGTATTCGACAGATAATGGAGAAAAAATGGGAGTATAAGGGTACAGTACATCAGTTATTCATAGATTTCAAAAAGGCATATGACTCGGTTAAGAGGGAAGTATTATATGATATTCTTATTGAATTTGGTATTCCCAAGAAACTAGTTCGATTAATTAAAATGTGTCTCAGTGAAACATACAGCAGAGTCCGTATAGGTCGGTTTCTATCTGATGCTTTTCCAATTCACTGCGGGCTAAAGCAGGGAGATGCACTATCACCTTTACTTTTTAACTTCGCGCTAGAATATGCCATTAGGAAAGTTCAGGATAACAGGCAGGGTTTGGAATTGAACGGGTTACATCAGCTTCTTGTCTATGCGGATGACGTGAATATATTAGGAGAAAATACACAAACGATTAGGGAAAACACGGAAATTTTATTTGAAGCAAGTAGAGCGATCGGTTTGGAAGTAAATCCCGAAAAGACAAAGTATATGATTATGTCTCGTGACCAGAATATTGTACGAAATGGAAATATAAAAATTGGAGATTTATCCTTCGAAGAGGTGGAAAAATTCAAATATCTTGGAGCAACAGTAACAAATATAAATGACACTCGGGAGGAACTTAAACGCAGAATAAATATGGGAAATGCGTGTTATTATTCGGTTGACAAGCTCTTATCATCCAGTCTGCTGTCCAAAAATCTGAAAGTTAGAATTTATAAAACAGTTATATTACCGGTTGTTCTGTATGGTTGTGAAACTTGGACTCTCACTCTGAGAGAGGAACATAGGTTCAGGGTGTTTGAGAATAAGGTGCTTAGGAAAATATTTGGGGCTAAGCGGGATGAAGTTACAGGAGAATGGAGAAAGTTACACAACACAGAACTGCACGCATTGTATTCTTCACCTGACATAATTAGGAACATTAAATCCAGACGTTTGAGATGGGCAGGGCATGTAGCACGTATGGGCGAATCCAGAAATGCATATAGAGTGTTAGTTGGGAGACCGGAGGAAAAAAGACCTTTAGGGAGGCCGAGACGTAGATGGGAGGATAATATTAAAATGGATTTGAGGGAGGTGGGGTATGATGATAGAGACTGGATTAATCTTGCTCAGGATAGGGACCGCTGGCGGGCTTATGTGAGGGCGGCAATGAACCTTCGGGTTCCTTAAAAGCCATTTGTAAGTAAGTAAGTAAATAATAATAATAATAATAATAAAATCCCAGACACTTAGACTTCGCAGAAAGTAATTTATTGTATGCGGTATTATTTATATAAGTATAGCCATGCTACACGGGGGAAATTACAATTAAATACGAGTATCTAAATAAACAGGAGGCTACTATAATAAATAGAGAGAACACGTAGTTTGAATAGAAGTACCTGGAATACCGTAGGGACAGTGAGAATCTCGTTAATCCATTCTTGCTCGTCACTAATTAAATGACGAGGCATGTGGCTATTCTAGACGTATTGGATTACGTCCTCTTACAGGGGAATTGCCCCTGGACCAAGAAGAGAACTGGGGCCGGGGAAGTTGGTAAGCCTCATTTAAGGAACCGATAATTATCTATGATCTGGTGATGTTCCTTCGAACTCACCTTCACAAGGGGTTCCACCCCGCTCATCACTTAGTCGAGGACATCGTCTGCTTCCACTCGGAGACCCTCCAAATGGGCGTGTGTTCCTACATCCCGCAGAAGCGGGATTTGACCTCTCTTCCCAGGGATCCGCAGATCCCTATTGAACACTCGATAGAGGGGTTTCATGTGTAATCCAGACTTGACCCTAATGCCAAGGGGGAGAGATATTTCTCAAGGCGTAATCTGCCGACGACCCCTAGAGTGGTTAGGCAGTCTCTGATCTCAAGAGGAATGGCCCCTCTGGAGCCAACCACTATCGGCAGTACCTTGGCGACTCGAGCCTGACCACCGGCCAGATTATCGGCAAGTGCCTGATATTTGCTGACCTTTTCTTTGTGGGCGTCGTAGAGGGAGGACCCATTCTCATAGCTGACGGTTACATCGACTACGAGAACCCCATCCTCGTTAGTAAGAACCAGGTCGGGTTTGAGTCTCCTCTCATCGACGAGATGCTGAGGCTCACGGGCTACTGTATAGCCTCTTTTCGTTGATTCTTCTGTTATTCTCTTCACAATGGCATTATGTCTGTTGATGCACATGCCTTTTCCTGCCACACATTCTCCGAGTACGTGCTCTAGCGTCTCAGGTTTTTCATGGCAGCGGCGGCATGCAACGTTCCGGCTGTTGTCCGCCCGAGCTAGGGTCACGTTGACACCATACGTGTTATTCCGCAGCTTAAGGGCATCGATGAATCGCTTTGGATGGAACACGGAAGGATCATAGAGCCAGGAATTGACGACGGGATCGTTTCTGAAATTAGGTACGCCCTGCCCCTGCGATTGGAGGGCGCAACAATCGTCGGCTTCTTTCTCTTTCAGTTGATTTCTGGCTCTCACCAATGCATTAGATGTCAGAGGGAAGTTCAAACGGAGCGCGTTTGCCAACTTCAGCAGGCGCATCTCAAGCCTGCCTCCATCAATAGATGCTCGCATGAGCGGATCAACGTCATAGTTACTCCCGCTGTTTTCCCGCGCTTGCTTGAATTTCTTCACGTTGACATTCAGAGCACTGCACTGGGCAGAAATCACATTGTGTCAGCACTCGCTAGGGCCCTTGCAATGCTTTGTCTTAATTAGTCAGTCGGATTCCCCAAGTCCGTGCCACTTATGAGTCGACCGTATCAACTGGTTTGTAATGAAACAGTTTAAAGAAGAAACATAAGACCCCAAAGAAAACGGTGATCAGACAAATACTAAACCACTTTGAAACCGGAACAATCTTCACTTAATCCGTGTCGTAAAATATGATGATGTTGATGATGGTATTATTATTTCTACTTGTTTTTTGACGAGTGTTCCAAACCAAGCCATATAATCGCTACTCTGAATGAAGACTGTCTCATTGTAATAGGATTCTCTTCCCTAGTCATAACTCATTTGTAAGACGTGAGTGATCCTACATTATGAGAGTTGTGAAACTTTCGTTAGGTGTCACGAGTGTTTTTGGACAAAAATGAAATTTATTTCTGGAGTTAATATTCAACACACATAAGAAAGTAAAATAATTTTAATGTGTAGCGAAGTAAAAAGATGAACTATCCTTCTCTAAATTCCATAAAAAATTTTACGGTTTAATTCGATATGTAGGCCCTAATTATTTTTTTTTAATATCATAACTGGTCCAAAAAGGGGCTACAAGAACCTAAACTGCTGCAAGTATCGAACATATGACTGACGAAGAATATGGAATATCAATATAATATGTTTATTATTGTAAACATATAGCTCTAATATTTATTATTTCTTATATTGTTTTATTATTTATGAAAATTTGCTTTCAAACGTTGTCAACGTTCCCATGAAGAATACTCGCATAGGTAAACAAATCATACAGAAAACTGAACTCCAATATGAACTTAATAATGGTAAACATAGTCACTTCAGTATTACCATTATTAAAACAAATATAACTAAATTTTTACAATGGTAACATGTTTTAATTTTGCAATTAAACTTACTGTTTAAAAGCTATAAATCAGATATAAATGCAAATGGTTTTAATAACAGACAATAGTGTTGCCAGGGGGACGAGTTGTACTATTTAATAAACATTCAATCGACTTCCAAGGGATGTTGCCACTTGGTACTTGTGTAAATGGTGTATATAAAACTTATGGAAAATTTATAATGTAAAAAATAAAACTAACGGAGACTCGAACCTACTACAACCATCTGCGTTAGATCTATACTTAAGCCATCTAAACTACAATGATTCAAAAATATTTGCTGCGTATTACGTAGCTTTCTCATTCGTCTTCGTTTCGATAAATATTGCACCTCATTTCGATAGATTTAATAATAATAATAATAATAATAATAATAATAATAATAATAATAATAATAATAATAAATAATGGATTTATTTAACCTGGCAGAGTTAAGGCCGTAAGGCCTTCACTTACACTCAACAAGGATTAAAACTTGCTTACACAGTTGAACATAAAACTGGATCGGAATTAAGTAATTACATACTGATACAATTTAGGTACATAATGAGATCAAAAGAGGTAGTTACATAAAATTTACCTCATAAAATAAAAATAAACATAGTGAAATAGATATTAATGTTGTTAGAACCAAATACGAATCACATAAAAACAGAAGCCGATAATTCAATAAAAAAATGTACACATTAAAAATAAAAGTAAACACATTAGTATACATATTAGTATTAGATTACAATTAAGTAGGATTTACATAATTAAACCAGAAACCGACAATTGAATAAAATGTACACAAAAAGTAGATTAATAAAAAAGCAACAACGCAGTGGGATACATATTGGCGTTAAGTGATAAATAAACACGATTTAGATAAAAAAAATAAGAAAAAAATACAAAAAAAAATAAATACAGTGAAATACATTCCATTAAATATTTGCAACGCGTTAGGTCTGGCAACTCATCATAAGATATTTTTCTAATTTACATTTAAAGGAAATTAAAGTTCGGCAGCCCTTGACTTCAGGCGGCAGAGAATTCCAGTGACGAGAAGTGGCAACAGTGAAAGATGAAGAATAAAGAGATGATGTGTGCAGTGGTATTTCTAGCGTGTTATCATATTGTGACCGAGAATTTAAGTTATGATACCGAGAAAGACTGTGGAATCGGACAGATAAGTAAGAGGGAGTAGAGGTGTGCAAAATTCGGTATAAGAGAGAAAGGGAATGTAACTTTCTCCTCTCATTTAATCTGAGCCACAATAATTTATCGAAAGAAGGCGAAATGTGATCGTAGTAGCTGACATTACAAATGAAACGAACACACGCATTATGAACACTTTGCAGTTTCTGGGATAAATCCACCCTGAGATCATTGAATAAAGATTCACAATAATCGAAATGGGGCATAATAAGAGTCTGTACAAGCGTGTACAGTATTTATCAATTTTATTGCTATTTCACTCTTCAGAGGCCCTGATGCAGCTAGAATGAACCCTTCGTTTTATTTTATAACATATTTCAGAACAGAATATATCACCTTTACTTAGTTTAATTGTATCATTTTGTGAACTGGAGCTTCAAGGTAGCGGGCATGCGCACTGTTCTGTTTCTGGAAGTTAGACCGTTGTCGTCGGCCCTTTCTTTTTGAACCTTATTGTACAGTTGTCAAAAAAAAAAAAAAAAGTGGCCGCACTCGTGAACAGCGAATAATTTCTAGATCCACTTCGGGTCTCGGCGATGTTACACGAAACTCAAGCTTATAGAAGTAGTTCCGGAACTATGGAATTGTTCCATATCTGCGTCTAGTAGACCAGCGGTAGCTTACTCGCTTAATCAGTCGAAGGTTGTAAGTTCGGGCCATGTTCAAGTTTTCGTTTTATTTTTTAATCATTCTTTAGCGATATAAACAATATTCAAATTGTCATTTATATTCTGTTATCGCTCTTTATCGATATAAATAATATTCAAGTTATTTATATTTTTATCGTTCTTTTAGCGATGTAAATAATATTCGAGTCATAATTTTTTATATTCTGTTATCGCTCTTTAGCGATATAAATAATATTAGTCACCATTTTTATTCTGTTATCGTTCTTTAGTGATATAAATAATATTCAATCATCATTTGTATTCTGTTATCCTTCTTTAGCGAAATAAATAATATTAAAGTTATCATTTGTATTCTGTTATCGTTCTTTAATGATATAAATAATATTCAAGTTATCATTTGTATTCTGTTAGCGTTCTTTAGCGATATAAATAATATTATAGTTATCATTATGTTGAATTCTGTTATCGTTCTTTAGCAATATAAACAATGTGTATTCTATATAAGTAATTATTATCACATAAACAATCATTTTTCTTAGTAAATAGGTTATTTTATTTAAATAATTAATTATATATTATATAATATATTATATTAATTAAGCAAAGCGATATTGATCATTTACATTCTGTTATCATTCTTTAGTGATATTGTAGGAAATAATATTCAAATTATTTATATTCTGTTATCGTTCTTTAGCGACATAAATAACATAAATATAGATGAGATTTGGAATAATACAGTTGCACAATATTGGTGTTATTTTTTCCTTTTTAAATTATTGCATTATAGGCCTACTATCTTGAAACACAATAAAATGCAAAGGAGTGGCAAGGAATTGAGCCTGATACGTTGACATCTAAATTCCGACTTTCTTCCGACTGAGCTACGAGGGCACAAGTATAGAAACATTTGGAGAAAAATTGGCGCAATTCCCCTCCAAGATTTTCTGATGATTTATAGAACCTCGTCTAGGATGCGGGGGACAAAATCTAATTGGAATTTCCCGGTCTCTGATCGGGTCAAAAATTCTGATAGAACTAATATTTAACCCTTGCGGTGAATTTCAGTGAAGTCTGGAGGACACAGTTAGTGAAATCCATTCTTCTCACCTCCACTTTTGGGCCCCCTGGAATCTTTTAAGATGCGAAAGAGACAGTGGTGTGCGGAAAGGAATGGGAAGTTACCGCATTTATTCTTCTCAAGAAAAACTGCAAACATTTACAAAGGAAGATCTTAATATAAAAAGGAGCATCTTCTTGCGGACCACTAGAAAAAGAACTAAGGAAGAGATTAGTAACGTGCTTTGGAATGTGGCAGTTTAAGGAGAAGAAACATGGACACTGCGACGAAATAAAGAGAAACGAACAGAAGCATTGAATAGAAGCATTTGAAATGTGGATGTGGAGAAGAATGGAGCGTGTGAAGTGGACAGAGAGAATAAGAAATGAAGTTGTGTTGGAAAAAGGGGATGAAGAAAGAATGATGTTGAAACTGATTAGACAGAGAAAAAGGAATTGATTGGGTCACTGGTTGAAAAGAAACTGCCTACTGAAGGATGCAATGAAAGGAATGGTGAACGGGAAAAGAGTTCGGGGCAGAAGAAGATATCAAATAATAGACTACATCAAGATATGTGGATCATGTGCGGAAACTAAGAGGAAGGCAGGAAATAGGAAAGATTGGAGAAAACTGGATTTGTAATGAAAGATCTGCCCATGGACAGAACACTTACAGTATGTATGTCCAGTATGCTTGGAATATCGTGGCTGAGAACAGTCGCTATTTGAAAAAAAAAATAAATTAATTAATTAATTAATTTAAAAAAACTCTAGTCCAGGCGTCTCAGGGCCAACGCATGAAAGTTGTTACAGGGAGCAAATGTAGATAGCGTAGTAAGCTGAAGAGATAAGCACAATACCCAAAGATAGCCGATCGTTCATTATGTTACACGCATGAGGGAGCTAAGTTGTAACTGTCGCGGGAGAAATGCCACAAAGCTGCACTTTTGAGTTGTACTGTCACAATAGATGGTTATTTCCGGAATGAATACAATTTCTTAAGTAGTTTGCAATAATAATAATAATAATAATAATAATAATAATAATAATAATAATAATAATAATACATTTATTTACTAATGATATATCAATGAGTAAAAATAAGACACATGAAGCATGAAGAACCATACATGTTACGTAATTATTTAAGCACAAGGAACTGGCCACCTTACCCCATTATCTCCTGGCCTAGTTGTCTTTAAGTGGTGCCTTGTTGGTATCACTTGTGTCGTTCAGACCTGTCTTCGGACAGTTGACTAAACAACAACAATACTTCATTTCTAATAAATGGTTTTTGGTATCTCTCTTCTTTTTAAGTGTACACTATACTTAATTAAATAAAATTCAATTATATAATAATAAAATTACAATTAAACTTGTTGGTTGTTAAAGTACGTATTTTTATGATACGTCAATAATAATATATTAATTACAATAATAGTTAAATAATATAGTTCGTGATGTTTTCGATAATTAAAAATAACCAAAACATCTTAGAAATTCAAAACAATCTTAAATCTGGTCTCAAATTCTTTTCTCAAGTCCTTCAGTACGTCATTATATTTGTTACACTAGTCTTTATTCAAATTAGGTAACAATTTTAGATTAACAAAGTGGTAACAGTTACCAACTGAAACTTGCGACTCCCACAATTTCACTTGCCCTATGAAAGCTTTTATTTCCTGATACATTTGCGGTAATAAGGACATCCTTTCCTCGGAGCTGGACACTACATCGTAGCGGTTGCAGATGCTTATTCAAACGTCGCGGTCAATGACGTCATCCGGAGATACACGAACTGCTCCCGCATCTTGTTGCACTTTTACATACAAAAAATAGAGAGAGGAGGAAGTGCTCCGAGGAGGCCCTATTGAGACGGCTGCTCTAGTCGATTGCATGCCCACTAGACTCCAAGATGTGATGGAGATGTGGGGAAGAATATTGAATCGTGGCTTTTTGTTTTGTTTTTTGAACTCTTAATTGTATGAATATTCTAAGGCAGACGTCAGTAAGTTTGTTTTGTTTATGCCACGAAAAATATGTTTGTTGAGAATAAAATCTTTTTTTCTTTCCATTTGCTGCCAAAATGTCATAATAAATAATGATAAAGTCATGGCATAATCCATTTATGAACCTGATGCTAATTACTAAAATAATAATTAATGAGACAGGAGCAATTATGTACGTTTTCTCTCTCGTTGTTGAAGCAAAACAAAAAAGAACGTAAAAAGCACCAGGTTGTGTTTGAATGCAGGACTCCACGTATAGCAGGCCGGAACGCTACCATTACGCTATGAAGTAACACGCAAAATACTTTAATTATAACTGTAGATATCAGGCAACATGGTCCAAGAACATGTAACATCGCCTGTCTCCCAATTGTAGCGAAAATAACCGAAGGGAACTTTGCTTCTAGAGAGCGGCCACGTTTTCTTTTGACAACTGTACATATCAGCCAGAACCTCAATAAGAGGAAAAACGCACTTACCCACTCACGCACACACACAGACACACACACATACACACATATATATACACATACATTTGCACAAAAATGAAATACACACGCGCTCGCACACACACGGTGTGGCATGCTGTGTACACTGGCGTTCAACGATATCTGTCCTCCAATTTTCTTATTGTGTAAGCCAGAGATGTCAAAGTAAGCGCATTTTTCTGAGCTTCAGTCGTGCGAGGGCATCAAGCGCTAGGTATGGAAGGAGAAAGGATTCTGTATATGAATTAAGCAGTCTGTTGGATTAAGAAAACAGTGGTGTGCAAACTTCAAACGGAACGTGAAATTTTATGTCGTTATTTTAATATGGATTCTTTCTATTAGAGATTATGTATGTATTGTCTGTAAAACGAAAGTACTAACACCTATTTCTTAATATTCCAGTTGTGTTTTAAACGTTAATAACATACTGAAGAGTTAAGAAGGAATATTCATATAAATTCCATAGTAGTAAAACTATACTGTGCTAAGTGAATGAAATACATAATTTATAAAGAAAGTGATATCCCAAAGAAAGAGATTATGACATAATAATTTGGAATTGATCTTGATGGTATCTTTAGCCTTATAAAAGTAATCAATAAACTAATCAAAACAATATTATAGTACAAAGCAAAGTTACCTAGGTATGTATTAACTGTAACTAATATTACATAACAAAACTCTTATCGCATTATGTTTTTAAGGTGATATTGGTACGCAGTTTCCTATCATCAGAATAATAAATTATTTTCTCGAATTCTGCTGAAGCTATAAAGCTGACGTTTTACCAACACATGGGCACATATTTTCTGTTTATGATCTAACAATAATTGCTTTGTTAATTTTTTTTCCTTACAAACATTTTCCATGCGAATATTTTCAAAATATTCAATACACTATCTTCAGTAATATTTATTTAAGATATATTAAATTTACGAGAACATTGTTTCAGTATCTGTAAGGCTACTAAATAAAAATATCTGAAAATTTCACTTTTCTGTACTAAAGTTGAGAAAATATTCCTTTTGAGTAAAAACACATTGTACTCTAAGCCTAAATACTTCAATTTTTTTTAATAAGTTTGCAATCTGACACGTATGCTCATTTTAATACGAGTATAAGTATAGTGCATCACTAACAACCATTATACACGAAAAAGTCTACTTGTGATAAATAAGGGTTAGAAACTTGTTCTGGGCGGCTATTCAATTTTTATATACATCTGAAGTCCGATTAATATAATATGTTGTTAATCAGCGATGTATGCAATGAAAGGGGAAAAAAACTGGCCACCCTACATCATTATCATTATCTCTTAGCTTAGTTGCCTGATGAGTGCTACCTATTGGTGTCACTTATGATGTTCAAACCTGTCTTCGGACAGTTGACTAAACAACAATAAACAAGTTGAAAAATAAACAAAAAAAATAGAAATGCGTATATCAAATAATCACAAAGTTACTCAATCAAAATATAGGAATATTAAACGTAGATTTAATATTAATATTCAACGTTCCATGGAGCAACTGTACATCCATCTAGCGGTTGTTTTAAATCGACGGTGGCGATCCTGCTGGTTGTTCTCTTTCACATGCTACCGTTTTCAACATTACGATAGCCAATGTGTTATATACGTGATCAGGGCCGGAACCTACGTGAACAAATCAACAAAGTTTCTTCAACAGCATTATCCGAATATGATATACGTGAATGTCTTGTACATACTTGTCGCAGATTTGTAGAAGAGATGAGAGCACAATTTCCTGACGTTGACAGAATAATGGCTAATGTTACAAAAGGTGTTTGCTAAGGCAGCGAATCGCATTTATGAATTCGCAAAACATTTCGCCGGTGTACCTATTCTTCCATCTTCAATTATTACCCGATGGGAAACGGGGGTTGAAATCAAGCAATAATATTATCGTGACAATTTCCAATCAGTAAAGAAGGTGATTCAGTTATTTGACTCAAGTGATGTAGCAACCAAAATATCCCAATAAATATTTAATGATGCAGCCATTGAATATAATATAAATTATAGTTAGTAGAATTTTGGGTTCTGCCAGCTATCATTGTAGCTTTAGAAACAACGAGTGCAGAACTCACTGCTCAGATAACACTGATTATAAATATTGTTCCTAATCTGAATAGCGCTGAAGATGAATTTGAGAAACGCATAGGCCTATGTACAAAAACGAAAAACATCTCATCATTACACAAATAAATAATAAGTAAATTGGTAATGATTATTACTTTATAATTAGTTTAGAAATATGTCAACACAAAATGAAAAGTATTTAATAATCAGTTATTTCTCTTGAATCAACTGTACTGCTGCCAGCATCAGACTGTCTATGGTTGTTCAACCCCATCCTAAGCCACATAAATATACTACGTTGCATAGCTAGTGGATAGTAATACTTTTCCCTGATTAATAAGTAATGTCGGATTTAGATCAAAAATTTAATTGAAGTGTGTTGTGACAAGAAATTAATCTAATGTTGAAAGTAAAGGTCATTAGAGGTTTGTTATCTCGCGACGGCACCAGTCCCTGTCTTTTGGCTTAGGTCTTCCAAGACGTTGTAAATCAACCTCGATTTGAAATATTTTTCGAAATGCGGCAGCTTATTTCCAATAATGATTTAGAAGGACTCTATTCTCAAATTCATCTTCGATAAATTCATTGTGGGGGGGAGGTTACTATGGGATAAAAAGAAAGTTCTTCTGCGTTTTGTGACAAGAGTACATTTCTAAAAGAAACGATGTTTGCAATATATAAACATTTTGGACTTAACATTTGTGATCCAAAATTTATTAAAGAGTTTTGAGTCTTCTATCTGTACATTAAAAAAAATTAATATAACTGCACATCTTCCAGTGATTTTGAACTTAATTTAGGCATACTATGCATTTCTTCATTGATTCTTCCATTGTTGTGTGTTGTAGAAAATTGCTGTTAAAACGAATTGTGTATTCTGGATAACTGTAACATTTTATGTATTATAGTGTAGGCCTATAATTGTATTGTGTATCAAATTGTGTATTGTAATTTTATTGTTTATTGTTCATATTGTGTATACACTGCCACCAGGTGATTGCCCACTTGCAGTGTAATAAATACATACATTATTTTTCTAAACCATTTTCCGCTCGGAATTTTAGTGAAGTTTTCACATCTATGTGGAGAAATACCTCTACATGTTGGTGCCTAGAACTTTTATTAACCTACCCTGAAAGATGTGTATTTTTTATTACCTATTGTCACAGTATTTTTTTTAATTGAAAATTGTATCTTAATAGCTACGTGTTGTAAAAATAAAGTTACAAGACCGCATTTCATCCGAAGCAGATTGCCCATTTGAAAATGCCAGAAGTTGGGTAACCTAACGTGAAAAAGATCCTTTTCGATTACCTCCATTCCCATTGCAGTGGTGCTCCATTATCTCTACACCTTCTTCTTATGGTTTTTAAGAAAATCGGTGATAAATAGGTACCGCGAGCATTCAAGCAATCTGTTATGGTGGTCTTTCAACTTTGCAGACGATGCGGTATGTTGTGAAATGTTTTCACATAGCAAAAACTCTAATGAAACATATTTCCTCTGAACATAGAAACAATTATTGTAGTTTTGCAAAATCTAACAACTTTCTTTTAATGTAAAGAATTTCTTTCAGTAAGGTCCAGTCTTATACTGTTATATTGTTACTCACTTCTCAATAAGATTACATGCATCTATTACATCACAGCCTGCGTCATGTGTATTCAGACTAATTTGCTTTATGAGTCTGTTATAGTCAGGCTGACTGCGAGGAGTGGCAGTCCTCGCTACTCTCCGGGATGTCTCATCGCAAGGTTAGTACAGATATTACCAAAGCGGTGTGTCATCTGCATAATCTCGAGGAATCTGGAAACCACCACCATTGTGATGCTTTTATCTTACATATGTTACAATAAGAAATCTTCACAGTTTTTACGCTCTTATAACTTTGTGATTAGTATATTTCTAATTGTTTTTTCATTTATGAAAATAAATGATTAATGAACGAAAGATTTGATGATAATGGAGAAATAATGTATGTATTTAAAATGAGAGGGGAATATTTGAAAATATTTGCCAAAATCAATTATGTTACACGTTAAAGTCTATATTCGCATCTTAGTTTTGAGATGAGAAAGTCTTCTACAAATGATCCAGTTTTATATCGGAAGACTTACATTTCTTGTTCAAGAATTTGTTTTACTAACAATTAATATGTCATCCATCGATATGATAGAACTGTTATAGAATGTCTGACGTGTGATTACCGAAGAAGGAATGGAAGTTTCTGTTATCGGACTTCTAGCTGAACTTCTTCCATTTCAGAATACAGGGCATTGTAAACATATTTTCGCTTACCGCACACCTCCAACTCTTATACCCAAGCGATTCTCATTTTCCAGTAACAGCATCAGTACCAATTGACAATCAAACGTTGGTCGCCACTTTTGTGTACGAAAATAAAATTAGTAAATATACTGTAAATGTAAATATTAGACGCCATTATTAATGATAATCAACATGGAAGTTCAAGGTTATTGTGATAATAGCTGCCCCAAGGCAGCATCTATTCGCGTTTTATCGATGTATTCTCTGTACACACTAAAAAATAAAGTATACACGGATATGTTTCTGCATTTCATATCTTATATTGCAGTATATGAAACGTATAATGATTAATTAAAAAAGCGAATTGAGCCAAACATGAAAATATTTTGATAATAAGCAATTTCGTACCAAGGAAAATGTTCCGAACTTGTCAATACAAACTAGTGTTGAGTACCAGAAGAACAGATTTGTATCATGGAGTTACACTTCTTAATATATATATATATATATATATATATATATATATATATATATATATATACTTCTGATTGAGGTTCTTGCTGATATGTACACTGACGTTGAAAGATATCTGACCCTACTTATCGATAGTGGTCGATAATTTGTTGGTGTAAGTGTGACTTCTTTAGTTATTACTAGACTTCGTTGAATTGCCACACGCACCATGCAATCAGGTTGCCGATGTACGGTAGTATAGAAGAGGTGAGCGACCGCCCGGTCTCGTAGTATAAGCAGTTCATGTTAAGAGCTGTGACCGGTCCAAATAGATAGAGCAGCTACAGCTGATTTATACCTATGTAAGCACTTGTTTTTGCATTACTGTGGTTGGAATAGTCAAAGCTTAACATTTTTTCAGTGCAGACAAGAATTCAATCAAACATACCACAATGAGAGTGTTGCTGTTCCAAACAATTGCCCCTGGAATACTCTTACCCCCGCAGCCAGTCTTGACCCGTTGGAAAACGTGGTTGGATGCTGTTAATTATTGTGCAGAATATGACGGAAAAATAATGGAGGTAATTGATGCATTGGATAGCACAGACAGTTCCGCTGTTGCAGCTGTAAAATCATTGCCTTCTGAACAGCTATTGGAATATATTCTGTTCATTGATTCTAATTTTAAAATCGTGTCCAAAAGCATCATCCTATTAGAATCGTCTAAACTACAACTCTCAGAAGCTCTTAATATAGTGTATAAAGAATCACAAACCGTTAACCAAAATAGCAATTCACTAATTTCAGAAAAAGTGAAATGTGAGTTGAGAAACTTTATTGCTAAAAATTCTGCCTATTTACAACTTCGTATTATAAATGATGTACTATCAGGTCACGACAAGACGTCTGAAATTGGTGTACTAAAAAGTAGTGAATTTCCGTTCTTCAAATATGCACCTATTATATCCTGTGATATAGAACGTACATTTTCCCAATATAAAAACTGTTTGAGTGACCATCGGAGGAGGTTCACTTTGCAGTCGCTCAAAATGTACGTAGCTCTTCACTGCAATGCACATATTCAAGGATGATGTGAGTATATTACATTCAATTTTAAGAGTTAATATATCTTACTACAAAATAATTGTGTATTTACATATTTAGACATTTCCTACTTCAATGATCATTCATTATATTTCTTGAATGCAGGATACAGGTTTTATTGTAACCGCAGTATACTGCTCAGTGTTTACATCAGAGGCATACTCCATCCGTTGCACGTCCCCTTCTCATACAGTCTATACCACGTGCATAGTAAACCTTACGATTCTCGTGGCAATTCCACGAAGTCTAGTTATTACTTTGAATAGATGACGAAGACAATAGTGAGTGTTGCCAATCGTACATAAATATAGGCCTACGCGCATTATAGAATTAAATTTTTCATCCCACTCTACTGATTGTGAAACAATACTGGGTTTATCTGGAAACCGCTTATATTGTTAATTATGAGAATAATTTATGCATAATCTTCATAATAATGTTCCCTGACACATTTTAAACGCCCCAATAATGTGCCACTTATTGAGAATAAGCGGAACACTTTCAAAGTTTGTCAATTTTTTATATCTTTGGTTATGACTTATCCAGTGGTTGGAAAGTTCGCTTACACGATCATGAAATCGTAGGTCGGATACCTTTGAACATCAGTGTACATACAGTCACGAAGCTCAATAAGTAGGGAATATGCATCCGTTCACAGTTGAACTTGCTAGTTGCTAACCATCACATGCTAGCACAATAATTTTAACAGTATCATATAGAGCCTTTATTGCATTTGTACACACATTTTCCACACTTTATGCAACATAAAAGTTGGACATTACATTCAGTAATATGATAGATTGACTTTGCGTGCACTGACATTAACATCCATATTTGATGGTATTTGTTAAACAATTGTGTTCACTTCAATATATAACGTTAAGGATTTAAAACTTATTTTAATTTATCATGATTTATCATGTTTTATTGACCAATTTTAGAAGGCAATGGTGTTATACATTAGCACAATAATTTTAACAGTATCGTATATAGTCTTTATTGCATTAATTGTACACACATTTTCCACAACTTGTGCAACATAAAATTTGAACTTTACATTCAGTAATTTGATAGATTGACTTGGCGTGCACTGACATTGACATCCATATTTGATGGCATTTGTTAAACATTCGTTCACATCAATATAACATTAAGGAGTTAAACCTTATTTAATTTCTCATGCTTTATCGACAAATTTTAGAAGGCAATGGTGTTATACATTAGCACAATAATTTTAACATGATTGAAAATATCATATACAGTTTTCATTGTATTTGTGCACACATTTTTTCGCAACTGATGCAACATATTACAGTTGATAATTTAAAATATTTGATATTGTTATGTACCGCCTGATGATGCTCCAAGAGGTCGAAACCGTTCGTATTTGGTAATAAATTCATAACAAATCTATACTAATAATAAATTTGTAACCGAAATTTTTCTGGTAATTTTCGCTTTTCCAAAAATAATTGATGTTAACATGTATAATTAACCATCCTTAGACCGATAATCGCATTTTTGAAATTTTTGTTTGTATGTATGTCTGGATGTTTGTTACCTTTTCACGCGATATTGACTGAACCGATTTCTATGAAAATTGGAATATAAATTAAGTTTGTTCTAACTTAGATTTTAGGCTATACGGAATTCAAAATACTTTATTTAAAAGGTAAGTTGTAAGGTGGCCTGAATTGTATAAATCGAAATATCTTGCTTATTATCGATTTTCGTGAAAGAAGTTACATAACAAACGTTTCTTTAAAGACGATTTCGGATAAGTTTTATTCTACACCAAATTTTTTTAGGACTGATATTTAACGAGATACACAAGTCTTAAAATAACAATACGTCTTATCAACGCAGCGCCGCCTCGACTCTTGGGCTATAATGAAATGAAACAAATTACTCCGTCTATTTAAGGCGGTCTTGCACACAACAAACGGAGAATATTATTCATTTAACACTATTTTTATACGGATATATTTGTATTCTATGATGGGAATATAGAAATATATAAATGTTTATCAATATTAATATACAGAGAATGTTTGTGTGTTTGTATGAAGTAATCTCGGAAGTTACTTAATCGATTTGGATAATGGCTTCACTATTTGAAAGTGCAGTTTTACTAGATTCACGTAATGTATATGAGGACTGAGGTAAGATTATTATAGATCCTTACGCACAGAAAACTTGATATTCTGTCGAAATATTGTATAATTGATTATTTAAATTTTATTTTGTCCACATAAAATACTCTAATTTTATATATACACTTCAGTTTCTTTTTGTCCACAGAACATATTAATATTTTTTAAGAGTTCTGTCTAAAGATGAGTACCGGTATTTTTACAGGACAAAAAATACAGCACATAGAGTAAAAATTAGTATTTCACCGTTGAGTTCACTGGGGCTCAGTTATTTTACAAAGTGTCACGAAATGGCGTTCCATCGCCATAATTTACCTATATACGTTTTCTGTGTTTCTTAAAATAATATTCATGTACCACATTCATTTTCATTTTTTATTTACATAAACAGTGGTGCACAACCGAGTGAATTGGCTCAGATGCTAGAGTTTGAGACTAGCATTCGGGAGGTCACGGGTTCAAACTCTGTGGCCTACCAATCTGACTGAGGTTTTTCAAGGTTTCCCTTATTCATAAAGGTAAATGCCATAGGCCTATATGAAATTTACATGCCATTATTCATCACCGCCTCAATTACCAATACGATAAACATTAATCAAAATCTATCATTAGTTACATGAAAACATGCCATCTTCATCATACTATACAAAAGAACTCAACAAGAGTAAAAACGACCTACTGGTATACCCACACATTCTGAGCACGTAACATGTTAAAGCGTGTATAAATAAACTTAACAAAGAAAAAAGTTGCACAGTGAGGCCATATAAAAAATTATCTTCGTACGCAATCCACTCTATGTTGACATTAGTTTGAAGTGATTTATTAAAAGATGAATTCAAGACTAATTTAGAGAATTGTTAAACGAATTATCATTGCACCAAAAACGCATCCTTGTACCAAATGAGTGCTCTCTGGACCAAAATGATCGTATTTTAATTATTTAAATGCAGCGAAGCGCACGGTATGACTAGTGTTACCTGTATATAGATATATTTGAAAACAGTTATACTATGTGACTTGTTTTTTGTATATTTTTTGGATTGTTAAGTCGTTAAGCTTGATAATTATAGAAACTTGATATAAAATATATACCTAGGTATTTGTTTGGAATCTTAATAGCGGATTATGCCACGTGACTTCTCCATCCAATCATAAACGATACGTCCATTGACACACTGTCTTTTACAGAGCCACTATACTGTTAATGTATCGAAGGCAATCTGTCATCTGTCGGTATCAAGTGAAACTCCTGATTTCGTGCATAATTTCAATGCACTAATTTAAAGGTCAGTTATAGATGCAAATTTATCAGAACCTCATTTTGGAGAGTGGCAAACTGGGCACTTACTCTAAGCGGCAGGATATAGGTGCGTCAAATTACTGGAAACTTGTACAAAAGTTGGCTGAAATGGAACGTAATTCCGGTAATTGTGATATAATTAGTGTCCTGGGCCCTGAAAATATCCACTTGTAAGCTTAAGTGAATTTAAGGATATTAGAATGACAATGATATAAAAACGTTTTCAGAATTAATTATGTTTCAGCAGTGGACAACTATTCCATAATAAAACCAGAGTTGTAATTAGTGTAGAATAGAGACAAGGAATACAGTAGGAATAAAATCTATGTAAATAAAAGAGTAGACAACAGCCTACATCTACATGAAAGTGCATTCAATATTGATTTATTATTATTATTATTATTATTATTATTATTATTATTATTATTATTATTATTATTATTATTATTAATTATTATGAATTGTAATTTATTGAACGTTTATAAAACAAAATTAATACCATTTTCATTAACATCACATGATCTTGAACAACTAAATATAAATAATAATAGAAATATAACAATACATGATTGTAACCTACCTACTTGCTTATGTAATGCTTTGAGTATATCCTCACGAGTTAAATATTTAGGCATTATTATTGACCAGCATTTAAAATGGGACAACAAATGTAACAGATTGCGTAAAACAATCCACAAATTGTCCATTCTACGTTCTTATTTACCTGTTTATGTTCTACGTACTGTGTACTTAGCTCTGTTTCAATCAATAATTCAGTATGGTATATTAGGTTGGGGAAGAATGGAAAAATCGACTCTCCATCCTTTAAATTTGCTCCAAAAAATAATTACCAAAATTTGTCTATATAAACCTTATGATTACCAACGAAATTAATTTTTCAGGAATTTGGTGTATCAAATCTAGAACAAATTTATAAACAAACATTGCTGATTTACTTCCATAAAATTATAAAAAAAATTAAATTTGATCATCATGAATACCATACGAGACAAAACTACAGTTTATTTCTAAATACCTCCAAATGCCACACAACTGCTGTATTAAAACAAAGCAGAAATTTTGTATCCAGAATATATAATCCATTAATTAGAGCTTACCCTGAACTAAGTACACTGAACACACATAGATTTAAGAGACAAATAAGATTAATTATTTCTTTTGTCTTTCCTTAAGCTATATGGATTTAAAATTGTAATCTAATACTCGTGTACTTGGAATTTTCTATATTTGTATATGTCATTACATAGTCTATATTTTAATACCATTGTGCTGATTTAACACTCTTCAATTTTATATAAGTAGACTGAACTGCGCCCGAGCACGAGCTTCTACTCTTTCCGGCTGCAATGCGTAATGTAGTGTAAACCTTGTGTATTAAATAATTAAATTTGAATTTGAATATTTGTGAAATATATTACTTAGAATTCTCCACTGTCATTGTGACTACATCAGTTATTGCATTATTTTCAGGCCAGTGCAAGAAGTCAAAATAAAAATAAATCCTGTGTATATTTTATTTGGAGGGGAGATTACTTATTTTTTCTTGCACAGGGGCGAACGGACCCCTAAATACGACCCTGAGAGTTATATCTAATAAAAATTGCGTTGTCGACTGAAACACTTGTACACTCTTAGACAAAAAAAAAAAAAAAATGACCGGACTCTTGAAGCGTAAATTTGTCTTTCCGTTCGGCTGTGCGCCTCATACACAAGACTAAAATCAGAGTAGTAAGGACGAAACCAGCGAGATCCAAGAACATAATCTTATACCGTATCGGGAAACAACGATTTGACCTACGTGCGTGTGTCATAGCTCCGTGGTAAAACTCGGACTTCACACGCAGAAAACCCGCGTTCGTACCCGCCTTCGTGTAAGTATATGTATTTGTTTCGTTTTATTTTTTCTCTAGCTAGAAACAAATGATACATTTATTAAAGTGCACAGGAGTTTAGATTAGTTCAAAAATTAAACAAAAACATTTAGTAATATCGGAGACTTATTCCTAATTACCCTTGAATTAAAATAGATGCTCAGTTCTTGGAACTTCTCCCTTCTCCATAAGGAGTGTTGATCAGTTACTATAATTTGTATTAGTAGTAGTAGTAGCTGTAGTAGTAATAATAATAATAATAATAATAATAATAATAATAATGCAACAAGCAGAATAATAATAATTTCATAGTATTACAAACACAATAATAATAATAATCATCATCATCATCATAATATTAATAGTATTGCAAAAATTAGATGAATAATGTTAAAGACAAAACCAATGTGTTCCAGATATTGGCTACACTCGTAAATAGTGCCGTTACATATCTGCTTTGTAATAGCTCCTTGGTAACAGTCTAGTTTCTTGTGTAGGCGATTCAAGGTAGGATGCAGGCGGTTATAGATGCGGAGGGATTACATACCCAGTCTTGAATTTTTTTGTCTATTTTGATTTTTGTTAATTGGTCTCCGAGATGTATTTCTTTATTTTGTTTAATACAAAGAAAAGGATGATGTTTGTTTATTCCTATCCGAGAAGGATTTCTTTCACTTAAGGTTTATTTTTGTTTATTTCTATCCGAGAAGATTTCGTTTAGTCTCTTTAAATTCAAGATACAAGGGAAAGGATTGCTATTATGTATCTAACTTGCCCTTTGTAAATATTAACTTTCTGTTAAATATTTCACAGTACTGGTTATTATCAGTATACAAGAAGTAAAAAATGAGAATGAAAAAAACAAAGCATAGACTGAGATTCGATCTGGAAATCTTTCGGATACAAGATCACAATGCTACCGACTATGCTATGCGAGAGAGACGATGACTCTTTAAGAAGCATGTTATGTAATCATCATATAGTGGTGGCAGTGGAGTGTTGGAAACATTTACGACAGAAGAAATTCGTCCGCGTGTATATCATGCTCTGACGAATGCACCCGAAGTCTTCCGAATCGGACATAGAATCTGAAGCCCGGTCATTTTTTTTTTTTTGTCTAAGAGTGTACAAACATTAATAGATTTACAGTTAATGGAAATGAAATCTAAAGAATTCAATTTTGACGTAGAGCCTACTATCGTATTTGTTTCAGCAACTGTTGATCGGCGGAGTGGCCAACTTGGGGAATATTGCCACTGGACTCACAATCGGTTTTTCCGCCGTGGCACTGCCAGCCATGCAGGCAGCTCATCACGAGCCTCCAGTCTCCGACGAGCAAGCTTCTTGGATAGGTGGGTGCACTTGTTCACTACAGAAGTTAAGCAAGGACACCGCTCTTTGCTCTCACAGTCATTCGAGATCTGCCTCAGCAATTTTGTTAATGATTTTATGATGAGACCTAAGATTTTTAGGCTCGTTTAGCGTAGGCTGAAAAATATGTTCTTTAATGCACGTAGTTTTAGGCAATATTATCGCTCGAGAGTTTCTAATGTTGCATACATGTAGGGATTTTCACATGAAATTGATGCATCTATCTTATTCGAGCCAAAAAATGCGAGGTCAATGATGAAGCAACATTTTAATTGCATCGTAAGAGTTGCGACGTTCTTGGTGGTTTTGACTACCTACTGTAATTGGCCGTTGGATTTCAGATTCTCGAGTTAAAATCCAGCATAGTATCAGTGACAGGTTATGGTATTTAGTACATAAGGGCAAATGGTGCGATATCATAGTTATAAACGCTCACATCCCTACAGAAGAGAAAGACGACCATTTAAAGGGTAGCTTCTATGAGGAATTGGAACATACTTTTGATCAGTTATCTAGCTATCACATAAAAATTTTATTGGGGGATATCAACGCTAAAGTAGGACGGGAGGATACATTTAAGCAAACTATTGGAAAAGAGAGCCTACACGTAACTAGTAATGACAATGGAGTTACGTTAGTTAACTTTGCGACATCAAAAAATTTAATTGTCAAAAGTACATTTCCCCATAAGGCTATACATAAATATAGGTACTTGGATTCTCCAGATGGATTGACACACAACCAAATAGATCAATCTTGATAGATAAATGGAGACATACTAATATAGTAGATATTCGAACTTTCAGGGGTGCAGACTGTAATTCTGACCATTATTTGGTAACTGGAGAATTAAGGGAAAGAATCAGTAGCCAAGCGAGTAGAGCAACAAGTTAATATTAGTAAGTTCAATATTCTGAAATTATATGTCGAGGAAACTAAGCAACGTTATCAGGTCGAAATTTCAAATAGGTTTTTCACTTTAGGAAGTTCCGACGAAGTTGAGAAAGAGATAGATGTTAATAGCGTGTGGGAAAATATCAGAGATAGTATCAAAATTGCAGCTGAGTTATTATGAAAATAAGAAAAAGAAATCGTGGTTTGATGAAGATTGTTGCACGGTAGTAGAAAGAAGGAAACAGGCAAAATTGAAATTCTTACAGGATCCAGTTGAGGAGAATAGAGATAATTATTTTAATGAAAGTCGAAAAGCAAGTCGTACACTTAGGAATAAAAAGAGAGCTTACTTGAAGGAAAAACTGAATGAGGTAGATACAAATAGTAAGAATAAAATCATTCTAGAATTATATATAAGGGAAAAAGGCATTTAAGAATGGATATCAGACAAGGGTAAACGTGAACAAGGATGAGAATGGTGACTTGCTTGCAGACTCTCATTCAATCCTAAACAGGTGGAAAAACTATTTTGGGCAACTACTAAATGTACAAAATTCAAATACAAAGTGCTGAGCCATTCATACCGGAACTCACACTTTCAGAAGTCGAAATTACAATAAAAAGTACAAGTCTCCAGGTATCGATCAAATTCCAGCAGAATTAATACAAGGGGATGGAAGCGCATTGTCTAGCGACATTTTAAACTTCTACTTGCTATTTGGGAAAAGGAAATTGTACCAGAACAATGGAAGGAGTCCACTATTGTACCTGTTTTCGAGAAGGGGGACAAGACTGTGTTAACATTGAAGGAATATCACTTTTGTTGACGTCGTACAAAATTTTGTCCGATATTCTTTTGAGAAGATTAACTCAATATGCAGATGAAATTATTGGGGATCATCAGTGTAGTTTTAGGCATAATAGATCGACTATTGATAATATTTTTTGTATTCAACTGATACTGGAAAAAATGGGAGTATAAGGGTACAGTACATTAGTTATTCATAGATTTCGAAAACGCATATGACTCGATTAACAGAGAAGTTAGGGGAGAGTCGGGTAGTATCGGACAGTGCGTTTCTTGCATCTACCACAAGTTGATAGTACCTGATTGACATGGTTACGTTTCTGTGATGTCGCATAGAGAAACGTAACCATGTCATTCAGGTACTACCATATGGTGGTAGATGAAAGAAACGCACTGTCCGATAATAACCGATGTCCGATACTACCCGACTCTCCCCTATATATAATATTGTTATTGAATATTGTATTCCCACGAAACTAGTTCGATTAATTAAAATGTATCTCAGTGAAACGTACAGCAGAGTCCGTATAGGCCAGAAGCTTTTCCAATTCACGCGGGCTAAAGCAAGGATATGCACCATAATCTTTACTTTTTAACTTTGATCTACAATATGTCATTAGGAAAGTCCAGGATAACAGAGATGTTTGGAATTGAGCGGTTTACATCAGCTCCTTGTTTATGCGGATGACGTAAATATGTTAGGAGAAAATCCACAGACTATTAGGGAAAACATAAGAATTTTATTTCTAGGAAGTAAAGAGATAGGTTTGGAAGTAATTCCCGAAAAAACAAAGTAAGCTTATATGATTATGTCTCGTGACCAGAATATTGTACGAAATGGAAGTATAAAAATTGGAATTTTATCTTTTTGAAGAGGTGGAAAAATTCAAATATCTTGGAGCAACAATAACAAATATAAATGATACTCGGGAAGAAATTAAACGCAAAATAAGTATGAGAAATGCCTGTTATTATTCGATTGAGAAGCTTTTAACATTCAGTCTGCTCTCAAAAAATGCTGAATGTTAGTACTTAAAAAAAGAAATTATAATAACGGTTCTTCTGTATGATTGTGAAACTTCGACTCTCACTTTGAGAGAGGAACAGGGATTAAGGGTGTTGAGAATAAGATAGAAGTTTTTCTCTATAGACAGTTTGTTTAAATGATTATAGGAGAGCTAGCTCTTTAATGTATAAATACATTTAAGTATCACATCTTTCAACTGACTGCCTGTGACTGACCGTTCCCCTTTACCTACCCTACCCTTCGATACATGCCGAATAGAGTATAAGATATTGTCGGGTATGGTCAACTTATCGTATTTTCCAACCGCTGCCGCAGAATAATGATTACCGAACACAGAATTCCAGCTTTTAAAGGTATTTTCCGTTTAAAGGTACTGTAGTTCTAACTAGAACGTTTTATACTTTTGCCCAGATAAGATGAGGAGCAAGAATTCAAAAGAGACTTTGTTCTTCAAATAGAATTTTATTTATTTATAATTAATTAATTATTTAATTAATTAATTAATTTACTTATTTATTTATTTATTTATTTATTTATTTATTTATTTATTGATTTATTTATTTATTTATTTATTTATTTATTCTGGCGGAGTTAAGGCCATCAGGCCTTGCCTTCTCTACCACACCACCAGAATACAAATAGACATATACAGGAAGCAAATGCAGATAGAAGAAAGAAATAAGAAATAATATTAAAATTGGAGACATAAATACAAATAAAACACAAATGCAAAAAGAATGAGAGAGAAAAAAAGTTATATATACTAGTAGCTAGGCATATAAGATTACAATGGGTACAAAAGATACCCAAAAAAGTAATAATAATAATAATAATAATAATAATAATAATAATAATAATAATGGTTTATTTTAACTGGCAGAGTTAAGGCCATTCGGCCTTCTCTTCCACTCAACCAGTGCGATACAAAAATACAAAATTACTATATTTCTAAGGAGCAAAACATAATTAATAAAATACAATAGAATACATAACAATTCTTTTACCTTCCCAACACTCCAATGAAATAATTATGTACTAATAATAACATTAATAATGATCATAATCATACCTAAATATAATTAAATCATTAAACTCGATTATGATTATAATTACAACTTCAATTTGCCTGCGTCAGTAAGAAATTGTTTAGCTTTGTCTTGAAAGTAGTTATTGTCTGGCAGCCCCTAATCTTCTGAGGTAGAGAATTCCATTCACGAGGGACGGAGACAGTGAAAGAGGATGAATAGTGGGATGTGGGAAGTTTTTTTCTTGTTACCAATGTTACAATTGTATACTGACTACTTAATTGAAGCACTGAGATCAAAACGGGACTAGTCATGTAGAGGCAATTTTGAGAAAAACACATAAAACTTCACAAACTGAATTGTGCTTTTTTAACTCCTTGCTTTCGGAACTATTACCTTGCACTTGGCCACTTATACTTGTTCCACAATGAGTTAATTTATTTTAGAAAAGGTTTTAAATGTCCCCTTTTTGATCAAAATAAACAGACTTTCATTTAAAAGAATAGTAAGCCAATTTAAAAATAGTAATCTGTTTTGGTATATTATTATTACTATTGTTATACAAGGTGCGGCAGAGGGATTGGACTATTTTCAAATGGAAATAACTCAGTAGTTATGTCTACTACAACAAATCTATTACTACCAAAAAAGCTGGCTATGTATGCCATTTGGTGGCATACATTTAGATGGTCTTGGAAATTATATCCTTCAAATGGTATCCGTCTCTCTCTCTATGCACTCTTCAAGTCTTTCCCGGAAGTTGCGTGCCACTCTTTTCAAAATTTCGCCATCTATGTTGACGATTACTGGGTAATAGCAATCTTCAGGTCATCAGTTGTTTAAGGGCCTGTTTACGTACACTTTCGACTTCAGGTAATCCCACAGAAAGTACTTGCACACTGTAAGGTCAGGCGAGCAGGGAGGCCAGGGAATGTAGCCACGCCGAGAAGTGATGTGCCCTGGAAACATGCGGCGAACAACTGGCATTGAATTTTCTGCCGTATGACCCGTGGCACCATCTTGCTGAAACCATACAATTTGTCTAGCAATTCCCTGTAGACGCCTACGCAGTTCTGGTTGAAGAAATGTTCTCAGGATTTCGACGTAACGTTCACTAATCATTGTCACAGTGTTCCCGTTCTCCTCAAAAAGTACGGGCCTATGACGCAGCATCTAGACACAGCACACCAAACTGTAACCTTTGCACAGTGAAGTGGACGCTCATGTAGTTCGTTAGGATTTTCGGGGGCCCAGTTTCTAAAGTTCTGCTTATTAACATAAACATTTAAAGGGAAATGTGCCTCGTCACTCTTGGACATAAAAACTTTGTCAGCCAAAATTTCTATCATTCTCTCGGCGAATATCCTGCGTTGAACATAGTCTCCGTCATTCAATTGCTGAACAATCATAAGTTTATATGGATGAAACTTAAGATCTGAATGCAATATTCAGCGCACAGAACATTCTGAAAGTCGCAGTGCTATATCATGCCGTCTAGATGATCGATGTGGACTCCTCGTAACAGCCACTCTTACTCGCTCAATGTTATCTGGCGTTCGTACACTTCGAACGTGGCCTGGTGGTTTGTTCTTGCAAGCTGATCCTTATAATAGAAAGTTTTGCACCCATCTCAATATGGTATTGCGAGCAGGAACGGCTCCGTGGCGGCCAACATTAAATAGGAGGCGACAGGCAGGCACGCTGGGTTTTGACAACTGAAACACCATTCTTTAAAAATGTATCGATAACGAAAGCACGATGTTCCAAGCTCCATACTTCTATGATTAGACAAAATGGTATCATAAATGCTAACAAACGATATCCATAACTCCTCATACTGCACAGTAACCAACCTTCTAAAACCGTCCGATTCCTTTGCCGCACCTTGTATAAATGTTAAAGCTAAAAAATTAGTTGTCACCTCACAATTAGAGAGTCATTCTGTATTATATTCATATCCTCATTGTAAAGAAATGTGTTTTAACAATCTCTAAAGAGCATACAATAATTGAAAAATTGTTTGGGGTCACAATGGTCTTTTTATGAGTGTCATAAATATCTTCGGCGCATTGCTTTCCTAGTACGAGGCATGTTAAAGGCCCAGTCATGACGGCAGATGACGTCACGAGCAGAGTTAAATGGTATGATGGCCCCTACCTTCTATTCTATTTTTCTTGGTGATCCTCAATCTATTGAGAGACGGACTACCTTGGCTCGTTGCTACGAGTATGGGAGAAGCCGCAATAAATCAACAAGAAAGTGGTGCCATAAATGCCAGAAATGGGTGTGCAAAGACCATTTGAAGAAAGTATGCTCAAATTGTTTCCACAATTAGTGCTTTTGTGTGAGATAACAAAATAGAAACTATATGTTAAAAAATCCTCAATATATGGCTGTGAAAATAGAACTGAAACTCTAAAAAATAATTATTATTGCATTGTTAGAAAGTGCTTTTATGTTGTCAATCATATCTATTTGTTACAATCGTGTATACTTCAAACATATGAAATTATTTTTCTCTTAAAGTATATGTGAGCACATACAGAACAGTAGAAATTAAAAATATTTAGTGATATTCATATTTTAACATTTTTTGAAAGTGTTATATTTGTGTTGAGGTAATTTTGATACTAGATTGTGATTATAAATAAATAACTCAATCGTTTTTTCTCAGTAAAATGTCAGCATTATTAAATAAATGTATATTTTAAAAATGGATTACAGCTGTAATCCACGCGCCTCATTACGTAACAAAATGTGTACGCCTAATGAATGAATCCAGGCAGAGAGATATTGAGGAAGACTGGAAACCCCAGGATGGTTGCGGAGAGGACGCCCCCTCCATTAAGCGGACGAAGATATGCGTCTTGACCTGAATATGTCTATGAAATGAGATGAAGAAGATATAAGATATGATAAATTCTCTTTCTATACGGGAGGGAAAGTGAGATGGACCGTGGCAATGAATATTCCAACCCGGAATTTGACTAAGTAACTGTGGAAAACCACAGAAAAACCACAGTCAGGTTGGTCGGTCCCGGAATCGAACCACGGATCTCCACTGAACGCATGAGCCACCTCGCTCGGTTATGTATAGGCCTAATGTAATTATATTAGTGCTCGTTACATAAAAAATTTTTGAACGTTCATTAGTTATTATATTTAACAGATGAGTTGGGCATTGTTCAAACTTACCCAATATCAGTACAAAGGTATCCAAACATTGGGCAGTTTTGAACATGTTACAAGAGTTTGTTCTGACTTAATTTACGTTTCAGATTTAGGTAATTTCTGCAAATGTAAAATTGTGAGATGTTTTTGAGCAATGTTCTTTAATTCTATGTCATTTAAAGTTCAAAAAATTAATAATAGATGTGATTAATGGAAATAAAAAGTGTTAAAAAGTGTCTTCCCCTCCTTTACAATTGAGAGAAAAACAACAATTTCAGTTATTGCAATCAGAATGCTTCACAGTTTCATATACCACCTACGTAGTAAAAGTACATCGTTTTCCAAATGACTAGAATTTTCTTTCTTTTCAAATAACAAATGTTAATATTTGTGTGCATTTTTATAAATTTAGAGCCCCTTTGTAATATTATATTACAGGTCCCGCACTAGCTTAAACAGCACTCTGTTTGGGTGCAGAGGCAAGCATGGTTATCATGTGATGCATTTCCACCAAACAGTGTTACGTTGTCTTTCTAGATAATTTCTTTTGCAAGAAACAATTCAAGAAAAAAAAATTAAGCTGATTTTTAAGAAATCAAATTCCATGTAATTTTTTTTTAGTGACTGCTGTCATTATCCTTAAGTAAACATAATAAAATTAACAGTATATTTCCCACAGATCTTTTCCGTAAATATTGAGTATTATTTTGAAAGGAAAACATTTGCACAGACAGCATGTCAAGAATCATTTTCGGTACTAGAAATGTTTAACATATGTCAAAATATTACACTCAATTGTTTGTAGTTGTCAGAGTTATCTTTATATTTAGGCATATTAACAAGATTAAAATATTACAACGAATTAATAAGTCACTACACAAAATTCATTTACACATACAGTTTAACTTTGTAGCATTTCACACAAAGTTAAATTTAATATAATCATAAAAAATATATAAAACATATCATTTACTCTGATACCTCTTCTATGTTATAATTTTTTAAATATATTTTATGTTTTGATACCTTCTTGGCCGAAGTACCACTTAAAAAGTTTGCATTTTTAGTAGCTTTCACAGTTTTTACAATTTCTTCAGTCTCACACTGTAACGTATGTAGGCCTAACATCTGGTCTATTTCATTTTCAAGATACAGTTGCTCAAGTTCTTCGTGCTCTGATTCCAATGTTTTCAACTTTTCTTGAACTTCAATTTCTTAATTATGCTTCCATTAAATAAGCCTTTTTAGCCCTAGTTTCAAGATTATTTATTTCACAGTCAAGCAACCACTCATCTTGTTCAGAATACTTTTCCTTTGCGGTGCATCCTCTGGTAGCAAAACGTTACATGGTATAGCAAAGTATTCGTCTATGACAGAAGGCAGTTGCTTCAATCGTTCTTCTGCACAAGTGATACATTCCGTCTCCAAAGCACTTGTTGCAGACTTAATTGCACTATGCTGGCTCTGCAAATTCTGTATTAGTTTGTCCTCTAGTTCTTTTGTTTTACACTGAATATTGTCAATAACAATGCTTTGTACACAATTTAAAACTGTTTGTGTGCTAAAATTATATAGTTGCAACTCATACGCCTCCTTTAAACAATTATCATGATTACGGTCCATTAGGATACTTCTCAACATTTCCGTGTTCATAGGGCTCTTCTCTCGGAAAGTAGAAAAAGGAGAAATTCCAAAAGAACTTTATTTGACTTCAACAATTCACCACTACACATAAATGCATAGGGTTTAATTCCATTGTGCATATTTCCTGTGCATAAATGCTCTGCGGGCAAGAATTGGTGAGATATCAGAGTAACTTACTGTAAGAAAACTGAGAGGTATCCTTTGTCCATAGGACATGAGAACTGAAGAACTATAAATATATCTGAATCTGTCAATGTAACGATTGAGGTAAGTTTGTAGATCTTATGCACTGAAAGTACAAGAGAATGAATTTTGTACAAGTATAAGACCGCCAGTGTTGCGTGGGTGTGTGTATCCAATGCAAACTCACTTCATTTGGGTGATGCAGGCTTCGCCAGTATTGCTATTTAATAATATGAAATAATTTATTTGATTAATTTGTGTACATATTATTTTATAATTGCAATGTAGATTAAAATCTTGCCATTCTCGCAGCATCATTGATCTCTGTGAGCATGCTGCTGGGGTGTATCCTGGTGGGACCACTGCTAGACCGCCTGGGTCGCCGGGTGACTCTCATAATGGTTAACATCCCTTCAGTGTTCGGGTGGCTCATTATTGCCTTGGCTTCGCAACGCCACAATTGGTTCCTTTGCCAGGTGTATGTGGGTCGACTGCTGACTGGATTGTCTTCAGGATGCACAAACTCTCCTTCCGTAGTGTACGTCAGCGAGGTGTTAGACAAGGATTTGCGTGGTTTAGTAGTCACATGGAGTTCCTTAGGTGAGTAGTGCAGTTCACAAGAAATCTTCCTCGTAACACTCAAAATCTTGTAGAACTCAAAAGTTTTGTGATTGTGCCAGTTAATGCCAGTAATTTTTGTGATTTTGTTCAAATATGAAATAATATAAATATAAAAACAAATTGACAACAATAGATATATTTTTACAAAACCTGCCTCACACATAAAATAATTAGTTTATTATAGGCAAAGAGCTTCTGAAACTCAACATTCATTCTCGATTTTCAGGTGTGTCTTTTGGAATTCTTCTAGTCTACATTCTGGGATATTTCTTCCAACAAAACTGGCGGCTGATAGCTGGAATATGCACTTTTCTCTCGTCGATATCCATCGTCACTGCGAGGTACCTACTGCCGGAAACACCCGTATGGCTGATTTCTAGAGGAAGGATACGTGACGCAGAAGTGTCTATGAGACTCATCAGAGGAGTGCCTCAAAAACAGATTCTTCCGGAAAGCTTGCAAGTGGAGCTGGAGACCATTACCACTCAAAGTGCGCTACAACATTCCAGCAACTGGAGGGACGAATTGGCTTTCCTCAAGCGACCTGAGGCCTATAAACCTATACTTATCATGAACGCATTCATGTTTTTTCAGCAGTTCTCAGGGATATATGTGATTATCCTTTACGGAGTCACCATAGTCCAAGAGATAGGAATCACATTCGATCCTTATATCGTCACTGTCATCATTGGAATCATCAGATTGATGATGTCACTCGTCATCAGCTACGCGTCGAAACGTTTTGGACGTCGGTTACTATGCACCGTGTCTGGAGTGGGTATGACATTCTCGATGGGTGCACTGGCAGCATTACTCAGTTTGTCTCAAGATGTGTCCCACACATGGCTATTGATCACTGCTCTTATCCTCTTTATCGTCTTCTGTACTATCGGTTTCCTGCCTCTCCCGTACGCCATGATAGGAGAAGTGTTCCCCCTGAAGATAAGGGGTCCGGCTTGCAGCGAGACTATGTTCATGGGAGCCATTCTGTGGTTTTTGGTAGTTAAGTTATTCTCAAGTATGAAGAACTGGATGGGTTATTACAATGTTTTCGCGGTGTATACAGGTGTGATTGCCATAGGAACGGCTGTCATGTATTTATACTTGCCAGAGACTCAAGGGAAAAGTCTCTACGAGATAGAGGAAGCGTTTCGGGACTATAGAAAAGATGTTAGAAATATAGAATTGAGAGATAAGTCTTTCACAATACAAGACACAAACATTTAGTTCTATTTTGGTTTTATTTCGTACCGTTACACCTAATACGTAATAAGAGAATCATTCCAGAGTAATAGAAACCGTAAAATTTTCTGCCCAGGAAGGATGTGTTTGTTCATCTGATTTTCTATGTTTTCCTCTGTGTATAACGGAATGAAGTGTGCGTCATGAAGCGTATATTTATATTATTTTTAATTCTAAAGATAAAGTTTAATTCTGTGGTGTTATGGCAGAAGCTGGTATGTATATCCTTAAACACAAAGAGTGACCGATCTCCTATAGAGTGAATTTGTCTAAGTCCACTTTGGGCAGCACCTAGTCCACACGAATAGGGAAGAGTATTTATTTTGCACCCAATATACTCTTTGAATTTATCGTTGTTATAGATTTTTCGTAACACTTGACCTATAAGCAGACAGGAAAAGCAACAAACAATTAAAACAAAGAAAAAACAGAGCGGCGTCGTGCGTAAGAACATCCATCACGTGTAAGCCTAAGATCTCACGGAATCAACCGAAGTCTTCCGAAGGGGACTTAGCGTAGGCGACCAGTCATATTTATTTTTGTCTAAAGCTGTACATATTAGTGATTTTAGAGGGAAGCAATTTTAAAGTTTACTCTTTCAGAAAAATCAGGGATAGATTAGAAGGAATACTTTCTTTATTAGTTAGTCATAAATTATTACACTTCACATATTTATATTACAACTGGTTCTGAACATATTCAGAAGTGTGTTCTAAAATTACACAAACCTGATATGTCAAGTTTTGTCATGTCAAAGAAATGCCCAATACATAATACATCAGAACATGTTATAATATTTTTAGACTGTATCTCCTTCACTCAACATTGGAAATAATAGAGTGAATAGGTTCTTCTTTTTAAAGGAAGCGATAGGCATTGAGAATTTGCAGGTTAGACTGAGTCCTGTTTCTGAATATTCATAGGTCTATCTTTCTTGGTGCATCTCGAGTCCATTGTCCAGAAATCTTCATCACTGTTTATGATGTACTTGAACTGGAAGATGCCTAATTGCTCCTCGTACCGTAAAAATTTTATTTCAACGAGTTTATCTTTTCGCCATTAATATCTGTGTTATTCTTAATGAAGTCAATCTATTGCTAGGTTTACACGGAGACAGTTTAGAGCGAGAGAAGGTCTAAAGTATCAGGAGAGCTATCTAACGGAGTGTTTACACGGTGACAGAATATAGCTTCTCTAAACCCATCAGCGAGCTCTCATGAGATTTATATAACTCTAAACTCTAATGTTACTCTCCAGACCGTTTACATGGTGCAGACAGTTTAGAGTGAGAGAAAGCGTTGAGAGCATGTAGAGTAGAACAGGCTGGTTAGTGCGTTTACAACTATGGCAGAAGCACAACATATTGTGGCGGCTGTAGTGATTGGAATTCTTCTGAAGAAAAGAAAGCAGAGGAGAAATAGATGTACATGGGAAAAACCTGGATATCTCGCCGGAACACGCATGGAGCCTACACGTGCCTTGTCAGTGAGTTACGGAAGGAAGATCCAATTCAGTTAAAACATTTTCTGAGGATGTCATCATCAGAAATAGAAGAATTAATAACTTTGATCGGACCTGCAATTGGCAAAATGACACAATTATGAAGATTGCCATTAGTATAAAGGAAAGGCTGTTGGTCACAATACGCTTCCTAGCAACAGGTTTGTACCCTAAACACACTATTTTATTGTTCTAAACACACTAAATTATGAATAATAATAATAATAACAATAATAATAATACCGGTAATAAATAAACACGTGAAAAGGATAGACTACAGTGATCATGTAAAATGTGTGAAGTTTCTTTCATTATGTCTGAAAAGGTATGGTGTATGAATTGAACAACAGGAAGGTAGTGTCTGAGTTAAAATATGTAATATCTTTTCATATCAAGAATGACAACCATTTATTTAATATAATTGAGACGTAGAAGTTTTGAAATTACGTCTATAAACCATAAAATATTGTACGAAGCATTTAATACGCAACGGTGAGTCCTTTAAATGCCCCCAAATGTCAAGTCAGTAAGTGTTCCGCTACGAATAACTAGAATCGAATAGCGCCCTGAGCGGCGGAGTTGGCGTCTGCTACGTTTACACGGCGAGAGTTTAGAGAAGAGAGCAAGAGATTATAGCTGAGTATAGCTCGTGCGGAACCTGGTAAAGCTTGGAGGGAGAGAGCAGTATTGTGGTGTGGGATCTGCTACCGGCCGATGTTATAGTGACCACTGCTCTGATAGTGACGAGCAGTGTTGCCAACAATTGTTCGTATAATCCCGCTGGATAGCTTTAGAAAACCCGCGATTTTCTAACAAATATCTCTAGATTTTAATGTATACTTATTATTCAATAATAATAATAATAATAATAATAATAATAATAATAATAATAATAATAATAATAATAATAATAATAATAATAATAATAATAAGGGTCAAGATAGAGCATCCACCCGCCAATGTAACTACATCCGCCCTCCAATGTAATGAATATTGCACATTTTTATCATTCCAAATGTGGCGCTATAAAGCAATTTTAAAAACGTTTATCACAGACACAACATATTTAAATTCTTATTGCATTATACTGTATATGTTACCGTTAAAATCCAAAATCCAATAAAACCAGTTTACCAAACAAAAACCTAAACAAACCAAACATAACCTGACATTGACTCTAGGTCATACGAAAACTCACTTTCTATCTATCTTTATTTCCTTAAACTAGTTTTTACCAGTTGAAACTGGTTTTGACGGATTTCGGGTTTTAACGGTAACATATAATATGGAATTATCACTACATTGACACATCTATTATTTCACAAAACACACAATGAACGAATTAAATGTAATTATGAAGGCCGCTTTTAATGCTAATATGAATTTCATTTCAGAAACTTTAAAGATTAAAAACCGATAGTATTCCCGCTAAGCGGGATAATATAATTTTACCCGCGAGACGGTTATCCAAAAAAGCTAGATTTAGCGGGAAAACCGCTGAATTGGCAACACTGGTGACGTGATACAAGCGAGACTGAACAGCGTTACCCCCTCCACTCCTAACCGACCGTAGAACTGGTTTCGCCATTAAGGTTAAACTTCACCGGGCAGGGCACAGTTGCGCCCCAAGGTCAGGTAAGATACAGCAGATAAAAAAGGGTCCCTGTTTTGTGGGCATAGTTGCGCCCCGTTCCCATCAGATAGAGAAAAGGGGCATGGCATAGTTGCGCCCCGATGAAATAGGTAGAGAAAAATACACTACGGAAACTCGAGCCTCGTAATCAACCAGCCTTATTGATTTTTTATTCTATTTAATATTTATTAAAATGAACACCATGAAGTTGGCAGTACTTTACTAACTCACTTATTCAAATGAATGAGCCGTTGGAATATGGGGCCTTAGCAGTCTTGACATTTTATTAGTGATTTTCACACCGTCTGTTTCAATTTTCGAAACTCTGTACCGTAGGGTTAAGATATCGGTGTACAAACAAAAAATCCAGTTCATTTATTGTGTGTGTGTTATTTAAATAGCAAAATTGATCATACGCTAGGCCTACCTGATTTCAATGCAGCTACCATTATAATATTTTAAGTAATTTATTTTGTGTGCTATGTCAATCAGGGCGCAACTTTGCCATGTCCATTCTGCTACCTGATTTCTTCGGGGCACAACTATGCCATGCCTAGGCCTCCCAATTGACCGCGGGGCGCAACTATGCCATACCGACTTCACCAGGTTCCATTCGAGCTGTATCACTGTGTAAACGGTTTTGAGAGTAGGTAGATATCTGGTTAACTCTAATTAGATATTAGAGAGGCTAAATAGAGCGGTCTTGAAAATTGCTCTCGCCGTGTAAACACCCTGGACATAAAACTCGCATATGCTCTCAACTCTCATTATAGCTAATCTAAATTATTCAACTGAGTTGAACTTTTCCGTAAACTCTCGCGAGAGAAGCAGTGTAAATGGTAGCCAAGAAACAATGGAGTGTCGAAGAGACGAAGATTGGTTGAAGCATATAAATTGGAAAGTTGTTTGTGAAATGTATTTAATAATAATTACAAGAATAAGGACCTGAGAACTCGGGCATTGTCAATACTAGCTGAGACTGTTGAGGCGTCTGAACTTGGCTTTTAGTTTTGTTAATTTATTGTAATTTAGTCTTAAAATTTTAGCAAGGTCCATTGTTGTACTTGTTAATTATTTTGTGGGTTTTATTCTTGCTTGATTATTTATTTGCTGGAGGAGATACAGCGAAAGCTCCATAACCTCCAGTAGTAAGTACGAACTATTAATAATAATAATGATAATAATAATAATAATAATTATTATTATTATTGTTATTATTATTATTATTATTATTATTATTATGATTATTATTATTAAGTAAGTAAGTTAAGTATTTAGGCATTACAATCGACCAACACTTACGATGGAACAAACATATTACATGTTTATGCAATAGATTACGTAAAACAATTTATATCTTTGTTATACTTCGGTCATATTTACCAATTAATATTTTATTTAGCTTTATTTCAATCCATTCTCCAGTATGGAATTTTAGGGTGGGGACATGCATATATTTCTAATCTCACTCCACTAATACTTATTCAGAAAAGAATTATTAAAATATGCCTTAATAAACCAATTGATTACTCATCTGAGCTTTTGTTTACTGATTTTAATGTTTTGAAAATTAAACAGATTTATTATATTGCCTTATTAATCTTCATACATAAAAATTGTAATAAATTCAAATTGTATCATCATAAATATGGAACTAAAAGATCCGATTTTATACGACTAGAGGAACCAAAGTGTTTCACAAGCACAGCTCTGAGCCATGGTACCTACTTTGGTCCAAGGTTATACAATAAAATAATCGATGAAAACCCAGATTTAGAAAATTTTAGTGTCAGAAATTTCATAAATAGCGTTAGGAATTTAATTTTTAAAGAATATATATTGATTTAATATGTATATGTATTTGTATGACTTAAATTGTTAAAATTGAAATTGTATTTTTAAATTTAATTTATTCCTGTAATTTTTTTTTCTTGACCCAGTTTGTGTCAAATAATTATCTTTGTGTTTATCTTTGTGTTTATATATCTCCCTGAGCACAAGTTTTTTACTCCTTCAGGGAAGAACTAAGATTGTATTCTTGTCCATTTCATTTTATTAACAATAAACAATAAACAATTATTATAATCATCATCACTACTATTGTTATTATTATTATTACTATTATTGCTATTATTATCACTAACATTGTTATCACTATTATTGTTGTTATTATTATTATTATCACTATTATTATTACTATTATTATTATTATTATTATTATTATTATTATTATTATTATTATCACCATTCACTTGATGTGGAATATTTTCTAATGATGATAAAGCTCACCTAGTAGATTGCAAACAAATCACATAACTGTTACTGTGAGGTCTGTACCGGTATCTGTTAACAAGAATATAGTTAACAAAACGAAATAGGCACAACTGTTATACTCTATTAGTAGAATCATTATAAACACAATTTAATGAATGAAGATGAACAATGTTATGTGAAAAATTATAGTTTTACTTTCTTTAAACACTCGGTCTCTTTTGAGGAGCTTAAACGCAATCAGTCATTTTCACCGCAAATTCTGCACACTTTTTTCTGAACATTGGAGATATATTGCACTTTGCCTCTTGTAGCAAGGATATTTTTTTCTCTTCAATTTTGGGTGACAGAACTCAGATCTTCGTCTTCTTATTTTTCTTCTTCTTCTTCTTCTTCTTCTTCTCCTCCTCCTCCTCCTCCTCCTCCTCCTCCTCCTCCTCCTCCTCCTCAAGAGCCACTTCTTCGGCTGCATCCATTGCCTCTCTTTCATCAGGAAGCCTGAAAATTGTCTTTATACAGGGTTCCTACTAAAGACCTCTCCGGTTTCGAACACATATAATTTATGTGCTATGAATCTGAGGTGCATGCAAATATTACCAATGAAAAGAGAAACTCCAAACGTATAGTTCCTTAACTTAAAGATGTTCAGTGTGTCCCCCCTTGATAACACGGCACACATCAAGTCTATAGTCAAGTTCCACGTAGGTACGCGGATTTTAAGATTCCGAGATTCTGAGGTTATGTCTGTTCACCTTACCAGAAAGTTGAAAAGCGACGTTGTCAGAAAGCACCACGGAACGGATAAATTCATCATAGTTTTCAATTAAAGTCTGCATAGCCTACATGTGCAAAAATTTCTTCGTAGCACTTTGTCCTCTGGTTTTAGGACTTGCAGCAACTGTAGTAGGTACAGATGAAATCGCAACCGCTTGTTAAGAGTCGTGCCTTCAAATCTGTATACTATTTACGGATTTTAGGCCCACTGCGTGGATCTGCACCAAACTTTGTTCGGTAATGCCGTTGCACATTAAATCGCCTGGTTCACATGAAAATTAAGCTCTTCTATCCTCTATAGCAGCCATTTCTCCTCAACAATGAACAAATTTGTTTATATGCGCTATTATGAGGCAGTGTTACCTACTAGGAAGACAATGTTGCCACAACTAAACTTTTTGAGTTTCTCTTTCCATTAGCACTATTTTCATGCACCTCAGATTCATAGAAGGTAAATTACATGTATGCCGACTTGCGCTATAGACCTACTTCGCATATTTTTGATCAAGACTATCAGCTCCGCCCTTCGTACAATCATAATATTCTATACGAATGAATAAATAATGACTCACCCAACAATATTAGTAACGCAAATGCTATGCGCGGTCAGGTTACACAACTGCTGACACACTGCTCAGAAATTAGATGAGTGCATGTGTCATAAAACGCACTGACCAGCCTATTCTTCTCTAAATGCTCTCTCTCAACACTTTCTCTCACTCTAAACTGTCTGCACCATGTAAACAGTCCGGAGAGTAGCATTAGAGTTTAGAGTTATATAAATCTCATGAGATCTCACTAATGGGTTTAGAGAAGCTATATTCTGTCACCGTGTAAACACTCCGTTAGATAACTCTCTTGATTCTTTAGAACTTCGCTCTGAACCATCGCCGTGTAAACTTAGCATGATTATTACTTTAGACCTGTATTTCAAGAGTTATGCGCCAGCTTGTATTATCTCGTATGCAACAGTCGCGGGAGTTAATGAAAAAGTTCAACTTAGCTGAATAATTTAGAATAGCTGTAATGAGAGCTGACAGTATATGCGAATTCTCTGTCCAGGGTGTTTACACGGCGAGAGTAGTTTTCAAGGCCGCTCTATTTAGACTCACTATTTAGATATTAGAGTCAACGAGATACCTGCTCTCAAAATCGTTTACACGGTAATACCCAGCTATAATCTCTAGCTCTCTTCTCTAAACTGTCGCCGTGTAAACGTAGCATATAACAAGTACGAAAGAGAGTAGATAGTAGAAATAATTTTGTCATCTCAATCAACGTTGTCTCTTTTATACTCATTATACAGTTATATATTTTTTAATATTTAACTGATTGAATAGACATAGTCCATTTGAATCACGTATCACGAACAATGGCTTTCATATATGGGGAATTTATAACTATGGTTTTTCATTACATTTCTTTCCTCTGTCATTTTATACCTGGACTCGGGACATCCACGATATCCAGAATTAGGAAATGCAGTACCTGACGACTTTGGTTTCTGCAGAAGTACATCCACTTCGTCTTTAAAAATACCACACCCTCCCGGAAACACATCCTTTGCAGATATTTGGTCTCTTATTGCTGACTTTCACTTCATAATTCGCTTTGATATGTCGGCAATATTCTTCTCTACCTTTTACCTTTCTTTCGTCCTATTTTGGCATGATTGTAACAACATTGAATAATAATTTCTGTTGTGTTTCCTTATGAGAACTATAGAAACTGCAAATTATTCGATTTGACTGGTGTACAAAACACGTGACAATAATACCTTTGCTAGCACTTATAATTGAACTACGACAGAGCCCATTTAGCATGATACTCATAAGTTATAAACTGAACAAATTGAAATTCGAAAAATTGACAATTAGTCCCTTTGGAAAGATAAGTCTTCAATAAGAACTCTTCAAATTAGAGTAGAAAGAATGGTATTGTATTTCGTCATGTACATTTTACTTTTGAATGTCTATATTGGAATAGTATCCAGCCACCGGTGTAGCTCATTAGGCTGAGACGCTTGCCTGCTGACTCGGAGTTGCACTCGGGCATGGGTTCGATTCCCACTTGGGCCGATTACCTGGTTTGGTTTTTCCGAGGTTTTCTCTGACCGTAAAGCAAATGTCAGGAAATTTATGGCGAATGCTCGGCCTCATCCTGCCAAATACCATCTCGCTATCTCCAATTCCATCGATGCTAAATAACCTCGTAGTTGATAACTTAAATAACCAAGTTAAAAAATAGTATCCAGCGTCCTTACTTTGCCATTCTATCTCTCAATATCTCTATATCCCTAAACAGAAGGACTGCACTGTTTTAAAAACCGGAATATGATTGTATTTCTAATAAATGGGGAAGCAGTGTTTAGTTTGATAATTTTTTTAATTGCCGATGCACGAATTTTTCAATTTTGTTATATTTATTCAAGTTATCAGCGGAGGCTACTGCCACCACTGTTTTTTATTTTTTATTTTTATTTTAGTAGGTTATTTTACGACGCTTTATCAACATCTTAGGTTATTTAGCGTCTGAATGATATGAAGGTGATAATGCCAGTGAAATGAGTCCGGGGTCCAACACCGAAAGTTACCCAGCATTTGCTCATATTGGGTTGAAGGAAATGACCCAGAAAAACATCAACCAAGTAACTTGCCCCGACCGGGAATCGAACCCGGGCCACTTGATTTCGCGGCCAGACGCGCTAACCGTTACTCCACAAGTGTGGACTCTCACCACTGTTACTACTACTATTATTACTTTTATATTATCATCGTATTATTATTATTATTATTATTATTATTATTATTATTATTATTATTATTATTATTATTATTATTATTATTATTATTATTATATGACAGCTGCTTTTACTCTCCTACATTTTCCCCTAATGCAAAGGGAATATTGGACAATTATATGGCAAATCCTCGGCCTCATGTCACCAAATATCATCCATCACCAATTCCACTCTCTCTAAATAACCATGTAGTTAGACGGTCACTAAATAAAACATCTCCTTTAGCTAAGTTCGAACCAGCAGCGTAACCACTAAACCACCCGAAACTACACTTAACAGTTTTGAACGTGTAAAGAATAACCTGAGTGTGTGTATAAGTAGACGATAATGATGATTCTTTTTTAATAGCGCTTTAAAAGGATCACTTTAGATATTCAGTGGCAGGAAAAACCGCTGTTAGATTTATCGACAAAACCTGTCTTACAGCAACGTTCGAGTGAAATTTAAATATTTATTAGCTGAAAGTGTCATTCGAAGAGACTGAAACCCGTTTCAAGGCAAAATAACATGAGATACCAGTCTGCGACCTTGACACGTAATCTGCCCGATAACACGAAGGCTAGAAGGCTCTTATCTGAGTTTAGTATGTAAGATTTGGCTGCTCGCCAAAGAAAGAAGTCTGCAACTACAACTAACTTCATGTACGTACAACTATCAGATATATAATTTCATACAGAAAATTTAAGTTGTGATGTCATACATGACAGAAATGTAAAAATAAAGTAAAATAAAATAAAACAAACTAAATTAAAATAAAACTTCGACAATTTATGGTAATATGCGGCACAATAACAAGGACCTTATGTCCTAGATAATAAACACAATAATTACAATAAATTGTATGAAGAGATGACCTTGCTAAAGCTCCACAACAAAGTGAGCGTCTACATACCTCAGGTCAGTAAAATTTTATAGCCAATCTAGATTAAGAATGCAAAAACTGACAGTAGAATAATAATAGTCATAGAATTATTGGATCAATAGTTACAAAATATATTACTATCTTGTTTCTCAAATTTCAAGGATGTTATATATGTTTGGTTTACAAGACCAATATTTTTTATAAATTAAAATATGTTAATGCAATAGAAGGGACAAAATGAACATAATCATTGGGAAAGATATGGTTGTTGTAATCCAAGTACAGACAATGATTAACGTAAACATATGTGTTTTGGTAAACGTGGCTGTAATAATAATAATAATAATAATAATAATAATAATAATAATAATAATAATAATAATATAATGGTAATAATAATAATAATAATAATAAATACACAGTTTTCTGCATGAACATATTCTTGAGCATATCAGTAACCGCTGCATGTTCCTGGTTTTCGCAGTTATCACATTCTGCACTATGGAATAAGGAATAATATCTTTGTAAATTAAAATTCGTGAGTTTATACTTTTTTGCACAAGTTAATACTTTGCCACACCATCACATTTGACAAATAAACACGTGTTTTGTTCCATAGAACATTACTACGCGATAATATTCATTTTAAAGAACACACTGTTTCTGGCATTTCGTGTATATCTACCCCGAAATTATATGTTTTCAGATAGTTTTTCTCTGAAACACTTTTTTTTTTCAATTTCTCACAATTTTACTTTTCCTTACTTAAATCTTAAAAAAAAAAAAGCAATTCAAACAAAAGGTTACAAGATAATTAACAGACTCTCGATAGTTTTGCGATTACGTATTTTTTTTTGTTAGGCAGGCCTAATACTTTAATTCAATTTCCAACATTAGAGATATGCTAATTTATCTAATGTTTTTATTCTACTTGAGTTTAAGTTGCTGAGAGTATGATTCTATAAACAATACCTATATAAATTATTAACATAATAATACACCTTCCACATAATTAAATAACTATTCCATTTTGAGGTGATATATCTATAGTATTATATGTATTCATCAGTCATAACTTTCTTGATATTGTCCCTTTTTTAGAGATGACATAGTTGCTAATTAGGTAATGTTCATCATTCACTCGTAAGTAGATTATGCAACGCGCAACATATGGCAACATGTGTGTGCAGCATCTAGCGAAGACTTTTTGAACTTCGTAATGATCTAAAATTAGATTTTGTTATCGTTTCTACCACGAACAAAGACTACACACGTCAAAATACAAGAAAGGAAAAGAAGTTATAAAGTTTCCACGCTAATATATTTCTCTGAATTCAAGACCATGACCAAATGTGAAGAGAGAAGAATTGAAGCAATAGTACTTAGGTGTTTAAGACACATTAAAATACAGGAAAGCAAAAATATCAAGAATGAAGTAAGTGCCTTTAAAGTATTAGCAACCATGTGTGTATTTCAGTCCCGGCGTGTTCTGACTATTTTTCGAGGTCGGGGGGCGACAGGGCACTTTCATGATTTCCGTATTATGGTCAAATTTTGTACTTATAAAAGTCGTATTTTATACATATTTAAATGTAGGTCTACTTCTCAGACCTAACAACCTCTATATTATGTAGATGTATTTTCGTTTGATGTTTCATAAGTATTGCTATGGAAATGGTAGTGACGGTAGGAACGGCGGCGGTAGCGATGATGACAACTGCTGTAAGTACTACAGGTTCTGCTACCGAAATTCGAAATCCCAGAGCCAGGGCACTTTTATTTAGAAATACACCAGTGGTAACAACATGTAGAAATAAAAGAAAAAAAAAATACTTAAAAGAATGACGTAAAAGGGTATAATTAATTGATGAGGAAATTATAGGTATGTGGAAACAGAGATCCAGACAGTTTAGAGAAAAATGGCTGAAAATTTAAAAACATATTTTTACTTCAAGCTTAACTCAAGATGGTGATGATGATGATGATGATTATATATATATATATATATATATATATATATATACATGTTGTTATATGGTTTCCTCTCTCTTATCGACATCCTTGAACTGAATACCCGTTAGGGTCAAATAAAAAAAGAAGTACTCGTATTAATTAAATTTAGGAAACGGAAGAATTAGCGCTTTTTAACGCCGCGTGTAAGTACATGTATAAGCGTGTGATTCTTTGACCCTTTGTTACTTTTATCTTGATTATGGTGAATCATATGCTGACATTGGAGGCAACAACAGTTAGAATGACACGAGTATGGGAACAAACATTCTAATGTTCATATCTGTTACGATTTGAGATGTCGCCATTAGATGACTCTAACAGCCTGAGAAGTCAAGGAATGTCTGCAATAGATTACCGCGAGGTGGAGACTTTACGAAGTCACATTCTGAAAATGGAGAAATGGCTGAGACTGTAATTTATATTTCTATATTCGAGAGTTGAGGTTCTAACAGTTCGGAAAGAGACATTTATCCGAAGCTATCATGTGCTTTCCGAACCGGCGACATTGCCAAACGCTGGCGACGTTTCTTGCATGTTATAATCTGTCTATCATTTTTGTTTCTATAACTGATGTTCGTACTAAATTTCATAATGCAATTCGCATTCCTTCTCTGATTGAGTTTCTGGCTAATATGTACATTTATCAGGCAGTAGCCTACATTTAATTTGACGATATATGTCACAGGAATAACAATTGTTTGTATGTATCTAAAGTCTGATTAGTGTAATATGTTACTAGTCAGCGATGTACACAATGGAGGGAGAAGGGAACTGGTCACCCTACCCCGTTATCTCCTGGCCTAGTTGCCTCGTGAATGATGTCTACTTGGTATCACTTGTAAGGTCCAGACTTGTCTTCGGACAGTTGACTGAACAACAAATAATTCGCATTCCCTTAGCCTGAATTCTCCTAAAATAAGTACTAGTTATGATAATGGTAAGAAGACTTGGATAAATTTTTCCTTAGAAATTAATGCTGCTTCGAAAACAAAGGGCTCCCGAAACGTTAAATTCGTAAATGTCTACAAACTCCACATACAATTAAGATTTATTTTTGTCATTAATATAATGCATGGATAATAGGTAGACCTATTGTCAAGTAAACATAAAAACATTACAATTTCATTTTTGAAAAAAAAATTAGGGGCTAAAATCTTACGTTATATATAACAAAAACTCATTTGCAGCGTAATAAGCTTTTGTTTTCAACAATTTAGAAATGATTTTACAAGTTGTGTCTAATTTAAAATTCAATAGAAAAAGGCATAATATGGAGTCATTAATATATAAGTAACAGTAGTTCTTAGCTTTTTTAGTAAACCTATTACTCTAGATCTGGCCTGCAGAACCCGTAAGTAGGGGAAATATGACGTCAGCATCACTCCACTTCTATTGGGGATGATCAATTTCTGCGTAGAGTTGTTTATATTCTTTGCGCGTGCAAAGTCTATCAGAGGCGGCACTATAATTTTCAAAAAGGATTGGAATAAGTCATTGTATTCATACTGCGTTATCTTGTTTCAAGGTATACAATTATGCTAGATTTCCTGTAGGTAGTTTCTTTGAGATTTCTTTGCACCTAGCCTGCTTTAGATTTTCGAGAACTTTCCTCCGATCATCACCTACGGAAACATAAATTTATAGTATTTAAATAATGAACCTTGAAAGTCAATATTCATTTCAATTCAAAATGAACACCATGAATGATGTCCTTAATTTAATAGTATAACTTATAAATAAATAATCAATATACAGTTCGTAATAATGAACTTACCCGAAAGTTCGTCCATTCCATAATTCTTAATATGGGCTTTGTTGAAATGTGGTTTAATATTGAAATGACGAATAAAAATAAATTGGATGAGACACAGTAAAGAAGTAATTCTTTCGTCTTCTTCAACAACAAAATCATCATATTTCCATTACCTTTGGAAGTAGGCCTGGTATTTCTTCACGGGTTTAGATTTTGCCATGTTCCAGTTCTCTTCAAACTGTAGTACGCGTATCATTCATTCATTCATTCATTCATTCATTCATTCATTCATTCATTCATTCATTCATTCATTCATTCATTCATTCATTCATTCATCTGTCTGTCTGTCCTGTCTGTCTGTTTATTTATTTGGCTGCAGTGCGTTGCAATGTTGAATGACAGCATTGACCTCGGGTCATATAGCTATTACTCACTTATAAACATAAAATTTATATATCGTCCTATTACTAGTAAAACCAGTTAAGTCCAGTAATGCAAGTTTTGTAAAAACAGAAATTAAAACTTCATTAACGCACGAAAAATCATAATAAATTCTTTAAATAAAATAATTGGCTTGTTGCCTACAACATTTCGGACGTATTCCATTTTAGTAGAATACAGAGCTCGAAAAGACAAGTCGGGGACTGTACTTAACTTATTTTACACACAAAGTGGACTTAATCGGTTTTACTATATGGTAAATTAGAGTCTATTGGACAGTCGGGCATGTTGGACATTTTGTACTTTAACGTGTTATCTCGCCACTTGTGGGCACCACATTCTACTAGAAATCAGTGACGGAAGTAGCCATGAGTGGGGCTACTTCCGTCACTGATTTCTAGCAGAATGTGGTGCCCACAAGTGGCGAGGTAACACGTTAAAGTACAAAGTGTCCAACATGCCCGACTGTCCAACAGACCCTAAGTTACCCTATATAGACCTTCTTTTATTATATGCACACATACATTTTAAAATTTATTTTGCATGTCTTTTAACTTATTTATTTCCCTCAATCGTTTTTCTCTTACTTTCCAAAGGTATGTTCCTAAGGATTTTATTATCTGTGCATTTTTAATTCTTGATAGCGTATTGCATACCTACCGCCAAGAGAATGAATGTTGATGCAGCCGAGCGTAACTAGAACTCTAAAACCGCAATGGTAGAAAAGGTGGGTGGGGTGGAAGGGGTAGTAGGGGAGTCGCTCTGAGGAGCTACAGTTCTGCAGGTCTGCTCTAGATAATTGAAGACCTCGGGGGTAAATAATGTTAACCCACATTCATTAACTTCAGAGACATGAAGCATTGTATTTTCAAAAAATATCTACTATTACAAATTTTAATATTGGAATCTGAATATAATTGTGTATACGGCTGTCTTTTAAATATTATTCATAAAAAACTCACATATAATCATTAATTTATTGACATTTTAACATATTCAACATTAGATGTGCCCATATGTATGAGGGTTATAACTGTTTACATGAGATAATGGTACAAGTAGTGGACAACTATTAATACAAACAAACTATCTTACACCTGTTTCAGATCTAATACTAACTTACTAAAGCATATGCTGATGAAATTCAATGCTTTTAATCGTAAACTTAATTTCTGCTCCTTTCCCACAGTGGCGCCTGGCGCTCTCCTCTCTTTCTTTCACGTCCTTTTCTTTGCTCACAGACCGTTGGAATACTAGAGGAAGTGAAATCCTTCAAGACAAAGACAAAGGTTTTGTTGTAGACCATGTTCTCTGAAAAAGTAGGCAAAATTAAAAAAATAGGTTACATGTTTTACATACCGTAATTAAGTGGTCATTTACCTTATTATTTCTCATTTAAATAACTAACACAAAATCTTATAACGTATACTTGAACTCTACGCTAAAATGTAAAATATGATAAGCCACATACCACTTATAAAATGAGCAATGAATGAGGTGTAGTGTGGAAATATAAAGAGATACATGGTGATAATACTTTGAACAATACTCATGCTAATATTATCTAACGAAATATTATTTTTATAATCATTTAATTTTTTGACATGTAAATAATTACAACCCACATCAGAAACCACGCGATATATACATAGATATATACTATCTGGGTAACTAGTCTGAATACTTTATTCTGATGAATTATTTAAATCAACTGAAGTTTCCCTGTTAATAGAATCTTTTAAGCTATCATCACTACCAAAATTATCACCGTTTTCATTGTTTTGCTCTTGATAAACAGATTATCTTTAGCTGAACACTTACGTCCTCCATCTTGAAAATAAGGGTTGTGATTATTTACTGGAGATACATGTGGATCGTTATAAAATATAGCCTGCATTGTTCTGCCATTTCCCAGTAGATTCATGTACTACTTGAAAAAATGAAAGTTCTTGTTGGATATAACTGTTTGCATCAAAAACATTGAAAATATAAAATATGAGGGTTATCATTTTTTACCCCCAAGGTCTTCAATTTCTTACAAATCTCTTCAACTTATTTTTCAACTTCAGTTTACTATCTACGTTATACTTAGTAGTTTAACTTGTTCAGATATGAGGGGCTCACAACCAGAGTGGACCAAGTCCACCAGTGGTCAGTTTGTGGATTAATGCAATCTCAGATGAAGAAAGCTTAGATTTATTCATTGCCATAACAAACCAAGTCCATAACTCATTTGTTACTACACAGAGGGCAGCATTTCCTGTGGAAGGTGAAGGTTGCTAAGCATGAGCAAAGGTACTTTAAGAATTAATTTCTCAAAATTATTCTAAAAGGACTTAGTCCACTCTGATTGTGAACTACTCCTATATCAACGTCATTAAAACTAATTACATATTTAAAGAAAAAATAATATTTCCAATTTTATTTGTATTTATCATTCAGAAGACGTGTAGTGCCACGGCGAGAAAATAAATTGAAGGGGTCAGAACCATAATGAGAGAAGCGCCATATATTAAAACGGAGAAAACAAGGGTTAAACATGAAGCAAGTAATATAAAGTATTCATATTAAAGCTGAATTACATGTTAATGTTCATTAAACTATGGTATTCACTTAAGTTTAATCCTTGTTTTCTCCGTTTTTACTAAATGGCGCTTGGCCCACTATGGCTCTGAACCCTTCAATTACGTCAGGTATTCCCAACTGAAAGAAGGAAACCTTACTCAATTGTTTCAATCAACTTCTGAGTGAGCACAATGAAAGTGTGACACGTAATATTTGTGTTTCGTATTATATAAAACAGGCGCGATAAAAGGCATTCCTCAGAAATAAAAGAAAGTAATATCAGTGAAATAGATGAGTATGAAGGAAATCCTTTTATGATCTCGAATCTCAGAGCTGGCTTTCGACTGGAAAATGGCCAACATCGAATATCGAACAGTATCCTCCAGACATCGTGTACTTTTCTTCCATATCGTCAAGAATCTTTCACAATATTGACGCAAAGGCTACTTTCTGACATTATGGAATATCCATAAGTACTTGTCACGCTGTTTACTTTCTGCACAATGATTACACCTGAGTGTCCTTGAGTCATAATGAGACGCGGATTTTCCTTCCCGATATTCAACGTTAGCTGTACGTCATTTGCAGGGAGATCATTGAACTCATTGCTACTCTCTCTCTCCGAAAGCCAAAAGACGTGTCATCTTGTCGCTGTGTAGGGACGAAAATCCCCTGTCTGGTCTTAATATGATATGATTGGTATGCTGACCAAGCAGGTATTATTTTTCCATATATGAAGAACGAGCTTCAGCGATGACAAAGTCCAACTGATGTAATATTATTATTAACCTCAATCTTCGTCTTACGGATCTCTATGCACAGCACCACAAATTATGTTTCATTTGCTAAACTTATTCCGTAGCTCTGATGGTTAAAGAAGAAAGGAAACAGGAATGAAATTTAAAATTAAAAGTGGATGTAACCTCTGTGTGAGTTTTTTGTTGCTGAAACAGGAATACTTACAATATAGACCCATATTAGAAAAACATTAAGAAATTAATACGCAAATAAAAAAAAAAGAAACAGTAAAAAATTAGATTACTTAAGAATGAAGATATTGAAACAAACATTAGGTAACCTCAAAAGCATTTTCCTATTACTACGCTTCGGCCACTTCAAATAGATCTAATAGTTTTCGTTCAGAAACAGAGCTAATTGGTGGAGATAACCACAGACTGTGGCCACAGACACATAAAGTATTTGTAAGTTACTTCTAGTTTGCTGAATAGAGCCTCAGTCTTTAGAGTAGATCCTCTTTCTAAGCGACCTTTCTTTGCCTTCAAGTCTTAGGTCCCAATAATCAAATCGCTTAAACAATTTTAATGCCACCCGACCCCTTGACTTCCCATTTCGCACATTTCTTAAGCTACTCATTCCGCACTCGTTTTTTTTTTCAGAATGGAAGGCAGAAGCACTCGATTTGCGATTGTGTCGTCACACAATAATAACTAGATAATACCTAAGAGTCCTTCGCTTGGTTACTTGGAATAAAAGTTAGGTGTACGTCGATCATACTTGGAAGGGACAGCAAGTTGCAAGTGAACAGTTCATGATGCAGACTTCGGTACTATTTATTCTTGTTCCTCTATGTATAAGTCGGTGAATAACAGGCAAAGTAACTATGTACAAAATGCCACTCAGATTTAAGAACAATAACAACAAAGTATTAATTGTTTATAGGAAGATTATATGTGATAAAGGATCATTTTTAACAGTTATCGTCTAAACAAAACTAAGAAAAATCCAGGAGTCAGGGTCGACCTCGGTAATGTAGTTGGCATAGCACTGGCCTTCTATGCTCGAGGTTGCAGGTTCGATCCCGGTCAAGGTCGATGGCATTTAAGTGTGTTTAAATGCGACAGGTTCATGTCAGTAGATTTACTGGTATGTAAAAGAACTCCTGCGGGACAAAATTCCGGCACACTGGCGCCGCTGATATAACCTCTGAAGTTGCGAGCGTCGTTAAATAAACCTTTATTAGAAAAAGAATTCAGGAGTCAGAAGTACATTTTCATGAGCCAGAACATTTTGGCTACACATGCAATAAGAAAACCATTGGAGCTAAAATAAAGATACATTTACTGAATTACATTCATTCATTTATTTATTCATAGAGTTCTGCCTAAGGACAGGTCTTTCACTGTTAACTCAGCATTCTCCAGGATTTCCTATTTTCTGCATTTCTCTTTGTCTCCTGATATGATCCATATACAGGGTGTTTCAAAAATACGGGGCATAATTTCAGGTATGTATTTCCCACATGTAGACAATCAAAATAGTTCATTACAACATGTGTCCGGAAATGCTTCATTTCCGAGTTATGGCCTTCACAACATTGAAATTCACCGGAACGTTTTTCTTTCCGCAGGTCGTTGTCATTACAGAAGATTTTTAAAAATGTCCACCTCCTGCTTGAATACAGACCTCACATAGATGTCTCATTGACCTGCGAACACGATCCCAAACTCCAGGAGTATTGCGTATGTCCTCAGAACATGCCACAATTCGATTCCGAAGGGCTTCCAAATCAGGCACCGGAGACGAATAAACCAAAGATTTTAAATGACCCCACAAGTAGAAATCGAGAGAGTTCAGATCAGGTGAGCGTGGAGGCCAAGCAATTGGGCCACCTCTACCTATCCATCGATCAGGAAACCTTCGATCCAAGTACCGACGAGCCGTACGACTGAAGTGTGCAGGAGCGTCATCATGCAAGAAGTGAATGTGTTGACGATTGATCAGTGGAGTGTCTTCTAAAACATGAGGTATGGTGTTTTCCAGGAAGTTTGTGTACGCCTGCCCCGTAAGTCTGTTTACAAGTACATGGGGTCCAACTAATCGATCACCAATGATACCGGCCCACATGTTGAGGGAGAACCGCAGCTGGGATGAGATGGAACAGTTGCACGTGGGTTTTCATACGCCCATACATGCTGATTGTGGAAATTTGTTATGCCATCTCGTATGAACTGTGCTTCATCTGTAAATAATACTAAGACAGGAAAGTTCGGATTTACACCACACTGCTGCAAGAACCACTGACAGAACCTAACTCGTGCAGGGTAATCTGCTGGTGACAGGGCCTGTACACATTGCAAATGATAAGGATACAATTGATACTCTTTCAACAGTCTCCAAACAGTCGTATGAGGAACATTGACTTGCAACGCTACTCTTCGTGTGCTGATAGAAGGAGTCATGTTCACAGCCTCCAGAATCTCCTCCTGTACTTCTGGAATTGTAGATCTTGGTCGTCCCCTTCCCAAACCAGGAGAGTTAAATTTTCCATACTCGCACAGACGGTAATGGAGACGTACAAATGTCTTTCGATCTGGACATTGTCGCTGTGGGTACCTCTCCTGGTACAAACGACGAGCCAGCGCAGCATTGCCGTCCGCCTTACCGTACATGAAGTATATCTCTGCCAGCTTTTGATTTGAATACATGTCGCACAGTCTAACGCCTACACAACACTGAATGTAACCTTCGCCTCGGAATAAACTGTCAGAGTGCCCTCTTAATGTCTCCTTTGAAGGCAACGACCTACGTAAAGAAAAACGTTCCGGTGAATTTCAATGTCGTGAAGGCCATAACTCGGAAATAAAGCATTTCCGGACACATGTTGTAATGAACTATTTTGATTGTCTACATGTGGGAAATACATACCTGAAATTATGCCCCTTATTTTTTAAACATCCTGTATAATTTAATTTAATGCTCTAGCTTATACATACCTAGGGGTCTAGGGTTCTACATTCTGGTTACGAATCTGGCTATAATGCAACGTAATCATAATGTGTGTTCATATACAGTACTCATATTGGAACTGTAGATTATTTTATTTTTCTCTGATAAACTAAGTTTATCTATATATTATTTTAATGTACCGAAGTGCATATGATATTTCCATGCAGATATTCTGCGTCATCATACGATGAAAGAGTAATGGAAAGGAGAAAAATTGTCTCGGCGCCGGGATTTCTAACCCGGGTTTTCAGCTTTACGTGCTGATGCTTTATCCACTAAGCCATCGTATGATGACGCAGAATATCTGCATGGAAATATCATATGTACTTCGGTATATTAAAATAATGTAATTGATATGCGTAAATCACCTCGTGATTTAAGACGGCGCTTATTCCGTCGGATCCCGGCCAACTAGTCACTCATAACGAGTGCACCTCAGCACATGTGTGGACTTCGGTCCTACGTTCATAGACATCTATGACGTAGTGCAGAGGGCGACCACTAGAGGGAACCCAAGATTTGGAACTTAATCTGAGACGATTCTGTCCGACGCCGGGGTGGAATCCGGTGTGGCTTAGTGGATGGAGCATCAGCACGTAGAGCTGAAAACCTGGGTTCAAATCCCGGCGCCGGAGAGAATTTGTCTCCGTTCCATTACTCTTTCATCGGAAGTCTATCTAATTTTATTTTATCACATAATTTTTATATATCTAAAGGTCCAGTGTTCTATATTCTGGCTAAGAAACCGGCTATAAGAATATAAGCATATCTGTTCATATGTAGGCCTAATTCAGTACTCATATTGAAACTGAAGATTACTTTCTTTTACTTTATTAAACCAAGCCTATCTAATTTAATTTAATCCTCAAGCTTATACCTATCTAGAAGTCCAGGATTCTATGTTCTATCACTCTGGCCTGTGGCAATATAAACCTACGAGTGAAGGTAGTTGTACAGAAGCGAATATGAAAACCGTAATCCAATAATATCGTTAATGTATTGAAGATAAAATTGTATATTAGAAAAAATCGTATAAAGTGTAATATATATAACGAAAGGTTTTTAAAATAGAAATTGAGTTTTGGAATTATAAAATCTCCTCGTTCCTAGCATGCCTGTATTTATTTTAAAAGTGAAATGTAGTTAATGTGCTTCATTTTTTAAAGTTTTCTAATGCTCTTAAGGAAGAATGTTGTTAATGCTCTTCGTATAATTCATGGAAAAAGAGGCAGGAGTGCTTATGTTTACAATATCATCCAAATATCTCATATGTTTATCCAATATTTCGTCTTATACCATGTATAATATTCCAATGAAAAGTGAAAATCGTACCTATGATTATTCTCAGCTTTCTTCTTCTTTCCACGTTCTATTATAATGGCACTGCTAACACATGCTACTAATGTATTTAAAATATCGTAAGATGAAGTAATACACGGTTCTGAAAATTGTACAAATAATTAACACGTTTGTTTTGCGTTATTTTCCAGCAGAGGTAAATTCAAGTATGCCACCTATTTTAATTGTCTCTTTGTCCTGTCCGAGAATATGAGATAACGTATGCACTTCTAAACCAGACGTCTCTGCAGTCAGATTCTTTATTCGTGAAGAACTGACACGCACTGAATCATAAGGCGAGGGAGCACTCAGATTTGTGAAAAAATGGCCAAAAAATGCATTTTTTGTTTTATGCATATAAAATTACCTTGATGTTTCAGCTTTCTAAAAATGGTTTCACTTCTGCCCTCCGACCATTTAAAGGTATTTAAATGGCCGTTTAAATGCCTTGGTGCGTAACACAGGCGTGGGCGTGTCATCTCCCTGCTACCTGCGATGCGAGAAGCATGAAAGTAATGTAATTTGTTTGTTATTAATTCATATTTCCCGCAAAAGGTCAGGTGACAATGTGTGTGGTAAGCCTGCAAGAATGAGGGATATTTCTGTAAGAGTCAGCACTGCAAGAGCAGATCTTCCAAGTTTGTTTTTGTATAAAAAAGAAACGCTGTTTGTTGTTGGTCGTACTTTCACAAGTGTTTCACAGTACCTTCATTGTTCCAGGTTAATTTGGTCGTTATATTAGATTGTTTTGTTTACTTGTTTCTGATATAAACTCGTTTTTACAGTTATTTTAGTAGTGTATATAGTGAAGTTATAAAGTTATATAATTTACAAAATCACGTGTAGGTTAGAAAATTTTTCTATATAGTGTTCATTAGATTTTTACATAGCTTAGGTTTATTTCGAGTGATATATTATAATTTAAAATGGGTAGAATGTCAAAAAAGAAATTAAAAACAAGATTATTGGTGCACATGAGGTGGAATAAGAATGATAGGCCTACACCAGACATTGAACCCCAGCCTTCTACTTTAGTTGAAGAAAATAGGCCTACTGCTATTCCTATAGCTACAGCTGATTCACGTCCTTCAGCAAGTGTGAGAAAATTATCAACATTCAATGTAGAGCAAGATAATTTAGGCCTTCTTATAAGTGAGAGTAAAAGGGCAAATAATTATGTGTTATTCCATACAAGTATGTTGGAAAATTTATTTCAAAGTTTGATATGTGTCAAGTGTGGTGCCACAGGTCTGAATACAGTGGTAGAAGATTTTCAAGGTTTTGCTGCTAATGTAACTGTGAAATGTCCTGCCTGCCAGACATGCTGTGCACAGACATATACAAGCCCTCGTGTCTCCTGTGAATCATCATGTAGACCACCATTTGAGGTAAACAAAAGGGTAGTGTCTGCTTTTTCAGACTTTGGTAGGGGGTATGCAGCCATTGAAAAATTTTGCATGTCAATGGGGATGCATGTCATGAGCAAGTCAACTTACATTTCACATTTACAAGATAGGGCAGAAGATGACAAAATATTGCGTCATAATGTTTTAGATATGGCACATAATGCTGTTCGAAAAGCATATACAGGTCTGAATCAAGGTCAGGGTCCTGAAAATGTTGTAGACATAACTGTGTCTTATGATGGAAGCTGGCACAAAAGAGGCCATATGTCACACTATGGTGTAGGCATAGTTATTGATGTATTGACTGGTCTTGTCATAGATTTTGAGGTACTTTCCACATATTGTGCCACATGCAGTAACAAGGTAAAAACTCTCAATAAAGACAGTGAGGCATATAAAGAATGGATGCAAAACCATAAAGAAAGTGGTGAATGTGAGGCTAATTATAGTGGGTCTGCAGGGTCGATGGAGGTGGCAATAGCTGAAGTTCTGTGGAAACGTTCAGTAAATGTATGTGGCATGCGATATGTTACTATGCTCTCCGATGGTGACTCTAAAGCCTTCAACCATCTACAGTCCCTGAAGGTGTATGGAAACGAAGTAAAGTTACAGAAAGATGAATGTATCAATCATGTATCTAAAAGACTGGTGACAGGATTGAACAATATAGTGAGTGAGTGGAGAGCAAAGCGTGTGACAGTCGGTGGTACTAAAACAGGCAGACTGACAAAGGAAACAATCCTAAAGCTGCAGCTGTATTATCGGCAGGCAATTAAAAACAATATTCCAAATGTGCAACACATGAAGACTGCAATATATGCCACTCTGTACCATGCAATGTCTACATATGAAAAGCCTCAACACTTAAAGTGTCCTGGCGGAGCATCATCATGGTGCTTCTACAATCGTGCTACAGCCAGAGGTGAAATACCACCAAAACATGACAAGACCACGATGACAACAGTACTGGATTCCTCAGTAGTAGCTAAAATAATACCTGTGTACCAAAAGCTTGCCAGTAATGAACTTCTTGAAAGGTGCAAGCAAGGCAAGACACAAAACACCAATGAATATCTACATAGTGTCATATGGAACTATTGCCCTAAGACTGTTTTTGTGGCAAAAAAGAAAGTGGACGTTGCTGTTACTTCAGCTGTTAGTGTTTTTAACATGGGTTGTGAGGTTAGTGAAAAACTAAAAGAATCTGCAACTGGCTTGGACATGAGTGAGAGTGGAGTGAAAGTAAGTGTGCAACGCGACAAGCGAAGAATTAATCAGAGTGAAGTAACACACAATACTGGACACCGTTCAATCAGGAAAAGGTTGAAGTTCTCTAAAATGGCTTCTCAACACCAGAAAAAGAGAGCAGAGGGAACCACATATGGAGCTGGGCAATTCTAAGGTAACATATCATGTTAGAGGCATGTTTTATTTCAATGTTATTTTTCTCCCATTTAAAATTTTTAATATGCTGACAACTTCAAATACCTATTACAAAAGAAGTTGTGACTCAATAGAGTTGAAATTTGCCACACATATAAACGAAAATGTAATAAAAATAGTGACATATGCTTTTTTCCAATCTGCATGCAGGAGCTGTGCTATCATTAAAAGAAAATAATAATTATAATAAAATTCATTATTTTTCTTAAATATGAAAAATAATATTTTTTTTAGAAGAAAGAAACATGATAAAACAAAAAGCATATGTCACTTTGTTAGTGCAACTCTTAGGAGTATACAAAAATAATTTTATTGATTTTCTCCAAAAACTTTTTTTAAATAGCAATTTTTATACGTTAATGAATAAATTAATGTAATAATTAATATCTCAAAAACTAATCAAGATAATGTAATGAAACTTGGTACAGATGTTTCACTTACAAAATGAATTATGAAGTAAAAATTTCAAATCATTTGGTTAAAAACTATGGAAAATACAAATTTCAGTGCTCAGTCGCCATAAATTAGTCCTTTAAAAAAATTATATACAAAAATATCATACTCCTCGCTTGTGAGTGTTGGACTATCCCTTTGCGTATAACAGATGAAACACCAGAGCCAATTGCATTCCCTTCAATGGACATTGTTACGGTAAGTTACACATCACACAAGAGAAAACAGTCCACATCTGAATTAGAAAATAAACAGATTCTATCTTCGTTTACAGAGACGGAATTCAGAGCAAAATATGTTCTATGCTGTAGGTTGGATATCTCTGTTTAGTCTTAAAGCGATAACACGCGACCCAGTTGACATACAATTGCCATTCTTGTACTGTTGGATTCAGAATTCGGAGCTCTATCGAATGCCATAGCTTAAAATTCATTCCTAGCCATAAGTATTGTGCGCGCAAGAAAGAAACTAATACGCGACGCTTCAGCGAGACTTCGCGACGATTTATAACTAGGCAACACCGCTTCACTGTCACTGGCTAGTCGACATAGACCGGCCTGAACTAGCTCCGCCTTATATGCCTTCTTATTCTGAAAGCGCTCTAGTCACTTCTTTTTCACTTCGTCGTAATGTCCATGTTTCTGCCCATACAATGCTACACCTCACACAAAGCACTTTACTAGTACCTTCCTTAGTTCTTTCTTCAGAGGTAGGCAGAATATGCTCCTTTTTCTATTAAAACTTCCTTTGCCATTGCTATTCTCAGCAGTTGAATTATGTTAAACAATATTAAATATCTATGCAATGCAAACACACGCTCTCAGAGACGCATTGTGCTCTTCACTGAAGCTATGTAGTGACAATATCTTGAGATGTGGAACAAATGTAACTATTAATCTAAAATGCACATTCGAATTTCTTCCTATAACGCTTTTGTTAATATTGTGTTTTTAGTCTTAGTGAAATGAAAGAAATCGAAGTCTTGAAAATATTTGAAGTGAAAAACCTCAGGGACAAAGTTTTTTCGCCATGGTTATCTGGTGCCCAAAATTTGTTCACCCCTGAGTTTTACAATAAGTAAAGCGCATCTAAATACTTTAGATTTAAATGAAGTTTAGAATCAACAAACGAAAAAATATAAGTATCGGCGCAAACTAGAAGTAAAACAAATTGATGAGTGCTTGCTTTACGAGTCTCTACACATTACAATCAATTCCGAATTGCTTCTTCTTTCTGATAAAATACATTTTATTCTGTTCTAATGAAATGCTCTGTACCAAATTCTTCTCTTAGAGCTCTGATCTCCAAGCGTTTAGCTTATTTTTTTTTTTATGTTCACTGAACAGCAGACCTGAACTAAGTAGTGTTGGATGCCATTGTGCTATACTCCATACATACCTACACTGTTGCGAGTTGTTTGGAGGCTCTAGGTAACCAAGTTCAGAATTCTAATAATAACTAAGGCCGTGCAAATATGCCAAGTATTATAGTTCGGTTATAACTTCTACTCGTGTTTGTAAACAAAACAGAGCGACCTGTGCCGTAGAAACAACTGGGTACGTTGTTCATAAAGACATCCCTACCTTACAGATTGTAGAGCCTGTATAAGAAAAACCTCTTTTTTTTGGATAACATTAAAAAGATACCGTACATGTTTTATAACAACCGAAAGTAACTGTTTCATTTTGACACACTTTATTTTTGTTACTTTGAATTTAGTGCCATGAGTTATTGCAGTACAGAACAAGGTACATATTCATATTTTGAAAGAAAAATGACTGCCGGTCATCAGATACAAAATTTTCGTATGCTGGAAACCTTCGATATACGTCGGCTGAAACAACAGTTTATTCAATATTGTTTTAATTTTGTTTTGTACACGTTTCCTTGCTTCATCTTGCACGCTATTAAGTTTATGTGCAGTACTTTCTATACGTGGAATTTGACTAACTAGTTTTTCCCTGATTTTTCTAGGCATTCAATGCAAGAAGATAGGAATCCATAATTTCACTTAATGTTTTTTAACTTACTTTCCATAACTGAGTTACTCAGAAGATTTTGTGACACTCATATTGAAGCTGCGTCATCACTGTTAAAGGATTTGATCACTTTCTGAAGATTAGCGAAGTTGTCGCAATGATAGCTGCACTCTGCCAACCGGGAACCACATCGCGTAAGTAAAGGAGATGGAAGCAGAGATATACCAGGACATCGTTTGTAAAATGACGAACACGAGAAGTTGACTTTGTAAACACTTTGTTCACTTTGGAAATCAGCCGGTCAAAGTATGAAAAATGAGATGGTATTTCTTCCGCAATTCTGTGATAGGCGTGACTGAGATAAGTAACATGAATAATTATTCTATTTTGGTTTTAACCTCGTGTCCTGCCTTCACCATGAATGATAAGACGCCGCGTCACTAACGAACATTCATACTTTGTTGTATATAGGCTACACCTGAAGATCATAGCAATTGCATGGCACTATAAAACAACGAAATATGTACAGGAATTCACTTGATCTATTTCCTGACACATAAGTATGTAGGGTTGTCTACATCCATAGCCTGAATGATAATATTAACCACATGTCCTCTGGAATTCGTGTATCTGCAGAAATCTATAATATAATATTATTAATGTTAATGTTTTACCTGATATAATGAATGCATTTATCATAATATTCCTTAAGTAATATTTTCACAAAGTTGAGATATCTGGGATTGACCTTTGCGAATGTTTACTAAAAACTCTCGCAATTTCCCTTTCAGCAGTTTGTTTAGAGGGATGTTGGCAGATGCAAATGGCTCACACATATTGGAATAAAATTACTATTTTATAGTGTGAATTTCGGTCCCTGGCTCTTCATTTTGTTGCACTCTGTCTAGAGCGATCTTGTGTTTTTCTGTGTTTACGTGCTGTGTTACACTATATAATTCGTTTGCATGAAATTGAAGTTTTGCAAAGTTTACACATAATAGTATGAAGAAAAATATACTCCAGATGCTCACTATATCTTGATATAACATTAATCACTTTCCTGGAGAGACTGCCAGTTCGTTTCGGCATTTAAAAAGCACTTTGTAACTGACTAATACTCGAAACTTATTTGTACTGAAGACTTTTGTCGTGCTTACTGTATATTATTGTCTCCTCTGCCTGCAAGCATTGATAGGTAACAGTGCACAGTGTGTCTCGGGAATTGAACTAGATGGTGAGCAAGAACCGCACGGAGAATATTCCCAGTGCTCTGGCGTGTTTGTCACGGCTTAAATAACATCATAGCGAGAAGAAGTACGATCATTGCGCAGGTTAATGGGTTCCTCCACGAGATGGTTCTGCCTCCACTAATTGAGAGTTAAGTTGCAAGTGGACATGCGAATTAAATAAAGAAAATAAAATTGTCACATACATAATATGTATTATTTTTTTTCGCTTAACCTTGAGGTATATTACTTATCGTTTTTCAGTTTATATAGCTGTCATATTATATGCTTTGTTTCTCATCATATAACCCTATTTTATTTTTATTATATGAATGGTATTTGAAAGGCCCAAATGAATTCGGTATGGAGCATAAAATTTTCCGTTTATTGTTATTTACTCCGAAGCATATACATTTATTTTATTTGATTGACTACCGTTTTAAGTGGAAAGAAAAATAATAATATTACACTAAACAACAAATTTTTACTTTTTGTCTTGCTCCGAAATAAAAATAGGTGAATATTACTAATATGTGTGCCCTAAATCTGAATTTGAAATCCAAATAGCCCCATCGCCATTTTCCGGGGAAAGTGAATTTAATTTTTTATGAAAGAAACTTTTTTTCTTCTTAATTTCTCACTGCTACTGATACAATTACAACACACTAGGGATTCAAAATGCCTCATAATACTTCAAAAAATGTGTACTGGATACAAAAATGATGTTACATAGTTTAAAACACAAAAACCACAACAACAATAAAAATATTTTATGCGCATAATGAGAAATATCTCGGAATTTAAACCTAACATTTAAAAGGATTTTCTGGATGACTTGCGATTATAACTAGACCCGGAACCATCTTCTACAAGAAACCAACAATAGTCTGCAAGCATGCCGAATGATGATCTTGCTTTATATCGGCTTTTCATTTCAGATATTTCTTGATGAAATCTTTCCCCAGGCTCGTCGCTTACCGATCCAAAGTTAGGAGGAAAGAAATTCAAATGAGAATGTGAAAAGTATATTTTGAGAGACATATTAGACACCATTTCCTCGTATGCACTTAACATTGTTTCCACAAGTTCGATGTAATTGTCTGCCCTAGAATTTCCAAAGAAATTTGAGCAAACAGACATAAGTCCATTTACATGACAGCAATAAACAGTATCATCTTCTTTTGAAAAATATGATGACATAGGCCTAGTGTGCTGACGCTTTCGATAGACTGATACTTTAGCATCGGGCTGAAGAAGGTGCCATCCTTGTCGAGAAGCTAATAGTTCAGCCTTACCTTTTGTGAGATTTAGGTCTCTTATGAGATCATTTAATTCCGATTGTATTCTATAAAGTCAGAATCAGAGACAGAAATGAAGGAAGGTCTGGCTTCAGGGGAAGAGTTCGATTCTTCGTCCAAGGTATATTTTATCAGGTGATTTAGGTTTCGGAAGAGAATCGTCTTGCTTAATAGGTCTGACTGAGGGCAAATTTGGATATATGCTGGAGTGTTGATTTTTTTAGGTAAAGCCTGGAACTTTTGTTAAACAAAAATAAAAATCTGTGACATGGTCTTCTTGTTGTCTTCATACCATGAAATAGCAAATAGCATCAAAGGATGAGAGCCGATTAACCATCCGGTCAAATATCGAGAACATTTACTACAACGTATTTGGGATGTAAAATTTTTGTCCTGATCACCTAATTCGCATTTCAAATACAGTTCGTATGCTTTCTTAATCGCAGGTGAAATAGCTTTTCTTTGAGATTGAATCGTATATTCACCACACACGTAACAAAACACGTTCGGAGAATTTATACACCACGGGCACGACGTTATGGCTATGTGGACACAAAGACTGACACTTTAAACTGAAAACTGAGTTATTAATTAATCACTTACACACTCTTTATATAAAACTATGTTACTAATTAATGACTTAAACACTACCGACTCTCATATATTTACGGTCGTATATGTAACAACACAACGCGAGCGTAGACCTCGCGTTGAACTGTTATGAAATTTACTGAATAGAAGGGTCCAATATCTGTTTATTTATTAGAAATACAAAAGAACATGCCAAAATCCATAAGAAACCAGAAATTGGTCATAAACTCATAAAATTTATTAGCCTTTGTTTTGTTTTACAACCCCCAACCCGTACCAGATGTTTCCTGGTGGGGAGCACTTATGAAAAAGTTAAATCATAGTGTATCTTAAAAACCTTACGTGATACGAAGAAAAGACATGCCTTTTCGGATTCAGCGCACACCGAACAATAAGGGACACACTGTTTTAAGTCGAAGCAAAATTCTTGTTGTTCAGTGTTGTTATAGAACAACTTTCTTCTAATTGCAGAATTACTTGAAATAAAATACGCTTTTCTGTAGTTTAATGTAGAATCTGTACCAAGCTCACATGTTTGGTTCAAATGAAATAAGACATAACACTCTAAATAACAGTGAAAAAATATGAAATGAAATGTAACCACATTGAAATATTCTTTTAACAACGTCTGTAAAAGAACAGTGTTGCCATATTCTACAGACTTAGCTATTGACTATAACTTAATCTGATGTTAAGTGTTGAAACAACGTGATTTTCGTTGCCATAAAAACTAGCTAAACATGCGCTACAACATTTACCCACAATACTCCTTCAATCATGTTAATTTTTCAGTTTCTTCCGGAAGGGGCATTAACAGGCTTTAATTCCATAAATAGATACTTTTCGCCAAAATAGGTAATTTTAGGGGCTATATAACTTCCACATCTTAATCCTAAGGTTTTATAATGGATATTTAATTAAATAGCCTTTACCTTTGAGAAAAAGAATAAAATAGGCAAAAAGGATATTTTGCATAGTTCTCACACTAAGCCACGCGCTTGTGGTGACGGATCTCTTCACGGACTGAAATCACCTATATCGAAAAGCCAATGATTAATAATGGTAGACGCCTATTCTAATATAAATTTAAACCCAAATGCTTTGTTAGCTACCAAATCCAATAAAGTAACTGGAGATTACCACGATGAGATGAATTATGGCAACTTTGAAAAATGTGGAAGAGAAATTAATTCCTAGTTTGACATTGAACTCTGTAGTCGTGATTTACAATGCCTCGTACTATAAAAGTTTCCATGTGAGTATGCTTTCATATCATCCTCCCGGGAAACAGTAATGCAGGACTGGTTGATTGATAAAGATATTATGTTTTCTACCTACATGTTGAAACCTAAATTGTACGCTTTGGTAAGCCCACAAACCGCGCTATAAGATGTATCAAATCGACAGATTGTTTCCCAGGTATGGAAACACGGTTCTCCGTTTACCACAGTATCATCAGGATTTCAATACAATCGAATTGATTTGGAGTTATGGCAAAGGTAACATTTAAGAAAAGAATGATTCAAGAACAGGAACTGACGAAAAAAATCGTCAATTGTAGCAAAAGAATGGTCGACACGATTCAGACACGTATTAAAGATTGAAAACAGGTACGCTGCGAGCGATCGCATACATAATGGAAGAAGCATCATAGAGCATTGTCATTAATCTAGGGTACGAAAGTACAAGTGAAAATATTAGTGACGTCAACACCAACAGCATGGATTACAGCGAAGACAAAATGAGTGGCTATCACACTTTTTCAGAAGATTCGGAATAAAAACAGAACCTAAGGTTAGTTTAATATTATAATAAAAATAGGTAAAATATCTATTTTATATGTTGCGAAGGAATTTTGGATGTGCACGTTGAGCTATTTGACTTTGCAATCAGAATAAGGTGGTGTGTTCGGCACCACGCTCTGACCGCCTTATATCTCAGGGAAAGACCCGGTACTCAGTTAGGTAGGAAGCTGAATGAACCTCGGATCGTTCTGGAATTCTGTCATGTGAAATCATTCTTCTTGTCCGATACAGGTACTGTTCGACATAACACCTGTTTAGCACTGGATTTCTCTAAAATATATTATAACATATTCTACATTTATGTAATTCCAAATTAGAAACAGCAGATAGGCAGGAGATCTCATTGTCGTTACTATATAGTTTATATATTATACTCATTTCGCATGACAGATTAATATATACCCACCATATTGCCCTAGCTGTCGGAATATTTTAGTAAAATTACAAAGTAAATTATTAACTAGTGTTTTGTCATAATGTCACATAATTATTTTACGATTAGGTATTTCTTTTAATTTATTTATCATTTCATTCAATGTTGTCACATGTAAAAAGTCGTGCCTCTGTATTTTGAACATTGCTATGTTATTGGTTACTCTGCAACTACTCTCTTCCTAGCCAGAGTTGCCATAAACTTTGGAACTAAAACCGGGACATAATTAAAACCAATCTACGACTGTTCGTCCCGGAAAAATCGTACCGCGACAATTCGTCCCAGACTATTTTTCACAATGCGTTTTGGTACCGCTACAAGATTTGTACCGCAACAAATCGTTTCAAAGCATTTGTCCGAACATATTTTTGTCCCACGTTTGTGCCAAATAAGTGATAAGTGTTTTCACAAGTATTTATTAGTGCACTGTTAAGTGAAATGAAACATTACATAATAAATACTTTTAGAATAGATTTCCTGCTATGACGTGCCCCAGAGCTCGAATATATTGCTGAATTTGCCCATTCTCTTTGTATTCCGGAAACGAGATACAATTCTTTCGATTCGACGATCGACTTGTTGAAGTGGTCTCTTCCTCTTGTTCGGGGACCCACCTGTATCAATGTGAAGAATTTCTCTACTAATTTCTACCTCTACGTTTTGGAGATTTTGCAGGAACTCGTTGAATGAAGGATGCGACTTTCCAACTAGTATATTTAACCGGTGAGCCAGCCTTTAACTGGATTAGTTGTTCTAGAATAACTCCAGATAACACAGGTATAACAATTCCAAATGGATGTGGGAAACGATGGTACTCTGCATCCTCTATCTGCTCGTAGATCCAACAGAAACTTTGTTTCCAGATGCTCGAACACAGGAGCAAGCACGCCATCTTAGTTCTGTCGAAATTTGTTGAAGGCGTTTTTATATTTCCTCGCCACTATCCCTTTCATTGTATGGTATGCAAGCCAAACCGATGATAGCGTGAAAGTGCGTGCGCAGTTCATCGTTTCCTTCCTGCATATAAGCTGCAGCAGTTCCTGTGTTTTGTACTTTCCACCACATGTTCTGAGCAAAATGAAACATACACCCCGCAATTTTAGTGTCTGGAAAAACTTCTTTAATGGCTATTATGACGTCAAAGTTAACATTATGAAACAATTTGCCATGCAATATTTAATACTTCATTCTTGTCATAGCAACCTCTTTCTTCATAGACATGATATCAAACTGCCCATCATTACAAATCTAATGTTAGTCCTTTATTAATATTTTGTAATGCTGACGTAAAAAATAATGTATGTTGTACAGTTATTGCATTCGTCAAAATCAGGAAACGAGCTAAATGAGTTTCCTGAAAGTTGACTCTGCCATGAAGTGTAACATTATAAATTTGTTTCATAATATAATATTATGATATTAAGGCAGGAATTTGCAATTGTGGCTCTTTGACATCATTTCGATGTTATTTTGATTCCTAATATATTTAAATTATTTTTTTCTGTATTTACTTTGTACTTATCTTTGTTGATTTATTTCATGTCTTTATCCTATTTGGCATAACTCTTGATGCTTGTGGTATTAAATAAAATAAATCAATAAATAAATGGCTCAACTACATAGAATTTGTTGCGATTATACTAAAGGTACAAGGTGCGGCAAAGGAATCGGGCTATTATCAAATGGGAATAACTCGATAGTTATGTCTATTAGCTAGAATAAATCTAATACTGCCAAACAATCTGGTTATGCATTCCATTTTATTGACATACATTTAGATTGTCTTGAAAATTATGTCCTTCAAATGGTGTCAGTCTCTCTCTTTATGCACTCATCAAGTCTTTCCCTGAAGTTCCATGTCCCTTTTCCAACATTTCGCCATCAATGTTGGGGATTTCCTGGGAAATGGCAATCTTCAGGTCATTAATTGTTTGGGGCCTGTTTACGTACACTTTGGACTTCAGGTAACCTCACAGAAAGTAGTCGGAGACGGTAAGATCAGGCGAGGGGGGAGGCCAGGAAATGCCGCCACTTCGAGAAATGATGTGCCCTGGAAACTGCGGTGCACAACTGTTATTGAATTTTCTGCCGTATGACCAGTGGCACCATCTTATTGAAACCATACAATTTGTCTATCCCACGTAAACGCCTATGCAGTTCTGGTTGAAGAAATGTCCTCAGCATTTCGACGTAGCGTTCACTATTCACTGTCACAGTGTTCCCGTTTTCCTAAAAAGAAAAAAAAAAATACGCGTGTATGACGCAGTACCTAGACACAGCATACCAAACTGTAACCTTTACACAGTGAAGCGGACGCTCGTGTAGTTCGTTAGAATTTTGGGGGGCCCAGTATCTAAAGTTCTGCTTATTAATATAATAACCGTATAAATGGAAATGTTTCTCGTCACTCAAGAACATAACAACTTCGTCAGCCAAAATTTTCACCATTCTCTCGGCGAATGTCCTGCGTTGAACATAGTCTCCCTCATTCAATTGAGGGGGTCAGCGCAATAGTGGTCTAAGCCACTTTTTATGTAGAAAAAGCAAGTTAAAATTATATATATTTATAATTGATACATTTTGGGGGAAAATTACACGCTTCCTAACAAGCTATATAATGGTGGATTGGTCCATTCCGCTTCGTAGGAAGATAGTTCACGTCAAAATCAACCGGTCTCAATATTTATTTTTTTTGCATTGAGGAGGGTTAGATCACTGTTGCGCCGACCCCTTCAATTGTTCAACAATCATAAGTTCATATGGATTAACTTACGATCTGAATGCAACATTCGGCGCACAGAACGGTCTGAAAGTCGCAGTGCTATAGCCTGCCGTCTAGCCGATCGATATGGACTCCTCGTAACAGCCACTCTTACTCATTCAATGTATCTGACGTTCGTACACTTCGAACGTGTCCTGGTGGTTTCTTCTTGCAAGCTGATGCCGATAATCGAAAGTTTCGTACCGATCTCAAAATGGTATTGCGAACAGGAACGGCTCCGTGGCTGCCAACATTAAATTGGAGAAGAAAGGCATGCTGAGTTTTCACAACTGATTCACCATTCTTGAAAAATGTCTCGATAACGAAAGCACGATGCTCCGAGCTCCATACTTCCATGATTACACAAAAGGCATCAAAGGTGCTAACAAACCACGGTCGGTCTATATTCATAACCCCTTATGTTATTCAGTAAACGGCCTTCTAAAACCGTCCGATTTCTTTGCCGCACCACTTTTGAGAATAAGTTTTCTACGCCTTTTTATTTGAAGAGAAAATTGCAAGTCTAGCATTGCTATAAATTTAGATGTCAGACAGTAATTAACTTGAATTGCTGTGAACGTATGATAACGTTGTTTGTAGTGTAATCCCCGGCATTAGAAATAAGTCCTAACATGTAAGTTATCAACTTTAAGTGTACTTTGCGTTAGGGAATTATATTAAAATAAATATGTAAGATTAACAGTGGAAAAGTTAAATGAATATGGGCGTGGAAATTTTACTCCACATTATCTGCAAACTTTCTTCATTAAATGCAAGATTTCTGAGTTGAGATGCAGCTAAGGGTGATAGCTTCTTAAGGATAATGTGAGTTCTTATCCTAACGTCCTTCAGAATAGAACTAAATTCAAAAGGATCTTGTCACACGTGTTTTCTAATTATTGAGAGAGTTCAAATTTACAGACTAATTTCCCCCGACCTAAAAATTAAGGTTTGCTCATCAACATTGTCACGTGTTATCATGTCATCGCCTTATAGGCACTTCAAATCAGAAAGAGAATTGGTGTTAGATTAGTAGAAGACAGAAATATTATATATTATTTTAATGTATGATATTTCCATGCAGATATTCTGCGTCATCATACGATGAAAGAGTAATGGAACGGAGAAAAATTCTCTCCGGCGCCGGGATTTGAACCCAGGTTTTCAGCTCTACGTGCTGATGCTTTATCCACTAAGCCACACCGGATATTACCCCGGCGTCGGACAGAATCGTCTCAGATTAAGCTCCAACTCTTGGGTTCCCTCTAGTGGCCGCCCTCTGCACTACGTCATAGATGTCTATCAAGAGGAGTAGAAATAGAAGAGAGGGGGTCAATCGTATCTATTCCCTGTTAATCGCTGTTAATTCTATGACACTGCCACGATGAGCGCTAACATCGCCTCTTACCAACATTCCGTCACTGATTTTAGACTCCTGGAAATGGAGAATGAACTTGCGTGCTCTTGGTTTAAGTTGATAGTCCTGGAACAATTTCTTGCCGTATTTCAAGAACTGAAGAAGAAGACATATTGAATTTTCTTGCCTAGGCGAGGGAAGGATGGCCGGACGAATTAAATGCGAATATCCATACTGCGGAAGTAAGAAGAGTAGTCACCACTCGAAATGTTTCTTCAAAATACCTGGGATAGTGAGAGGTGAGTTTTCATTTACAATATATAGCAATGTTATCACTTATAACTAATTTGATATACTTGTAAATTTTGCTAGCCACGTGCATAATTTTAAATTATATAGGTTAGGTTAGCATATATTAATTCATACACACATATACAGAATTTGTAACATCTAGTTACATATTAACAGACTTTTATTATTATTTCTATTGATAGAATATATATATATATATATATATATATATATATATAGAAGATGCATTTTTTGTTTTTATTTTCGAAGCTTTTTATACAGTGCAGGAGAAACTTTGCTGTTTTGCGCACCACACACGGGAGAAAAAAAGTTATTTCAAACACTGAATATAACCAATAAAATTGCAGCAAACCACGTCGTGTCGTGTGCAGCTTGGTACCGGAGTTTCAATATTCCAATAGAAAAAAAATAGAGTAATAGACCCTTTCCTTGAATATTCCCCGCGTGGTATTATTACTTGAGACCTTTACATATTTATAACATTTATTATAAAAATAATAGTAATATGTATAATAATAAATTGCAATAATAATAACAATAATAATAATAATAATAATAATAATAATAATAATAATAATAATAATAATAATAAAAGTCTATTTATGATATAATTAAATGTTATATAGGCTATACTGTATATGTGTATGAAATTACCGTAAGCACAGGAACGTGACTTCGTGGCACTTTATAAAATCACTCTAATAGCCTATAAATTGAAAGGGAACAGCTGCTGTGAGCTATGATGATGTAGCTTATACGTTAACCATTTTATGACATATTTTATACACCTATATTTTATTTTATTTTTTGTTTCGCCTACATTGTATTTTTACAAATGTTGTCTTTAAATACGAATTTTTTCCTGGACCAAAATTAGGCCTACAATAGAAATGATGAGATAATTAGTATTTTAACGTGAAGCTGACTGGAGGAGTTTATTTTAATTTTTCTTGGTTCTCAAAGTGATTTTATTAAGTGCCATGAAATGGTTTTCCTGTGCTCATAATTTATATTTATTTTACACTTTATTTCAATTTTTTTCAGATGCAAGGCATGCCTAGAAGCATTGGGCATATAAGATATGATGGTTAAAGAGCCCAACAAACTGCACAACAGCTTTCGGGAGCCATACCTTGCAAAGTTGAAGCTATCTCCAATGGTCAAGGTAACTTACTTAAGTAACTGCAAGCCTTTTATATTATGCAATTTCAGTGCTTCATATCTATACCTATAAATTCTGTCGTAATTGCAAATTGTGAATGAATACATAAAGAAAAGCCATTCACACAAATAGTAAAGTATCAGGCTAAGTAGATCCCATAATTAAAGCTTTGGGGCGAATAATGGTCTGTATTGCAATCTGCTAACTGGGCAGGAGGAACGAAAATGTTACATCGTCATTCCACTCATAAATAATTTACTATTGGACGGGCAACATACACCGTTATTCCATCAATATGTTTTGTACACTAAGCAAAGTATAAATTGTATGTTACTGAAAGTCATATTACACATCGGAGAAGTTTGTAATATTATGAACAGAATAATAATGAACACAATGACAAACACAGTTTTTAAATGTTGACTATAAGAGAGTAACACATTTTAAACAGTTCCTTTCTGACATCAAAAGCAAGCTGTGAGCACATCTTGAAAGAATTTCCGAAAATCTGTTCCTGAAACGAAATAACTTGATAACATTCTAAGATAAAGTATAATGGCAAAAATTGTAACATAAACCATTATTCGGCCCAACGCTTCAATTGTAACCTCTATCCTTGGTGGTACAGGACTACTTACTCTTGCTGTCAGTTCATAATTGTAACCTTTTGGTTGTTTTATTTTGTACGGGAAGAAACAGAGGACCCCCGCCAGAGAGGCTGGTGACCCCCCAAGAGAGGAGAGGCAGTGAGAAGAGGCGGGGGAGCCCCCAAGAATGCAAACCACGGCCACACCGATAGTAACACTGAAGAGGAGGAAAATTTGCAGTCTTCGAGTACAACTGCATCATCTGAGAGGAAGAGTCCTCAAGACCACACAGAGAGATCTGAAGATTGACATTGCCCTTGCAACTTTAAGGAAGAAGGTTCCCGGGCCATTATATGAATTGGTAAAAAATTGTCTCTCCTCAAATGCAAGGTATGTACAGAGAGTTCGGTGGTCACCGGAATTGAAAGCAAAGGCTCTTAATATTTATTTACAGAGCCCAAGTGCCTATAGAATGATTAGGAAGTTATTAAATTTCCCTTCTAAGGCTACATTGCTTAGAGTTTTGCGAAAGTATATCACTGATGTTGGTTTTAGTGACAAATTATTCGACATACTAAGGAATGCCTGTAGTAAGATGACTCACACTCACAAAGTAGGTTGCCTTATGTGGGATGAAATATCTTTAAAAGCAGTGTTGACAAGCAATAAATGTCTGCAGCAACTAAATGGCTTAATGTCCGTGTTGCACTATTGAACATATACCAGGAGTAGCAGAATTTGCTAAGAAGTAATTCATTACCTGCTTGTAATAAAGACATAGACCACTCACCATAGACACAAGCATCTGATTTGCAGGATTACCTGACAAGTGTTTTTCAAATCTTTGAAACCCATCAACAAAATCATCATTATTGTTACAAGCCAAGCTGATTTTAGTGGTATTTCATCGCATATGAGACAGCACAGCTCATCTATGTCACTCATTTTGTCACAAGCATATTTTAGCTTATCCAGTATTTTCTCACAAAACCCAACATCATTTGTATATAAGGCAAACTTTCGTAGAAGAGTGGCTTTACAAGGAATACTCAATAATTTTCTAACAATTCTGTTTCACTTGTACTGTGTAAGTAGATATTAAGGGCTTTACATTTGAATTCTGTTAACCAGGGACATTCCTGTACAAATCATGAACCAGAGGATTGTCTGCAGGATTGTATATGTAAAATAATATTAACATTACTTTTCATATACAACTTTATCTTCGCTGACACTCCTCTTCTTCATGTCAACGAGAACTGCAGATGTGAGAAGTTTTGCACCTAATGTGTTTGTGAAACTGGATGCAGAAAAGTGATGTGCACATTTACTGATACTGTGGTATTGTGGCCAAATGAGTATGTTTTCTTTGTGTATTTTTGATTTAAGATTTTGCATGTTTAATTTTAGTTGCTATTTATTGCTATTTTGTATTGTTCTTGTATTTTTGTTACATTATGTTTCTTGTTATGATTTGGTATTTTTCTCAAACAAAAGGAACCTAAATTAACTACAATACGAAGTAACTCAAGGCAATAATAATTTTTTTTTCTTGAAATAACATCATAATATCAAACACAGGACCGATGTTGTTGGCATATTTCAACAAAGCCTGTGAAATGTACTGTAGACTCTATTTACCATAATCGCAATGTTGGAACATAAAGTTATTGTATTCTGCACTAGCATTTAGAATATTTTCATATTAAATGACAAATTATGCCATTGAGGAAATAAATACAGTAGTAGGTGCTACATATACGTTGGACTTCTTAAACCTGTACAACTTAACTGAAATCAACAAATGCTGAGTTTTTGGCAATAATCCCATTAACTCTCTTACTCTACTCTCTAATATTCCCCACAGGCAGCTTAAAATTTCATGTTGAAGTTTACAAACTGGCATAATGTCATTAAATATTAATTTTTATTGTCTTAATTTTATGTTTATCACGTACTGTGTATGATTTTATTTCTTCAATTTGTTATATTTGTGTTTCTCAGAGAAATGGAACTTAAATTAACTAACTACAACACTAATGTTCGTAATGTTTGAACACAAAGTTACACTAGTGAATACAATATTTTCCAATATTCCCCACATATAGTCCAAAATGTAATGTAGAAGTTCATGAACAAACTGACATAATGTCATTAAGTGTTAATCTTAAAAAAATATTTGTGCATGATTGCCTTCAATGTAACCAGAAGACTTTACACATTATAGCTACTTATTTGGAGACAATAAGAACACAGCATTGTAGACTCCAATTTCTACTAAGGGTGATTTGAAATTATTTTCCTTACAACACAATAACTAATGGTAGTATATCTGAAAATATCAGAAAATTAAGCGGTTAGCTGACTTCAAAGAGCAGAGATTACTTCATTAATAAATATGTAGAGTGTTAAGAATGTTTAGGTATGATTTTTTTCTTTGTGTAACATTTACTACTATGTTGTTAATATTATATAATAGTACCTATCGTGAGCTCACGATCTTTTCTCTATTACAGTAAAACATCAAACAGTTAATTTCAATAAAGATCTTTGTGTTTATGTACAAAATGAAATATTGTTAATAAATAAATCAGATACATTCCAACATAACAGATTTGCTTGGTCATGTCTAAATCATTTCCAATTTCACAGTCCATTTCCTACCTCTACTACTCTACTTCATGAGATATCCCGTTCTGAAAACATTTATGGTATTGTAATTTACAAAAAAAGGTTTCTGGCTAAAGATCTTAAAACAAAAAAAAAAAAAAAAGGAATTATAATAGGGATGGTTACATTTCAAACATTCATGTTAATATGAATGTAACGGGGATGTGCAAAGAAGTATTTTGAAATTCCCGCTATTTCCGGTGCAGGAAGTCGTTTGAAAATACCGCCATTTTTGTGCATGTGGCGCTCCACTGCTGGTAAAAAGAAGCTTCTTGACAGATTACACTTAATCCGCCTCTTGAGCCCCTCTCTTCTATTCTACTCCTCTTGATGTCTATGAACGTAGGACCGAAGTCCACACATGTGCTGAGGTGTACTCGATATGAGTGACTAGTTGGCCGGGATCCGACGGAATAAGCGCCGTCTTAAATCACGAAGTGATTTACGCAAATCCCGGCGCCGAGGAGAATTTTTCTCCGTTCCATTACTCTTTCATCGTAAGAAGACAGAAAGTTTAAATTCAAACATAGGCCTACGTATGTATGTATTATTTACACTGCAAGTGGGCAAACACCCGGTAGCAGTGGTAACTTAAGTACACACAATAAATGAGAATTCACAGAACAAAACGTTACATGTCCATCGGAAAAAATGAGATATGTATCAGAATACTAACGGCTGGCACAGACGAGGAATTCGAAATTATCGAGGTGCTACATACCCCCACTTTTTGCAAGTGAAACAAATGTTGAATAGTGGGACGTGAGGCAAACTGCCACATCTCTACAGTCCCTTATGGACCAAACTGTCAAAATTATACGCTCACCCAATGGCAGCGCTTTGTTCGACAACATGGCCGCTCCAATCCTGCTAACGCGAGGTACTATACATTCTTAGAACCAAATCGCAATGGTGGAAGAGATGGATATTTTAGTATCGTCCTTGCATTTTGTAACAAAAAAGAAGAAAAAAGTACGGAAGAAAAGGAAATTAGAGAAACAGAAACAGTATGCTTGACATTGCAGTTTCATTTGTACATTTACAATAAATTCAAGCGATGGACTAATAATAATAATAATAATAAATTATTATTATTATTATTATTTATTTATTTATTTATTTATTTATTTATTTATTTATTTAATCTGGCAGAGCTAAGGCCAGTAGGCCTTCTCTTCCGCCCAGCCAGACTACTGTTTCGATTCTGTACTAATTTCGAAATGTGTTTCCAATGCCCATGCACACATAATAAAAATACTTATCAGGGTGCAGCAGTAGGTCGGAGTATAAAAATAATCTATGGATATTATTTTCATTCTTTATTAGTAGTGCTGAGTACAAAACATTTTGTATAACAACTTTCTACATGATTCATCTACATCCCGGTAGCAACATCCTCCTAAAAACAGACGCAATCTTCGTGGGAGCTAAAAGGGAAGTACTCTGTAGGCTATATTTGGCATAACTGTTTTCCTTCAGAATGTCAACATACCACTTCAGTAAAACAGTATCTTTGGACCAGTTCTTTTCAAAACTCTTCTACAGTAACATTTAAACATGTTTTTTTTTTTAATATCCTTTAGCCAATGATTTCCAGTCAGGAACTCCTCTGACTTAAAGTTAGCCTTGCTATTTCGCATCCAAATCGGTAACGCAATATTTTCCTATAAAATATTAGCATACGGAAAGTGAAATTTGTCACTCCTTCCTTCCTACAGAGATGAGGGAAAGATTCCGTAGATTGGACAGGACTGGAAACTACTTGAGTAATCCAGTCAACTACAAGTATCTGGAGCCAATTTTGAATGTCATTTAAAAAGCAGATTATTGCTTTGTCAACCTTGAGGCTTATTGCGTTTAATAAAGCGTATTTTATCTACGGGTTTTCCGTTTTAGTTTTTTTTATTTGTTATCTGTGCTTTATTTAAGGCATTATTATTTGTGCGCTGGCATAATAATTTATGTTATGAAGGATTCTCAAGATATTAGTTTTATAGATAATTTTTATTTTCAAATATCTTTAACTTCTCAGATTTTGATGCACCTCAAAATGGCACATATCTGTGACCCAAATGTCACACGTCTATCATATTTTTCCCTCCCAAGCTAAAGAAAATAATGATTTGGTTTCCTTCTTTCGCCCCAATGTGCTTCCTGGGTCCACCCGTACAAAGGCACAACTTGCCAAGAAATTAGAGCCCTTCATGTAACGAGAATAAAGAAAAGGTTCAATTGGAAATTGTGACCCTCTGGATGTGTGACATTTTGCACTGTGACACCTCAAATGTAATAAATAAATAAATTAATTAATTAATTAATTAATAATTGAATAAATAAATAAATAAATGAATAAATTAATTAATTAATTAATTAATAAACAAATAAATAAATGCATAAATAAATTAATTAATTAATAAAAATAAATGAATAAATAAATAAATAAATCAATCAATCAATCAATCAATAAATGAGTAAATAAATAAATAAATGAGTAAATAAGTAAATAAGCAATCAGGCAGGCAGGCAATTATATTTAACACTGTGGTGGAAGTGTTAAAAAAGAAATAAACTTGAAGGGAACCTAGAAAATATGATCATTCCGCTAAGTTACTCGTAGCTAATACTTACTGGATCACTTAAAACATGAAGTAATAATTTAGTTCTTTGCACTGAACAACATTACTGGAGGCTTTAGGTGCCTCTCACAAATAGTAGCAACGTCAAGATTTTTATTTTGTAAGGCATTCAAGAGGGTAGATCTTAATGTAGATCGACAACCATCTATCCATATTCCCCAAAACGTTCAAATTATTATTGTTGTGGATAGGTGTAGGCTACATTTCATTAGTCGTATACGATTCATTTTTCATTCGTGCATTAGGAGAATAAGGAAAAAATTCTCAGAAGTTTTGCTATATTTGTGGGTGTTATATATTCGAAAAATACGTAAAATTGATTCGTTTGTAAATAAGCTACATTTTGCGTACTTGGAAGTAAAAGTTGTTGACATGGATAAATCGTTTGCAACTCATAGTGCGCGTAACAGTTGTGTAGAAGGATTGTGTTACTGGTATGCAGGAAAACGCAAAGCAATGCCATTTGCTATACCAATAGTATGGCGTGAGTAGAGGAATCACTATGATGACTGTTGTATGTGTAATGTTACTGGTTACAACAAGAAAAACAAAAAATCAATTAAGTATTCAAATCTTCAATCAGCTTTGAGGCCTGTTCCTCATGGATCCGACTTACCTGTACCTGCATCACCAGCAAACTTGGGTGACAGTGAATCTGAAAGCATTTCTCCGAATGCAGATAGTGAGATGTCTCCTGATCCAGACGAATTTGACAATTCACCGAAAAAAATTTACCCAACCCGAGCTGAATGATTTGGTGAGGGACTCACCAAAAAGAAAAATGAATTACTAGACTCTAGACTGCATGAGAAGAACATGTTGACACCTGGAATTACATTTTCGTGGTACATGAATTGTGAAAAACTTTTCCGGAAATACTATACACAGGAATATAGACTGGTGTATTGTACAGATGTGGGAAATCTACTAAAACAGTTGGGAGAGGAGGTATATGACCCCAAAAGTTATAGGCTTTTATTGATTCTTCGAAAAGAAGGCTTAAAGCAGTATTGCTTCATAACACAATAAATTAGGGTCCAAACTACTTGCACATTCTGTAGTCCTATCGGAATAGGATTGGTTCTTGAAAAAATTAAGTATCATGAACATGAGTGGCAAATATGCAGTGACCTGAAGTTCGTTGGTTTACTATTGGGACAACAGGTAGGATGCACAAAATTTCCGTGCTTCCTGTGCAAGTGGGACAGCAGGGCCAGGGACAATCATTGGAATATTGTATACTGGTCTGAAAGAAAGCAACTAACGCCAGGAGACAAAAATATTAACAATATTAAGTCTCGTTGCTTGTAAGAAAATTATTCTCCCTCCGTTACATATAAAACTGAGAGTTATGAAGCAGTTTGTTAAGGCACTAGACAAAAATCTTCCTTGCTTCCAGTACTTATGTAAGAATTTTACTTCTTTGTCACACGCAAAAGAATAAGGGAGGGAATATTTGATGGCCCACAAATTCGAAAGCTGATGATGGACCACAATTTCACCAGTACAATGAACGAAACAGAAGAAAGTGCATGGAACGTATTCAAAGACGTTGTGAAGAAATTTCTTGGTAACGTGAAGGATCCACGGTATAAAGAAATTGTAGGAAACATGTTTGACAAGTTCAAAGTGCTCGGTTATAACATGAACCTAAAGCTTCTGTCATTTTCTAATGACACATATAGATTACTTTCCTGCGAATTTAGGAGCCCTAAGCGAAGAGTAAGGTGAAAGGATCCACAGGATCTAAAAGAGGTAGAGTGACGCTTCCAGGGACTTTGGGATGTAAATATGATGACTGATTACTGTTATTACTCTTAGAGTATTGCATGTTATGACTCATCCAGAGAATACTCGAGGATTTCGCACACACTAAGATTCCATGGAAAGAGAAAAAGAGATACCGAGGACGTCTAACATACATTCTGAAGGTAAGCTTTCTGCTCTTGTAATTTCGTTTAGTAAGATGTTTTGCTTGTATATAGGCCTAATGTTTCTACGAATTCTTAACCGTTTCTTTTATTGTTATACAATTTAGAAAAAAATAGATGGACGTGTTAACGAATCAGATACACAACATAATTATATGATTTCAATGAACACGCTGTAACTTATAATTTGTGGCAAAATAACGTTTTGCTAAATTGCCAAAAAATCTGACGTGATACGGCAAAACAAAATATATTTTTAATTCAGCACACCGAAATTAGTAAAAGTGCCATATTTATATTTATACTGCAGAAAAAATGTCCATTTGTTCCCTAGTGTGTTAATGTAATAAGTAAATGATTGACTTGTCATATGTCAAGCCACATCTTACCTACAAATAATTGGCATACACTTGTCATTTAACATAATTTCAATTGGCATGCGATTCATTGATTCATTATCTCCACATGTCCTTAGCCCTACTGATACAATGCTTATACGTTTTATTATTAATTTCATATTATTTATTAAACAGTATGTTTCATAAGCTCCGCACATTGTCTTTTACATTTAAACGGATTTTTTTCTCGAAAAACGCTCGGACTTGTCAAATCTTATATTTTAAGGGTAATTTTTAACATTAAGGAACAATTTTTATGGTCATTATTAAGAGATTTGTGATGTCATTGCAAATTATTTTTAAATTACATCATATATTTTTATTCTCATTATCTGAAAGATTTGCTTTTTTCTGTATCACTACATAAACTATCAATTGTTTTTATACCAAACGTTGCTATGGTAACCAAATAAATAGTTCGATATCCTGTTCTTGTGGAAGTCGTTTAATTGTTGAAATTAACAGCAAATAAAGATGTTCTTAAGTGAAAAAGAGAGAATTGACATTTTAGTAATTATTGGTTATTGTGACAAAATATAGTACACAAAAAGAGATACGTATACTTTTTAATGAAACACACTCAAATCGATCTTCTATTTATCAATCCACTGTGATTAAAATAGAAAACAAATTCAGGAAACATGGACATGACAGAGACGTAAAAAGATCTGGAAGACCGACAACTAAAAATATTTTTAGCTAGAATAGAATATAGAGAAATACCACCAACAGTAACTGAAAATGTTAAAAAGAAATTTGTGCTTCGTCTTTATCATAGCCAGATCACATATGGGAAACATATTGAACATTTAATTAATTGAACATTTGCTATATTGACTCAGTGAAATTAATTTATTCGTTTTAGAGAAATTATTAACAATTTTTATAAGTTCTAAATATTGAAGTTATACAATTCAAGTTGTGACAAAATTATGTTACGAGATGTGTATTATTTGTCAATTCAACAAGTTTTACAAAACAACGTCAAATTCAGTTAAAAGAAAGGGATCTTCGGTTGACATATATTTATGAAGATTCTCTTTCAGATTGTTATCTATAGGCTACTAATAATAAATCTGTAGCCGAAATTTTTCTCGTAATTTTCGATTTTCCAAAAATAATTGGTCCTAACATATATAATTAACCACTCTGAAACCGAAAATCGCTTTTTTGAAATTTTTGTTTGTATGTCTGTCTGTCTGTCTGTCTGTCTGTCTATCTGTCCGTCTGTCTGTCTGTATGTTTGTTACCTTTTCACGCGATAATGGCTGAACGGATTTCGATGAAAATTGGAATATAAGTTAAGTTCGTTGTAACTTTGATTTTAGGCTATATGGCATTCAAAATACATTATTTAAAAGGGGGATTATAAGGGGGCCTGAATTAAATAAATCGAAATATCTCGCTTATTATTGATTTTTGTGAAAAAATGTTACATAACAAACGTTTCTTTAAAAATAATTTGCGATAAGTTTTATTCCTTGAAAAATTTTGATAGGACTGATATTTAATGAGATAAATGAGTTTTAAAATTAAAATAACTGCCTTCTAAGGCCGTGTAATGAATTAAAAAACAAATGACTTCGTCTATAAGGGGCCTTGGAAAGCAACAATCGAAAGCTATGAAAGATTGCCTACAGAGAATGTTTCTGTGCTTGTATGAAGTAATATCGGAAGCTAAATTAACCGATTTGTATAATTAATTATTATTTCACCATTGGGAAGTGTAGTTTCTCTAGATGGACATAATGCTATAATGTTATTACAGTAACTTCTGATATAATATATAATATAATATAATATAATATAATATAATATAATATAATATAATATAATATAATATAATATAATATGTTATATTATATAATATAATTTAAGTTATTTGAAGGGTTCAGAACCATAGTGGGCCAAGCGCTATTTACTGAATACGTAGAAAACAAGGGTTAAAATTAAGTTATTACCATAATTCAATGGAAACCTATAACAAGTAAAATAAAATATACACATTAAATGTAAATGATGTCAATCTTCATTAAACTATGGTTGCATGTAATAAAAATTAAGAAACATGTTAAAGGAATTGTCATTGCACCAAATGAGTATCTCTGGACCAAAATGATCGCATTTTAATTATTTGGATGCAATTTAAATTAAGTAACATATTAAACGATTTATCCTTCTATCAAAAACGAATGTTCCCTGGATCAAATGTCCTATTTTAATTATGTAATTACTTTATATTTATTTCTAATGGGTGCAGCGGAGCGCACGGGTACGGCTAGTAAAGAATAACAAAGGGTGCAATTTAAGAATGCTTGTGGTGACGTCATAACTTGCACAACAGTGGTATTAAAAACGGTTTGTTTCTGTAAACAAGTATCTTTTAAAATATATGGTTTGAAGTGTACAAGCAGTTTTTTTTAATTATCCGTTTAAAAGTAAATGACAATATGCGGAACTTTTCAAACACACTGTATTTGTATGGTTTTTCACAGATTATTTTATAACACTATTATTGAAATTATAAGACACGTTTTCAGATAAGTCAATTTAATGTGAAAGCAATAAAAATTGCGAGTTATGTTCCGTCTAATAACTAATAAGAACAAGTGACCATTACAACCCACTACATGTTTAGATAGGTTATGTTTTATTGAACGAACGTTTTCAACCATATTATGTCATCTTCAGATTAACATGAAATGTGTATGACTGTATAAATATAGAAATCAGTGAATCATAATACAATTCATGGGAACTGTACAATATTTATTAACAAAATAAAAATAAAACATTAAGCATTTAAAATTTACCAGGTTAAAACATACAGATTAAAGTGACTAGAATTGAGGTTAGAGCAACCATTTTCACATTATAAAGCGATTACATAATAGTGTGAATGTCATATAGTTATGTCGGACTATCCCAAGGAGAAGAAATTTCATGGATGTTCATTATGTTCGAGTAATCTTGGTGCTACCAGTCAAAGAGTATGTGAAAACACGACGTTAAAGTGATGAGGTTTTAGGAATGTATTATTATGAGGTGAGTTCTTTTAAATTTTAATAAGCGGTGCAAATTGCATAATACTTACAAATGGTCGAGAAAGAATTATTGTCTGCGGCACAGATGTCAGGTGACTGGTGCTCCTGGGTTTTACATCGATATATTATTACGAACCAAGTGGAAGAGTTGACATGTTTTCAAATAAGTCAATTCAATAATATGAATGAAATCAAAATTGCGAATTATCTTCCGTCTAATAACTTATGAATAACAAATGAGGTCTATAACTCACTACATGTTTAAGTAGATTATGTTTTAATGAACGAACATTTTCAACTTAATTAGGTCATCTTCAAGTTCACATAAAATATGTATGTATATATGAACATAGAAACCAGTGAACCATAACATATTTCATGGGAACTGTACAATATTTAATAACAAAATAAAATTCGAATAAAACAATAAGCAATTAAATATTACCAGGTTATAACATACAAATTGAGGTTAGGGTTGTAATAATAATAATAATAATAATAATAATAATATTATTATTATTATTATTATTATTATTATTATTATTATTATTATTATTATTATTATTTTAATACATGGACATTTTATTTGTTGCAGATTCGTTGATCAAATCTTTGTAATCTAGTTGCTGGGTAATGTCCGTAATCTTGGAGAAGATGGAAGATCTTATTACACAATTATTGTTAATAACTTTTAAGTCTTGATTGACAAAGAGCGTTCGGGCAAACAATTGGTTTCAACATTTGACAAGAATATTCGTAATTCAATTTATGAATAATTAGGTAACAGCTCCTGAATATGGCTTTCAAGCAACATTTTATATAGTGCACTTAGGAAGGAGAGCCTACTTTTATTTCATTACTCCTAATGTATGCTTTTACGTAGGCCTATATAATCTATTGCTCCAAAATTATTCATTTTGGGTCACACGTTGCAGCTCACCTTTCGAAATGTTGGATATTTCTTGTCGTACGTTTTCTGCTATTCATCCAATGTTAGTGGATTTATTTTTGTATTTTAAATTGACCCCTTAAATAAAAATAACATGGCATTAAGTCTAGGGATCGAGCAGGCCACAATCCTATACTAATCACCCTCTTATCAATCACATCAGAAATCTCACGCAATGAAGTTCCAGCTGTAGCCCAGTCTTGCTGAAACACGCCGTACATTCGTTTTGAGGAAAATTTGATTCAAAATTAGGATTTTGTATTGGTCAGTATTAATTGTTTCATAAAAAGAATAGAGCCGTTTATTCTTTTTGCACTTAATGCGAATCATACACCGACCTAGGGTCATGAATAAGCCGTGGATTATCTACTGACCAGTACCGATTACGTTGAGTGTTAACACTTCCGTGCAAGTGAAAGCACGCCTCGTCATTAAAAAAATCACAAATTGTGGATCTAAATTATCGTCTGTACATATTGAATGAACCAGTTGCATAAATTGATTCTTCTACGTGGGTCCTCAGGCTCTAGTGCTTGCACTTGTATGACATGTTAGTAATTTTGTCACATTATGTGCTGATGTAAAATGAACAAATCAATAATTAATTTTTTTTAATATCCAAATTTATTGAACCCTATTTTACCATAGGCCTAAGTTATATTAGGGTTATAATTAAATGCATTTAAGATACAAATAAGTACACAAACGTTACTAACGAATACATATAACTTATAACAGACTGACAATTTATATCACATGTAAGTACTTACGTAAGTATGTAGAATAATAATGCACACAGAAACATATATGACATAAAAGCAGACGTATACATAAAACTACATACATATTACATAAAATCATATTATATATAAAGAAGTACATATTTGATAATAATAATAATAATAATAATAATAATAATAATAATAATAATAATAATAATAATGTTACACAGAAATTAAACAGACACAATAAACAAACATATTGCTTAAGAACAGATATCGTCGCTTAAGAACCAATACCGCGTAACTGACAAAATGTAAATTTTACAGGAGAAGGAAAAAACCGAATAAAAACCATAAAAATAACTCAATAGTCTTGAAAAGTGATGTATGGCTATGAAATAGCAAAACTAATTTGTAAGTAAGTGAAAATGAATGATCATGGCCGTAGACATTTGGCCATGTCACTTACGCGGTATTGGAACTCTGCCGTTGATTATATTTTGTTACTTACGCGGTATTGTGAGACAACTTTAGCAGCTTCAGGACACATGTTGACAAGCGTTTACTTTGCGTTAAAACTGCCTTCTGGAAATATTATTCGTGCTCTTGTATATGTCAATGTGTTATCTGAATTGTTGTCCTACCGTGTGACTTGAGGTCAAGATCGGTAGGCTGTAGCTTGAATCAGCACTAGATTACGTTCCAGATAATGATTGCTGCATTCTTAATGAATCAAATGCTGAAACTATGGGAAAGGAAAAACGAAGACAGAGTTCAATGTTTATTGTTATAATAATAATAATAATAATAATAATAATAATAATAATAATAATAATAATAATCTGATACCAGGTACTTTATTTTCACACTAGGTATTTGAATAGATAAGTAGACTCGTTACTAAAACGTTGCTGACAAATATAATTTTAAAATAAAATAATGAATAACAATAATAATAATAATAATAATAATAATAATAATATTATTATTATTGTTATTATTATTATTATTATTATTATTATTATTATTATTATTATTATTATTATTATTATTATTATTATTATTATTATTATTATTATTGACAATGGACCTGACTTGCGAATAATGAAAAGAAAATCATATAAAGATATAATAATGATGATAATTTTTCAGGCACAATATTCGTTAAAAACAATAAAGATATAATTATAGGCCTATGCTGAAATCACGAAAAGTAATCCTTGATAAACCCTAGTGTGGAATACTGTCATAAAAACTATGGCACAATCGGTTCTATATACAATAATGTGACGGTAATTTAGGCAGGCTACTAATGCTCTTTTTTTCTGTGCTTTTGCACGAGAACATGACTTTTTTTACTGAAGGGACGCCATCAGTACTACTAGCTAACCAATATCGCACAGTTCATTCTTTAATTCCCAATGTACACAGAAACATCTTTTTGCAAACCTGAATTTTTTTCTCATCAACTTTTAGGTTGTAGACAAATGTTCTCTTTCTTCTCGATTCAGAATTTGTACTGCCAGGTCTTTTCGCAGGAGTGAAATCCACAAGATTTGATACGTAAACGGTCCTCTGTTCCCAAGTCATAGTTTTCCAGAATGCCTGAAAGATGTGTCTCCTCTCATTAGAAATTAAATTACAGCCCCTTACTTTCGAATTTTGGCACATTTTATAACTACACTCTGGCCCCAAATTCCTTGCATCTCTTTCCATATCATGTGTCACTTTGCCATCTTTCGATCTCTTGTAGCTAAGATAAGCTTCCTCTTCCAATCTAAGTTTTCTATTTTTCATTTTCTTCCAATTACCCTTTTGTGGCTTTGAACTTCTTTTTCTTTTCTGTAAAATTTGTATGAAACGCTTGTAGATTCTTCTCTTTACCTTTTTCTGACGAATGTAAAGATGTAGAATAAGTAGCACTCACTAATTCTTCGGGGTCGTCTACATCTGAAGACGCATCCGAAATTTGGTGTAGATACTTCATTGACAGGGTATTGTCTTCAGTTTCTGTCCTGTCCTATTTGTAGCTGTATTATTTGAATAGTGTTGCTTTAAATCATACCAGACTGCATAATACGATCATAACCTTACCGGTAACACTGGACGGATAATCCCTGATCTGCAGCAGCCCATTTTCAGAAGGACGGTTTTCTTTTCCATTTGAATTATCAGGCAGTAGGCCTACATCTACGAATAAGATGAGATTACTAGTGTTTATGAATGTGATATAAATGGATTTAAAAATGTGTAGTAAATATTATCTTCAATTTAGATCTTCCTCCTACCGGAGGAAATGGAAGGAACCAAGCTCAGCGCCACTGAATGTAGCGCCAATTATTTTAGCGGCCCATTCATGATTATTTATATTACTTAAATTAAGTTTGCTGTTGTGACTCCGTAACTGAAGAAAAATAAACGTTTAATAACTGTGATACTTCTTATGCCATACCTTCGTTAATGTTCACAGAAGTTTCCCCCGTCTTGAATGCAGAACATAGGACAGATAGGATTTCGTTCTCGCTAAACTGACGTCGTCCGATTCAGTGTCCATTTTTTTTTCTTGTATCTGTAGGCCTATATAGTAATAAAATATTAAGTGTACTATATTTCAGTGAATGAACTTGCAGTAAGATTCTGCGTGAATTCAGCTCAACTAACATTCAATTGACATTAGTGAAATAATTATATTATATTCACCTTTTAAATAATTGAAACTGAACACTTCTTTAATCATCTCAGGATATTACACACTGTTGATACAATTTTACAAGGCAGTAACGAGAACCAGCTTCCGTACTGAGAGCGCGCAGGGATAGACATAATATCTGTTGTCAGATACGCGGTATTTCCTATAGACTTCTCGTGACTTTAGATACGCGGTATTATACCTCCCTTCTTCGCACGCAGGCCATTCATGCAATCAAATTCCCGCGCTTGTCAATGCATGCAGATGATATTGGAGGTACCATCTGTGCAAAAAAACAGTTTTGACAAAAAATATCAGTTACACGGTATTATTTCTTAAGCGACGATATATTACGAGTACAGATTTTTAAAAAGGAAAATGATGGCAGTAGAATTGGTTTAATTGCAAAAAAGTGAAATAATTTTCAAATTGGAACATGTGAGAAGCTAATGTATTAATAGAAAGACAAATAGCCAGGAAAACAAAATTAGAACTGAAAGAAAACACCTATAATGATCTGTATATACTGTATTTCTAAGAATACCGAAGATAAGAGTAACATTTGCTATATTTTGAATAGTTTTTCAGAAAAACGTGCATTTTAAAATACCTTAATTATGAGATAGTATATCATGTGTTCAGATTACAATTTTTGTGAGCATAATAATTCACATATCTTATAAGTTCTTTATAACAGCATTTATTTCGAAACACTTGTAACGGTGGAAAGTACTTGGTGTCACACCTATCTAATCGACAAACTAGTTCAAGACATTGTAGTTCAAATTTGTGACACTCAAATAACAAATGTTGGACTGTTTGTAGGGAGTCATCACATGCACAGATATTTCCACTTTCTGTTTCTATCTTGAACCTTTCGAAATAGCTACAAAACTTGCCATGTCCAGATAAGAACTGAGTAAGAACAAAGCTTGGTTGCATTAATTTAGAATTTACTCTATCGTAAATTGTAGGGAAGTATAATTCCTTACTTAAAGCTCCCTTTGTGCTGCGAACCCAATAATCATTCCATTCCTTAATTACACATTCTTTTAAACGCTTCTTCACATAAGACATAGGGCATTTTGTGTACATATATTCCAGATCCGAAGCAGCAGCTTGTTTCGTCAATATATCGGCACGCTCGTTTCCAATTGTTCCAGCGTGTCCATGAATCCAACATAAACAGGCATGCGTTGTATTTATTATGTTATTTATTTTCTTATTTCAATTGTGAGATGATCCAAGATGTATTTATTGTCTATTGCATGAACTGCTGCCTGAGAGTCACTGTAGATGCGAATACTGTGACCATGTTCTGCGCATCATTTCATCGCTTCCTTGATAGCGTAGAGTTCCGCCTGAAAAACTGTGTTGGTGGGAGATAAACGGATGATGCACCTCTATACCCTCATAATAGATGACAAATGCACAGCCAACGCATTCATTAATTATTGATCCATCTGTGTAAATTTCATACGTAAGCATATAGGTACAGTTACGAGATTGATAGCGATCGTGATGTAGTCCCGGGTGTCCCGCGGCCAGAAAATGCGATGTGTATTGTGGATCAAAGGATAATTCTTGAAATGTTATTCTCCGATTCCGTTTTATGTCACTTATTCCTGCTTTGTAGAGTCCGATCAAGTGAAGTGGCTCTATACTAGCAATGACTAGCGCCGCACCTATTGATATTGTGCGATATGCTCTGCAGATTCGTAGAGCATAATCTCTTTGGTTCTTTAAGAGTCTGTTCTGGGCATATTTCTTATGCACAACTTCCTGGAATGCCGATACAACTAAAGAATTGAAGGGTTCAGAGCCATAGTGGGCCAAGCGCCATTTATTAAAAACGGAGAAATCAAGGGTTAAAGTTAAGTGAATACCATAATTTAATGAAGATTGACATAATTAGTTTTAATGTGCATACTTTATATTATTTGCTATATGTTTCATTGAATTATGGCAAGCACTTAATTTAATCCTTGTTTTCTCCGTTTTTATGTATGGTGCTTGGCCCACTAGGGCTCTGACCCCTTCAATTAATGGCTTTACTGCTCCTCGATATATTGGTTTAAGAATGTCGGAATTAAGCGCCCACGTAGGTCTGGTGGCACTAGACAAATCTCGAAGAAGCTTGCTTGCTTTTGTTGCCACATACTCAAGATGCGGTCTAAGTGTCAGTAATGTCAGCTTTTTACGAAGGATAACTCCTATGTAGTTCATTGTGTCGACGAATGGAATATTTTCTCCTTCCATTATGAGTGGAGGTGCGAGTGCGACCTTATGTCTTCTAGTGGTTAGCATTGCTTTACTCTTACTTGGATTAAATTTCAGTTTGTTTCCTGCTCCCCACTTGGTGATAGTTTTTAAGGCAGTATTTGCTGTGGTTATAAGACTTAGTTTTTAAGGCAGTATTTGCTGTGGTTATAAGACTGTTTATACATTTAGATTTGATAAATAGTAAGGCATCGTCAGCAAATGCAATGATGTCACAGTTTTGAGGTAGTTGCAGCTGAAGTAATTCGTCATAAAGTATGAACCACAGCCTTGGACTACAAACGTAGCCCTGCGGACATCTTTTGTTAATATTTTTGTGACTGTTGCATCAGATATGCTTAGCTGAGCTTTGTGGTCTTTCAGGAAATTCTAGATAAATATGGATAGATTTTTGGGACGTCTTTTTTCCTTGAGTTGGTGTAGTATTTAGGCCACCAAGCATGATTGAAGGCTCCTGACACCTAGTGAAACCAGTAAGCGCATCATTTTATGCGAAAAGATGTCTTTCATCCAGTTCACCGTAAGAGATACTGCATCTTCAGCCGACTTCTGTGGTGTAAAGCCAAACTGTTTACTTCTGAGACAATTCGTGTTATATATATTTTACATTATTCTGTCGATTAAACGCTTCTCCAGGATTTTACCGAGTACTGGCAGTAGACTAATAGGCCAAAAATTATTTGCACTTTGTTTGTACAGTTTGGTTTGCGTATAACTTTAACTACTGCTGTCTTTCAATAGTCCGGAAAGGTTCCTAATTGCAGGCACTTGTTTTAAATGTTCACAAGGAAAGTTGAATTTGTATCATGCAAATAATTGACGACGTTAGCAGAGATTGCACCGATCTTCAGCACGATCCAGGAGGCAGTGTCTGTGAGGTCGCAGCTGGCAGAGCCTTGCAGGGAAACATATTACTACACTTCAAGTTGGCGGTGACCAGTGAAATCCACGCTCACTATTTTACTAATATTAACACAGTCCAAACAATTTGACACAAGCTAATATTCACATAAACATTTTATACAATACATTTTAAAGTCCTTGCTTCAATCACACTTTATTATTAACAAAGCACAGAATCACAATTCAAAGACGATTGGATGTAGGCCTACACACCACATCACACTTGACGCCATCTTGCTACCTTTTACTTAATTAATTATTTAGTTACATCTTCAAATTTTTCATTTCTCCTTGTGTTTTATCTTCGGTTAATTCGTAATCGATTCTTTCTCGTATAGCTAGCTGCGTGGACATTATTCTTATTAATTTAACATGGACGAAATTTCGCGATATGGGGTTAGCATGATGCCAGTCCTCCACCTAAGACAACAAACATCATATTGACAGCGGACAAACCTCTATGTCGTAGACGGGTTTGAAACCAATAAAGTGGGTTTCGCACATTAAAAATTTTGCACCTTGGTCGTTGCTACTACCACGATTGGCATCTTCGATAAATAATAACTTAGACCTAATAATCCAACTTTTCTATCTTCATTCTGATATTGATACACGCAATGCTGCCCGGCAGTGTACGAAATAAAAATGGCTGTCGTTGCAGAGAATGCGGTGTTCTGTAAACAGAGTGTTTCAGAATTCAAGTAGGGTTGTAGTCCCAAACTTTACAGTGCCGGAGCTCTTTATGTTTTTTAACCTTTGGGAAAGGGGAAAGATTTGGATACAAAAAAGTTAAGACAAAGAAAGAAGTGCCATAAGCTAAAACTGTACAAGGAGAATGCAAGGCAACACCAATCAATACTTACTCCGTTTAGCTTCTGAAGCTTAAGTAAACCGAAATGGTCACTGTAAGTGTGATCATTCTGTGCAATGTCAATAAGCTGATATAAATTTCGCTTTCGTTGCTTCACGTTGGGCTGCACTCGTTTATTCGCCAACATTTTCAATTGATTGCTTTTCATACGTTTATTCTTTGTGCTATATTATGAGCACTGGATTTCTTGTGTTCAATGATTTTTTTTCGTAGTGACAAGCTGATCTCATTTGATCTGATCTGTTCGATCCGTAGTAATTTACTGAATATGAGTGCCATTCATTAGATAAAGAAATACAATCTTTTTTTAATGCACCTAATGTAGTTACTTCATGACACACTTTACAGCATAGCTTAAATTGCTTACAATCAATCCACGGAAAAGCTTCTTTTTTTCTTGAACACATACATTCTTCCTTCTATACATTCGGCCAATCACTTTGCAGGCCGACTCTTTAGCTTTCACTATTTTGAACATTATGATGTTGAGTATTGTTCGCAATCATACTGGAACTGTATCTTTTATAACAGTATTTCTGGTTGAATTAGTAGGTTCATCAAATAGAAGCGATGGGCTTGAAATATCAACCTTTGTAACTCCACTAGTAACAGCAATGGCACGAGAAAAGAAAGAAGTTAATGTTTTTTGTCTATGTTTATTTTGTTCCATATTTACTGAAGGGCAGTAGATAAAAACAAAAGTTCCAAGCAGTCTTTTAGTAACGTTATAGGCAGTAAATTTACTTTTTAAAATTCGCTTCATAAAATAGCTGGGAACAAATACAACACATTTCGGTAAGGAACACCATAGATAATCTCCTGTACAAAGACGCGAAAACAACGAAATACGATACGAAACGAAAGTTAATTAGGAATGTGATCATTTCGCGCAGGAGTACTAAAGCTTACTTTGGTGGTTGCCCTGTCACTGATTCTTTCCCCATTTCTCACCACACATCTCGTCTACACTTCTAGTGGTCTCGCGACCCTCTACTTCCGAACTTGTTAAGATTTTCTAAAGGAAGCACAGAAAATATAATCACTAAATAGTCTGACATTAACTAAGATATCGTTAGCTGGGAAAGTATTGTGATGTCAAAACAGATTTTAAAATTCCAAATCAGTGCCGGAGGTCCGCTTCACCTTCGAACACAGTGCCGGAGCGTCGCTCCGTTCCGCTCCACCTCCACTACATCCCTGAATTCAACCGAGAAATTTATGTGGTTGCATAGCGATTGTAGATAAGCAATTTGATATAAGGATCCCAGGTTCTCTGGCGTAAAATATCTGAGTTATCAGTTGTTGAAGTTGTGTTATGCCCCAGGCCTTAAGCAAGCCCTGTAAGCGTGATTTTCATTTGGGCATTAATTTCGAGACAATCCAGGAAACGTTTCACTATAAGGTGAATGCACCATATTTGTATTAAGCAGGAAACGCAAAGCAATCCCAGCTTGCAAAGTATGTGCTTAACCAGCGTTTCTCTGCTGGGCACCAAGAGAGCAGCGAACTGCTGACTCGATGAAAGCTATGTCGCGCGTGCTTTCGATCACCAATAAATGTATCCTTGCGCCACGAATCACAGCTGGACTAATGACATTGGTCCAATGGAATTAATCATGAATATTAATTGGTTAAATTAAAACACGCATTGTTTGAAGTCTTTTCTTACGCATAGTCCCTACAAAGCGACTTATTATCGTATTGCACAGAATTGATTTAATTGTAGTAGATGATTGATTAAGATGATATCCTAAAGTACGTATACGGGCTATTCCATATGAAATCGATCAGTAAAAAACCTCGCATTTTTTTAATCTAATTTTTCTCTATTTATACACGGTGCTGCGGAGAGTGCATTATCAAAAATATACGACAAATTTAGCGTAATTTATAAAAAAAAATCCTTCAGCGCTCAGAACTCTGGAACCATTTACTGCAGAACATTGAACGAGAGCTTATTTTGAAACTGACATTTTGTAGGTTATGTTAAGAAGTAATCCTTATTTTTATTGTACACAGAGAGACAGATAATCTGATTTTACTTACTTTTAGGCTTTTTGCCAACTTGTAAAAATGTAAGAAAATATTGAGAAAAAATCTTGCATTATTAAGAGAGATTCGGCATTGTTTGCTTAGTGGCACGGCAATAAGTTTCAAGGGTATTAAATAGATTATTTTCATACGCCTAGACTTGAAGGCGCAGTACCGCACGCACTGGCCGAGAGCTGAAGATAAGCGAGCGTTGGGCGTCATTTTACTCCTGTGTTTATGATAAAGCTAGCACAGCCATGACTGCTAGACGACACATCACGTGTTTATGTCTCCTGGCCTTGCTTACTTCGGCTCGCTCCCGCCTCACTGTCAGCTGGTTAGTTCACGTGCGTACTATTTATTTTCTTTATTTGATTCTTCAATACTTTCTTATCAACGTACCATCAGTAAAAATACGTGCTTATTTGTACTTTCAATGCGGAATCTAACCATATATTTTAAAAATATTTTTTTCCTTGGCAAAGGTGTCTTAATGAGGAAAAATCTAAATTTCTCAATTTCCATATAAAGTAAGAAAATCTGTTTATATGTCAATAATAAACTTTAATTTCTGAGCATCAAAATAAACCATGATTCTGATCATTGGGTGAAAGGGTTTCAGAGCTACAACAGTTTAAAGTTGCAAATTTTATGAAAATACGATAAATTTAAATGAATCGGCCATTGCAAAAAGGTCATGAGTCAACTTTTTTACGAAAATGAGTTATGCAGTGACCAGTCTATGTAAGAAGATCATGAATATACTTTCAAACAGTGCTGAAATCGAAGCTTGAAATTTCCACTTCTTGCAGAAAGGTCTTTGACTCGTGACCTTTTTGCAATGACTGACTTTAAATCTGTAGTCTATATTCAAAATGTTCATTCGCGGGAATTAATAGTGTTTCCTGTATCCTTTTCATTTCAATTTGAATACTCATATTTGAAGGTAAGATTTTGTTTGGAAAGATGTCAGAATCCGATTCTTCAAGATTTACCAGCTGAAATACGCAGTTCCCATCTTGCAGTCTGTCAAGCGAGCTGCAATAGCAGAACTGATGGTTCACCGTAGAAGGTCCAAAAAATTGTATGCCAATATTAATAAAATTTCTGAACTTAGTCTAAAAGCGAATAATGTGTGTGAATTGACCTTTGATTTTATGCAAAATTTGCCGCTGCCAAATATTCCTGTACAGAACATTTTTTATTTGAGACGGTTATGTGTTTGGTATACATAATCAAAAAACTTATCTCTCACATTTTTATGTATATCATGAAGAAGAAACACACAAAGGTGAAAATGACGTATGTTCATTTCTGTTTCATTACATCCAGAAGCATATTCCACAGAATGTAACTGAGCTGCATCTATTGTCTGATAGGTGCTCGGTCAAAATAAAAACAACACAATAATCCGCTTTTGTTTATCCACCGTAACAACAAAGTGATTCCAAATTATATAACGTTACTCTATCCAATAAGAGGTCGCAGCTTCCTACCAAACGACAGGGATTCTGGGGCTGTAAAGAAACTAATAAAAAGTTATGTTAGGGTCTATCTACCTAAGGAATATGTTATGATTAAAAAGGTGTCATGTAAGTTCTCAGTAGAAACCATTGATGCTGTGCCTGTACTGGACTTTAAGCGATGTTGGTCTATTTATTACAAGAGGGCTTTTCTCTCTGAATCAAGTATGGGAAAATTCCCAATGTACATAAAATGTCTTTTTCTCCTTCTAAGCGGATGGCGTTTGAATACAATTGAAGCCGCCCTGGTCAAATAAAAACTTAACAGTTCATCGATGGTGCCGGCAAAGAGGAATTCAATCTCCTTCAGAGTTACAACATGAATCCTGTACTTCCTACAGAGTTGGCTTATCCTTCAAAACAGATGCCTGTCAATGAAAAAAAATAATGGGAACAATCTTAAGGTGAAGTAGTACATATATTCCAGCTGAGTATACAGAGTTTTACGATCAACTTCAAGAAAGGCGAAGACAAGGAGGAAAAGAAGTTGAAAATGATCAGGAGGACTAAAAACAAACAAACAAACAAAAAACTACTTTCACAATCTATCTTCTATCCAAAGTATGTAGATTTTCATTAGAGTTCATTCTTGTTCTAAATAAAATATAGCTAAATAGAGTGATTCACGAGGATTTACCGTCCTTCACGGAGCTTATTTCCGAGACATTCTAAGCAAAAAATATCATGTAAACATGGGTCCCATTCTCAATAATTACAGAGTTACGTTTCGTTATTGGAACGCATTGCTGTGAAGGCGTGATCTAGGTCAGCGTGCAGTCAGCAGCCAGCGCGAGCGCTACGGAAATCAAAGATACCCGTATGCAGTTACGTAGCATGACGAGTACCGTTTACAAGCGTGCGGCGACATTTCTTAAAATGTGTTGCAAACTCTCCAAGACTGTAAATTAGGATGCAAAATTGAATTGAAAATAATTAAGTCGGTGGACATGGTGTGATTTGTAATAACTATTGTGATAAGTGCGTTAGAATAATGTAATTTTTTAGTCAAAAATAGAAAAAGCTGTCTGTACGAAGCAATTAAGGACTTCACAGCACATTTTTAGCTTCATAAAACTTGCCAATTAAAGAACTGCTACTTCTGAATGGTTCATTCTCTATTTGTATTATTCTTTTACCTTCAAACTAAAGAAAAAACGTATTTTACAAACAACTTTAAATTAGTGTAACTCTGAAAATATTGAGAACAGAAACTATGATTATATTACATTTTTTGTTCAAAATGTCTTCAGAAATAAGCTCCGTAAAGGACGGTAAATCCTTGTGAATTACCCTGTATAATATAAAAATAGTACGCATAAGTGTTCTCATTCATTGTATATTGGTGCATTAAAAAATTTATGTAATTAGAACATTATTTGCTAAAAATATATTTTGTTAATTGGTAAAATGTGAACGTTCATTGCAAAAAGGTTATGAGTCATTGATTTTGAAAATGTGTTTTGTGCCAAACAAAATATTTTTAATGAAAAATATATAATGCAATATTTTCCTCGATAAAGCTTTAATCATTGACAATCGTACGAGAATTAAAAATTAGGTAGTTTATGCTGTAGGTAGTTTTTTCTTTCTCCTGTAAAATTTCAGTTTCTTGACTCATGACATTTTTGAAATGACCGAATCAAATATTTTTAATTTAAACACTATGAAGTTCTGATGCCTCAAACTTTGCACAAAGCATTGTATCGCAGTTCTCTACTTACAAAAAAGTTTTATTGTATTTAGAAATTTTAGGCTCAATTTTCTCTATATTTCGGTCGATTTGAGATGGAATAGCTCATACACAAAAAAAGTCCTGAAGCGTATTTCACCTGCTGGGTAGCGTGGGTGATGCCACGACCAAGAAGCCGGTAAGAGAACATAAAAAGGGTTTTGTTGGAGGACGAGAGGACAGTCATAGTGAAGAAAAAGGCTGAGGAAGGAAACAGATCGTGATGGCGTCAGCTCCATCTAGGGATATATCATGTAAGTAAATTCATCATGTTAGTTTGTAAATTTAATAAATCGAATAGATTTGTTAATAATTAATTCAATCTTGAACCTGAGTTGAGAAGCAAAGTAGTTTCCTATAATATCCTGAGAGAACCAGCTCATTCAGTACAATCGTTCCTTTTTTTCCATTATAGAAAAAGGTGGTGTCAAAAATCCTGATAAGTTTGAGTATGGTATCTAGTGGCAGTCGAATGCAGTATTCCTCCGTTCAGCAAGCCATCTGATTTAAGTTGTCCCGCACAACAGTTTTTTACATTTGATACTCATATTCCAGTATTAAAATGAAATATAGCTGAGGAATGGTTATTATGACTCATTACTGGGCTTGGAAGAGTTACCTCAGTTGGGTTAATTAATAAAGAAATACAAATCTGGACAATAGATGAATTTATTTGTAATCAAACTTTCCGAATTTATTAAAATTCATACACTAATGACAATCCCCTAGTTTCCAGTTTAGATGACTACAACTGAGCCTTAAACAAGCAAAAAATTCCTAAAAACATGCTTCACGTTCTAGCGTGAAAATTAAAGGACAGGCTGTCTCTTTGGACATGACCTTAAACAGATATATTGGTACAAGATTAAATTTAGTGTACATGATTTAATTTCATTGAGTATTATATATCATATTATAAAGTTTATATTGCCTACTGTAATTGTTTATCAATGTAGTAAATAGGCCTATTCCCTCACAAGATCCTATGCATGTTCAGCCTAGTTCATTAGATAGCTACATACATTAAGCCAATTGGTTTTCGTCAGTACAACTTATCCTACCAATGGTTTTTCCGTGACTTCCCAGGGCATTAACACACATATTGGGATGAAACCTAAAATAAATAGGCCACGGACGTACACCCTTCCCTCTAAATTCTCCTCACTTGTTTTACTTAGCTCAATTTTCCAATTTAGTGAACTTAGACTCTTGTTGAAAACCGACATTCAACGCGTCATATCCTACACTTCAGGCTCTTGCGTTTGCCCATGCTGTAATATTGAATGTATTGTAGAGGTACAATTTACAGTTATACATTTTTAAGGTGACCTGATCTGCCATGCTGAGCACATATAACAGCCATAATTTAAACAATAACTTTGTATTATACGGAACATTTTAACTGGGGAAAGAAAACAAACTGCTAGTTCGCATGTCTAACGGTTAACCTGGTTCTAATGAGTGCACTGAAGAATAAATGTCATGGAGGTATGAGACAATTATTAGTTTACCTCTCATTACAATTCACTCTGGTTGACTTCACCCTTATCTGATTGATTGATTGATTGATTGATTGATTGATTGATTGATTGATTGATTGATTGATTGATTGATTGATTGATTGATTGATTGATATATCCTTGATATCGTAAACATAATTATGTTGTCACTCACTCCTCTAAGCACTTCAACTAAAATTCTTCTTATTCCACTCTAAATATTAAGCTGCATTTCCTCTGTGGTGTGCGGATTAGTGCGAAATACTTTGTTTTTCGAACTAGCCAGTATATTAAATTAAAACGTGGAGAAAGAAAGGGAAACTTAAAGAAAACAATGCAAGAAATAAATAATTGAAAAATGTGCAAATAAAGGAAAAATGAAGAAATGAAAGAAGAATTAGAAAAATCAGAAAGTGTAGAAAGAAAGCGAAAGGTGGGAAAAAATAAATAGAGCGATTAAGAAATGGAGAAAGAAAGGATACACCAATACGAGAAGATTAAATAAAGAAATCAAGGCACGGGGTGAGAAGATAAACACCCAGAAAGAAAAGAAGAAATAGAGAAATCAGGAAATGTACAAAGAGAGCAAAATTGAACAAGAAAAGAAGAGATAATACAATCAAGAAGTGGAGAAAGGAAAGAAGCAACAAAAAGGAAACAATCACAGAAATAAAAATATACAGAAAGGAAAAAAGACAGTATAGAATAGAACAATCAAGAATGAAGAAAGAAAGTATAGTCTACATAAAATACAGAAAAATGAAGAAATGGAGAAAGATAGAAAACACGAAAAAGGAAAGAAGAAATAGAGAAATGAAGAAATGGAAAAAATAAATAATAAAGAACAACAGAAGAAATAATAAAATAAAGAAATAGAGAAAGAACTCACGGTGTGTAGAGCAGGGAAGAACGTGTAACTAGAATACGGGCCATTGTAGTATCATTTTTTTCAGGACGCATAGGCTGTATCATATATGCGGCAGGTATATATTTCAATTACTCTGTACTTATAGACGGAAACAACTCTTTTTAAACACACGTACTTCATTTGAATATGGAATAAAACTACTGCAGTAATGCGGAAAATCTTACCAACTCATGTTCAATGGAATTGGTTTCTTTCTTGTAGTTCCTGTCTTGTATTGTTATATTTTCATTCACTTCTGAATACGATTACTCACGTTTATTATGTCACAGCTTGAGTTGTGTGCTTTGAGATTAACTTGCTTTGTGAGGCTGTTACAGTCAGTCTGGCTGCTAGCAGCAACAGTCCTCTCCGGAATGTCTCGTCGCAAGGTTAGTACCTATACCTATTACCAAAGCGATCTATCATCTGCATATCTCGAGAAATCTAGAAATCACTACTAATGTTTTTTTTTTTATTTTGCATAATGTTGCAATACGAAGTCATCACAATGTTTAATCTTTTGTAGCTTAGTGATTAGTATATTGTTAAGGTTCTTTCAATTACGTAGAGAAATGATGCACGAACGAACATTTGTAAAAGAATCGCTTTGTCGATAAATGTTACATGTCTAAGGTCTAAAGTTCGAATCCAAGTTCTGAGTTGAGAAAATATCATTTGACAATGCTGTGGTAGGACCTCTATAAATAACCCAGTCTCATACAAAAGAATTTTATTTTATATTAATGAATTTAAGATATACTAACAAGAAATGTAAAGTGAAGCATCTTTGTGCTAGAACTCCTATCAAATGTCTGATATGTGATTACCGAAGAAGGAATGGAAGTCTCTGCTCTCGGTCTTCAAACCGGACTCCCTACATTTCAGAATACAGGTTATTGTATATTCGTTTACAGCACAGCCCCAGCTCTTGTCCGCGAACGATTCTCATTATTCTAGTGACAGCATTAGCACTATTCGTAATCAAAAGTAGATGGCAGTATAATTATTAATATTTTTATGTATGAAAGTAAGATTGGTAATCTAGATATATTGTAAATGTAAATATTACACCCTTTTAATATAATGATGCTCAACATCTAAGTACAAGATTATTATAACTGCAGCTTCCTGAAGGGAATGTGTACTTGTGTTGCATTGTGTGCACACCGAATAATAAAAATGCACACGGACAGAACGTCTCTGCATTTCGTATCGGATACTGCAGTAGGCCTACATCAAATGTATAATTGAATCGAAGATTTCAAAAACAGCCAAAGTCACAGAATACAAATTCTCAGAAAACTTGAAGACATATTAGGGTATAGCCATATACATTATATTATATATATATATATATATATATATATATATATATATATATATATACATTATATTGATGTAAAAAGTTAGAAAATCAACTGATTGTAGAATGCATTGTTTCACATAATATCCCAGAAGATGAAATTAAAAATGGAATTGCAAATTTAAAAAAAAAATATATATATTTGTTACGTGGACTTAGGTTGTTTTCGCAACCAGTTCTAAAAAAATGGTATTTGATCTAAAAATATATATTCAGATTCTTTAAATTATAAATGAACTTCATAGAAAATTGGTTGGTAAGCAATTCCATTGTATTAACACTACACTTTCTTTGTTTTAAAAACATAAAATTTACTTTATCATACGTTAAAAGTGTTAAAATTGTTAAAAAAAGGTATTTACCTTCGACAGACGGCCCGTTTCGACGCTAAGTGTCGTCGTCTTCAGTGTCTCTTGAACCACTGGTGATCTTGACTCTGCGATGTGCAGTTGTCGAGGTGGGGGTGGGGGTGTGTTGCTCCTATGGTGGGGGTTGGCTGTTTGTATGTTATGATGTATTATGTCAAATAATGTGTGCGTATCGAACTGTAGTTGTGTGTTAAGTATATATTGCGGGTGTGCTATTGTATTCTTATATATTTCTAGGATGTTTAACTGTGAACTTTTTGGTGTGATGTGTAAAATTTCCATATCTGTTTCTATATTATTGTAGTCATGATTATTGTTGATAATGTGATCTGCATAATTTGATGTGATGTAAGGTTTGGTTATAGCTTTAATATGTTCATTATATCTTGTATGAAAGGATCTTCCTGTCTGTCCTATGTAAAAATGTGGGCAACTATTGCATTTTAATTTGTAAACTCCAGTTGAATTATATTTATTTGAATGTTTAGTGTGGTTATTTAAGCAATATAGAAATATGTTGTATTATTTGTTTTGTATGCAATTTTGTACTTTAGTTTTCTGAATGAAGTTGCAATTGTGTGGGTATTGGTATTGTTTTAATATTTTCCACATTATTTTATTATTTATTATATGAATTTTTCTTCCAACTGAACATTAACAGAAGCATTATTTTCTGTTCAAAAACCTTAGGATGCACACACTGCAAAATTGATATTAAACGAAATATATATTTTAACACATTACACCACAGCTGTTGGCCATGCCACTATTTCACTCCAGAAAGATGATGATTCATCATCAGGGACATATTAAATACATTTTCTAATGTCTCCCAGTTTCTTTGCACAAATTCGTACTCTTCCATCTGCGTAGGCTTCTTTTGTTTGTAGCGCTGATTTTCTCTTGTGGTCTATTTTCAAGGAAAAGCTGTGATTTTGAAGACCATGAATGAATTCCTTAGCCACAATAACACTTGGTGTTGAAGTGTTCTAGCAAAAATGATGACATGATAATATGTTCGCTTGGACCTTGTTGGTTCTTGGCACATTTCTCGTTGCAGTCTCCGCAGAAAAACAAGTTGCACTATATTCTTCTATTTTGGTCGTTCTTTGGGTGGTATCCACAAATTTTGAGTAAAATAATTGTTTTTTTTTTTTTTTTTTCAATTTTACAGAGACTTCTGACTGTCAGAATGACTTCTGACTTCTCTCACTTCTGTATAATTACTTTCACTCGTAGGTTGATATTGCCATAGGTCAGAGTGATAGAACATAGAATCCTGGACCTCTAGGTAGATATAAGCTTGAGGATTAAATTAAATTAGATGGACTTGATTTAACAAATTAAAAGAAAGTAATCTTCAATTTCAATATGAGTACTGAATTAGGCCTACATATTAACAGATGTGCTTATATTCTTATACCCGGATTCTTAACCAGAATATGGAACTCTGGACCTCTATATATGTAAAAATTAGATAATAAAGTAAAATTAGATAGGCTTAGTGGAGAAAAATAAAATAATCTACAGTTTCATTATGAGTACTGAATTATATATGAAACACATTATGATTACGTTGCATTATAGCCAGATTCGTAACCAGAATATAGAACCCTGGACCCCTAAGTATGTATCAGCTAGAGAATTAAATTAAATTATATAGGCTTCATTTAACAGAGGAAAAATAAAATACTTTTCAACTTCAATATCAATATTAATTACGTATCTACAGATATGTTTACGTTTTATTATCGCTAGATTCGTAGGATGACCCTACAAACAAACTGTATCTCATCTTTCGTCTGGAGAAATAAACAATAATAAATTCAGCTTTGCTGTACAAGGAAATCTGAGATAGAATTAAGACATTCTTTCTCAGACATTAGCAAAGTAAATTTCTACATATCTGTCACTTTATTTCGCAAGTCAGTGACTCCAAGATCTACTAATGTGTGAAGCGAAGAAGTAATAAAAATTGGAATGAAAATTACTTCAGTAAGAGTAATTATATTCAAACATTACACACAATGAAGGAACAGATTTAGACCCGCTCGCTTGCTGCAGCAAGCTGCAACTGATATTTTCTGTCATTTGTTGTCTCTGACCTCTGTCCTCCACGTCTCGTGCACCGTGTGACAACGTCGTACGGCTGCTAGTACTCAATTGGCTTAGGCCGTATGCCTTCTTATTCTGAAACCGCTATATAAGTAAATTGGTTTATAAGCAATTATAATGAAACAATATCACCGGTATATAAAAATAAATAAATAAATAAATAAATAAATAAATAAATATAATCTTACCATTTCAGGCTTCAGTATTGATCCTTGATGTTGAAAAGACATTGCGGAAATTAACTGAATCTGAATTTTCTTCAGTAACACATTTTTCAGGAAATCAAGAACTTTTATTCCTCTAAAATACACTTTGACTGCTCAGCACCAGTTCATTGAACAATATCTTTGCATGACTGACAGTACCGGTAATATGTATATTTGGAGTGCACTAGGGATAACAATTATTTTTAAAATCCTTTATTTCAAGGATTACGCCAACAGTGAGTGAATATAGGGATGCAGATATTCTCTATTTTAATTTCGTATCTAAAAATAAATGATACGCATTCAGAGACAAAACAACAGATCTACACATTCGCTGTTCTGACATTCAACACCATAGAGCAACGTTCAACCTTTTTTGAAGTGGAGACCAATTTTTTAAGTCGAAACATTTCCGTGAACCACCTTACTTTTGTTCCCTTCGAAAGAAAATTTATCATTTTTGTAGTATATTTTAATATCAATACACTTATATTTTAAAATAGGATCAATTAATTAAAATTAATTTAATTAAATTAATGTTATATTAGTATTAACTAATTAAGTTAATGTTAATAGAAGAAAATTTATTTTTCTTTCTTTAATAATTCAAGGCTATTAGAGTTTGGATAATCTTTCACTTATTAACTAAATTAAATAATTAAATAAAAATAAAAATAAATAAATAAATAAATAAATGTTGGTACTCATATTAATGAGATGGATAAACCTGCACAGTTTTTCTACCTTTGGACGTATGTTGGTAAGCTTAAGTCGGAGATCGTCACATACATCAAGTCGATTTCGGTACTTTGTTTTTATTAGAGTTAGTGATGAAAACCCTTTCTCATACAGATACGTAGAAGCAAACTGAATTATAATCTCTAAACCACCAGTCTCATTCGAGAGTTCAATTAACTGTTCTCTTTCACTCAATGAAAGTTTGTTACTTTCAATATCGCAATGAAAGTGATCACGAACCCATGAAAATTCGTCATACTTACTTGGAAAATAAGTTTAAAATTGTGACGTCAGAGTTATATTATTGGTGTACGACGTACAGTACGTGATCATTCAAATGTGCAGACTGGGTGTCGGCAAAATTATTAAGAAAGATTGAAAAGATTCGGTCCTCTGTTAGAATTCGGGTGGGCCCTGGCTGGGTTACAGGGGCGGCTCCAGGGAAAAGATGGCGGGAAACACCACGTTCATTGTGCTTTAAATCCCTCTTTTGTTGTTGAGAGTAGAGTGGGAAGTCAGTAGACGAATACGGTAATATATTTCATAAAATGTCAGTAACTTACTGAGAGAAAACGTGAAAGGCGATTGTCATGTGGCATTTCCAAACTCTGAGATTTTCAGCTATAGAGTGATATGCAATTCGTTTGAATTATATATTTTTCTTCTGCCTTTTTTGAAGGACCACAAGGGCAGACCTCGAAGATCATATGGACGATGAAAGAGTAATCGTCTGATGAAGCAGAATATCTGCATGGAAATACTTCGGTACATTAAAATAATATATGTAATATATGGAGCCAAATTAACGTATAAGGTGTTACGTTGTTGTGACATTAAATAATCACGTGCATTTATAGATACGCAGCATACTATTTCCGTAACGGTTTTGTCATTAAATACATTGGTTCCCCAAGTCAGTAATGATGTAGATACGTCAAATTGCCAATTCTGTAGATACGTTGTTATGACTTTAAACCCCCTTATTGACCCTCTTTCTTCACTCTATTATTATCACATCGGTTGTTTTTCTACTATATGCAAGGTAGCGACTATAGGCTAACTCATTTTTGGTCAAAATGTGACTTCGGGTGATTTTGCAATCAGCGATTCAATTAGTGTTCATTAAAAAGTTGAGTTGAATCAAACCTGGCAATGTTTCCATATATAAAATTTCGTATCTACGGGAAACGTTCCAATATATCAATACAAACTACTGCTGAATACTAAAAGAACACATTTGCTTCATGGAATTACAGTTCTTAATATAAACAGAGGGGACAAGGAATTGGCTTCCTTTGATATTTTCGAAGGAAAAGGAACTAATTTACATTGTCGTCAAGTGTTATTTCTGTTTCACGAAGCAACTGGATTCCACATTCATTTTGACCAGTTAAACACAATCTTCTGTTGAAGAATATTTATTGTATCTACTGATAACGAAAATCATTAATTTAATCACTTGGTAAAGAATGTAACGAAATGTAACGAATTAAAAAAAAACTCCAATGGACGCGGGTAATGACATTACGCATATTGTTCTGATTCATTTATTTAATACTGTATTGGCGCCGCTGCGTGAGCTGCGTTAGTCGGTAGTTAGCGATCACGTATGCGAGTCTGATACAGTCTCTGATCACATATACAGAGTCCGCCAAAAACGGACTGTATCGGGATATTGACATTGTCAAATGATTTGAATCACGAGTATGTTGTAGTATCTTCCTTCGCTCGATAGATGTCGGTACTTTCATCATGATAGTGAGAAAACAAAATGGCTGGAGAACGCTTTACGTTCGAGAAGCGAAATGCATTCTGAAGTGGTTTATGACGTTTGATAATGCCGTTGAAGTGCAGCGTCAGTGGAGGCGGTGGTACGAAACAAAACCCCCAATCCTCTAAAAATTAAACGCATTATTGGCAAGTTTGAGGCGCATGAAACGATTTGTGATATTCACAAAGGAAGCTCGGGAAGACCGCGTATAGTTATAAGTCCTGCTTCGTCGGCTCTCGTGTTGAAAAGGTTTGGTACTTCTCCACAAATGTCCGCTACGCAATGTGCACGTGAAGTGGGGATTAGCAGTATAAGTGTACGACGAAGTCTGAAAGCTGTTAAGTGAAACGTTTACATCCCACGATTACTGCACGCAATTAATGATGACGATCCTGATCATCGAATACAATGTTGCGGATGGTATCAGCGAATGGTAACTGAAGACGAACAATTTGTGACGAAGGTAGTGTGATCTGATGAGGCCCAGTTTAAACTTAATGGAACAGTGAATCGGCATAACTGCGTGTATTGGACACCGAAAGATCCGCATGTTCATATGGATAAGGCGGTCAATCTACCACGAGTTCATCTGTTGTGTGAACTGTCATCTAGGGGCTTAGTAGGATCCTTTTTCTTTGATGGTACTGTGACTGGAGAAGTTTACTTCGAAAAGTTACAAACATCTACGTATTTTACCAGGCGTACGTGCGCTTTATGGAGCTGATGATGAGGTATTCTACCAAAAGGACAGGGCGCCACCACACTACCACCTAGCCATATGAGCTTTCCTGGATGACAATCTGCAGGGACATTGAATTGGACGAAGAGGGCTCTTTGAATTCCCCCTACGGTCGCTAGAATTAACCCCTGCAGATTTTTACTTGTGGGGATCTGGGAAAGATCAAGTCTATCGAAGTAAGCGCGCACGCTGGAGGCCCTTCGCCAGGAGATTACAGCGACATGTGCAGCGATCTTCATTGAAGTATTGACCAACGTACCTGTGGCGACCGCTCGTCGTTACGTTATGTGACTGGCCACCAATGGCGAACATTTTGAACAACTAAAGTAACTATGTGCTTAACTGAAGACAGTACCGTAATTTCCCATAACTATGGTCCAAGCACCCAACAATGGTCCAAAACGCATTATGTACTTAGTCCCCCAAGAGTTCCGTGTTTGCCATTTAAGGCGCCACTGTGATGGAATTATGTTCCCCATAGATGCCTCTATCTACCATTGCACGTGGCAATGATATGGATGCTTAACAAGGTCAGTGTGCATTGTTCTATTGAATGCGTGAAGACACGAAATCATTCAGTTTGTGTTTGTCTGTTTTATTAAGCTCTTCTCTGTAGAACTGGTACGTTATGGATATATGATTCTTTGTACAATTAAACCTGGCTATATAGTGTTTACTTTAACGTAATTAATACACTAGCAGAGGTTAAGGACTGCGTGAAAAATGTTTAACCTCAAGGCTAGAAGTCAGTCCTCAACTATGTACCACAATTTTTCGTGGACCATAGTTGTATTTTATTTTGAAATATGTGTTTCAATAAAATGTGATCAATGTGATTATTTACTTCTGCAAATACGGTATCTCAGTATATTCTAAAACACCATTTAACATTATAGTCAAGTAAACAAAGAAAGAGGCTGTTCCAGCATCAATGGTATTAGCACGAATGATGGTTCGGTAAAACGAAAAATTCAGGGTAGAAGGAAAACAACCATCTCTGTAAGTGACTATGAGAGCGATGAAATTGAATTGGATACAGATTATGATGTTTCCGGTGTTCTCTCCATATTTACAGACAGTGAGTAGATATGGAAAAGAAGACGAAATCTTTTAAATTAATGCTAAAGGCACATAGTTATATGGTAGTTACTTATATTTATTCATTAATGGAGGTGCTTTGACTGCTCCAAGATACATCGAAGGAGGTCTAATTTAACATGTGGTACCATATGCCCCACTTATTGCTGGAAGGTTCTTGTTAATGCGTGACAATGCTTGCCCTCGTGCTACAAGAATCGTGGATGAGTTCCTTCACGACGTTGGATTGAATAGGATGACATGGCCAGCAAGAAGTCCTGATATAAACCCTATTGAACATGTGTGGGACATGCTAAGGAAGCGAGTTAGAAGTCGTCTAACTCCTCACAGCAACTTACAGCAGCTTCGAAATGTTCTAAGTAAAGAATGGAATAGAATCGACCAGACTGACATTCAGAATCTGATCGAAGGGTTGAATCGGCGAATGGTAACAGTCATACAGTCACGGGGAGGCAATACCCGCTATTACCAACATCTGGGTGGCCACAAAATCAGTTGAATATTTGGAAGAAAATTGATATAATTTGTAAGTTTTTACACCTTTTAATTATATCCATTGTTTGGCGTTGAAAATAATAGCGCAAATGATAATGAATAAGTTTTTTTTTTCTGGGAAGCAATGTTTTCTTCATTTCATAAAGAATTTTCTGATTTTCACCTCTTAAAAGCATTAGAAACTTCAGATGGCCAGGTTTTTTTGCCGGTGAGTGTAGGTCTTCATTATTGCAGAAAAATGACTTTCAGATTTCACTTGTGTATTGAGTGTTTATGTAATGTGTACCAATGGAAAGAATCCATGTACTTTTCATTTATTTTTAATATTTCTGTGCTAGATTATGTTTCTACCCTTAAATTAGAAACTCAATGTATTGATTTACGAATGATTAGAGCTCCAGCTTATAGACCATTCATGCTTTCAAGCATGAATATATGAGTGGACCATAGTTGGGCAACTCAGAATACAACTATGTACCAATGCTTATTATTTTTTTTTAACACTTGTAATTAAATAATTTCAAACACATATGTCAATATTTATTTAATATAAACTTACAAGAGTCCGAAGCCAAAATTTCACTTAATCTGAATGAATAGTACTGAATATACAAAGAAAAATGTGAAAAATGTGGACCATAGTTAGGGAAAACTACGGTACTACATGTGTGATCAGTGTTTAAATGTAAAACAAACACATAATAAATAGTTTTCGTTTCTTAAAGATTGTATACATTTTTGACGGACTCTGTATACTACATCGCGTTGCAAGTGCTCTCTCTCTAATCACATCCAGGCACAAGTCTTTCCTGATGAAGAAGCTCATGATACTAGGCTCACTGTTTTCTTCAACTCAAAATCATAGCAGTTCTACAGGCGTGGCATCGAACTCCTACTATAACACTGGTAGAAGGTCATTGACACTGAAGGCGAGTACATTATCCACTGAGTAAGTGAGGATTGTGAGTACAATATTATGGTGTTAATGTGTTACTATAGTACTATTAAATGAATGAAAGTACAAAAAAGGCTACAAACTTATGCACTAATCCAATATTTGGAAGACAGTTATCAGAAACAGATAAAAAAATTCGCGAGTTATTCAGGTAATGTACAAATCCCATTGAAAAGGGTTTACGGTGAATATTTGTAAGAAAAAAAATTGTGTTTGAGAAATCCGTGAATGTTGTGATCAAGAGCAGGAATATGCTTTGTTTCTAGCAGGACAATAATTACACAAGAATTTGACAGCAAGGCAAGTAACACACGAAGGAGAGACAGGAGTGTAATTTTTTCAATAATTCCGACATTGGTTGATTTACAGATACTCTAAATGAAGTCTTAAGTGTTCAGTTTGGATCTAGGAATTGCTCGCTAATTTTTTCAGCAACTGTTGATCGGTGCGGTGGCCAACTTGGGGAATATTGCCACTGGACTCACAATCGGGTTTTCTGCCGTGGCACTGCCAGCCATGCAGACAGCTCATCACGAGCCTCCCGTGTCCGACGAGCAAACCTCATGGATAGGTGGGTGCACAAGTTAAATAGTTACACTGTTACCTATTGGCTTTCACATTTATTCGATATCCATTGCAGCAACCTGCATTGTTTTGATAACACATTTTAATAGCATCGTAAGAGTTGCGACGTTCTTAGTGGTTATTCGAATGCTATGCTAGGGAGGGGTAATAGCAGGAGTTAGACGAATGAACTGAATAAGATTTGCTGATGATATGACGTTGTTGTCAGAATAGGAGATGATACTGAGGCAGAGTTGCATTAAGGGGGGGGGGGCTAAAGAGGCTGCAGCTCAGGACCCCCAATATTAAAAGTCCCCATCTCCGCCTTCGTGCACGTATGAATATTTACATACGAGGAGATAACGATTACTCACTCATCGCCAAGCAGAAAGCGTACCGGCGGGTGTTTGCAGGAGAGTGGGAAATTTAAGCAATAATGCGACTCTGTCGCGCTGAAAGATTGGCATCCTTGTTGGGCACTTACAAATTCGTGGTTCTTGGGATGATGTTCAGAAAATATGCTAGTGGTGCCGAAAACCCGAAATTAAAAGAATAAAGGTTGGAACAAATAGGAAAGTTGCCAAAAATATATTCGTTCTTTAAGAGGAAGTCTACAAATAATTCACCTTCTGAAGAAATTATTATTGGTGAGCTGGAATAAACGTCTCTTTCTACAGGTAATAAGTGTACTTCTTATTAAGAATCTCGGAAAACTATAGTTTATTGGCTTCCTGGAAATGATTGTATCTTGTGTCTTATTGTTATTTTCAAAAGTTTGTATGTTTCTTAACAGGATTAAATTTTAATCACATTGTACGGAATATTCATAAATAATAAGTTAAGTAATAAATAGATGGTCACACAAGCCAAATTTTACTTGTCCTGCTTATGTTGCAGATTATAGTTCAGTATACAACAATGAGGCTAAGTGTGATGTTGAGTCTAGTTGCAACTCTGCAATTGCCGCTGCTAATGAGAGTCCTACTCCTAGGCTTACTGCAAATTTTCCTTCTGGTTTTTTACCTGAATGGATTAAGAACGACTTTAGAGAGCAATCTATTCAGTTTGGATCTCAGTATTTCCAGAAGTGTTCCGATTCGGGAAAGTACCCTGCAACCAAACAAATGCAAATTATCACAAAATCTGCATTTTTCAGATAGCTTGTTCATTCGTAAACTTCGGAATAGAGATAGTGTTGAAAGGATTTGGTTTAGGCTATATATTCACCATTTACTGGGAAAGTGTAGGCCTATTGTTACCTGTATTGTTACAATTGCAAGTTATTTTCAACTAATAAATTTAACTCCACGACTATATTTCCTGAGCTTGGTTTTTGTAAATTTATTTATTTATTTATTTATTTATTTATTATTTTGCTAATAATTATAACATAACATATAATATATACAGAAAAAAACTTTAGCTCGCCCCTGAAAGAGGGGAGCTCGTGCTCAGGGGCGGATTCCTGAATTGAAATTAATAAGTATACAATACAATTTGTCTTATGTCTACTATGCAATTATAGTATATAATTTTAAATTTACAATTTTTCAATTTTTATAAAATCCATACATAACTTTTTAAATTTAATACTAGAACTATTAGAATTGACAATATTAGGACATTTAAATATAAATTTGTTATATATTCTTGGGCCTAAATTACTACTATGATTAAATACTGTAACAGTGTTGCATTTTGGTTCAAACAATCTTAAAGAATTCATACCTTTTATTTCATAACTATGAGAATACAATTCAAAATTATTTCGATTTTCATATATGAATTTTATTAATACAATATAATAAATTTGTCTTACGTTAGGTACATTAAAGTCTAAAAAACAAATTTTGAGTTGAAAATCAATAGGTTTATGAAGACATATTTTAATTATATTCTTCTGTAATAAATAAAGTGGATTAAAATTGGGTTTAAATGAGCTACCCCATCCTATAATTCCATACATAATTACCGATTCAAATAAAGTTAAATATATTGTGCGTAATAAACTTATTGAAAAGTAATTCCTCAATAAAACAAAATAATATATTATTTTACGTAATTTATTACAAAGGTAATTAATGTGTTGGTTCCATTTTAAATGATTATCGAAAATTATGCCTAAATACTTAACTTCAGAGGACTCTTCAATAATCGGACATTTACACTGTGTAAGACAACAATCAGAATTATGTAATTTAATACTTAATATAGATGTAGGAGTTTGTTACATTTTTTTCAGATAATGAGAATGGAATAATTATGGCTTTATTTTCGTTGATTGAAAGGTAATTTATGTCAAACCATTTTTTTATTCATTTAAATCCATTATTTGAATTATTATATGCATCATACCAGGTTTTTCCACCAAAAAGTAAAACTGTGTCATCTGCATAAGAATAGTGAACACCATTGTATTGTTGTAAGTCAATTTTTAATAAGTCATTAATATATATTAAAAATAGAATAGGGCCTAGAACTGTGTCTTGGGGAACACCTATATTAATAATTGAAGGTTCGCTTGAATAATTATCAATTTTCGTTATTTGAATTCTGTCGTTATGATACGATTTTATTAAGTTTAAAGCATTATCTTTGATTCCTAATAAGTCTAATTTCTCAATTAAAATATCATGTTTCACTGTATCAAATACTTTTCTTATGTCCAGGAAAATATCAATACATTTGTTACCTTGATCAAATTCTCTAACAATTTTTTTAGTAACTTGATATATTGCATTATCTGTACTGAATTTTTTTTCGAAAACCAAATTGATTATTACTTAATATATTATGTTTATCAAGGTAATTCATTAATCGAACTTTAATACATTTTTCTAGTAATTTTGAAATACATGAAAGTAATTATATTGGTCTATAATTGTTCATATTTCTTTTGTCTCCTGTTTTAAAAATAGGTTTCACAATTGCATTTTTAAATTTATTTGGAATTCTGCCATTTAGAAAACATAAATTAAAAATATGAGTTAGACGTTTGGCAATATAATTCATAACCATCTTAGGTATTTTAGATCTTATGTTATCAGGACCAGGTGATACATTATTTTTTAACGTTTTGGCCATATATTGATTATTTCGTCATCTTTTACGGGGTAAAGATACATACAAACATTTACTGAAGTCACATTGCTAAGGAAATTGTTATTTTTATAGACGATACAATATCCAAGCCAATGTTTGTAAAATACGAGTTAAATTCTGTTGCAATATATTTTTTATCACTTAAGATTAAACCATTTCGAGAAACAATCTCAGTAAATTCTTCTTTTTTATTTACTTCAACAATTGCCGCTTCTCGCACAGTTTGCCAAAATATTTTAGAATTATTGCTATATTTTTCTAATTTGATAGAGAAATAATTAGCTTTCGCTCTCTTTATTACGTTAGATAATATGTTACGAAATTTTTTAAATTTGTTTTTTAAAATAATATTAAATGATTCTTTTCTTAATTTGCTTGCAAGTTTGTCTCTCATACGGATTGATTTAACTATACCATTTGTAGTCCATGGTTTAATCTTTTTAAACTTACTGGAAACTTTTTGAGTAGTTTTATTTGTGTGCTTTATAATATTCGTATTTAAAATTTGGTAAAAAAATTTCGATACCATTATCTGGATCATTACAACTCATTACAGTATCCCATTTTCATTACTTGTATCTAACAATAGATCATCATAATTGATTAATGAGGATCTGATGAGTCTTTTAAACTAGATATTTATCATTTCTATGAATTAATCAAAAGTGCAGATTTAGTTAGTTGCCAAGATATTGCTAAATATATGTATGAAAGTAATTTGATTGATGTATTTCCAAATGCATTTACTGCTTTGAAATTGTATTTGGCAATTCATATAACCAATTGTGAAGCAGAGTGTTCTTTTTTTAAACTTTCAGTGATTAAAAATAAATTACGGTCAACAATGCTTGAACCAAGATTGAACGGTCTTGCTATCATTTCATTGGAATATAATATTATTACACCACAGTTGTCATTTGATGAAGTCATACTGTCATTTGCAAATCTTAAGGCAAGGAAAAATACATTTTAAATTGATATGTTATGTTTGTAATATGCTACTGCTAGTTAGTTTTGTACACGTTGGTTTTATTGTAATTGATAAGATTGTCATTATATAAAATTAATAATATAGTGAAAACTAGGAATAAATTTCAGCACATCTCTATTCACACATTAATTTTTCAAATGTTTGAGTAATGACGTAGAGCACATAATTTCAAAAGGCAATGAATTGGAACTTACTTAATCTATACAATTTATATAGCCAGTACAACAATAATTAAAACACGCTCTAATAAAGTAACAATACTGCGTGTTCAGTTCAAAATGTGTCATGGCTTGCTGTATGCCGTCATGTGGCTAGCCGATGAGCCTAGAGAATTCAATCTTCCTACACTTCCGCAGAGCCGTATTATCTATGTGCCAGAGAAGTTGCCTGGCAAGTACGGCGTTCATTCTGAAGAGTACGTACCGATACGTACGGTAACGCTGGTAGTGGCAGAAATATGAACTGTTTGGAAACACGTACTGAGGTGAGTTTTTTCATACTGTCGGGATATGGGGAGAGGGTTAAGACGATTACTTCCGTACTTGTTGACATTAACTTCGACGGTCAACATGGACACGGATCATTTGATTTTTGTTGTGGAATGTTGCAGTACGCAACCGATGATAACAAATATCTTGCGTACGACTTGCCCGCGCAAAACACAGTTCGAAAGAGCTTATGGTAGCACACAGCCGTACAGACCGCCATCTGTTGCTACGACGTTCAAGTTATACCGTACACATTCTCAAGTTCAGATTGAAAGCCTTGAATAATAGGCAACTTTTCTGACATAAAAGCTGAAACTCACTTCAAATCGCTGACTCACAAGAGTGACGTCATGACACACTTTGAAATGAACAGCTAATTGTAACATTGTATCTTGCCCATGCTAGTTATTGACTTCGAATATAGATAATAAATTTAGACCAGCTAGCTGTAACCAAAATAAAAGTATCGATGGCGGGCTTATGTGAGAGCACAATGAAACTCCGGGTTCTTAAAGCCGTAAGTAAGTAAAGTGGTCGATAACCCCTCCCTCTACGCCGGCCACAGAGGAAGTTTGACTCAACATGGTCAAATATGAGAGTCAGAACATGATCAGCGGTTTCTTGTCAAATGAATTTCTTACATCTTGCCCATTATCAATCTCATTGAACAGAATGAAGGCCAAAGATATTATCGAATGAAACTGGGAGCGAATGTTGTAGTTATTTTCTTCCATGTACACTTCAGTGAGACCTTCACTTTGCGAAATGAAATAGACACCCTAGAACCTATGCCGAAATACTTCCTTAATAGCGTTTATTGCAGCTAGCTCAAAATCACGGGACAAAAGAAGGGAGTATGTTTCACCAAATATGCCCTCAATCTCTTCTTTAATAAACTAAAATAATGATTGTATAAGTACTATGTCTTATCTTTTAAGAAAGTCGCAATCAAGGGAACCACTGACCTTCAAAACTGCCATGCACAGAATAAACTTGGCACATTATTCCAAGATCAGCGCAGATCTTAAAGTTCCATCACATATCCAGTACGAAGAGAGACTTAATCTTCGCATCTTGTCCCTTATTGAAAATACGGCCAACTTGCTTCTATTGCCAAACTGTAGAAGTCATTCGCGACCATCTGTGTCAAATTAAAACCTATAGGCTATGGAATATCTTAGAAATCCTGCAGCGTCTTTGAGTTGGGCGGTAAATGTGCTTGCGGTACTCGTACGATACGACGCATGGTTCCTACCTTGGGAAGCTTCACTTGATGTGGAAGATACCTGTCGATTTATTAATGACGTCGTACTTTCACTTCATGATGTAGCTCCTTCCCTAATGTATGAAACGACTTTCATGGCCTTGTATTTACCTCAGTCTGGAGCATGTGTATGCTCTTTTTCATACAGTAACTATAAGGTACCTATAGCCAAATGTAATCGAGCTGAACACTGTTCTCTCTTCTCACATATGCAATCAGTTTTAACATCTCCTTCCCTATATTTTGTTTTGTGTATAAGAACCCTTTGTAAATGAGATAGGGTTTCCCCCTTTTAGATGTAGTCGATTTACAGATAATTTTGTAATTCACACTTCCAATTTAGAGACCGATTGATTTGTAATGTTATAGCAACGACAACAAGCACTGTATTTTCAAGTGGTAATGTTGTATGAGTGCTGAGAATGCTGTAACGATAACATAGGCCCATAGCTTGTCGTTATATTCTAACTAACTTGTAGAACGAACAGAAATGTGGGACAAAACATTTGGAACAAAAGTGTCTCGCTTTGTCCCAGTCGCATGTTACGAACATTAATTTGGTACGAAAACTGTTTGTGAATCACACGAAATCTAAATTTTGATATTTCGTTTAAGAATTGGATGAATCCGACTGAAATTAAAGATTTTATTAACGTATGATTTTATAGACTCTCGCGCAAACACTACTAACAAAAGTTTTGTTTTGTTGCATCGAACCCTGGAACTTCCCACATTATAAAACTGTGTGGACGCATGAATTAAACGCTTTCGGGAGAAATTTCTGGAATTTTGAGGAATTTACAGGTTTCATTAACGTTACCGTAACAAAGGAGAAATCGTGTTTTATACAGCTCAAACATACGTCTTTGCAATTTCATGTATACTAACAAATTTGTTTCTTTCCTTCCAACCATGAACCTTTCGATAGATACAGTATGTATGCAGAAATATGAATTTAATACTTTTATAGTAATTAGAAGAATCGGTTGGAATTTGTAATTTTTAATCAAGTGTTCATTTTTTAAATTCTCATACCTTTGTTCCTTTGCGTCGGTCTACGAAATCTTTGATATATATATATATATATATATATATATATATATATATATATATATATATATTGAGATACCATACAAGGGATCTACTTCGTATAGCTAAGCACATTCACATTGTTTTTAAAATAAATTTGTTTTTAATATTTCGACAGGACAGTTAATGTTGGTATAGATAATATTGTCACTATGTCATATTTTATTCCAGTCAAGGCTGTTTCAAATGTAAAGCTTGTATTGTAATTGATTTTAGATGATACTTATATTTGTACCTGAAGATGCCCCATTAGGGGCGAAAACGTTTGTATCAAGATTAAATAGGATGTAACACATCAATATTTTTTCTCATATGTTTTTCTTTCATATGTAATGCAATTGTTAAGCCATATTGACTGACTAATAATTAATCATATTTTGATATATGTTATATTAAAGAAGTTGAAAGTTTGTGGTTTAGAGTTGAAGAATCACAACAACTGGAAAACACATGGACTACATTATTCCCAAATTCATCTTTGTCTATTATGCATTAAGATTTTTACTTGTATTGGCGATTTAAACACCCTTAAAATGTCACATTTTGCAATAATTATATTTTATAATGAAATATGTATGTATGTGTATGTATGTATGTATGTACGTATGTATGTAATAATAATAACAATAATAATAATAATAATAATAATAATAATAATAATAATAATAATAATAATGGCTTTATTTAACCTGGCAGAGTTAAGGCCGTAAGGCCTTCTCTTACACTCAGCCAGGATTAAAACTTGCTTACATAGTTGAACATAAAACTGTAAGTGTGTGTGTATGTATGTATGTATGTATGTATGTATGTATGTATGTATGTATGTATGTATGTATGTATGTATGTATGTATGTATGTATGTATGTATGTACCTTTTTTGAGCAGCATGTTCCATTACAAATGAGAAGTAATACTACATGCCTAGGTTTACCTTCAAGTACATAATCCATTTACATTATATATTATGGTGTTGCTGTTCTAGATGAAATATGGATTAGTGTAGTTCATCTACTATGTGTAACTGCCAAGATAATATTGTTATTTCTTAGTCTAACTTATTTTCTTATTCCTAACCTATGGAGTACTAGAACCTATTTACATATTCTAGCATTTAACTATTTACAGTATTTACATATTTACTATATTTTTGATGAGCCTATTTTCAAATAAATTATATCCTCTAATATTCTAGCTTATTTACAGAACATAAGTAACTTATTTTGGACCCTTATCACTTAATTCTGACTTTTAACCGTTTTACCTTCCCAAATAGCTTATCCTTAAATACTAGCCAGCCTATTGTAGTTGTTCAAAGTCTATACTATTTGCAAACTTTATAAAATATTTTATATAACTTTTCATTAATTTTCTCTTGTCCAAAGGCCACTTCCCACCACATTTATGTATAGATTGGATTAGTGTTCCTCTTTCCTTTCCTAATTTCGTACAGTCATAAATAATGTGATCCACTATCTGATCCCCATCCCCACAGACACATGTCGTACTATTCTTGATCTTAAAGCGATGAAAATATGCGTTGAGTCTTCCGTGTTTGGTCAACAGAGTCGTCAAGTTTGGAGTTACCTCTATTTTCAATTTCAATTTATCTTGAACACTAGGGAAGAACGCCTTCGTTAGAGTACCTTTGGAAGTAGTTGACCATTCACGTCCCATTTTCCTTTGGATATGACCGCCAGCTGGTTCCTTACTTCACCTTGTCGTAACAGATCTGTAGATCGACGTCACTCGCTGCCTGCTTCGCTAGACGATCTGCCAGTTCGTTACCGTAGTTCCCCACATGAGCCTTGACCCATCTGAAGTCCACTAGCCATTTGTCGTTCTCCACCAGCCGTAGATTCGTTCGGATGCCTTCAATTAGATTGTTGTGGTTGCTTCCTTTCCTTAGAGAGTCCAGAGTAATTTTACTGACAGTGTAGATGGTTATTCGTCTTTCGTCTAACGGTCTTTCACCTATTGTTCTTAGTCGTTTTTTATTGTCTAACGCTTTCATGATAGCAAGTTGTTCAGCTTGGTTGTTTGAACATTTATTATCTAATCTGAATCTTAGTTGTTGGATTAGTTCATTACTCTGAAATATTGCTACTCCTGCTCTAACTCCACGCTCACTTTTACTGCCGTCCGTGTATGTTTCATACATATATTTTGTATTTTTTTTTTTTTTTTCTTTCATGTCGATGAGTTCTGCAGGCTGTGTCCAGTTCTTGTACTGTATTATGTAGTCAAGATTTAGACCATCATACTTATGTCTTGTTTTTGCAAGGTACAAGTTTACTATTTCTTCTATCTTGAACAAAATGGGAGTGAGTCCAGTAACAACGCATAATGCTTCATATGAGGTGGTGCGAAATGCCTTTGCCTTGGTCTAGGATTTTTTTATATCTTGTTCTATAATGTAGGCTAACCTTGTAAACAGTTAATGTCTACTTTATTATTGGAAGCAGAATATTCCACAATATCACATACAAACTACATAGTATAAGTTAATTTTCTTCATACGACTAAAATATTCCGTTCATAGGGCATTTTTGTAGAAAACAACAAAAATAACAAATACCAAAAGAACAGAACTTTCTTTAATTCAACAATTCTTCACTATAAATAAAGGCATAAAGTATGATTCTAGTCTCAATATTATTTCCGCTTCATAAATTCTTTATAGACCAGAATTAGTCAGATATCACAGTAACTTGCTGGAGAAAACCTGGAAGGTGTCCTTTCTTCAAAAATCGTGAGAACTTTAGACTGACAAACATATTTGTTTCGGTCAGAGTAACGAATGAGGTAAGTTTGTAGATTTTATGCACTGCAGACAGAAAAGAATGAATTATTGAAAAAAATATGATCGGTAGAATTGCAATTTAATAGTAATATCAAACAGGTAGTTTCCTTGAATAATTTTTGTGTATACTATATCTTAATTCTAATGTATATGAAAACTATGCCATTCTCGCAGCATCACTGATCTCTGTGAGCATGCCAGTGGGGTGTATCCTAGAGGGACCACTGCTAGACCGCCTGGGTCGCCGGGTGACCCTCATAATGGTGAACATCCCTTCAGTGCTCGGGTGGCTCATCATTGCCTCGGCTTCGCACCGCCACAATTGGTTCCTTTTTCAGGTGTATGTGGGTCGACTGCTGACTGGATTGTCTTCAGGATGCACAGGCTCACCGTCCGCAGTGTATGTCAGCGAGGTGTTGGACAAGAAATTGCGTGGTTTAGTGATCACTTGGGGTTCCTTAGGTGAGTGAATAAAGTTCACAATACATGTTTCCCGTAAATGAGAAATTCTTGTACTAGTAAATCTTTTTGCTATTGTCTCATTTACTGTAATTTATTGTAACATTCGCGATTTTATTTAAAAAATACAAAACAGCTTTTCAAAATATGTAAGAACAATGGATTGACGTATATTATAAACATATTTTTTCTAACAAAATATTAAAGAGTATAATAATTTTAAACTAAGTAAACAGCTTCTTGTGCTCAATAATCATTTTGATTTTCAGGTGTGTCTTTTGGGATTCTTCTAGTTTACATTCTAAGATATGTCTTCCAACAAAACTGGCGGCTGATAGCTGGAATATGCACTTTCCTCTCGTCGATATCCATCGTCAGTGCGTGGTACCTACTGCCGGAAACACCCGTCTGGCTGGCTTCTAGAGGGAGGATACGTGACGCAGATGTGTCTATGAGACTCATCAGAAGAGTGCCTCAAAAACAGAGTCTTCCGGAAAGCTTGCAAGTGGAGCTGGATACCATTACCACTCAGAGTGCGCTACAACATTCCAGCAACTGGAGGGACAAACTGACTTTTCTCAAGAGACCTGAGGCCTATAAACCTATACTTATAATGAACGCATTCATGTTTTTTCAGCAGTTTTCTGGTATATATGTGATTATCCTTTATGGAGTCACCATAGTCCAAGAGATTGGAATCACATTCGATGGTTACATTGTCACTGTGATCATTGGAATCATCAGACTAGTGATGTCACTCGTCATCAGCTACGCGTCGAAACGTTTTGGACGTCGGTTTCTATGCAACGTTTCTGGGGTGGGGATGACATTGTCGATGGGTATACTGACAGGATTACTCGGTTTATCTCAAGGTGTATCCCACACCTGGCTGTTGATCACTCCTCTTATCATCTTCATCGTCTTCTGTACTATCGGTTTCCTGCCTCTCCCGTACGCCATGATAGGAGAAGTGTTCCCCCTTAAGATAAGAGGTCCGGCTTGCAGCGAGACTATGTTCATGGGAGCTGTTCTGTGGTTTATCGTAGTTAAGTTATTCCCAAGTATGAAGAACTGGATGGGATATCACAATGTGTTCGCCATGTATACGGGTATGATTGCCATGGGAACTGTTGTCATGTACCTCTACTTGCCAGAGACTCAAGGAAAGAGCCTCTACGAGATAGAAGAAGCTTTTCGGGGCAATGGAAAGTGTATTAGAGATGCTGAATTGAGAGACAAACGTCCCAGAGGACAGGACACAAATATTTAGCGTCTCTGGTTTTATTTTGGACCGTTGTACATACGTAGATCGTAATGAAAGAAGTATTCCGAAGCACTAGAAAGCTTATCTCATCCTGCACAGGAAGAAAGTGTTTAGTACATTCATTTTGCAATTTTTGTTGTATGTAATAAGAAATGAAATATCTGTGTAAATAGTAATTTTATATTTTATTGTATTGTATTTATTTACATTCCATCATATTCCTACATCGCTTCACAGCTAGAATTTGGAATATGTCAAACGGAAAAAAGATACTTATTAATAGTACTATAAAGTCTTCATTACAGTTACAGTCTAGTTTAAATGTATACAGTCTAGTTTAAATGTATATTAGTACAACACAAAGTTTTAGTTTCAATACCTAACACAACACTGAAATATTCATTAAGCGTTGTTGAATGTCATGAATTCACCTTCAGAATAGATGGCGTGAGAAATTAGGTACTTTTTTAATGTGGCCTTAAAAAAATCTTACGTTTTGAGTTTCATTTCCTATATCCATAGGCAGGCTATTAAAGATTTTTACTGTCATATAACCCACTCCATTTTGGTAGCACGATAGACATACCAATGGAATATGAGTAATTTCTTGACGCGTATTTATGTTATGAACTGTTGAATTAGTTACAAAGTTTTCGCTATTACATACGAGGAAGATTATTAATTAAAAAATATATTGACAAGCCATGGACATTTTTATTTATAGTTTCTTTTAAAATGCTCCTACTCGATTCCGTAGATTTGGCACTCACTATTATTATAAATATTCTATTTATTGTGTTTCAATGCAAATGAGAAATATCTGTGAGTGAATTCCTTAGCGATGTTTTAACATCAAATCCAGTATTACATACATACGTAGAGTATGGGACTCATCTCACTGGCCCTTGCTGGAGGAAAACATCCACAGAGGAAACTGGGATTAGGGATATATTGGAACTGATGGGAGATGGTGAAAGGCTAAGGTCTGACCATTCAGCTACCGTAAGGGTTAATGCATGTATAGTGATTCGTTAATGTTTTATGAAGTTTGTACTGTAGACATTATCAGTTCGGAAGCTGGCGAATAGGCGCGTGGTTTCAAATAGTTTTGGATTGAGCAACAGTTGATACATTCGTTTTGCATTCTTCACAGGGTAGGTGAGGTGAATCCCGTTTTCGTTGTGAACTTCAAAACTTTCAAAACTCTTGATCTTGGCATACTTACCTGGTTACTTACACGAGAACTCGACTCTTGAGTGCTCCTCACGATGGCTCCTCGAATACGTTTCGCAGTCTGCTCGAGCATAGAAAGTCTACTATAAGGTGGCTCATTGGCAACATTATCTGCCCACTGAAATTTATTGACAAGGAGTCGGATGTTTGCTTGTATTTAAGTGCGATCTCTGAATCTCTTATGTCAAACGGGCAATTGAGCACTGTTACTCAAAAATGGATCGAGACATTATCTCCATCCTGTATATGCAGGCCTGTATATAACCAGAACTACAGTATAAACAACCACATTTAAGAGTAGCATTTTTCCTGTAACTGTTAACACGTTACATGAACTTGTCGATAGACAGAGCCGTATTTAGGAGGAAGCAAACTAGACGGCATATTTTAGGAGGCGGCAAATTTCTTGAAGCTCCTACAAAAATTGGATGAAATTGAACATATTCTGATATAGAGTATAAATTATTGTTGTTTGCCAGTGACAGAGCAAGGAGGAAACATATTGTAATCTAATGTAGTTTACTGGGTCTTAAATAAATCTATTTGTAACCTCATGTAAGTTAAATGGGCTTAAAATGACAGAGAAGTAAATGTTTTCATGAACCAATATTTAATTCCTGCATTCGAGTTAGTGGTAAGTGTCTATTTATTAATGAATATTCTAACCTGTTTTCTGTTCCCTATAACATTTTTACTGCATCCATTTCATTCAAAATAGGCTATGTTCCACCATTTGAAACTACACTTATGTTACGGGGAGTTTTAAGTAGTTGTTAATGTTAAGAAAGGTTCATGAATTACATTTTTGTTCAATATATTTAACGGTTGTTAATTAAACTAGGAATAGAGGTGATAATAGTGAATAGACACGTATCATGAGACTAATGAGTCTGCATGGCTGCAGATCATTTAGAATAGTATATTGTAGAACTACTTACAGAAGTCGACTTTATTATCGGGTGGGTTAAGTTAGAACACGACCGCGAGAAGAATTCTAATATCCACGAGTTAATGAAGTTCCTTTTGTATAAATTGTGTTTCCGTAGGGGATGGAATGGAATAGAATTTAACTGGGGGGGCACGGATGGCCCAGCACTGCGACTTATTGTGATCTATTGCGCTAACACTCGATATGGCATGAGTTGCGTGCCACAGATCCCCTACGCGCACCGCCCTAACCACATGACGGCCGGTCCCTACAGCCGACAGAATCCTGCTTCGGCAAATTCCTCCAAGGCCTCTCTGTCGGTCCGAGGCGAAACTCCTCCCCCGAGTAGGTACGCCTCGGTGCCATTGCAGAAGCCAGCCAACATCGCTGAACTACATTCCACGGAGGCCGGTCGAGAGAGTCAGCAGCTTCGGGAGGCCGCCGGTAGAGTGATCTGAAAAATCAGAAACGGGATGATGAGGAAAGGATGATGGGGGAGAAAAGCAAGTGGCGAAGATGAGTGGGGTTCCAATCGCCTGATAAAGTTACCTTATATTCATCCATAGGAGTGAGGGAAAACCTCCGAAAAACCTCACCCAGGCAACTCGTCCTAATCGTTGTGTTCAGAGTTAGACTCGCTAGCTCCTCAGCCACAACGTAGGGGACAACCACATCGTAATAAAACTAAGGTTGTAATGGGTGTAATGTAATGCATTTTTCTAAGAGTTTAGATATACATGAGAGTAAAGATATTGGTAGGTAATTGTGCATGCATTTTTTGTCTCCTGATTGAAAATAGGGACAATTATAGCACTTTATAATTTATCTTGAAATTTGGCATATAAGAAGCAAAAATTATATACATGAATAAGCGCTTTAGCCAAGAAAATATTGAACAGTTTAAATATTTTGGAGGATATAGCATCTTCGCTAGGGTATGTGTTATTTTTTAATCAGGAAAAATGTTTTATTATTTCATTTTCCGTTACAGGGAACAAAAACATAGAAGACTGTAGTTGTTTCATATCATTACAAAAATTACCACTCTTCCTAGCTCTTAGACTAGAAGCAATTTCAATGCCAATATTTGAAAAATAATTATTGAACTCCTGAGCTATTTCAAACTTGTCCGTAATTAATACGCCATCTTCATTATATTCGTATAATTCCGTAATATCATCTTTCACTTTCGGTTCTAAGTTAGTTGCCTCTCTAATTTTCTGCCAAAATTTTTTAGGATCCCTTCGATTGCTTTCTAGTTTTTCGGAAAAATAGATAGTTTTCCTGTATTTTATAACATTTGTTAAGAATATTTCGATATTTTTTTGTATTTATATTTAAGTTCAGTATTGAATGGATTTTTTTATATATTTTCTTAGCAAGTTTGTCTCTAGTTCGTATAGACTTCACGATATCAAACTGTGATTCAAGGCTTTATTATTTTTTTTTACTAAATTGTTTAATAAATTTATTCGTAGTATTTTACTAATAAAATTATTCAAAATTTCATAAAAATTATCAAGACTAATATCAGGTTTCTCGCAATTAATAACATTATTCCAAGTTCATTTTTCATGACAGATAACATATTTTCATAATCTATTTTTTAACACATGTATATAAATCATATTGCACAGAATACTGTTTGTAATGAAGTTAATGAGACCAAACGTACAATAATGATCTGTCAATGCACTACAATAGACTTCAGAACCAAAATTGAGAATTTTAGTACAACTGTAAAAAAATATATGATCAAGACATGATCATGATAACTGTCTAGTGCTTGCAATTTAAAATTTACTAAAACCAAAATCCTGTAGTAGGGGAGAGTCGGGTAGTATCGGACATCGGGTAGTATCGGACAGTGCGTTTTTTTCATCTACCACCATATGGTAGTACCTGAATGACATGGTTACGTTTCTCTATGCGACATTACTGAAACGTAACCATGTCAATCAGGTACTATCATCGTGTGGTAGATGAAAGAAACTCACTGTCCGATATTACGCGATGTCCGATACTACCCGACTCTCCCCTATATTTATATATTTGTGGCCAAATTTGTCTAAACATTTTTCTAAAATTTCAATATTAACATCACCAATGAGAATATGTGTTTTAGCATCTTTATACTTTTGTAAATGACGTTCTAAATCATATAAAAATTCATTTTTGCATAAGTTAGGGGATCTATAAATAGCTGTTAAATCAAAGGATATATTATTGAATTTAAATTTAAAATGTAAACTATTACAGTTCATGATATCTCCATGAATTAATGCCACATCAATATTGTTTCTGAAGTACACCACTACACCATCACATTTATTATATTTAGAGGGTTTAACAAATTTTCTATACCCATTAATGTCAAAACCTAAATTATTATTAAGCCATGTTTCCGAGAATATAGTAATATCAAAAGTAAAAGAAAACTGTTGTAATAATACAAATAATTCGGAGTAATTTTTATCAATGCTACGGATACTTAAATGAAATAATTTTAAATTGGAAAAGGAACCATTGTTAATGTAATTGCAACAATAATATAAATCATAAAATATTTTAGAAGGGCTGTTGTTAATATAATAACTTTGAAGCAACTTAAAAACGTTATTGTTGTTATGATCCATGATGATAGTTATATATAATATTACATGCAACTAGGCCTAATTCAAATGTAGAGATAAAAAAGATTCTAATTCACAAGTTATCCAAATCATTGTAATGTATAATTCTACTCACTGAACTATTTTCATTCTTCTTTATGAGAATTTTACAGTCTTTTTTCCAAATAAATTTGTATCCTTTTTCTCTGGCAAACTTCCTAATTTTATTGAAAAGACTTCTTGTTGTAGGAGTTAAGTGATCCCCTGCGATGACCATACCAGTTTGGAAGTGTTGGGAGAGTTTCTGTAGTGGTATCCCAAAGCCGTCACTGTGTTTTCTTGATTCCTCTTTAAAACATTCAAGCCATGAATCACGACTGGATCTCCTAACCACTGCACTCAACACTGTCGTAGACACTGACCAAACACGTCCCTACCTCCTGAATATCCAGTAAGCAACCCTAGGAAAAGTAAAATACATTATACTATGGATGATGTTTGATATTATATAACTTGATATTATATAACAGTAGAGGGTAGCCCAGTCCTGTGTGCAATGAGGGAGTGAAAGGGATCCGAGAATCCCCAGCCCACGTCCTTTTCGCTTAAACCGTCATATAAACAAACGCACAGTCAGACACTGGGCATCAGTTGCGGATTTCAGGCGACAAGAATGAGCCGAAATTTCATAAAAACTCTGATGCCTGCCTTACATAACCCGTCACTGAACAAAGCTTACATTTCTGTCTACTCGTATAGGGCTTAAATATTACTGTCTCAGCCGGGGAAGGTGCAGTGAGGAGTTAAGCACCTACAGTGACTCGATCGAGGTATCAATGCCCAGTCCTGGGGTAGTCTGTACGTGCATGTGAAGATCACTTCTGGTTTAAAACAATTTGTTAGTGTGGTTAGATATTCAAAGCTAGTTGGTGTCTAAATTATTATGTACTCACCTTCTTCGTGACTCGAGTCAGCGCTTATGAGTTTTTAATTTCTCTACACATAATTATGCAATAACATTTTGCATTGCAATTTTCTTTTATTTGTAGCTTTTTGGAACGCCTAGCAGATACACCGTGTTCCGCTTATAAGTATAACAAAAGAAATAGCTATAACTTCTGAATTAATACAAGTATATAGTTGAAACCAACTGCTACAAAGAATGAAAACTGGGAATTTTTGTTACCTTATGTTCCATAAACCTCAACATGGCTTCCATTGGTGGCACGGGAAATATCCAACCGGTATTCAACCTCGACCCAAGTGTTATGAAGCATCTGTGGTGTAACATTGT